>NC_140083.1:17683718-18883718 GCF_964194135.1 Talpa europaea | reverse complement strand
CAAGATATAATTTAAAAACACACTAAATGAGTTAGTAAGTCTTTTTCCTCAGACTTACTTATAAGTTACTTATAAAGTCACCACATAACCCCATCAGTTCTATAAATGACCCCCTCAGTTATGCTTCTTTGAGAAGTGACAATAGGGCCGCCCGGTGGCGCAGTGGTTGAGCGCAGCACTGTGAAGCTATCAGCAGCCTCAGCAGTGCCAGTTCTATTCTGGTCTGCCAGGGAGAAACTCACATGGCAAGGCAGACCTCTCCTGTCTCACCCGCGGCTCCCCTCAGCAGTGTATTCCTCAGTCCACCTGTTCTGCTCCCCTCTCTGTCTCTGGTGAATTCTCCCACCCTCCCGCATCTCTGGCCTGTACCCCAGTTCTTGTATAAATAAATAAATCTTTAAAAAAAAAGTGACAATATATAACAACCATTGGCTGTTTATAAATCACTAGTCCTAAAAATTAACCCAAATCTATCTAGTGTATTGCACAGATTCGATAGTTTAGTAGTTTTTAAAATAGTTTTCAAAGAATCTAATCCACTCACACTATACAATTTTTACATGCAAAAGGCTAGCTGTAATGTTGAGTGTTACAAACTATACATACAAACTATACAAACTATATTATATGCAATATTATATGGAGTCTGGAGCAAAATAGTATAGCTAAATATGGTTTTTGAAGATAGATATTATAACTACAGTGAAGTCCATGAAATAACTGCACCTTCATTTCTATATTAATCCTTATGACAAAATATTAAATAGACAATATTCTATGGATAAGGAAGAAGCTAAAGCTGAAAGAATCTAGTATGACTTCACCAAGTGGTAGTCACGTATTATAATTCTAACTCCAAAAAACTTTTCACAATGCAATTTAGACACTCCGTGAGTCAATTTATGCTCCTCAAAATACAACTTATTAGAGTTTAAATTAGGAAATGAATCTTATGCCTATCTCTTAATATAATTATCATTTAAGCCAACAAAAATTCTTCACTCCCAAATATCCAGAGTTCCTTTGATTTTCTCCTCAATTACTCTCTCAAAATATTTTCTTACAGAGACAATTTCTCTGTTTTAGCAGCCATTATTCACTTGCTCAGGTATTGAGAACAAATGCCTAAATAATGTTGTTCTTAAATGGCTAATAGCTTACTAAGCAGTTTCAGGGACCTCATCTCAATTGTTCATCAAAACAGCTAGGTGAGGAAGAACAAAGTAAACTACCTGCAGCTTTCCAACACATCAAAGTATTATTCTGTTCTCTCACATGTTCCCAAGCCTTTTATAGATTTAGCACTCAAAATGAAATGCCCTTAATCCTCTGCCTTGTAAAATGCTCCTTGGCAAACACTTAACTGAAAAGTTGTCTTCCAAAGATGGCCTCCCTGATCTGCTAGGCACAGTGTTAGGGAAAATTTCCATCTGGCTGCTGCAGAAATACACTATTTTATAATAAACCAGTAATCTGGTAAGTAGAATGTTTTTCTGAGTTCTTTGTACCACTCTAGCAAATTAATCAATCCTGAGGAAGGAGTTGGGACCTCCGACACAAACAACAATTTCAATTGTTTTCTTAAGTGGTAGTGGGATGAGGGTTAAATTGTAGGACACCAAGCCCTGTTACAAAACTGTTTGATGTGTGGAACACTCATCTAGTATCAGAAGTAAAATAATGTTGGGAGTACTGAGCGGAGAAGAGACACAGGAATGTTGTGTCCTTTATAACAAGACACAATCAATAGTGAAAAAGCAACCCTAATGAATGAAAAAAATTTGCAAATCATGTATTTGGTAAAGGGTAATATCCAAAAATCTATAAAGAACAACAACTCAACAACAAAAAAAGTAAACTACCTGATTAGATTACATAACTAATAAAGCATATGAAAAGATGTCTATGATTCTGATTCATTAGGGAAATGCAAATCAACCATGATAGAATGCCACCTTACACCCAATAGGAGGGCAGGGCAGGGCAGGAAAGGAAAGGAAAGGCTAGGCAAGGAAGGAAAGAAGGAAGGAAAGAAATAACAAGTGTTAGTGAGTATGTGGAGAAATTGTGAACTATTATGCGTTTGTTGTTGGAAATACAAAAAGGATGCAGTCACTAGGTAAAACATTATGGCAATTTTGTCAAAATATTGAAAAGAGAATTACCACATAATTCAGCAATTTCATTTCTGGGTTATCCCCAAAGTAAAAACAGGGCCTCAAAGAAGTATTTGTATACCCATGTAGATAGAGCAGCACTATTCACAGCAGCCCAAAGATAGAAGCTACCCAAGTATTCATAAACAGATGAATGGATATGACATATACAAAAAATGGAACGTTATTCAACCACAGAAAGGAAGGAAAGAGTGATATCTACCACAGCATGTATGAGTCTTGAGGACATTACCCTATGTGAAATAAAGCAGTGACAAAAAGATAAATACTGTGATTCCACTTATAGCAGTTACCTAGAATAGTAAATTAAAAAGTGGAATGGGTTGGGGGAGGGACAGAGAGTGAATGAGAAGTTGTCATTTCATGTGTATATAGGTTAGTTTTGCAAGATGAAAGAGTTCTAGAGATTGGTTATATAACTGTTAATGTGCTTAACACTTAAAAAATCATAGTAAGTCACACAGTACTATGCCAATATATAAATAACACCTATAAAAGTTTAAGCTATATAAAATCAATTCACCACTAGATATAGCTTTAAAACTCTCACCTGATTTTTCTGTGTTAATTCATTAATTGAACTTTTAAGTTTTTGTAGTTCCTGCACATACACAGCAACTTCCTGAGGACCTTTGGCCAGTTCACTCCTTAACTGGTTTATTGTGGCCTAAAAAAAATTAGAGCAAACTAAAGTGAATAAGGAAATATCCAATGGTTTTAAGACTATACAGATTTTTGTCATTTCTATTGTTAAACTGAAATAAGCTTAGTTTCAACTTTGTTCTTTATCCTGCCATGCTATTACCACGTATGTCATTTTTGGCTAAAAACTAGCTTTTTAAATTTTTCAAAAATGCATTTCATTTATTTAATAATACAAAAAGTGAAGAGTTGACAACTTTATGTGTCTGAAGTAAGCATCAAACTCCAAGTTTGAAACTTAGGTGGTGCATGAGTGAAACGTGCATATAAGTTGTATTTCCAAAATTATGTAGCTATGTAAATGATTAGTACATCATAAAATCTGAGGAAAAATAAATCAGATCTATATAAAATCAAAAACCACACCTGCAAACTTGAACTTACTTAAGACTTTGAAACTCTGCACTTTAATCCTCCAGAATTTAAAGAGGAAATGCAAGTTATACCTTCATTTTCTCCCAATTTCTACAACATATTCTTTTTATTTTAAAAACATTTAAATGCAAACATAGAACACAGGCTTTTACCTTTGTGAATCACCTTTTAATGGAACATATTTGTCCAAAGAAGTTACCAAACAAAAGATAGTTTCATTAATCTGAATCATTCTATGATCAGGCATATAGCTAAACATGAATTTGCCTTAAAGAATTTTAACATTTTTTTAAATTAACGTTAACATCTATTATTAAAACAATAGTTGATCATTTAAAAAATAAAACTAGAAAGGTAAGAAAGACATTGGAAATATAAACTTCCTATACATGAAAACTTCAACCATCACAGAGAGACAAAGTACTGTTTTTAGGTATAGTTTCCTACAAGAGCACTAATAAAAGAACTCTGAATTTCTAATATTTAGCTAATTGGTTTAATTTTTTATATTCCTAAGTTATTTTCTTTGTATATGCTCTTTAATAGTAAATAAACTTTATAGAGAAATTTTTAAAACATTTCTTAATAAACAGTAACAGTTACCTATATCATATTACAAATGAGTACATTCATCTTCAAAATAGAAACCTTAGAAGGCTACTATTTCCTGTGACAGTAGTGCCAAGAGATCTTCACTATTTCTCTTTCAGAAGCCCTTCCAGAATATGAGATTTTTTTCTTAAAGATTCTCAATGGTGAGATATCCTCACATCCATTCACAGTGGTTTTGGTTTTAAGATTTGGAAAACACCTAGTAAACCATGTAAGCAACTAAATGATCAAACAACTGCTTGGCTTTTTTTTATCTTAATAACCATAGTTATTAAGACTATTTTTTAGTGTTTTTCAAACTAGTTTAAAGTTAATTTTAAAAAGTCTCAAAAGTATCTTTAGGAATGGAAGTATGTCTAAGATATGTTCATAGCCTGACCTTTTAAAGAAAACATTCATTTAAAGATATCAATTTTGATATGCTAAAAGTTAATCTGTCACATTACTTTATAGTTATACCTTATACAGGTTGCTTTAATAAGATACATTACATATACTTCAGAGAAGAAATGTTTATATATTTATGTATTTTTAACTGAGTTCAAATTAAAGTCGTAACCTTAAAACAGATCATGTAACACTGACATGGATACAGGTACTGGAAGTTTATTTCAAATTACTATTTTTGACAACTTCAAATTTCAGAATAATTTTCTGTCAGTAACACTGTGAATGTTAATAGAAGCACTAAGAACAATTTGATTATTTTAACTTGACCATACTTTAATCAACAAATGTTAACTTATCACAAAAGAAAATAATCAGTTAATTAAAATAAATATTATGAGCATATATCATTAAAATATCATGATTGCACATTATCATTGTAAAACATAGAAAGTCAAATGTTACATCTGTCTAGTGTCTATCTTATTAATAATTTTAATATAAAGAAATGAAACAAGGAAAATATAATGCAAATAAATCTAAAAATATATTGTTTTAATGTATACTTTTAGGTTATGTTCTTATAATTGGTTTTATAATGTTATGTATATCAAACATATGAATATATTTCAAAACTAGACTTTTTAAAAAGATAAAAGCAAATATCTCATAGAAAAAGAGAACAGATTATTGGAGGCAAAGGATGTAGGGGACAGGAATTGGAGGAAGGTGGTACAAACTTTCAGTTATAAGAAAAATATATGCTCAGCATGATGACTATAGATAATGCCGCTGCGTGCTATATAGAAAAGATGTGGAAAGACTGTACACCAAAAGGTACACAACACTATAGGGAAAGGTAAGAGGGGAATGAATTACAGGAGACTTTCTTTTCCTGGATTGCACACTATGAATCATTTTAATCATTACATGCATTATATTTCAATCATTTAATGCATTACACTTATATTTGGAGGAAAAAGATTAAGGAAAGATAAAATTTTAAAGGAAATAAATAGGTTCACTGTTCAGATATCAGTGTATGTGAAAGTCAATGCAGGCTCTCCACTCTAGCCACCGTGACTTTCATCACAGGTCAAGCTCTTGGTGCCTTGCAGACTTTAATGTTAGCAGTCCCTCTTGTCTAGGAGTGTTTGTGCCCAATTCTCTGAGTCTTACTTACTTATTCTTCTCACACATATTCTACTTGAGAAGACTTCCCTTAATCATTCTATCTAAAATTGTCCCTCATGAGGTCTGCTACCTTCCATGCCCTGCTTTATTTTTCTCTATAGTGCTTACTATTAACTGGCTTTCTATAATGATTTGGTTTACTCACATATTATTTGGCTTCCACAAAGGAATATGAGCTTTATGAAAGTAGACACCCTTCATTCACTGTTATATTCCCCATACCTAAAATACCCACTAAAGAATCTCAAAGTTGTTGACAGATATTTGTTCCCCTGGAAACATATATCAAACCCTATAAAATAGTTTGCATTTCCTTAAAGTCATGTTACTAAATTCAGCATTGAATTTTTATTAAAAATGTGCCTATCTTTGAAGTGCTGAGATTGCCTTAAAGTACAAAAATGCCATAGGAAAACAGAAGGTACTATATTAAAAGCATTACTAATATGAAAAGCTTTCTAAAACACATTACCTCAAGTTTAAGCATCTCCATAAGAAAGCAGAAAAAAATAATAAAATGATGGATGAAAGGTGGAAGACAAGCTGACAAAAGTACACACTGAACATACAATAAAAATGCCCAAACATACTGCTAAGTTTGATCTCTTATATCAACATGCATTTAAAGGATCTTTAAATACTCCTTAATCATTATGCATTAGTATAATACTTAGTCTGTATCTTTAAAAACATTTTAGTTTTTTAAACTAGAATTCAAATGAGTTTATTTCAAATACAAATAAAATTCTTTAAAAATCACTTCCATTAAGATGACACCAAATATAAGTTAATTATGGCTTTGATACTGATATTTTCAATAATGTAGATTTTTAGAAATAATACTTTTAACCTTCAAAGCTTCAGTTTCTGATCCATAAAATAGATAATTATTTATAAATTACTTTCAAATACTTTAGAATGTGTTATTTCTCTACATTTCTATGTATATTTCACTACAATACCTATACACAAAAACTATCAATGAATTCATAAGGTATATATTCAATGAAAGTAATTGACATAAAGTCATCTTTTACAATGTACACCAGATTCTATATCTTTAGCCCCAAGTAGAAATATCAGCCAAATAAACCATAGACTTTTTAGCTTTTTTTAATTCCTTATTTTTTTCTGATGCCAATATTTAAGTTCAATAAAGAAGTAGCATATATACTTGTCTTCTATCAAGTTCTTAAAGTGCTATAATTCACCATCATACTTAACTAACAAATGTAATTGAATTTTTATAAATTAAAAATACATGCCATGTATTTAAGGAGTCAGTGAAAATGGACAAATATAAAGACAAATATAAACAAATGAGATGGAACTGTTAAAAAGTAATTTTTTTCATATGAACATGGAATGAAACACAACTCAAAAGTATTTTATACTATAATAAATATAAATATTACAACATACAACATTAAAAAATATAAAAAATAATTCCAGTAAGTATTAGGGTCAAGATTAATAGCACAAATTTACTTATAAGGCAATCATCAGAGCACCTAAAATGGAAGATAATATGATACAGAAGAAAAAAATACACAGGTTTTAGATAAGACCTGAATTCAAATCGTAGTTTTTCCAACATTAGGTACATGAACTTCAATGAGTTATTTAACCTCATTGAGTTTCACACTTCTTACATATAAAACAAACATAATACTTTAAACAGAGTTAAAAGAAACTAATAAGACCACATATTTAAAGTGCTTATTAGCATAGCATCCAAAACCAGGTGGACTTATAAAAAGGAAGTTTGCTTCTGATATAATATTGGATAATACTGACTGTTAGGCTATCATTTCCTAAAATTGATTCAAGTCTTTTTAACACTAATCTGAGATCCTAATCACTACATATGTATTAATTAAGTAGACAGCAAATATAATCTTTGTTTTACTGAAGACATAGTGAAATATTAAATCACCAACTACTCAGCAAGGATAAATCCCTTTATTTTTAAGTTAATTTTAAAATATTTGAAAAGATAGTTATGAAAACTTAATAGATGAGGGGAAGAATGGATTTCTTCTTGCCCTGAACATCTCTAGACAAGAAATCACTGTTTCCTACAATCAGCCCTGCTGACAGGAAGACCGTAGAAAGACACTAAATTCTTTCTCACCAACTCTTTTGAAATTCTAGGCATAATGTTTTCATCTTAAATAACATCTTCTCATTTATGAGTAAAAATAAAAATTTACAAAAATCCTTTAAACAGAGTTGTTCTTAAATATTACTCACAAATATTTTCCAATTTGCATGTAAATGTACACAATTTTGTTCCTTGTTCAAATTCTAACAACTAGTATTTATATGTATATGTCCATAATTCTCAGATAGGAAAAGTCAGAGGGTTACCCTTCAAAATAGATATATTCTAAAACTGTCATTATTGTGATTTTAGTCATTCCATTGCCTATGTTTTTGAAATTTCAAATAACAATAATGTTTTAACCAAAAGAGTGTAAATATTTTTAATTTGAGAAAAACTGATATGCAGCCAGATTTTATCAAAAGTAATACTCATTGAAGCAGAGAAATCAGTGACTGGATTCGGCTAGGTTCAAATATTCCTACATGAGCACTATCTGAATAGGATTTTTCCTCATGAGATTTCTGAAAGATAGGCGTCCCTAGGATGTTACACTTTAGCAGGCAGATTATTTTGAGCTACAATCAATTGCGGCCATGCAGACTCATAAGAAACTTATACTTGCCTCTTAACTGCCCAGAAAAATGTCTGTTGGGTGTCTTACCCAGAATTACGATTATTACCAGAAATAGCCTTTCTATCTTAAAACCCAGCAGGGCAAACATCTAATTGCTCTTGACATGTGAATTGCCCACTCTTCATCATGTGAGTTCATCTCCTCTCTCCTTAAAATCCCAGGTTCCTATCCCATTCCTTAGCTCAGCATAAATACCCTCTTACCTTTCCTTCATTGGACCCGTCATGATTGTGTGGGCTCCCCATTCATAAAAAATTAGATTCACGTTTTTCTCCTATTACTCTGTCTGATGTTAATTTGATTATTTGACCTCACAAGAAATACCCAAAGGAGTAAAGGGAAAGTTTCCCTCCTCCCCCTCACTTCTTTTATTCAGTCTCTCTTTGACTAAACATTAGGTATTTTAAATTGGCTTGGAAAAGCTCATGAACCCACTGAAATTGTGTGAAAAAGTGCAAGATTATGTGTTACTGAGCTATGAAGCTCACTTGGGAGAGTCACCTCATTTTCATGAACTTGAAAGTCTGGAATGGTATCATAAAGTCTCACCTGCCTATGTGTGTTACACTCTTTAACTTTCACTATTGTTAAGAAATAGTAAAACAAAGGATAGCATGCATCATCTATAATATTTTCACACCATATCTAATCAATATGCTACTAAATATGAATAATAGTGACTTTTGGGTCACCTAAAAACTCTAAAAAAGAAGATGCACTATCTAGTGTTAGATTAGATTATTTTTAAGACTTCTTTCAACAACATAATCCAATAAATTAAAATGAAGCCTACTAGCAAATCAGACTTAGCTAAATATTTTTTTTCTGAACAAAATTGGCAATGTACAAGTAGAAAATGAAGTTATACTTTCTGTACCTCTTCCAGATTGAGTTAAATTACCACTTACAGACTAGTCCAAAGTAAATACAATTTACATAACTCTTCATAAACATCATTTACTAAGTAGAATAACACTTTTGTGAAAAATTCTTCTTTAAGTGCTTAGCTACATAAAACAAAAAATAAAAAAATTAAATATCAATGACTACAAATTGACTATATAAAAATATTATGTAGAGCAAATTAAAGAGTGACAGATACCTATTTGATAGGTCACTCAAAACAATCTCAAATCCTGACTTCACTCAAAAGTACACAATAAATAAGTTAAGATCACATTTAAGTACACTGAACCTGATTACCTCTGAGTTAGCATAGTTTGCTTGTAACTTTTTACACTCATCCTTGAGTTTTTCAGACTCTCTCTCACGTTCCAAGGTCATGTTATCCATTAGTGTTTGAACTTGGACAAGTTCTTTCTTCAGCACAGCAACATCTTCTATACCAGGTCTCTGAAGCTATGAACATTTTAATTAAAAATTATAGTGAAAAAACTAATATAATACACATATTTTAAAAGGTTTCTCTACAAAGAAATCAAAATGAAAACAATTTCAGTAAATTATTGAACTCCCAACACGGGACACTGACATACAGCCCCTACTCCACCCCCACCTGTAACAAGCCTCTCCTCTTCCCACTTTCTGATATTTAATAGTATTACACCACTAAGGTGCAAAATAACAAATTCTCAATTATTCTTAGAGCTTTATCTGCTTTCCTTTCCTTCACAAATTATACCCATTGGTCATAAATACTTGATAAATGCTGCATTTCTATATCTATCCTAGGAACTGACGATAAAAATGAAGTATCAGTATAATTAAGGTTTGCTGTAAGTTGAATGTAGTTCACTGATTCCTTTATCCACCTATTTATTGAATGCTAAATAAAGAACAGGAGGAACACCAGGAGAGATCCAAGGTTATTAAGTCTAGGGAGCGTATTGAAAATATTTGGTACCAATGACAGTAGTACAGTTATAGAGGAAATAAATGACTTGCCCTTATACCTGTTGAATTTGAAATAAAAGCTAGACTTGCAATCAGAAGTACCCTAAAAGTTAACAGTTCTATAAGGGAAGGTCAGATCAGAGACACAGATACAGAAACTACCAAAACGACAGATGATATTTAGATAAAAGCAAGAAAAAAAGGTAATCAATTATGTATCATAGAATTCTATTTTTATTTTAAAATGATAGATAAATAGATAGCATATATGTAGGTGGTAGAAATACTGGGATTATTATTTCCTCCATTTTACTCAAGCTATATTTAATTTTCTTTCATCAAAGTATGTGTTTCATTTTCTATTTAGAAAATCATAAAGGTACATTCTAATATTAAATCGTTTTCAAATTACCAGTTCAGTCTTTAGATCTTGAATAACAGTTGCCTCTTTGTTTAATTCTTCCATCAAATGTGTCACTTTTTGTTCAGCAGCTTCCCGGAGACTCTTCTCTTCATCATATTTTGACTTTACATCTAATTTAAGATAGTTACATAAATATTAGTTAACTCTTGTGGAGGACAGTTTTATACATCCCTGTATATCATTCTAATTCAATTTATATAAAAATGTATACAAAAAATTATACATAAAAATTTTGTCATCACTAAATTCCACTAATCACCATCATAAAATGTTTTATTACACCAAAATACAAAGTTTACCTCTAAAATATGATAAGGCAGGACCTCCTTGGTGGTGCAAGGGGTTAAGACGCAACCTATGAAGCTGTCCGCAGCCACTGCAGCATGAGTTCGCTCCCCGGCCAGTGGGCTACCCACATGGCACTGCAGACCTCTCCTGACTTGCCTGTCGCTCCCCTCAGCAGTGTATTTCAGTCTATCTGCTTGTTCTGTTCCCACTCTGTCTCTGATGAATCCTCTCACCCCCCCACACCTCTGGCTTGTACCCCAGTTCGTGTATGTATAAATAAATCTTTAAAAAAATAAATAAAAAATAAAATAAAATATCACAGGGCAAAAAGTAATGAGACTGACTTATTTTTGACTAAAAAATTCTAATTCAACAAACCTGCAATTTCAGTGGCAAGCTGGGCCGCCTTCTGTTCAAATAAGTCTTTCATTTGCTTAATATTAAAATTTTCTGTTTGTGCTTCTTCTAATTGTTGTTCCAAAGATTGTAGTTCTACAAAAAAAAGTCATAATTATTCAAATACAATGTTAATTACACTTGCTAAATTATTATTGATAATCACTGCAGTAAAGACTATCAACATGAGTGTAATCCAAGTACAAGTGGAGTATTCTCACATTTCAAAAATTAATCATACTAGTCATAATTTATAAGTATATAAAACAAATGAAAAGAAAATTTAGCATCACACCCAAATATGTGCACAAAGACTACTCTGATTTCACATTTCAGTTATTTTCCTATATCCATCTGATCAAAAAGGAATATATTCTGCTACTCTGATAAAATTTTGTAACGCAAAATGAAATTAGAAATAGTTTAAGATCAAAGTCTTAGATAAAATAAGCAATTAATTACAATCAACTCCTATTATATCACACAAAGGAGGCTTAGATGAAAAGTAACAGTTCACCTCAAAATATAATTTTGGTTATTTATTGAGCATTGCTCCAATTAAAGACAGTTATAAAGGTAATAGGTTTCATGATTTTATATTAAAGGCAAAAATAGTATATCATTCTTTAATACAGATTTAACTTCCTTTTAAGCAACCATGTTACTGTAATATTCTGTAAGTTTATTTTAAACAACTTTAGAATATAATGAATTAAGAAAACACTAAGATTTTAATTAATTTATGAAGTGTGTGGGCAATAAGCACTTAGTAAACTTAGAATAAGACTATTGTCTTCACTATTTTAGAGACATAAATTATAACTATAAAACAAAATTCACTAACAGTCAGCAGAGAAAAAGGAAAAAAGGATATGGAAAATGAAAAAATAACTGCTTTAACTAAAGTTACCTGCTGATGAATCAGCCACCAATCCATCAGGTTTAGAATCCTCAAAGACATAAAAGACATAAACAAATACATTAAAAGGAAAAGACAATACCATTTCTCAATCTCTAAAAGCCACAATTTGTGGGGTAAATGTCAAGAATTGATGAAAGTTAAATTTTGGCCTGATCACATACTTCCAGGACTTTAAAGAACCACTGAGCAGACTAGCCCTAAAGAGCTAATTTCAGCTCAGTGGGCCTAAGATTTTTTTTTTTTTTATGTTAACACATATGAAATTACTACAGGTCTATAACAGACAGCACTTTAAATTCTGTAAATTCAATAATCAACAAATAAATTATATAAGCTATCACAATGATATTAAATAGAGATTCTAAGGCAAGTCAGCAGGCATGATTCAATATTATGACTTTTGAAATTTTGCAGAAGCTAAAACATGCCACAAAATTATCACTATTAAAAATCTGCTTTTTAAAGCACACATTTTTAATTCCAGATCATAATCTTTGAAAGAAGAAATAAAGAAAATATTCTAAAATGTAATTTATTGCATGTGTTAGGAACAATATAAGATAATGCCTACTCATCAGTTCTAGATTCTAAACAAATACAAATATCTGGAAAGATTTGCCAAGGCATCTCATAGTATATCTGACATTTTGTCTTCTTATACGCTGTATTTATACATACTAATTACTAAAAATCAGGGCCTCCCTGGTGGCGCAAGAGGTTAAGCACCACACTATGAAGCAAAAACGCAGCCTCTGCAGCACATGTTCAATCCCTGGCCCGCCAGAGAGAAACCCTCATGGCAAAGCAGACCTCTCCTGTCTTGCCCGCTGCTCCCCTCAGCAGTGTATTTCAGTCAGTCTGCCTGTTCTGTTTCCCACTCTATCTCTGGTGAATCCTCTCACCCCCCACATCTCTGAACTGTACCCCAGCTCTTGTATGCATAAATAAATAAATCTTTTAAAAAAATAAATTTTTCTAATTACTAAAAATCATCAATATTTAAAATACATTTTCCCCAAAGGTAAATTTCCTACAAAAGTAATTTATACCTTGTACTGTGAAGAATTTGATTTGTAAAATGTGATATAATCATCTCAAATAAACAATTTCCTCTCTCTTTTCAAGTACAGAAAATAATACAGCCCATGTTTGATTTATTGCCAATGGCATTTATGTAAAACAAGAGTAAATGAACTATAAATATTTTTAAACTAATAAAAACACCTTTAATGCATCCTCACTTATAAAAACAGAGTAGTAATAACTTGCCCATTCATTGGCTTTTCTTTCCTACTCTAAAGGACAATATTGATGAAAGAGCAAAAGAGTTCCAATGTACTAAGAAATCATTAATTACTTGTAAAAACATCAGAATGATTATTGAAGGGCATCCATTTTCCTCTTACAAGTGAAAACTGTATATGGATTTGGTGAAATTGATTATTCTATGAATCTTTGTGCAATTTGAGTATTAAAGTCAATGTAACTTTGTACAAAATGCATAACTGGTCACATTTATTCAACAAATACATTAAACTATAGACTCTAAGATAGCAAGTGAATCTCACTCAGTGATAGCAATTTTGACACCACTAAGATTTTTCCTATTTTTTTCTATTTATTATTCTTATGTACAGTAACAGAATTATATGTGTCTGGTGGCATGTACCATGTAAGTATTTCTATTGTTTTTTAAAGTCTAACACTGTTAGATATTAAACTAAAATAGTTTTCTACTACAACAATTCTCCATGTTCATTACCTTCGCTAGTATAAACTACAAATATTGATTATAGCTTTTCCCCTACTGAAAGGCAACTTAGTGATCTCCAGTTGTCACAAACACAAATGCTTTGAAGAGTTTCACCACTGTTTGAAACTGTATTTTTTAACTAGTTAGGCATATAGTCAGAATAATGTAAACTGGTCTAAAAAAAATAACTAACTCCCAGGTAACTAATTCTTTTTTTTTTTTTTAAGATTTACTTATTCATGCATACAAGAGCTGGAGTACAGGTCAGACATGCGGGGGGTGAGAGGATTCACCAGAGACAGAGTGGGGAACAGAACAGGCAGACTGACTGAAATACACTGTTGAGGGAAGCAGTGGGTGAGACAGGAGAGTTCTGCTGCACCATGTGGGTATCCCCCTAATTCTTTTTTTTATATTAATTTTCATCATTGTTCATTTTTAAACAATATTTGCTTCCCTCCACCCCATTAGGTGTAGTCCCCATAGAGTTTCTCCCACCAAAACACCAGTGCACCATCACCTCAGTCTCCTGTGCTCCTCCCTACCTCTCTCTGATCCCTCTCTCCTCCTCCCCTGCAGGATGTCTCTGGTTTATAATTGTCTGTTTTTGCTTTGTTGTGTTTTGTACTGTTGTTATTTTTTTACATTGATGTCTTATTTGGTTCCCCTATATTCCAGCCTAATTCTTAATGTAGCATATTTAAGGGGTTACACTGGGGCCTCCCTGGTGGCCTAGGGTGTAAGTCTCAGTGCTATCACTGCTATGCACTGAATTCCATCCCCGACCAGGGAGCTAACCCACATATGGCACAGCAGACCACTCCTGTCTCACCCGCAGCTTCTCTTAGTAGTGTATTTTAGTAGATCTGCCTGTTCTGCTCCTGCTCACCCCCCACAGCTCTGGCCTACACCCCAGTTTTTCTACCAAGGGAAAAAAAAGTTACATCTGAGTTTTCCATACATTTGTTTGTGTTTATTTGAATTACAAAGGATATACAATGTAGGCTACTAAGTACAGAAAAACAAATTATTTATAAAAGTATTAAGTTTAACTCCCAACAATAAAACAAACTATTAACAAACACATGTCAAGTATTTAAAAGTAATTACTTGCTGTTGCAGCCCTTGAAATTTTTCTAATTCTTTCTTTAATTCTTCTGAGTACCATTTTTCTTCCTAAGGGAAAAACTTTAGTTAGTAAATTTTAAAAGATTTACTATCAAAAACACTGAAAATAAACAAGTATAATCATTTATAATATTACCTTTAGAGAAGCCTGTAGGTCTTGAACCTCTTGTCTAAGTAGTGTTATATCATCTCTAAACATATATGTGAGAAAAGGGAATTAATAATTTTCTTTACTTAATAATCCAGTTATAACAAATCATTGCTCGTGACTATGTATTAATACTTTATTTTTCCTCAATTCTTAAAAAACTGCTCTAAATTGTGTATATATATAGTGACATATATATAATCCTTAGAAAATAATTTAAATCCTAGAGCTCACTGTTTATAATTGGAAAAACACCTTATCATAAAAATGATAAAACTTGTCAAATGCCTGCACTAGAAGCAAGTGCCTAAGCAAAAAGATGCATCAATGACCTCCTATTGCAGATACATAAAATCTGAACTCATTAACAAAAAAACTCACAATCTAACGCTGCCTAGTCACTCTCCTCCCCGACTCCCAACTTCATTTACTCAGCTCTAGTGACATTGGCTACTTTCTGTTCCGTGAGTGTGACATGCTTTTTCCTGCCAGAAACCTCTCAAATTCTGTTCTCCTCAACAAAGAGCCAGTCATGTCAAAGAATGATGAGCTGAAACCATTCTAAGCCCCCTAATGCAGGTGAGAGATCCCATGAGAAAATTCATTTGAAACAATTCTAAAAATCAGGAACATCTTCCCCTGTTGGACCATGAAGAGCAGAAAAAGAATCTCCTTGCTCCATGTGACCACCAATAGCTGCCATGGTAGAAGATACAGAACTGAAATGAGGGGATTATGAATACTCAAATGAATTCAGGATGTGAAGAATAGAAGTGGGGCCTCTCTGGTGGTGAGGGGTTAAAAACACAGCGCTATCAAGCTTTCACCAGCCACTGCAACATGAGTTCGATCCCTGGAGGCCAGCCAGGGAGCTGACCCACATGGCGCAACAGACCTCTCCTGTCTCACCTTAGGCTCCCCTCAGCAGTGTACTTCAGTACATGTGCCTGTTCTCCCCACTCTGTCTCTGGTGAATCCTCTCACCATCACTCCCATACCTCTGGCCTACACCTCAGTTCTTATAAGCATAAATAAATAAATCTTCATATTAAAAAAAAAAAAAGAACAGAAGAGGATTAGTTCTAATAACAGGGAAGACCTAGAAGAGACCAGCGCAAGGGTAAAAGATAATGGGACATATTGATGGGAGAACTGTTTTCTAGAATGGGAGCAGGAATCGAGAATAAACAGATCGTCATCTTCCATCTGTGAAATATAGTTAATAGGAGAAAAGGAAATTGCCAGCAAAGAGAAATGTAAATGATGGAGAAAGGAGTCCTCTACCTTCTATAGCCATTCATATGCAAAGAATTCTTTCCTATTCAAAAGACAGTTGTTATCTACACCACAGTTGTTATCTACACCACACTCTTAAGTTGTTTAGTCTAATGAGGGAAGTAAATAATGTAAACAAGAGCAATAAGCTATTATCAGTTCTATGATAGAAATAAAAACAAATTGAGTAAATAAATCCAAAGATTTGTTAGCAAAAGGAAAAAATTTTCTTTTTATTGTATCTATATGAGATGATGGTTCTATTGTGGTAATCACCTCATATACAAGTAAATCATGTTGTACACCTTAAAATGATACAGTGATCTATGTCAATTATTTCTCAAAAAAACTGGGGAAAAAATTAAAACAGAGACACTGCTATATAGAAGAGGACATCATGATGAGATAAATGTTGACATGAAGTCTTTAATCTCTGAATACTAAAGAAAATTAGATAATAGATACCTATTACTGTTGCTGATTCTTAAAATTTGCCTTTTCTTTTTGTGACATTTTCAATAGTTTTTATTTCTCTGTTCTGTGTGTATATGTGGTCTTATGAACTAATGCGATCTGTGGAAACCAAATGCCAACTGTAGTATACTTAATCTCTACATGTGTATGTATGAAAAATTGTGGGTATGTTTTAAGTTATCCCAACTTTTTATTAATCTTCCAACATTATAACTGAATGGTTCATGTTAAGTTAAATGAAATTCCACGGAAGATAAAAGGAAATAATTTCAATTCAATCTCGAATTGGGTAAGTTCAACTGCTCCAATTAATCTTTTTAAAGTGATACAGTGAAAAGGAAACCCTCTTACACTGCTGGTAGGAATATAAACTGGTATCTAGTCACTATGGAAAGCTGTGTGGCGTTTCCTCAAAATACTAAAAATGGATCTACCACATGACCCAGCTATTTTACTTCGCATAATCTACCCAAAGGACACAAAAACACCAATTCAAAAGGAAATCTATACTCCCAAATTTATTGCAGCTTTAGTTACACTAGCCAAGATATGGAAACAACCTAAATGGCCCCAAACAGATAAATGGATGAAGAAGATGTGATATATGTATATATATATACACACAATGGAATACTAACCAGTGATCAAAAAAGATAAATTCATGTCATTTGCAGCAAAATGGATAGAGCTAGAAGGGATTATGCTAAATGAAATATGTTCAGAAGGAAAAAGATAAGTATCACATGGTTTCACTTATATGTGGAATACAGAGAAAGCAAACAAATGGTCAGGAAAAAGACAAAACTTGTAAGCTGACCATAGATGTAAGGTATCCAGGAGAGGAGGGGAAGGGATCAAAATGGAGGCAGAAAGAGCACAAGGGACTGTGGTGCTAGATCACAGGAGCTATGGTGGTGGGAGAACTATGAGGACTACACCTGAGGGGAGAAATCAAATACTGTCTAAAAACCAACAATAATGTAAGAAAAAAAGTACTGTCTGAAAATAAAGTAAAAAAGATTAAAAAAAAGAAAAAGACAACATAACAGATAAAGTAGAGAAATATAAAAAATAAAAAGTGCTATTTCAACAAATTTATCAAAATAATTTGCCTATAAAAATCTTTTAATATGTATAACATACAAAACAACCTGTATAAAATAAAACGAGCACATCATTATCTGGCTTTAGTAAATGGATGAAAAGATAATGCTACCTTTCACCAAATAATAGTAGAAAGGAAATACAATGAACCCTGTTTTCAAAATGTCCTCTGGAACATCTAAGTCAAGATATCTAGTAGGTAACTTGGGAGATAATTCTAGGTTGGAGATGTAGTTTAGGAGCAAGTCATGTATGTGGATACTTCTCAGGTAGAATACACGGAGGAGAAGCAAACAAATTTAAAAAAAAATGATCATAATGGTATGATGTCTCAAAAAAAGTTTAAAAGAAAAAGAGAAAAATTTGGTAGCACCAAATTTGTAGAGATTATGGCAGTCTATAGAGATGGTTGATACTCAAATTCTTCCCTTCCAAATGCAAAAGCTATTCCTCCATTGAGAGTTTATTTCTTGGCCTCTTGACTCTGAGCTGGCCCTCAGACTCCTGAGTAGCCCTGTGGTTACTGTGACCAATATAATGTGATAGAAATGACACTCTGACACTCTTAAATCCAGGACTTAAGAAGATTGGTAGTGTATGCTTCTTTCTTCTTGGAATGCTCTTTCTTAGAACCCAATTGCTGGTCTGTGAATAAGTCCAAGCAGCCACATGGAGAAGAAGCTCAAATGAAGGAGAACAGAGGGTCCTGGCATATAACCCCAGCTGAGCTCCTAGTCAGCACCCAACACCAGCTCCAATCATGAATGTGAGGCTTTATTGGACCTTCTGGCCTTCCCATCATGTCAGTCTACAACAGTTAAAACAGAAGAACCATCCAATCAACCCAAAGAATCATGAGATGTAATAAACTTATCAATTTAAACCACTAAATTTAAGTGTATTGTTACAAGGTAATAGATTGCCAAAACCAAAGTCAAATAAGATAAGAACTGAAAATAATCCAGGTTTGTGGCCTTTGAAGGAGCAGTTTTAGGAGAATGTTAGGGCAGAAACCAGGCTTCAGTGAGCTAAAATTGGAATGGAAAGTTAGAAAGCAACAGCAAGGGTAGGCTGTGGATGTTTTTAGGTTGAAAGCTCATATATTGAGCATTGTCTAATACACAGCTGGAAAAGCAACTCTGCTAAGTTGATATTAATATAAAAACATTTAAAATGTGACTTAACAAGTATCTATTTCCTAAAGATGACAAAAGATTAATATCCAATATTACTAACACATGAAATACTGAAGAGCATTAATAGTCATGCTTAAGGGAAGAGTCATACTTTCCTAAAGCATTGGATATTCTCACATATTTTAAACAAATTAAAACAACCATGTTTTATAGTTCTATATTATCTATAAATCACAAAGCTATATGGTCATAATATTTTTCTGTTACGTGCTATTTTTTGTGTTACAGCATATTAAGTGAGAAACTTTTTTTTTTTTTAAGAAAAAAAAAGCATAATGAATTCAAGTTTTCTTTCCCATTGGGAATATAAGACAAGAGTCCTCACCAATAGCTGGAAAAAATCATGTAATTACATTTTATTTTCTTTAATTCTCAACAGTCAGGTAAGACTGCCAAGAAGTAGAATATGTATATGTGCTAATAGTTATGTTGGTAATTGTAAAAGATTGATTTTTAATACCTAGTTAAATACATTGTTTTAACAACTTATTATAAAATCTTCTAAACAAAGCACAAGATTTCTTTATTAAACAGAATATATGCTGAGCATAATTTAACGTTGTTTTGGTAACTCACAGTTTTCATTAAAGACAACCTCTGCAGACAGAGATAGTTGCTGGTCAAGGGCAGAATAGGATATAAAAATAAAGGAGGAAGACCATAATAAGTGGGGACAGATTTAAAAACACTACGGATTTCACAAGTTATTCATGATTAAATAATGGCACCACATATATTCATAACAGAATATACTTCAAAACTGTTATACTGTACCGCTTCAGAGCAAGATTAGTCTCTCCTCCATGACTCGAGTCATTACCAGCATCATGAACTGCTTCATAGTGTTTGAAAAGTTCATCAGCAGATCCAAGGGATTTCATACACTGGGGACATATGAAACCCTACAGAAAGAGGCAGGAAAAGGTTTCAAATAGTATTTAATATAGCAAAATAATTTGTATATTATGAAATAGTCAAATATCAAATCCACACCAATGATGTCATTAAGAAAATTATAATTTGTGGTATTAAGATCAAATTCTGGTATTGTACCTACATCACAGTCTATCACAGTAGACGTTAACAAACTATAAAGAAAACCCTCACAACAATCTTTTTGGTTGAATAAATTAATGGCTAGAGTATTGAATTCTAATCTTAAAAATTAGTTCTAATCTAGACTAGTTGTAAAGACTTAGAATAACATCCCTCTCCCATAATATCCTCATTTGTAAGATACATCTTCTCCAATCTATTTCATAGGAAAAAGAGCAAAGGTTAAGAACAAGAAGCATTCTGACCACTGAGGAAAAAGGTAATAGAGCAAATAACTCATAATTACCAAAGAGTATGTATAACAGCTAAGAAGCATTCTAGTCATAAATTTCCTTGCTAACCTAAGATTAACACTGCAGAAGCCTAAAATTAATGCAGCATTCCATAAAGTATGAAAAACACAAGAAATTCCAAAACTATTACATGGTTACGGCATACAACATCCTGCATGACTACATGACCTATTCAGTCTGATCTCTGGACACTTCTCACTCTGTACTACATATTTCAACAATACTAAAGTAACGATGTTATTACGAACACATCATGGTATCCCACACTTCCCTGTCTTTGCATTAAACCATATTTTCCCTCAAATACTATTCTCACTAGATTGTCATGTTTCTACATTCACTGTAATACACAATACATTGAAGCCTTACACCTATGTCTTCCCAATAACTACAGTGCTATTTCAAACATACTATATAGATATATTTTTTGTGTGTGTGGGACCCTGGCCAGCGGCCGGGGAACGAACCAGCGCTGCGGAAGCTGCGGGCAGCCTCGCAGCCCAGCGCTCAACCTGCGCCACCAGGGGAGGCCCACTATATATTTTTTACAACCTATGTTTATTTAATAAAATATCAATGAACCTGGCAGTGTAAAATTTGGTGAAAACACAGACCTTTGACAGCTTATAGATTATAAAGCCCTTTGATGGAGCTAAGCATTAACTACTCTGAACACATAAAAACTAAAAAAATAAATAAATAAAACTCTGCTCCTTCACTGGGTGCCATACAAATAGCACGCCCTCGTTTATTATTTATGCACATTATGTGAAAGAATCAAAGCTCACTAAGAACTGGGGCTATACACATGTAACCCAAAACATTACCAAAGCCATAACAAGTACATATACATAAAGAATTATGGGGAACAAAAGAGAAGAGGTATCCAAATCTGCCTATGACAGCAATTAATGTTGTACAAAAAGTACAGATACATACCTCTTATATGTATGTGACGCTGGAATTAGGTACTAAAAATGAGTAGGAGATTACTTGTGAGGGAGAAAAGAGAGACATTCAAAGCAAGTGGAGAAACACGAACTAAGGGCAGGAAGAGGTGTGAATCACAGTCACAATGCATATGGGAAAAAGTGTTATGTTCTGATCACTGAGCCAGAGTAAAGGGCAGGGGGGGATGACAGTTAAATGAACACAATGACTCCCTAGGAAACTCCTGAAATGAGCATAGACAGTAGTAACTGAGAATGTGCTATGGACAGCAAAATAACGCCGCTAGGCTACAGAGATATTTGGCATTTAGCATTATCAGCTGAATGAATGCTCCCAGCCAGTGGGTTAATCTATGTAATGTTATGCTCTCTTTCTTCACAACCATTATTATCTACCATCATGTTCCATAATTGTTCTATTTTACACTTAATTTGACACCCTATAACTTCTGCCCAATAACTGCTGGACCACACTAGCCAACATGCCTTGAGTGCAACAGCATATGAACCCCTATAATACTTAGTCCATCATTTCTGTGTCTCAGCTTCCACTAGTAACTAGAAGGCAAATTATAGGGTTGCTCAGAAAATATGGATCCAAACTATACTATTTAATCTTCACAACTTTGGCTGTTTGATAATTGTCTCTACTTCCAGGTTTTGGCTCTAGACACCTAAGGATCCAGAAAGCTAATGATCACATTAAGGTATGCCATACATCCTTATGACTTCCAAATATTTAGAAATTCAGTGATATATATTTAATTATAGAAATATTCTACCTAAGTGAATTTTCCATGTGGTTAGAGCTTGCATGCTGACATAAAACTTGAATTTAGGGACATTTCTTATATAAATAAATCTCTCAAAAGTACACATGTACTTCCTTGTCTTCTTAAATATATATTAAACCTGTTTGATGTCTCAAGGGCATAAATATAATCAGCAAATGGATGTCTTCCATTCTATTAAAGCTGGCAAGCTTCTTTAATTGCTGTACCCACATTTTATGTAGTTTTTCCTACACCCAGTTTTGCATTTCAACAAACATTTCTAAAAACTACTTGCATGCCATTTCTAGCAATGTTAGCCGTCTGTGGATGATAAGGGCAGATTAAAGGGGAAAGTTTATTTATTAAAAATACATCACTCATTTAAAATAAGCTCAGAATAAGTGCCTGAAGGACGTCACATGAATAGAGTGTATGATCTTCTTAGTTCACAGACATTGTAATTCTGGATATTAAAGTCTAATTCTGAATATTAAAGACTCCTCTATTTTTCCTAAACAAGGGGATTGAAGTTGCTAATTTCAATAATTTCCACACAAGGATTGTAAGCAAACAAATAGTAAAAATAAGCAAACAAAAAATAAAAAAACCAAATAGTTAAAATAAGAGACACTGCAGCTAAGAACCTAACTTAATACTTATGATATCCCTGTTGTACCAAGTGTCCTTCCAGTTAAAAGGAAAGTTCCTATCTAAGTGACAAGTAGATGCAATTGTCACTTTTGATAACTAACACCTAATTAATAAAAGATGACTCACAGGTTCTAGAAAGAAGATAACAGGTAAATGCTAAGCAGAGTTCCAAGATTCTTTTATGCTTCCATCTTTGCTCAAACTACTCCAGCTAGTAGAACAGGTGCTCTCCCATATGCAGGCACTTTCCCCATCACCCTAAAGAATGTCTAATTTAACTGCCTGCCCGTTCAGTTTTTTCAGGAGATCCCCTCAAGCCAAATTAGCTATTGCATTGTTTTATACAAATATTAATTAAAGAAATTTCCTGGGGTAGAGATCATGTCTTAGATGTCTTATCATTTTATCTCCTTTATACCTACATCAAAATAACTGGCATATTAAGGTACTCTAGTAATATGTCAAATAAGTGAAGGTTTGGTTAGACTGTTTTCTTATAATCTTACAGTTGTACTCAGAGAAAGCTTATTTTGTCTTCCATACTACAAAACGTTTCATTTTTTATAAGATTTGAAAAAAATTCAAAAATGCTATGCTCTGCATTTTTAGACTACTACAAAGATTTTTAAAAGGATATCTATATATCATGATCATCTTAAAATTTTTTCCAACCTACAAGTGGGTGATACTTCCCCTCACTGGCCCTCAACCTTAGATATGTACCAGCACAAACTACTGAGAAAAATTTGAGTGATGCACTATTAATGAAGAATATGTTTCATTCTGTCACCTCCCTTAGGTGTGGGGAGTCAAAACAAAGGTAGAGATAGTGATAAACACAGATTCTAATAATGTATATTTTTCCATATAGAGACAGCAGCTGTTCATATGAAAAGTCCTCCTTCTATAAAAGTAAAGCATTTTAACCTGTAACATTTTAATACATTCATTTAAAAATTAACAAAATTAACAACAAAGACATAATTTACAAACATTAACATACATCAATCACTTTACAGTCCAGATCTCAGGGCAAAGGTTATGCAAAAATATTAAACTTTTATATTCACTTACAAATTTACAAAATGATAGATGCAAATAGTAAAAGAAACCAAGCTGACTTCCCAAGAGCCTCTCTTCTTTATTGAACCTTTTTTAAAGCATGCATAATTAATGTAATCCATATTCCCCATAGCATAAAGAGTTAAGCAGCACCAAGGCTAGGAAAAACAAAGCTATTTTGAGCAACCCATAACCAAGCTGCTAAAACAAAATATACAAGACCCACAGTAACACTGGAGTCATTAAGAAGTTCCTGTCCTCTTGTTTCATTTTCAGCGTGTACTTTCTGGTAATGCTCCGACAAATCAATAGCAGTTATGCATCTTTTCATACATAATGGACAGATGAAACCCTGTGAAATAACAACTTTTAGGAGGATATACATAAAAAAAACTCTAAAACAAAATAAAGATGATAAAAATAGACATAACTGGAAAGTAATTAGTATATTTCTTTTTAGTAATGTAAGTGAATTTTCAAGTAGTAACTGTACTAACAGTGGAAGATATATCCAAAGTAGGACCTCAAAAATTAGTTCCCAACTTTATGCTGTAAATTTCCTTTGGTTCAATTATATCACAGTCATCACTTGTTTCCCTTGGAGTACTGCTCTTTTTCTTTATGATACTTTGTCCTTCTACCTCTGCACACTGTAATTAGCAAATTAGTTTTTATTTTAGATGGAGAAACGACTGGCAGGCATAACAAATACCTTTATGTGATATGAGATGTTAAACAACAAAATGCTTATAATGAAAGCAATTTTTAGTCTTCACCATTTTTCCCTATCCTGAGATCTCACCCCCCACACCCATAATTCCCAAGTGACCCCTGCTTTTAATTTCTGAGCCAAATAAAATAATTTTAAAACAATCTCCCAAATTCCCTATGATGAACAATATCTATATTTTTAAATGTGTGCTATTTCACTGATTTAAGTTCTGGGGTTTTGTCAGATAGGACCAGCAGAGGGAGAAGCGAATATAAGGATTGGGAGCACCAGGGAGAAAGTAAATAAAATGAAGACAGTAAGTTATAACATCATGAGGTTTGGTGTCAAAAAGTACATGTGGATTTGAGTCTAACTAATACTTACTATGTGATCTTAAGGAAACCACTTTACCAAATGTCAGCTTCCTAGTCTATGAAATGTAGCCAATACCAGCACATACTCTTCTACAGTTACTGAGTAGTATATAAAATGCTTAGTAGAGTGCCTGAGATACTCAACATTACGAACTGTTTTTAAATGTATAATTAAAAGAAAAGGAAATGAAGCCAGGAAAGGTTGAGAAACTAGAAGAAAAGATGGAAATTAAGAATCTGAAATACTCAGAAAGGACTCTGATAGTGAGAATATGAGAAAGTAAGTTTTTGAGAGGACAGGCAGTTACAGTAATAATGTGGGAGACAGAGTTTTAACAGTTCTGGTGAAACTATTCTGACTAATCATAAGACCGAATGTGCCACCACTGGCTGAAGTAACTAGAAAAAAGAACAGAGACCTTTGGCATTGATAACACTAAAGAACTGGGAGGCTAGGATGATCCTTTAGCCACTAAAATCATTTCACAACAAGGAAGGATTGCAAACAAGGTTCTAAAATAAGCATCAAGAAGATGTGGTACATATACACCATGGAATATTACTCAGCATTCAAAAAAGATAAACACATGCAATTTGCAGCAACGTGGATGGAGCTGGAAGGGATCATGCTCAGCAAAATAAGCCAGAAAGAAAAAGAAAAATCCTGGATGGTCTCACTCATAGCAGGAATCTAGAAAACTTAAATAAGGGACCAGGAAAAAGAATAACTATAAGAAAGACAATATCAAAATCAACAAACAACTATGAACCAGAGACACTCTATGGGGGGTGGAGGGCAAGGAAAGGAGAGATTGGGGTCAAAATAAGGGGGTTGTAATTGTATGGGGAATATAAAAATAAAATTTAAATTAAAAAATAAAAATTAAAAAATAAAATAAAATAAGCATCAAGACTGGGTAGCAGTTAAGGGCTAAGCTTGGGAATAAAGCCTGGATTCACACCACTCTTAGTCATTTGTATGACCTTCAATTTCCTCATCTGTTAATGAGATAACAAAACACCTACTTCATATGGGTCTCCACAAGAAATTAAATGAAATAATAATGTGACGTGCTTATCATAGCACCTGGTACAAAGAAAACATCCAACAAATATTGACTGTCATTAATATCATCTTGTCAGAACAGTCCTAAAGGGAGATTGGCCAGGGGATGAAAGTGAAGAAAAAGCATTCATTTTTTTTTAACTGATGAAAGAGCTGTCTTCTAAGCAACCACATCCTGGTCAAGAATACTCCTTTGAAAGAATGCACTGTTGCCTCTGTTTTTAGATGATCACTTTATGCTGTCTTTCATTTTACCTGGTTTCTTGGCTGCAACTTTCCAGAAATAAGCATTCAATCACTCACTCAAAAAGTATTTACTGAACAATATTACTATACTCCATCTATCATGTTACTGTGCTGAGAACATAAGGGTAAATGAAAATGTTACAAAGTAAAATAATTATATTATTTTACTAACTAACCAAAAAACCCAATCAGAACTACCTTCAAAACAGATTTAGAATCTCAGGACCAGGCCTCCCTGGTGGCGCAGTGGTTGAGCGCTGGGTTGCGAAGCTGCCCGCAGCCTCTGCGGCGCCGGTTCGATCCCTGGCAGCTCCCCGCCACTGGAGGTGGGTCCCACATGGCACGCAGACCTCTCCTGCCGCCCGCTGCTCCCCTCAGCAGTGTGCTTCGGTCCTTCTGCCTGCTCTGCTCCCCGCTCTGGCTCTGGTGAATTCTCTCACCCTCCCGCGCTTCTGACTGTACACAGTGCTTGCATAAAAAAAAGAATTTAGAATCTCAGGACCTCCACTGTTACCACCCTGATCCAAAACACAGTAATGTGTACATGGATCAGTATAATAACCTACTAACAAGCTTTCTTCTATCTTTACCTTACTAGAAGTATATTTTCCACACAGCAGCTCAAGTTTATCTTATAAAAATGTTCATTAATCTGTCACTTTTCAAAACTTTCCAATGGCTTCCTATCTCACTGAGAATGAAAATCTAAAACCTCTCTATAACAGCTGATAAGGCCCGACATGAGGTGGGCCTAATTACCTCACTGACCCACTCTCCCTTGGCTCTCTGTGTGGGAGCCACCCTAGACTCCTGGCTGCTTTTTCAACATGCCAGGCATGCTCCACCTCAAAGACTTTCCACTTGCCCCACATGCCTGAAACAAGCTTGTTCCAGAAATCCAATGACTCATTTCCTCTCTTGTTTTAGTTTTTTGAGCTGTTCCTTTTTTCAGAGAAGTCTTCCCTAACAATCCTATTTGAAATTGCAACCACTTAAAACACTTCCCTATCACCCCTCCCCTGCTTTATTTTTCTCAGTAACATCAACTTTCTCCTACCATACATTTTTATAATATTTGGGGTTTTGCCTGTTGCCACCACTATGATGTAATCTCCACTAGGATAAAGATTTTTTTATTATTTTATTCACTGTCCTATTTCTAGCACCCATAAGAGTGTCTGGCAACAACAAATATTTAATAAATTAATTAACCTCCAAATAATCATGATTTTCAGGAGAATTGGGACTATGGTTCCACAGAACTACAAGCAGCAGCAACACCTATTCCAATATGAGTCAAGGAATGTTTACTGGGAAAATCATCTACAATGAGACTTTAGGAACAATGAGATGGATTGAGGCAAAAAAAAAAAAAAAAAAGAGTAAGTAAGACACAGAGTTCAGCATATGTAAAGGTCCAGGATAAGAGAAAACTTGGCACACTTTACAATCACCTTATTACACATGAATAAAGAGCAATGGGAGATTGAAAAGAAATGAAGCAATATATATAAGCGGGAAACAGATCACAAAAAGATAAAAATAAAAAAAATTCTGGAAAAAGCTAAATAATTTAGACCTTATTCTAAGAATAACTGGAAGGCATTAACCTGGATTTTAACTAAAAAAAGCAGCAGTCTGTGAAATAACAGACACCTGGAGATCCTGGTTAGAATACCTAGGATTACACCCAGTTTACTATCAAAGGGTTATAAACCTAATTTATAAAGGAAAAAAAATTACAACCCATAAAACTAAAATTAAAGAGACATATGAATATATCACAAATGCCAGAAGGAAAAAAAAAAAAAACCCCAAAAGAAGTCTCAATACAGAAGAATTATGAAATATGCCTAGAGAAGAACTTAAGACAACAATTACAATCATTCTTGCTAAATTAAGAAAAACAATGGATAGTGGAAAACCGGAACACAATATAAATTGAGAAAACATAAAATTGTTACAACTAGAGCAAACAAATCTAAGATATTCTATAACAATTTAAAAATACATCAGAGGGCCTCAAAAGTAGACAAATGGAAATAATGAAGAGAATTAGTAAGCCTGGAAACACAGTGGTAGAGATAACACAAACAGAACAGCAAAGAGAAAAAACAAAATGTAAGAGCTCTTTGGGATAACCTAAAGAGAAATAATAGCATCATGATGGTTCCAGAAGAGAAAGAGAACACCATAAAAAATTTATTTAAAGACATAATCACTAAAAACCATCTCAATCTGGAAACTGAATCAGATGTCCTGAAGCAAGAGGCCCAAAGAGTTCCAAACAAAATGCCAGAGCAACTTACTCAAGACACATTATTTAAAAAAAAAAAAAAATCTCAAGGCAATGATAAGGACAGAAAGTACAGTCACCTATAAAAGAATACCAATTAGGGCCTCCCCGGTGGTGCAGCGGGTTGAGCGCAGCCTGTCCGCAGCCTCTGCAGCATGGATTCGATTCCCGGCCAGCCAGGGAGAAACCCACATGGCACGGCAGACCTCTCCTGCCTCGCCTGCTGCTCCCTTCAGCAGTGTCTTTGGTCCATCTGCCTGTTCTGCTCCCCACTCTGTCTCTGGTAAATTCTCTCACCCTCCCGCACCTCTGACCTATACCCCAGTTCTTGTATAAATAAATCTTTTTTAAAAAATTTTTAAAAAGAATACCAAATATATTATCAGCAGACTTTTCAGTAGAAAAATTAGAGGCAAGAAAGGAATGGCAGGAAACAACAAATACTCAAAAATTTCCACATTAGAATACTTTACCCTGCAAGTTTATCATTCAATACAAAATGAAGGATAAGAGGCTGCAATGAAAAGCAAATATTAAAAGAATTTATCAACACCACGCCAGACTAAAGGGTTATCATAAACCAACAAAACAGAATAAACAAATATAGAGGTAATAAACATCTAAATTATACAACATGGAGAAGGAAAGTCAATCAATGGGCAACAAAAATTGTCCATCATATATTAACTTCAACAGAAACTTCAAACAAAAATCAGAAGAAGTAACACAAAAGACAAGGAAATGGAACTTAAAGGAAATACAAATGGAAGATGTCAAAAAATTATGACAAACTAAGAACAATTTTTATATTAAAAAATGGAGGTAACCACTTCTGTCTCATAATCACCTTAAATGTAAGTGGCTTAAATTCATCAGTTTAAAGGTTTATATAGAATGATTAGCAGATTTCAAAACAAAGTCTACCCCAAGAACATGACACCATCAACTCAAAAAAATTCTAAGTTCTACAATGTTTAGCGCAGTATTACTGGCAATAGCTATGAAATGGAAATAAGACAAGTGCCCACTAACAGAGAACTAGATCAAGAGGTGATATATCAAACAATGGAATGCCATTCAGCCACATGGAAAGATAAATGTTGCCACTTACAACAAAATGGAAGGAATTTAAGGGAATTATGAGTAGCAAAGCAAGTCAAAATGACTAAGACAATATTGGACCTTTACACAGAAGATAATTCAACAAAACAAAATAGCTATAAAAACTAGTGGCCACTAATAACAAAGTGAGGCTTCTGAAAGCAGGAGGAAGCAGAAAGAGGGACAGTAGTGGGAAATAAAAAGAAGTCCAGCAAAGCAATAATATTGCTGAAGCAATATTTGGGAATCCACATGCATAAATCAGGTTCTGGGAGCCCTCATATCGTAGTAGCTGATCAAGGCACTTCTGGCAGGAAACACAGAAACTATATCCAGAGTATCTGAACATACTATCAAGAACAAATTGTTGTAAAAGAGAAAAAAAAAAAAAATTAACTCACAACACATCAATAATCAAAATTACACCTAAAACAAAAATAAAAAAATTTAAAAAGCAGAAAAAGACATATAAAACACTAATTAATAAAACTGGTATTTCATTACTATTAAACACAAATGATACAATGTTCTACTCAACAGAAATAGGTAGCAAATATAAGACGAGAAGGCAGGAGGCAGTGATTATAAACAGCATGTTAGAGAAGCTCAATTTTGAAATAAAATCAGATGGTAAAGGAGGGATTTCAAAATAAAAGTGTTTTTTTATTTATTTTTGGTGCCCTTTCTTTTATTTTTTTATTTAATATTTTTTAAATAATAAATTTTATTTTAATATTCCCCATACAATTGCAACCCCCCAATTCTGACCCCAATCCCTCCCCTCCCGCCCCCCACCCCCCAAAAAGTGTCTCTGGTTCATAGTTTTTTGTTGATTTTGATTTTCACTTTCTTATAGTTACTCATTTTCCTGGTCCCTTATTTAAGTTTTCTAGATTCCTGCTATAAGTGAGACCATCCGGTATTTTTCTTTTTCTTTCTGGCTTATTTCGCTGAGCATGATCCCTTCCAGCGCCATCCATGTTGCTGCAAATTGCATGTGTTTATCTTTTTTGAATGCTGAGTAATATTCCATGGTATATATGTACCACATCTTCTCGATCCAGTCATCTATTTTTGGGCATTTGGGCTGATTCCAAAGCTTAGCTATTGTAAATAGTGCTGCTATAAACATAGGGGTGCAGGTGTTCTTTGGAATTGATGTTTCTGTGTCCTTTGGGTAAATACCTAGGAGTGGAATTGCTGGATCATATGGAAGCTCTATGTTTAGTAGGTCCAGAAATCTCCACAAAGCTCTCCATAGTGGTTGGACCAGTTTGCACTCCCACCAACAGTGCAGAAGAGTTCCTTTTTCTCCACACCCTTGCCAACATTTGTTGTTGCTAGTTTTTTTAATATGTGCCATTCTCACTGGTGTAAGATGGTATCTCATGGTAGTTTTGATTTGCATTTCCCTGATTACAAGTGATGTTGAACATTTTTTCATATGCCTGTGGCCATTTGCATTTCCTCTTCAAAGAAGTTTCTTTTTAGCTCTTCTGCCCATTTTTTGATGGGATTATTTTCTTTGTTGTTGAGTCTCATCAGCTCTTTGCAGATTTTTGTGATCAGTCCTTTATCATTAGTGTTGTGTGTGCAAAAATGTTCTCCCAGTTGGTGGGGTTTCTCTTTGTTTTTGTTATTGTCTCTTTTGCTGTGCAGAAGCTCTGTAATTTGATGTAGTCCCAGCTGTTTATCTTTGCCTTCACTATCACTGCTTTGGGTGATGTGTCTGTAAAGATGTCTTTGATGTGCAAATCACGTAGTGTTTCACCTATATTTCCTTCTATATATTTTATGGTTTCAGGTCTTATGTCTAGTTCTTTAATCCATTTTGAGTTGATTTTTGTGTATGGTGTAAGGTAGTGGTCAAGCTTCATTCTTTTGCATGTAGCAACCCAGTTTTCCCAGCACCATTTATTGAACAAACTTTCTTTGCTCCAATGCATAGTCTTTGCTCCTTTGTCAAAGATTAGTTGACCATAAATCTGTGGGTTTATTTCTGAATTTTCTATTCGATTCCATTGGTCTGTATGTCTGTTCTTGTTCCAATACCATGCAGTTTTGATGATTATGGCTTTGTAGTATTGTTTGAAGTCTGGGAGTGTGATGCCTCCATTCCCTTCTTTTTTTTTTTCAGGAGAGCTTTGGTTATTCGGGGTTTTTTGTGATTCCATATGAATTTCATCAATAATTGTTCTATTTCTTTGAAGAATGACATTGAAATTTTGATTGGAATAGCATTGAATCTGTATATTGCTTTTGGTAGGATGGCCATTTTAATAATGTTTATTCTTCCAATCCATGAGCAGGGGATGTCTTTCCATTTCTTTGTGTCTTCTTCTATTTCTTTTAACAGTGTTTTATAGTTTTCTTTGTATAGGTCCTTTACCTCTTTTGTTAGATTTATTCCCAAATATTTGATTTTTTTTGTTTCAATAATAAAAGGGATGGTTTTTTTGATTTCTTCTTCTTCAGATTTATTGTTTGTGTATAGGAAGGCTACTCACTTTTGCGTGTTGATTTTGTATCCTGCCACTTTACTGAACTGATTGATTAGTTGAATTAGTTTTTCTGTGGAGTTTTTGGGGTTCTCTATGTATATTATCATATCATCTGCAAATAGTGATAGTTTGACTTCTTCTTTTCCTATTTGGATTCCTTGGATGTCTTTCTCTTGTCTTATTGCTCTGGCTAGGACTTCCAGTATTATATTGAAAAGCAGTGGTGAGAGTGGACATCCTTGTCTTGTTCCAGATCTTAATGGAATTGCTTTCAGCTTTTCACCATTGAGGATGATACTGGCTGTTGGCTTGTCATAGATGGCCTTTATGATGTTGAGGTATGTTCCTTGTATCCCAAGAATTTCAAGGGCTTTTATCATGAATGGGTGTTGCACTTTGTCGAAAGCTTTCTCAGCATCTATTGATATTATCATATGGTTTTTATATTTCTTTTTGTTGATGTGTTGGATAACGTTGATTGAGTTTCGGATGTTGACCATCCTTGTGTCCCTGGAATGAATCCTACTTGGTCGTAGTGAATTATCTTATGGATACATTGTTGGATTCTGATAGCTAAAATTTTATGGAGGATTTTTGCATCAGTGTTCATTAGGGAGATTGGCCTGTAGTTTTCCTTTTTTGTGTTGTCCTTGTTCGGTTTTGGTATTAGTGTAATGTTGGCTTCATAGAACGTGTTTGGTATTGTCCCTTCCTTCTCAATTTTTTGGAAGAGTTTGTGAAAGACAGACACTAATTCGTCTCTGAATGTTTGGTAGAATTCATTTGTAAATCCATCAGGTCCTGGGCTTTTGTTTTTGGGGAGGTTTTTGATTACCATTTCAATTTCGCTGCTTGTAATTGGTCTGTTTAGGTGTTCTATTTCTTCTTTATCTAGCTTTGGGTGATTGTAGAGTTGTAGGAATTTGTCCATCTCCTCTAGATTGTTGAACTTGTTTCCATATAACTGTTCATAGTAGTTACTGATTATTCTTTTGATTTCTGCTGTGTCCGTTGTGATTTCTCCTCTTTCATTTGTGATCCTGTTTATTTGTGCTTTATCCCTTTTTTCCTTTGTGAGCCTGGCTAGGGGTTTGTCTATTTTATTGATTTTTTCAAAGAACCAGCTCTTGGTTTCATTGATCTTTTGGATTGTTTTTTTAATTTCAATTTCATTTATTTCTGCTTTGGTTTTTATTATTTCTTTTCTTCTACTGGTTTTGGGGTTTTTTTGTTGTTCTTTTTCTAGATCTTTGAGCTTCGAGATTAGGTTGTTTCTTTGAGTTCTTTCTTGTTTCTTGATGTGAGCTTCTATTGCTATATATTTTCCTCTTATTACTGCTTTTGCTGCATCCCATACATTTAGGATATTGGTGTCCTCCTTGTCATTCAATTCAAAGAATTTTTTAATTTCTTCTTTGATCTCCTCTTTAGTCCAGTGGTCTTCCAGTAGTGTGGTTTTTAATCTCCATGAGGTAGGAAAGTTCCTTGCCTTCTTTTTATGGTTTATTTCTAGTTTGATGCCTTCATGGTCAGAAAAGATGGTTGGTATGATTTCAATATTGGTGTATCTGTTGATGTTTGTCTTGTGCCCCAGTATGTGATCGATCCTGGAGAATGATCCGTGTGCACTTGAGAAAAATGTGTATTCCGTTTTTTGGGGGTTTAGTGTTCTATAGATGTCTGTTAAGCCCAAATGCTCTAGGTCCTTATTTAGAGCTTTAGTTTCTTTACTTATTTTTTGTCTTGTTGATCTATCCATTGTTGATAGTGGTGCGTTGAAGTCTCCCACTACGTATGTGTTTTCTCTGATGTCTGTTTTCAGAGAGGACAACAGTTGTCTGATATATTTTGGTGCTCCTTCGTTTGGTGAGTATATGTTAATGAGTGTTATTTCTTCTTGAAGTACTGTCCCCTTGATCATAATGTAGTGACCATTGGGGTCTCTTTTTATTTTTTTGAGTTTGAAGTCTGTTTTATCTGATAGAAGTATAGCTGTTCCTGCTTTCTTTTTTGGTCCATTTGCTTGTAGGATTGTTTTCCGTCCTTTAACTTTGAGCCTATTTTTATCTTTTGTAGCTAAATGTGTTTCCTGGAGACAGCAAAAGGTTGGGTTTTGTTTCTTAATCCAGGCTGCAACTCTGTGTCTTTTTATTGAAGTGTTTAGTCCATTTACATTTAGAGTTAATATTGATATGTTAGCATTTGTATTTGCCATTGTGTTTGTCTTTCCTTTGATTTTATTTATTTATTCTTTTAATAACTTTTTTTTTTTTTGGCCTTCTTTCGTTGTTATTCGTCCCTCTGAGGTTCTGGCTTTAGGATTCCTTGTAGTATTTTTTGGAGTGGGGGTTTAGTCGTAACGAAATTCCAGAGTTTCTGTTTGTCTGGGAAGGTCCTTATTCTTTCTTCATAGAGGAAGGAGAGCTTTGCAGGATAGAGTATTCTTGGTTGGCATCTGTTTTCTTGGAGTCTGTTGACTATGTCCCTCCACTCTCTCCTTGCCCGTAGTGTTTCTTCAGAGAAGTCTGATGTCAGCCTGATTGGTTTTCCTTTGAATGTTATCTGTTTCTTCCCTCTTGTCAGCTTCATTATTTTTTCCTTGTCCTGGATTCTTGGGAGCTTTACTATTATGTGTCTTGCTGTATTTTTCCTTTCGTCGTGGAAGTTTGGTGTTCTTCTTGCTTCTTGTATATCAATTTTCAGCTCCTTCTTCACGTTTGGGAAGTTCTCTTCAATTATCTCCTGGAATATTTTCTCTGTTCCTACATCTCTCTCCTCTCCTTCTGGAATTCCTATAACTCTTATATTTCCTTTCCTCATGGAGTCAGATAGTTCCCGAAGTCTTTCTTCAGTCTTTTTCCTTCGTACTTCTCTTTCCTTTTCTGTTTTGGTTCTTTTTATTTCTGTGTCTTCAAGAGTACTTATTCGTTCTTCCATTTCATCTATTCTGCTTTCATTGCTTTTCCCAGAGTTCTTTAGTTCCTCCATTTTTTCTTTGATCTCCTGCGTTTCTTTTGCTTCCCTCTTTAGGGACTCAATTTCCTTCTTCTGATCATTGTTTTCCTTTATGAGTTCTGTCATTTTTTTTAATCACGGCAATTTTAAATTCTCTTTCTGGAAGGCGCAGAAGTTCTTCCAAGTTACTGTCGTTGCAATCTGGGGGGTGGTTTTCTTTTTGTGGTGTGCTTTTTTCCTGAGGAGTTGTTAGGTTGCGTGTGGTTCTTCTACTCCCTACTGTCTGTTTTCTAATTTGTCGTATGCATTGGGACACTGTGTTGCTCGGACTGGCCAGCATCTTGGGTGAACTTCTCCGCTCCCCTCTGGCTCCTCCAGGAGCCATCTCTGGCTTCTGAGGGAGCTTTCTGCTGGTTTCAGGCAGTCTTTACTGAAGAAATGTCCCTGTTCTAAAATGGCGACGCGGGACTCAGTCCCTGAGCATCCGGTCTCAGGCACACTCTTCTGCGCGCCAGGTCTGCCCTGGCCGTGGGTGCCTGTTCCCTCTGTGGGCTCAGACTGCTGGTCGGAAGGGGCCTGGCATGGGCTAACTTCCCAGGTGGCCACTGTCTCCTCCGGGAGGCTTCTGCCCTTTCAAGCAGTCTTAAGAAATTTCCCTGTTCTATGGGGTGTTAGTGACTTTTTTTTTCTGGTTGCTAGGTGGCGCCAGAGATCTCTCCTATTGTCCTTGGGGGGCTGTTTTTCGCCCCCCCCCCCACCCCGTGGGACAGGGAACAGAGTGGGGATGGTAGGGTAAACCTCAACGGCTTTGGGGTGCTGTGTCTGCCTTGTGCCCCACCGTCGTGGAGAACCCACGCCCGGAACTTCGTGCCCTGGGTCTCAGTTCCAAAGCCCTCAGTTCCAGGACGGGGCTATAGCCCAGTTCAGTGGCGCGGGAATGGCGCCTTTTGCACCAGCTCCCGTGCCTGGGCGCCTGGTTCCTGCTTACTCAATGAGGGACTTTTACCCCAGTGAGGGCCTCCGCGTGTCTCCCTGCAAGCCTAGGTCGCAGGTGCAGGGACCTGGACAGCCGCGATCCCGATCCGCGTTTGCTTTTCAAGCGCGCCGCTTTTCCGCGCAAGCTTACCGGCCGGCCCGGGGCTGTGTGCGGGTCTCCTCCAGAGTCTCTTTGTTCTGTAATGGCGCTGGGAGCCGTTCGCTCACCGCCGCGGCGAATCCTGCAGGGTTCTCCACAGCTCCCGTTCACGGGTGTGGTGGCTGCAATAGTTCCTTTCCACTCACAGTCCCGCTTGCTGCGTAGTTTGTTCTTGTTGGTCGTTTTAGTGTGTTGTTTTCCTCCTCTCTGCTGGTCGGAGCATGCCGACTCTGTGGGTGGGGGAGGGGAGCAGGGTTCTGCGCTTTCCTCCCTTCTGGTCCTCTTTTATGGCCACTTTCTTCATCAGACAGTTTGCTGGAGTCGTCCGTTTATCTTCCGTGTCCCAGTTCTCACTGGGACCTGTCGCTTTTCCTCCCTATTAACTTTTTTTAATGGGAGATCTTACTCGCAGCATCTCCTCGCCGCCATGTTGCTCCGCCCTCCGCCTTCTTTTATTATTTTTACATGTATTATACTCAACATTTTTTTATGTTGATGAAAATAATTCATGACATAATTAAAAACAAAAGTGGCAGGAAGGAGAGAGAGTAAGTTGAGAATAAGAGAGAGAGTGGAATCCAAAGCACAAGAGATATGATTGCAATTTAACAGGAAAAGAACCCTACCTGTCTCCTCTGTACTAAAGAAAGAGAATGCAGGTGCAACTACATGGTGACAAAATGAAGACACTCATCTGAAGTTCCCATTTTCTCAATGATCTCATATAAAAGGTGGCTGAGGAAAGGTGAAAACCGGTTAAGAGACATGGGAGATTTCAGAATAGAGAAGTGAGTATAACTATCTGAGAGAGTAGGGAAATGACTCTAATAAGAAAACTTAGTGGTATTATCAGATACTGCTCACTATCCATGGAGTATTGATTTTTGTTGTTACTTGTTTAAGGTCTCTCTGGTGGTTTTGGTTTTGATTTTGGTCTGACTAGGATCAACAATTATTAATAGATTCCTTTCCAAGGCTACAGCTGAGTACTTTGAGTTCATCATATCAGGAACCCAGTTTAGCCTATTTTTCTTAAAGATATTTTCTTAAACATGTTCTTAATAAAGTTCAACTAATTCCTCTCTTCTTGCTCTTACAACACTGTAAAATCTTATTACAGTTTATCTTATATACACATACATAAAGATAAACAGAAGAGACAGAAGATCAGAGAGAGACAAAACAGAAACAGATAGAAAGAGAGCCATACCCAGAAATGTGCAAGATAGACAACTCATCAACAGAGGTGGGGAAAGGGAGAACAGAGAAAAGGAACTGGGTATAGCTGAGCCCGGAAAAAGGCACCTGACAAAAAAAGTCAGAGAAGAATGTATACTGAGCTCTCAGTGGCAGTACTATGGGAGGGTTTTGTGTTCTTTTATTACCTGATTTTCTTTTTACTGTAATAAGTAAATTTGTCATTAAAAAATTAATGCAACAACTAAGGATGGATTCTCAAAATGTTTAAGTTTTTCTTTTTTAGGCTTATTTATTTTCTCCATTAATTTTTAATAAGCTACCAAAGATAAACCTTTTTCCAAAGTCGTAAATATAGCAAACCAAATACAGTAAATTTTCTAGATAACCTAATTTTTCATTCAATCATTTATGTGCATTACAAGCACATAAATACTAGTTAACCAGTAATTCTTTATCAACAGATTTAAAAAATTTTCATTAGGTTGAGGTAACATAAGCATTAAATATAATTGGCAATTTTCAGTCTAAATATACAGTATTTCAGCCTACTATTCAAGAGTTGCACTCCAATTTTGTAAAAATAAAAGTTATGAGAATTTTTCCAACAAGTCTAAATTACTAATCATTACTCCAAAATATTTGCTATTTTCCCTTAAATAACACAGAATTTTATTACCAAGTTATTATTTTCATACCTCTGAAGAGCTTTCATTATTAACATCCACTGTGTTTATAGGAGTTGCTGATGAATCTAAATCAGAACCTTGAGAGCCAACTCTCCCAGGAGTCTGAAACACAAACAGAAGGGGGAAAGAAATCAAAGCAGGTATTAACAATGTATTTAAAAATTAATAACATAGGGCCTCCTTGGTGGCACAAAGGGGTTAAGATGCAACCTATGAAGCTAAGCAACCTATGAAGCTATCTGCAGCCACTGCAGCACAAGTTCGATCCCTGGCCAGGGAGCAACCCACAGTCACAGCAGACCTCTCCTGCCTCACCTGCTGCTCCCCTCAGCAGTGTATTTCAGTACATCTGCCTGTTCTGTTCCCTACTCTGTCTTCTGGTGAATCCTCTCACCCCCCACACCTGTGGCCTGTACCCCAGTTCTTATATGCCTAGATGAATAAATCTTTAAAAAAAGATTAATAACATAAACAATAAAAATAACTAGTCTAATATGTAAAAGTAGATGTCCTCTCTTAATAACAAAGTATCCTTTATTGAAAACCAACTGTACTTACTACTGTATATGAAGAGTTCTAAAAGCATTCTCTCATTTTTAGTTTTTTCACAATAAAATAGTTTACTTTCATATACAATGCTTAATAATTTTCAACTCTGTTTCACAAAACACCTCACTTAATCATGACATCTGTGAGAGCTGTACAACAAAAGTCATCTTCATAAATGAGAAAGATTCAAAATGACTAAAGGACCACTCAAGAAAGTCTCTCTTTAACAAAAGTCAGAAAGAAGCTGAACTATGCAAATCTTATTCCTCCTGCATTTCTCTCTGCACTATACCAACTAAACTATAACTATAACTATTTGGTGTTAAAAAGACCAACAGAGTCCAAACTATCTAATCATCCATCCTTCTATCACCTATACTAACCATTACCAGTCAGTAACCAATACTTGATATACCATAACCAAAGACATGGTTTGGAATGTTAAAATTCTCTTTTTTCCCCTCCAATATTTATCATTCTACATTATCATTCTTTAATAGTCCTCATTACCTTAAAGGAATTAGAAATCTAGTGAAAAGTTGGGTAAAAAAAGTAAAAACCTTTTTAAAATTTAAATTTTAACTTGTTTTGCTTGTTAAATAAATCCTTTTTTTAAATCTTAAAAGCAATGACAGGGGCTTCCCTGGTGGCACAAGTGGTTAAGACACAACTTTACTTACTACTGTATATGAAGCTGTCTGCAGCCACTGCAGCACAAGTTCGATGCCCAGCAAACCAGGGAGCAATCCACATGGCTCAGCAGACCTCTCCTGGCTTGCCCACTGCTCCCCTCAGTGGTGTATTTCGGTCAATCTGTCTGTTCTGTTCCCCACTCTGTCTCTGGTGAATCCTCTCAACCCCACCCCCACACCTCTGGCCTGTACCCCAGCTCTTGTATGTGTAAATAAATAAATCTTTAAAAAAAAAAAAGAAAAGCAATGACAACCCAGAAGTAATGAGCACTCTAAGTGCTCAGACTCTGGTGTCTAAGTACCATTCCCTACTAAAAGGAACCAGGATATTTTGAAGAAATAGTTGATTCTAGGACTGGAGAAGGAATTTTATAAAATGAACTGGGTGAGAAAATTTTGCACATAACACTAATGATAAAGGACTGATCATAAAAATCTATAAAGAGCTGAAGAGACTCAACAAAAACAAAGTAAATAATCCAGTCAAAAAATGGGCAGGGCCTCCCCAGTGGCACAGCAGTTGAGCACTGGGCTGCGAAGCTGCCCGCAGCCTCTGCAGCACCGGTTCGATCCCTAGCCACCAGCGAGGGTCCCACATGGCACGACAAACCTCTCCTGCCACGCCCGCTGCTCCCCTCAGCAGTGTACTTAGTCAGTCTGCCTGTTCTGCTCCCCGCTCTGGCTCTGGTGAATTCTCTCACCCTCCTGCACTTCTGACTGTACCCAGTGCTTTAATTTACGTATTAAATAAATACATAAATAAATCTTTAAAAATAAAAATGAGCAGAAGAGCTAAAAAGGAACTTCTCCAAAGAGGAAATGCAAATGGCCACCAGGCATATGAAAAAATGTTCAGCATCACTTGTAATCAGGGAAATGCAAATCAAAACTACAATGAGATACCATCTTACACCAGTGAAAATGGCACGTATTAAAAAAACTAGCTACAACAAATGTTGGCAAGGGTGTAAAGAAAAAGGAACTCTCCTGTGCTGCTGGTGGGAGTGCAAACTGGTACAACCACTACGGAGAGCTGTGTGGAGATTTCTTGACCTACTAAACATAGAGCTTCCATATGATCCAGCAACTCCACTGCTAGGCATTTACCCAAAGGACACAGAATCATTAATTCAAAAGGGCACCTGTACCCCTATGTTTATAGCAGCACTATTTACAATAGCTAAGCTATGGAAACAACCCAAATGCCCCCAAATAGATGACTGGATCAAGAAGATGTGGTACATATACACAATGGAATATTACTCAGCAATCAAAAAAAAAACTCATGCAATTTACAGCAATATTGATGGAGCTGGAAGGGATCATGCTCAGAGAAATAAGCCAGAAAGAAAACGAAAAATACCGGATGGTCTCACTCACAGCAGGAATTTAGAAAACCTAAATAAGGGACCAGGAAAAAGACTCATTATAATAAAGTAAAAATCAAAATCAACAAGCAACTATAAACCAGAGACACACTGGATAGGGGAGGAATTAGGGTCAAAATAAGGGGGGTAGGAATTGTATGCAGAATATAACCAACATGAAAATGCATACATTGTGCAAAAAATGGAAAATGATGTAAAAAAATATAAAATAAAATTAAATTTAAAAAAATGAACTGGGAGATATTGTTCCAAAAAGCAAAGAGCTATCAAACAAAATGGCAAAAAGTTATCTTGAAGGCACATCCACTAGCTAAAACTGGGACAATCAAAAACTCACACTGACTTCAATTGTAAACCAAATAAGCATATAAATGAAAGCCATGAGTTCATAAAATATATTTTTTAGGGGTCTCCCTGGTGGCGCAGGTGGTTGAGTGCAGCCCTGTGAAGCTGTCCACAGCCTCTGCAGAGCCGGTTCAATCCCCACCAGCCGCGGAGATACCCACATGGCGGGGCAGACCTCTCTTGCCTCACCCGCTGCTCCCCTCAGCAGTGTATTTCGGTTGGTCTGCCTGATATGTTTCCCCACTGTGTCGCAGGGGAATCCTCTCACCCTCCCACACATCTGGCTTATACCCCTGTTCTTGTATAAAAATAAATAAATCTTTAAAAAAATACATTTTTTAAAAACCCATGAGTTCTATTTTCTCAAGAGAAAGTAAAAAGACAAGGAGCTTCACTGATCAGCACTACAGTAAGCTCTTATTCTGAAAATGAGTAGTAAAAGGTAAAGAATTCATCCTGCCATTCCAGTATGTACTTAAAGTCATGGTAACCAAATAGCCCTGATTGGCGATGAAAAGTTCTTGAGAGAAAAATGTCAGTTAACATACAAAGAAGGAATGAAAGATGTACAAAATCAGCAATTTACAACTGCTAATGAAATCAGACTCTCCAACGTAAATGACATCATAAAACCTTTTCCTGAATTTTTCGCCTCAGAAATCCTTCTGTCCTTTAAATTCTATTATGTCTCTTCTTTATACATCTCTGAAAACACTTACTGAGATACAAAGAAGAAAATGGTATTTGTGGTAGCTTGTTACAGTAATGGCCTTCAATGAATCATACCTGTGTTTTAATGCTCTTATTAATTCTCTTGTATAATTCTCTCCCACAGGAACTCTGGGATACCATGAGCCTTGGCTGATGGTGGAGCAAATGAGATACAAGCAGAGACTTGAAAAGTGCTTGCACAATGGGATTTTCTTTCTCATTGCTAGAAAACATATAAGCCAAGGATATCCTTGGATATGGGTAGTCATTGGATATAATCAGCAATTTGAGTGAGGCCACCCTAGACTAGCCATCCCAATCAAAAACCAAAAGATAACTCCAACTATACTCAGGAATTCAAAGAGAGGCCAGCTAGAGAATCATTCAGCTAAGCCTAATCCAAATGTTGATCCACAGATCTAGAACAAATAAAACAGTGGTTGCTTTATACCAAAGTGTAAGGGAAGCTTATTGTGCAGCAAAAGGAATCTTTCTAAGGATGATAGCTCTTTAGAGACTAAGGTATTCACAACTCCTAGTCAGGACACCAAAAAAAGTGCCCACCTGTAAGATGCTTGAGTCATTGCTTCCCTCAGGGATAGGAAGGATAAGCATCCAGAGGGAGGAGTCACATTTGGAATGGAGCTAGGGAAGTGAAGACCAGTTGTCTTAGTAAGGAGGAGAGCCAGAAACTATTGGAAAGTAAAGACTGAGAAACATTAAGTCAGGAACAATGCCAATTCACCAGGAAGATACCAGCCCTTCCTCCACCAGCTCCCCTCGCTCTCACACCCCAGGCCTGGGAAGAAAAGTGCATAATTCACAGTGAAAGCAGCATGTTCTGCATTCAGTTAAGGAAACCCAAGTGGCCAGGACTGGGTATGGCAGCAGGGAGAGCCATGTAGTCATAGCAGGCAGAGTTTCTGGGCTTCAAAGACTGTCTCTGTCCTGGGGAAATGTGGAAGACAATTATGTCTGCCCCACCGTGTGAGCTCCCCCTGAACCTAAAAAGAAACTTCAGGAAGCCGCAGTGAATTCAGTCTGCCCAGAGACTTTTTCTGGGCCTGCTTTAGGGAGGGAAACAAAGGGGTGGCCTGGAAAGAGTGCTAATCTTAGTACTTATGAGGCTCCATGGTGTGGAAGAGCATAGCATTTCCAGGCATATTGCATGCATAGCTTCTTTGGCAGGGGTCTTCTACCACAGGCTTTGGAAAGACTGAGCACACACCCTCTAGACCTGTATCCTCCAGACCTCCTATACAAGTAACCACAGTGAAAAGAGCCTGTGAACAAAGGGGATCCTGGTTGCTGATATTCCTGGAAAGTGAGGAATGGTACCCACCTCCCTTCAAGTATGCCCTCTTAGGAATACCCCTTAAATTGCCAATTAGCTAATGCTAGAGAATCCAGAAATCTGAGGAAGATCTGATACAGCAAAATGGGCAGGGAAAAAAAAATACAACACAGGACAAATTGAGACCTCAAATGTATACATCACTCCAAAGAGGAAAAAAACTCTCCAGAACCCAAACATGAAGATACGGATTATCTTATCTTCCTATTAGAGAGTTCAAAATAGCTATGATAAAGAAATAAAATGAAATGTAAGAAAATGTAGAATAAAAATGACTTGACAAATGCAATTAATGAACAGAAATTAGAAATCAAAGATTAAACAGGAAAATAAGGGAGTTACAGGATACGAAAAGATCACTAGAGATTAAAAATTAATTCTGCAGAAAATCAGTGGTCTAGTCCACAGTGGCGTACGGAATTGGGGACCCTGAGAATGATAATACAAAGGACCCAGATGGAAGAATAAAGAAAAATACAAGAGAAAAAAATGAAGACTGACTCCATTAGGAAAGGCAACATAAGGATAGTGAATATCCCAGAAGGGGAAGATAAAGAGAAGAGAGCAGAGAATTTATCGAAAGAAATAACAGAGGAAAACTTCCCAAACCTGGGGAAGGAAATATAGAAGTTCACGATTTATAAGAACACCCAGTTATCTAAAATATCTAAAATCCAAATGCAAAATCTCAAAATGTAATGATACATAGTCATGAAACTACCAAAAGTTCAAGAAAAGAAAGAATACAGAAGGAGACTAGGCAGCAAAAGTAGATAAACTATAAAGGAAATCCCATAAAACCAGCATCATACTTCTCAGAGGAAACCCTACAGGCAAAGTGAGGATGGAATGACATATTCAAAATATGCAATGATAAAATTTTCCAGCCAAGAATACTATATCCTGCTACAACTCTCCTTTCAGATATAAAGGAAAAGTCTTCTCAGATAAACAGAAAAAGAGTGTTTGCCATCACAAAACCTTACCTACAAGAAATATTAAAAGGGGCTCTCCTAAATAAGTCAAAGAGAAGAAAAAACAGAAGAAATTAACAAGGAATTGGAACCAGAAAACCATGGCAACTGCAAATCCTCATGTACCAATAATCACTGTAAGTGAAAATGGACCACTCTCACTTTTGGCATAATATGACCTTCACCTAGAAAATTCCTGTACCAAAATAACTCCAGAGCTGTTTTTCTATTTATCATAAAACCGCATACCAATAGTAAGCTTCTTTTTCAAATAAACCACATTTAACCCTAATTTATTTATACCAACTTTCAGCTGAGAATAACTGCTATTTTCTGAAGTGTTAGCAATTCTACCTAACAGAGTCATCTACAATTTTAATGAGGAAGTGAACAGTCACCCAAGTTGTTAAATTATTAATGCTGAATTGAGTGCAATCCCTATTCAATTTGCCTTTCTAAGTGGCCTCTAAGAGGCTTTCACTAATGTTGAATCTGAATCCAGCTCACTCCAAAATTTCTGAAGTAACAGAACATACCATTTTTGGCGCCCTAAGTCTTTTCTGTCTAACCTTCTGATACACAGAAGGTATCAGAAGCACAGACCCATCTAAATGCAACTGATTCTTGTTTTCAGCAAGGAATGTCAAGTGCTCCAGTATCAAAAGCCCATCTAAATCTAAGTGTGATTCAGTCACACAGACCTGTGATCAACTTTGTTTATCCTCTTAGAAGCTTTGTAAATTTACTTAACCTCCTAGGCCTCAAATTCCCATTTATAATGTGCAACTAGTAATATCAATCTCGGGTGGAGGGCAAATGAAATAATGAATGTAAAATGTTTAAATCAGTGTCTGGTATTTGGTAGACATACTATATATAGTAGAGGCCCATTTATCCATTGTACATGTACTAAAAAACACATTCAATCAAATTTGAAAGCTGGGAAGCATCTCAGAAATCACATTATAATGGAATCACTTCGTAGATAAAGAAATTAAGCCCTAAAAAGTTTAACTGGCTTATCTGACATCACTGCTATCGAATGCTAGAACTGCAATTATTTAGATTTCCCAGGTGCTAATTCAATATTCTCTCTAGAATCTGAAATGTGTCTTGTTCCTCTCTCTGGTACACATACAGACACTTAATTTCTTTAATCTCAACTTTTTCATTGGTAAGCTGGTCTCAAAGGACAATATCATGGGTCATTCTAGCTCCAAAATTCTCATTCCACAATTCATTTTGGCTCTAAATTGGCTAATTTAGAAACTTGTCCATAGAAACTAAATCAAATGTATTTCCAAACTTTATATATGCTTAGCTTTCTTACTGACATTTTCAAAACTATAAAATTGGTTATTAATATTTATACAAAAGTAATTTACCTCTCAAAAGCAGTCAATAAAAGACTGAAACTACTGAAATTAATATCAGATAAGATACAAGTAACTAAATTGACTTTATAAACATACAATTAACTCAATATTAAGCAAAAGAATAAAAACTTGTAAATATCTAACATATATTAAATATCTAACATATAATTAAATATCTAACATAACTGATGTACATATTTTAAAGCACGTTTAGAATATTGGGAGTTTAAACAAATGTGGATAAGTAGACACAAAAATATACCAAAATAAGGATTCACAATGTAATGTTAAGAAGAAGGCACTTCTCATTTTTTAAAGTCTTAAAATCACTTGAGGTAACTGGGAACAGTACTGATAATGAAACTTCCTAAACAGAGAATCTGTGAAATATGCTCAAAATTCCACCAAAGGGTCCTGAAAATCTACTGCATAGCACTTCAAACAATAACAGAAATTCTAATATAGATTCTTGTTACAAAGTATATGTACAATGTCAATTTCAAAGAACACCACAAAATCATAAAATTAAAATCCATTCTGTATATAATCATCTTTTACAATGCAAAAATCCCTGAGAAAGACTACCCAAATAAGTAGATGACTGTCACAATTCAGGTTCCCAAGGTAACAGACTTAGAAACTCTGAAATATGCAAGCAAGAGATTTATTGAGGAGCCTTCTCAAAAACACCTGTGTGGGCACAGGGACGCATGACTGAGCCTAGGGAGAAACTGAACAATATTGATGAGTAAGAGTTGCATTAGCAGGACCACCTATGCCCTTCACAGAAGTAGTCCCTCTCTAATCAGGAAAAGGATAATTCTCTGCATCCCCTCACATCAACCAGTATTTAATGAAGGCTACATCCAGGAAGAGAACCACCGTGGGTGAAGCAGCTTTCTTCTGTAAGCACAACTCCCAGAAAAGGAAACCTGTTATCTTTGGGAGAGTACTATGTGGCAAGTGCTGTAATAATTACCTTAGGTGAGTTATCAAATTTTATCACTTAACCCTTGCTTCCTGGAGACACTTTTTTCCTCAGCAAAGATGCTAGAAAGTAGGGTAAAAAGATACCAGGATTTGACACATAACATATCTAAAATGCTACTTGGGCTGTGCAAATGACCTGCACATTTATTATGCACAAGCATAATCCTATTGCTTCCTTAGTTTTCAACTAATACTTTTTACCCCAGAAAGCACTATAGAAATCACCTAGATGTTCCCTCATTGAACAGATAAGGAAAGAGAAACTCAAAGATTTGCCAAATATCAAACTGGTAGTAGATGCAGAACCTGAACTCAGGTCTTTTGATTACAAATTCAGTGATTTGTCTACTTGCTTTGCAGCCTTTATCCTTAAAAACAACAAAACCAAAATAACCCTGAGGTATTTATCTTATTGAAAAGCTCAGATTTTCAACTTCTCCCTAGATTATTTGCATTTTCAAAATCATGCACATAAGAAATGTCAGTTTTATGCTAAAGACTTGTTAATTGGAAGTCTAATAAATGAAATATTTTAACTATTAATAATAATAATAGCAAACATTAATATAACAGTTAGGCTCTATGACAAGTATGACACTAAGTACTTTTTTGCATTCTATCATTTAATCATCATAGTAAAGGACCTGAGTAAAATCTAAGGGACTGTTTCCATTTAACCAAGGAGGTGGGAAATAAAGTTAAAGAAGCTAAATAAGTTGCTTAGATCACAAATACAATAGAGCACAAGCTGGAATTACACCTGACTTCAAAGCTTATGCTCGTAATGTAACACCATCCACTATGCTACAGTCTTAGGCATCTTATCAATCTTACATTTCTCAACTTTTCAGATTTCATGATGTACATGATTTATTTTCATAACCAAAAGTATGTTCTCTTATTTTTAAGTAGATTTATTTTAAAAACTAAATCATTGCTAAAAATAGTAGAAGTTGCAGATAGATATAATAAGACTATATCAGAAAAACAGAAAAAAAGTAACTCATCCTTCCTTATCAGAGATCTAACTCGATATGACTTACCATTTAGTCCATCCCACACAATGATGTATTTTGGGTTAACATTGTAAAAAGATAGGAATTCTTAAAACATTCTCTAACCATTATTTAACTAATAAAGTCAAAATAAGACACCACTGAAATTCATGAAAAAGTTTCATATTAGCGTATTTATGTAAAACTTTATCATAGCCTGATATTTAAAATGGAGACTAGGATAAGAATGAAGTTTTTATTAAATTTCAACTATTGAAATTTTATTAAATTTCAACTATTGCTATGGTCCGTGCACCACTTAAACAGATGTCTATGCAAGTAAATTATTCATGTTGTTGTATTAAATATGTCAATCATGGTGCAAGCAATGGCCATGGATGCATTCTAAAGTAAGCTACTGTACTTTAGAAAGTACGTATGTACTACAGCACATATTGAAAACAAAATGAAGTACATCCAGACTATATGACCCCATGTCTACTGCCAGTTGAGCAGATGTGATCCCCTGGATTCAACCACTACCATTCACAAACTAACTAGCGACAATAAAATAGCCCAGCGGCAAAAAGAACCTCTACCCTGACGCAAGAATGAAGTGCTAAGTCCCATGCCTAGCCCCTTTTATTTCAAACTATGAAGAGAAATGATTAATTAGCCACACAAATTAACACCAGCAGACACACAGTACAATCACGAGGTAAAGTAAGAGTACATAACAGACTTGAGCAGATAATCCAGCTAATGTTTCAAAAGACCAGACTCTGAAGGTACACAAGTTACGAAGGTAAAGACCAGAGTAGGGGCCTCCCCTGGTGGCGCAGGCCGTTGAGCGCTGCGCTGTGAAGCTGTCCGCACGCAGCATCTGCAGCACCGTTTCGATCCCGGCCAGCCGGCAAGGGTCCCACATGGCACGGCAGACCTCTCCTGTCACGCCCACTGCTCCCCTCAGCAGTGTATTTCGTCAGTTTGCCTGTTCTGTTCCCTGCTCTGTCTCTGGTGAGTCCTATCGCCCTCCCGTGCATCTGGCCTGTACCCTGGTTCTTGTATAAATAAATAAAATAAATCTTTAAAAAAAAAAAAAAAGACCAGAGTAGAACTGCATGGTATTCATAAAGAACCACTGAGTCTTTAATAGAGTAAAACCCTAGAGTAAAAATCACAAAAGTCTAGAATAATACCACATGAGATCCTGAAAAGCCTTCCAATAATAATGTCTAAGAGGTCCAGTCAGCCCCATATTGAATTTTTGGTTTTGAACTTCATCTTTCTTATGCCAAGTACATCCTTGTAACCACTACTATCCTACCATTGAGCTCACCTGATGGACTCTTTATACTTAGAATCAAATTCATCTAGTTAGAACTATTACCACTGTTTTGGAGCTTTGGTTAAGTTTATTTCTGGAAGAACAATCTGTAAGAGATATGCATTATGTACCACAACTCCTAGATGGAGGATTCCAAAGTATCGTATGGCCCCACTCAACTCACCACCTTGGTTGACTAAACCAGGAATGAAAACCTGCCACAGAAGAATTAACTCTATTGGTTATTAACTCTATTGGTCAGCCAGAGGCCTATGTGTGAAAACAAGGGGAAAAAAAGAGGGTGACATTTTAGATTTTTCTCTTAGGATTTAGGAATTGAAATAGTGGATCAGTTGGCTCTGCAAAGCTAAGGTGAAAAGCTAATAGGATCATATATTTAGGTGGCCATTGGGTTCTCAAGCATACTGAGTAAGCAACAGGAGGATGGGTACAATTACAAGGAGGCAGTGGTCCATGAGAGAAAGTGCAATAAAGAGAAGAGTCGCCTCTGTCCCTGACATCATTGTAGGTTCTACTGTCTAGAGACCCAACTGTGTAACAATTCCCATTCTTGGATCACTCTGAAACCTTACAGTAAATCCCCCCTTTTAAACAGATTTGAGGAATTTTGTAATCCTTGAATATAAAAAGCTTTATTAAAATATGGTCCAATGATGACAAACTGCATTCATGCATTTAATTTCTAATTACTTTGTTTCCTCTCCTCCATATATCTTGGAAGAGTGGTCTGTGCTCCATTTCTATTTCTTTATTCATTTCTCCCTGTGACTCTCCTGAAACTGATAACCTAACTGTCCCATTCCATGGACACTTTTCAGTCCTTTTGACTTCTTTTCAACATCCACACATATCTAAATATCTAATACTTGCCTCCACTTGTGTCTAGAGTACAAAACTTTTACTTACATCTGCCTACTAAACATCACTGGGATGGCCACACCTCCAGTTCATACTCATCTTCCTCCCCAAACCTGTTCTTCCTCCTCATTTCTTTACCTTAGTCCATTCGACCATCCTCACACATAAATCAACAAGTCCTATCAATTCTCTCTCTTAGATTTCTTGAAAAATCAATGTTCTCGCTCTAAACTTTTACCTAAATTTAAGCTTTCATCATCCCCTGTATTGACAACCAGAGATACAGAAATTCTGAGTCAGTGGAAAGACTTGGAATTTCTCTTTTTTAAAGAATTTCAAGTGATTACAATGTGCAACAATTTTAGGAGCCTCAATAACTTCTAGATGTACTCCACATGGCCACCAAGTATTCAACATATATTAATGTACTCCTCACGGCCACCAATACTCAACATATGTTAAGCATCAAGCACTAAGTTCAGTTCTACACATTAATAAAACAAATTCCCTACCATAAGGGAGTTCAGTCTAGTAAAGGAGAAGTCAAGTAAATAAATTGCAAAAAACCAACTAATGAATTTTCTAGAGATATATAATGGCTACTATATGCTGTTTATTGAAGTTGGATCCTCTGGTGCTTTGTGAACTTAATTTCACTCAATCCTTCCATGACACTATGAGGTACATATTTATCCTCAATTTACAGATAAAGCAACTAGTTCTTAAAGACTTTAACATTTTGTACAAGATCTCACCCTAGCAGAGGGAGCCCAGGGCTTAAGTGATAGTCTAATTCCAAAAACACGTACTCATTCTCTTCATTAACATGGGGTAGTTTGAGAGACGGGAAAAAGCAATTAAATAACTCCACTTGTGTAACTTGAACTGAACAATGTATACAAGCTATGGAAGGACAAGAATAAAGAGATTCTACAGGAGCACCAAACGAAACATGAAAACAGGTAAAACTGTAGGAAACTCAATTAAGTTGGCAAGGTCAGTACATATGCAGAGTTATATGGAGATGAGCCTGGAATGATATAAAGGGATTGGAGCATTATGGGTTTTGTGTGCCAAGGTAATGAGTCTGGGTATCTCCTATGGGCACTAAATAATCACCAGGAGATTTTAGACAGAAGAGTGATTCACTTTTTCTGAAGGTTACCTTGGAAAACATATTTGTGGAGGGAATTCCTTATTACAAATTTGATCATTTTAAAATATTCCAAGGCTCCTTATTGTCTACAGTATAAAGCACAAAACCCTTTCCAGTCTCATCTGTTATAACTATCCACGTGCAGTAATACAATTTCCCTCTGCTGTGCTAAGCCGTCTTCTGTGCTCACATTTGCCTGGTTCCTGTCTCTACAAATGTCTTCTCTCCCTTGCCTGAGTCACTTCCAGTCTCTGCGAGACCTCAAACAATCTTCATTCCTGGTCTGTACTCACTGCTCTTCCCTACTCTTTCACTACAGAATTACTTTTTCTTTGGGGCTAACAAACTCTTCCTCTGTGTATCTATTAACACTTATCACATGCTTTGTAATTATTTAAGTATCTGTCTCCCCCATTAAAACTCAAGAGTTTTTTTTTTTATCCCCAAACCCAGAACAATAATTAGCACAAAGTAAATGTTCAATAGCATGACAAATGAATGTCTACACATATTAAAAAATGGGGTTTTTTTATACTGAAACAAGGGAGTCATAAGAAAAGTGTTCCTTGAAGAAATTTAGAATATATAACAACAACAAAACATTGGCAGCCACTGTGAGAGCTTACTGTGTGTTAGAAACTTGTAAGACTTTTACATGTTATTAATTCATTTAGTCCTTAAAACAACTTTATGAAAGGCTACTATTATTACCACCATATAGCAAGACACACAGAAGTCAACTAACTTGCCCAAAGCTACTCAGCTAGTAAATGGGATGTGGATATAACCCCAAAAGCCTAGCTCCAGAATTCAGGTTCTTAACCCGAATTATACTGCTCTTTAATGCAAGCAAAGACCACCAGGATTAGTGCTGAAAACTTAGTTGAAGCCCTGGTTCTTTTATCTTAATCTCCTCTTTTGTTCTTACCACATTAAGAAGAAACCTACATAGAGAAAATAATTCTACTTTTTAAATTTTGCTTCAATAAATGAGTAATAACATCAAATTTAAATGTGCAACTAATCGGGGACAGCTTCCCAGTCATTTTGTTTTAGGTCAGGGCCCTCTGCTGTATGCCATTAGTCTCACTGTCTCTCCTTCATCCAAGGAGGTGACCATTCAGTTATGCGATTCTTTAACCAATTCCTTTTTCCTCCCCTAGACACTAACCTCTACAGGATTCATGTGTTTTATTCATCAATGTGTCCACAGCACAAAGTAGATATCCATAATAGCTGTTTAGGGAATATATACTTTTCAAAAGGTCTTCCTTCCTCATTCACCTTTTTATCTGCACATATTGCTATCATCCTAATGCAAATCATAATTACTTAGTTACTAAAATATTAAAATCACTCTCCTCTGGGCCTCCCCTGGTGGTGCAGCGGTTGAGCCCTGGGCTGGGAAGCTGCCTGCAGCCTCTGCAGCACCAGTTCGTTCCCCGGCCGCCAGCGAGGGTCCCACATGGCTCGACAGACCTCTCCTGTCTGGCCCACTGCTCCCCTCAGCAGTGTATTTTGTCAGTCTGCCTGTTCTGTTCCCCGGTCTGGCTCTGGTGAATTCTCTCACCCTCCCATGCTTCTGACTGTACCCAGTGCTTGTATAAATAAATAAATGTTTAAAAAAAAAATCACTCTCCTCTGATCTCTGGTTTTAACACATTATATGCAACAATGGCAAATTTAAACCTTCCTAAAACATTCCCTTTAATATTCATTTAATAAATATTGCTCCTACCACGTGCCTGAATACTAATAGAATGTCACCCCAAAATATGCCACTTTAACATTGATTCTTTTGAGTAAAAGGCAGTTAAGAAATAGCAAGTGCAAGGATACTAACTCTCCTTTTTCTTCCTGAAAACAGGAAATTAAAAAACTCCTATATGGAAGACACCTTTTTGAGGAAAAAAGAAGATACTGTTATCACCAGGGACAGAGAATTTGAGGTTGAAACTTATATATGAACAGACTTTGTTAAGCTAACCTTATCTTCTATTTACTTCTTTGCCACATGCTTTGTAATGACTATATAATCCAAAAATTTGGCTACACCGTGACCTTTATTTTAACAAGATAATCAAAATCAACCTGATCTATGAAAGACAGAAAAGTATCATTTTAGATAATTTTAGAAATTTAGAAATAATTTAGAGATAATTTTAGAAAGAAAAAAAGCAGAAAGGGATCTATAGTCTTAAAAAGTCATAAATAACATAAAAATGCTGTGGAAATGTTCCAGATCTATAGAGATTAAAATAACATGACAAATCTGTATCTAACCCTAACTGGACCCTATGCTTGAAAAGGAACTGTTCCAAAGGACATTACTGGATCAACTAACAAAATGGAAATTATAGATAATAAAGTGAATCAATGATAATTTATGAAACTGAATATACAGTAAGTCCTCACCTAAGATCCTAATAGGTTTTTGCAAACTGTAACTTTAACAGCAACAACGTACAGTTCGTTATGAGCCAAGAATCTTTCCTTCTCATAAATGTTATAACAAAATGAAGTTGAACAAAATACTTTATTCCAGGATCTGCTATACTGAGGCTAAGAGAAGAGCCCTAGTCTTCATTGAAGTATATTTTTTTCACTGACGTATTTAGAGATGAAGGATCATAACTGGATCATCCTCAAGTGATCGGGAGGGGAGGGGGGGCAAAACTACCAAACAGAGAAGAGAAGAAAGTGAGCAAATGATAAAGCAAGTAGGATGAAATATTAACAACAGGTGAATCTGGATAAAGACTATACAAGTGTTCCTTTTATTATTTTATTTTTGCAACTTTTATAAGTTTAAAATTAGTTTCAAAGTTTAAAATTATATACTTATTCAACTAAAACTACACGTTCAATTACAGTAGTCATTGCCTATATAAAGCTGTTGAAAAATTGGAATACAGTTAGTTCAAACTGAGAGGCACTGTTAGTGCAAATACATACCAGATTTCAAAGTCTTAGTATAAAAAAAAGAATAAGTTATCTCAATAATGGTTAATGATTAAATGTTGAAATATATATATATATATAGGGTCAAAGAAAATATGTTTTAAAAATTAACTTCACCTCTTTCTTTTTCGTGTTCTTATATGTGGCTACTAGAAACTTTAGATGTGTGACTCATGGACAGGGTTTAGCTAAACAATCAAGAATCTCCACAATGAGGTATCGCTACAATGAGGTATCTTTGTAAATCTCTTTCAATTTCTTTACATTCTAAACAGATCTCTAAAAAGTCACCTGGTTTTATATTTCTCAAGGGTAGGGACTGTGTCTTATCTACTACTGTATCCCAGTCTCTAGCACATATAAAGTATTATATTTGTTTACTTAAAGGCAATTTATATTTGTTTACTTAAAGGCAATAGGCAAAGGAAGGAAGGAGGGCAGAAAGAATAAACTCATTCTATCTCTAAGTCTATGTTTATACTGTCACCCCTTCCTATAATGAAACTTTTCTCTTCCTCTCTTAAGCATACATACTTTTCCAAACCCCATTTCATAATTATTTTCTCATCCCCTCACAAGGGTTCATGCTCATCTTTTCTCCTATGGACCAATCGCAGTCTTCATTGTCTGTATCACTTACATTGAATATATATATTCATCACATGCTTCCTTGAGAGAGAAGTTCTCATATTGTCCTTGATCTTCCACAGTGACAACCACATCATTTGAATATCTGAGTGTGTGTGTCTGGGGGTTGTTTTGGGAAGAAGGAGAAGGCAACAAAGTACTGGAGAAAAGGAAATGGACTGTGAGTCAGGAAAAATTGGATCTTCTAGAGACGTTCCGAAATCTGTCTTGACTTTGATAAATCACTACATCTCTTTCTCCCTCTCCCCTTCCCTCTCTCTCCTTCATTTTTAAAACAGAGAGGTAGACCTGTTGACCATAACAGAAATCTTTCATCTCTATGATTCTAGAATCCATTTTTTACTTGAGCAATAATGACACATACCAATGTAATACACTAAGGTAAAATCACAGTATATATTCCTTAAAAAAGAAATAGCAACAAAGTTTGTAAAACTACCTAAAAGTACTAAATGTTGATCTCCTGTCTGACCATCAAGCACTTTAAATTCCCATTCTCTCCAAAGGACTGTTAAGCAAAATGTCAACACAAATACTGGAGCTATCTCAATTTTTTTACAGACTCTGTAAAGCCTCAAAGGGATACCTGTTTAGTTAAGAAAGAAGAAAGAGGAAAGGAGGAGGAATAGAAGAAACTAAATTTTCTGAAATGTACCCAGGCCTTATAGGTGATATTCAAAGTCACTAGGTTGTCAGTTTCTTCTTTCAAAAATAATCAAAAGAAAACCACAATGGTTAAAACGAAAACACCATCTAAAAACAGAGTATTAAAGGATCGCAATATAATTTTAAAGCATGATGACAATTTCAAACAAATCTCTAAAGCAGCAACTTGAGTGTGAGCTTGTGTCTTAATACCTCTGCTGAGAAATAAGATCAGGGTGGGGTAAAGCAGTTGCCATGTTACATAATTTAAAGATTGGAGTTATATCATAGTAAATACCACCTATGGAGTTAATATATATTCTAGGTCCTAAAATAGCAATACAAGTCACAAGCTTTCTTTATGGCATTTTATCAAAATGTCCCTATTAAATGTTGAGCGTTAACAGTCACCCAGCTACAAGTAAACTCCCTGAAGGGACTCCAGAGGTCCTCTCAAGATGTGGTGAGAAGATACCTCTGTATCTCGTCTCCCACCAATCCCTGCACATCACTTCACTTCTAAAAGTAATTGCTTACACTCCCACTGAAACTTTGGTATTATTTGCTGTTCCCTCTGCTTAACATGCCCTTCCCTCTTTGGTGGGTGACTATGCCTCCTCCTTGAAGCTTTTCTAGATTGCCAACATCCTTTCACAAAGTGGATCCCAGGGCACTCTTCACTCTTCTATTATACAGCACTATAATTGCAAATCTTCCTACATTTACAATGGGGTTATGTCCTAATATACTGAAGGTGAAAATCCCAAGTCAGAAATGGATTTAATACACCTAACCTACCAAACACATCACAATGTAGCCGACCCTACAAATTGCTGCTTGCTGCCTCTTCCCAACATGAGGAGGGTATGAAACAGCATGTCACTAGCCTGGGAAAAGATCAAAACTCAAAATTCAACATACAGGTTCTAATGAATGATATCACTTTGGCACCATGATAAAGTTGAAAATTTTTATGTCCGAACCATCTCAAGTCATGGTTATCTGTTCATTTAAACTCACACTTCCCCAAATAGACTGAGTTCTAAAGAGAAAACCCTTATCTTATTTAACTGTTTGCCAGCCCCTAACATAATGCTGGCATTTACTGACAATCAATGTAAATGCAATGAATAAATCAAAGTTAAATAGTTAACTATGACAAATACTTGAAACTTTCCTATTGAAGAGTACCTACATTTAACACAGAAGTTCTCTTGATCAGGCATAATTTTCCCCCTTAGGGAACATTTGGTAAAGTCCAGAGATATTTTGGGTTGTTGAAATAGGAGGGAAGGGACTTGGGAGGGTGGGGGTAGGGCCCTGTAGGGGGCGAGGCAGTGTTATCAGTATCTGGTGGTAGGAAGCCGGTGATACTGCTAAACATCCTACAATGCACAGGACAACCCCCAAAATGACCTAACCACTCACAAATATCAATGGTGTTATGGTTGTGAAACCCAGCAGTCAACTGACTTATTCATATGTGATGACTTCATATTACAATTCAGCAACAACCAGAATTCCAGTTCTGCAGTTTCAACCGAAACTTCTATAATTTGATGTGTATGCGCCAACACACACAAAAAAAATCATCTTTATTGTAATCCTAATGTTAACAACATTAAACACCAAGAATACTGGCAAGCATTCCATATTTTGGGCAACTAATAGATAGCGACCAGAAGCTGCTCTTAAGTCACTCAACACTTTGTTTTATTTATAAACTTTGAAACAAATCCCAGCAAACCAATTTTCACTTGTGAAATTATGACAGAAACACAATCTGAGACATGATGTAATTAATCAGTTCCTCCAGATCCTATAAGAAAAACTTCCAAGAACTACAAGTAAATTGTGTCTTTACTGCTGAACACAGAAATTGATGGTGAGAGTCCATGGCACGCCTGCCCGTGCTTCTCTGCCAAAATCCTCAGCTTATCAAAGTTGTTTTAAAACTCTGACAAAACTGCAAAAAAATGCATTAACTATCAATGCAGGGTAAAAGATAGGTAACAGACAGACGTTAACTACTTCTTCTTCAATACACCACCAGTGTGAGTTAAACGAATGAACACTGGAGCTGAACATTTCCCAAAGATACGCAGAACACTCCCTTTTCCATATAGTGGATGACTCACCTCTCCTTGGCACATTCTTTAGCTAAATACTACAAATTCACTAATTTCCTTTGTCTCTTGAACTAGTTACCCTACTCACTCAGTAACCAACTTGGCCCCAACTTTCCCATCATTTACATTCTGGGATTCCATTTTGCTGCGCCCTGTCATTCACAAAAAGGAAGCAGGCGGGAGGTGCGAGGGATCCAAAACAAAAACTGGAGGACAGTCCCTGTTACAGAAAAGCGAATTTAACTGTTTTTCTGGGACCGGATTCCTAAACAATGCACCCACGGCTTCCCAGTGCTCTCATCTTTTTATCTTAAGGTGTTTCCAGATTTCAAGCAGAGAGCGCGCAGGCAGCGAGGGAAGGAGTCCACCCCTGGATGGAGCTTACTGCGGATTTATTCTTGGATAGCTCAAAAAAAAAAAAAAAAAAAAGGAGGGGGGACTAGGCTGGGAGTGGGGGGTGGGGGGGAGAGCATTTTTAATTGCGGGGGGGAAAGTTTCCAACAATGAGTAATGCTTCCCTCTCAGCTGACTTCCCCCGAGAGGCAGCACCGCCACGGGGCCGGCGCTAGGCCGGGCTGCACCCACCGCCCTCCGAGGCCGCCCGGAGCAGCAGCCGACGCCGGTGCGGCAGGTGCACGTCGTGGAAACTTGGGGCGCCGGGAGGGCGGGGAGTGGGGGGCAGACCCCAGCCCGCCTCCCCGCCGTCTCCCCCGGGGCGTCCTCGGCGCGGCGGCGGCCGGCCGGTCCCGCGGGCGTCCAGTCCCCATTTCCCCGGCGCCGCGCCGGCACCACACGCTCCCGCCGCGAGGGGGGCTCCGGGCCCGGCGCGCGGGGTCTCGGGGCCCCCGGCGTGCGCCCCGGGCTCGGCCTGCCGCCCCCCGCGGCCCAACGGCCCCGCGGCCCCGCGGCCCGCCCCCGGGGCGGACGACCGCGGCCTAGCCGCGCCCCGGGCGGCGGGCCCAGAGCGGCGGAGCCCGCCCGAGGAGGGGGCGTCCGCGCCGCCGCCGCGCCGGAACCTCCGCGCGCCCCGGGCCGGGCGCCCCCGCTCCCGCTGCCCGCGCCGGAAGACGCGCCGCGCGCTCACCCGCTGCAGGATCCGCCTCAGCATGGTTCCCACGCCGCCCGGCGCGCCGCGGGCCTCCCCGGACCGTCGCGGCCGCTCGCTGCTCGAGGGTGCGCGGGCGGGCGGGGCCGAGCAGGAGGGGACGCGGGCGGAGGTCGCGGCGAGGCGCTGGCGGCGGCCGCTCGGGCGGCCCCGACTTCCCCGGGCGGCGAGAGGGAGCGCGCGCGAGCGAGCGCCGAGGGAGCAGCGAGCGCCCGCCGGGCCGCCCCCGTAACTGACAGCTGGGCGGGCCCGCCCGCCGCCGCCGCCCCGCCCCCCCGATGGCCATCCGCGGGGGGCGGGGCTGGAAGGGGCCTGGCCGGGGCCCGCAGCCAATCGGGAGCGGCGGTGGCGTGGGCGGCTGCATGACGGACAGGCGGCAGGACGCTGGCGCCGCCGCTCCTTCCGGCGGGCCGGGGGACGCCGCGGCCGTCGGAGGCCGCACGCGCGCGCCTTCCGCGCGCCCGCGCGGGGGGCGGGCCGGGGAGCCCTGGGGCCCCGCCCGCGGGTGTCCCTGACCGCGGCCGGGATGGGGGCCCCGGGGCTGCTCTCTGGCGTTTCTCGCGGGCGGCTCCGGGAGGTCGCCGGCGGAACCCTGGCCTCCCCCTAGCCCGCGCGGGAGCGGTTCTGCCGGAGCGCCGGCCGCTGCCGGGAAGCTTAGCCGGGCCGCGGGGCTCCCTCCCCGGGTCCTGCCCCCGGTCTCCTGCCCTTCCTGCTTCTCCTTTCAGCCACAGAGAAGGAAAGAATCTGAAGATAGGAAGAAAGTGGAATTTGAGTTGAGAAGTTTGGGCTGGTCCTTTTCGGACCCTAACCACATTTTACGAACTGTTGCCATTGACGTGTTGCACTGTCTCTCTCTAGAGCCCATGCCCGACCCATTCTCCACAGAAATTTTAAATCCTATTCTTGCAATAAGATACACAGATACACAGCTCGCCCAAACGAGAACGTGGACTTGAAACTGACTTACAGGCACCATGTCATTAAAAACAAATCACAGCTCCCGAGTCCTACCATTCTGCTAGTTTTCACATCTAAGAGGTTCTGCTTTTACCCTGGGAGAAACAGAAGACTTTAGTATCACTCATATGGGAATGAAGAGGGAATAATGCAACTTACCTTGAGGAGGGGGGTGGTGGGCGTGGGTGGGACCCCGGAGTCGATCAAGCAATAAATAGATGAATTGCTTATTGAAAGTACTTCCATGTCTTTAGAAAGATGCGGTAATTTTCAAATGGAATTAATGTAAATGTGTTTTGTGACGAGTAAAGCATTTCATGGTGTAAATTGTTTATGAAACATGTTTTCTGGGTTTTTTTTTTTTACTGTGTCTACAATGTAGCAAAACAGCCTGGCCTACAACAAATACATTATCAATCTCTATTGATAACAGTGCACTTAAATAATTACAGATAAACATAGAGAAGCACTTACTTTTCCATCTTTCCAGACACAAGGTACTTTATTTTCAGACAATATGGGCAATATTTTCACTGACATTATAAGGCTGATTAAAAAGAAACTGACATCAGAAATATATATTGGTCTCTATTCCCAGTTCTTCACACAGTTTCTAAAATCTCTATAATTTTCTGAATCATAGGGTGCTAAGAGATTTTTTTTTATTCTAATATTTGATCATTGACTGGTTCTAGAACTAGTTTCTAAAACCCTTGTAATCTCCAGAGTGATGAGTACCTTTTGGTATGCTAATAAGATGGCTGGTAGGTGGGGGTCCCTACATAGCTTTAGGCTGAGAGCCTGCCTCCAGAAAGAGGAAGACTTGATTAGTGAATTGGAATTTCAGGCTTCCTCTAACCTAACCACCTCTAGGTAATGGAGAGGGAATGAACAGTTAACAGCCATTGGTCATCAATCAAGTACTTGTATGGGACCTCCAAAAATCCCCAAGCAAAGAGTTTGGGAGAGGTCTTGGGCTGGTGAGTGCACCAAAGTTCTGGGAGGATGGTGTGCCAGAGAAAACAGGGAAGCTCTCCACCCCTCTCCTGGTGCCTTACCCTCTAATGTCTTCCATTTGGCTGTTCTTGAGTTGTGTCCTTAGAATAAACCATGAGTAGTAAAGGGTCTTCCTAAGTTCTGTGAGCTATTATAGCAAATTATAAAATCTTAGGCTATTCCAGTTAATCCACAGTACTGGTGACAACCTTCTATTTATGACTGGTCTCCAAAGTGGGGGGCGGGGGGAAGGGTGGTACTGAGTCCTTAACCCGTGGATCTGAGCTATCTCCCAGGTAGTCAGTGCCAGAATTCAACTGAGTTGTAAAGCACTCAGTGGGTATCCAGAGAATTGGAGAATTACTTGGTGTGGAAAAGTACCCCACACATTGGTATCAGAGGTAGAAACAAGAAACATTTTTTTTTTCCTATTTGCAATGGTATTTGTGCCTCTTTTTCGTTTGTTTTTCAAAATTAGTTTCAAGCTGCTTGTTAATGTCACATGCTAAGTCCATCTCTATTGGAATTCTCCTATGGAATATAATAGACTCTCATCTAATGCTTAGCTAGATGTGTTATTCAGAAATCTCTTGTACCCCTGGAGCTTATAACTTCATCACTGGAATAATACACTAGAGAACTTAATTACTCCAAAAGAAAATAAGCAGAGGATGAGACATAACCATGTAAAAATACTCTTCCGCTAATGGAGCAGCTTCCCATGGGTAACATTTCTGTTTACTCTATCAGGCCACTAATTCTTATCCATTTCACTCTCTTACATTACTATTCCATTCATTCTTTGGCTCCACCAAGACCCTCTGCCCACCCCCGGCCATAGTTCCCTCTTACTTTCTTACTAACAGCTGTTTCCCTAGCATCCTTGTTTCCATCAAACCCAATTTACTGTTCAAGATTCAACTCTATAATCTCCCCTCCCCCCTTCCAAGTATGCTTAACTTTATATCTCTCTTCTTCCATTGTTTTCACCTAACAGAATGTAACCTAAATTATCCACCTACTCTGTGCTGACACTACTATTCACTGCTCTGTGAATATCACTAGAGATGCACTTATACAATGCAGGTTATTTGGCTCATTTTGTGTTAATAGCCACAGACATCAGATAAGCTCTCAACGCTGTGCTGCAGTCATCCTGTTACACTTCCCACACTTTCTTCTTTCTTAGATGTTTTAATATGGTAAAGATCCTGGCTAATCAGGAAATAGGTATAATTGACCTGAAATGGCTCGTGTCATCAATTAAAGCAACACTTGTTCAGGAGGACATGGATAAACAGACAGGAGAGGCAAGGATAGATTAAAACCCAGCTATGCTGAGAGCCCAACCCCAAATTAGAACTAGCAGGTGGCCCTGAAGCAAACCTCTGAAACCATTATAAATATAGGAGAAGAATTAAGCCAATCTGAGACTGTCTGGACTCCAGAAGGTCTGGAGCCCTTTCCAGATTTTGGCTAAAGCCACAGGAGGCTCTGCCTGGATAAAGCAGTATTTTCCTTCTCGGTGAAATGATACCACATGGAACATTCAGGCCCCCAAAACTGCCTGCTTGCACCTCTGGTGTCCCAAACCTCATCTTAGTGGTTTGTATTCCTTCTTCTTTTACTGCCAATTGAATTGTATGGTTGTCCTGTGGATTTCCCTCAGTAAAGTCATATTGTAATTACTTGTGATTGGCTTGAGTTGTATGTGACACCTCTCCACTCAGGTGGTAATTAATATTATGGATCTCAACCATGTTACTGCAACTTAACTCAGTGGTCCATTCTCTTGGTGAGTGTCTAGATGGAATAAAACACACTGCCAAGATGTAGCACGCAAGAAAAAGAGACAGAAGGGCCTTCCCAGTGGCGCAGCGGTTGAGCGCTGGGTTGCGAAGCTGCCCTGGCCTCTGCAGCGCCGGTTCGATCCCCCGCTGCTCCCTGGCCACCAGCGACCCAGTGCTTGTATAAATAAAAAAATAAATCTTAAAAAAAAAAAGAAAAGAAAAGAAGACAGAAGAGCTAGCATTTCCAAAGAAACTGTCTCCTAGAGTGGACAGTGAGGTGAAGTCCTATAGTGTTGAGTGTGGTAGGGGGTCTTCAGGAATGTCTTTGATACATGCTGTTGGGGACATTAAAGTCTGTCCTTGTCTATGCTTTATTTATGGAAACTCACACAAGGTGACCTCTGCCTGGTGACCTGGGCCAATAGGGATAATTTCATAACTCTTAGTAATCCTGTGCTCACATCACAATCTACAAATGGCTTTCACACCTATAGTGTTTCACTGTGTTACTTACCATTTTCTTTTTAACCCACATAATCAAATCTCCTTCTCACCTGAACCAATGAGATAAGAATACCATGATAAGACCATTGGCCATGTTTCTCCCTTCCAGTGACAACTTTATTCTTTGACTTCCTCTGACTCTAATTTATAGTAAAAACAGTTGAGCGCTCGCTCCTGGAATTATTTTACTCTCTTGGCTTTCTTGACAATCCCCCTTCTGGTTTGTCTGCTCCATGACCTCTCCTGCTAGACTTCTGTATGACAAATTCTCTATTGCACAGAGTATCCCCCACTCTTTTCTAGGGCCCCATCCTCTTATCTATCACATACATCCTAGAAATAATCTCAACCAGGCTCCTTATTTTAAATTCCATCTGTTTACCCAAAATCCCCAAATATCTATCTCCAGTCAGCCCTCCAACCTTCACAGATTTCCAGCAGACAATACTCTGATCACTTCTTCTTGGATATCTGTCAACAATACGCATCTCAAACTTAACATGGCAAACAGAGTCACTTTACTTTTATCTTTAAAACTGCCTCTTCGGGGGCCTCCCCTGGTGGCTCAGTGGTTGAGCACTGGGCCGTGAAGCTGTCCTCAGCCTCTGCAGCACCGGTTCGATCCCTGGATGCCAGCAAGGGTCCCACATGGCACACAGACCTCTCCTGCCGCACCCGCTGCTCCCCTCAGCAGTGTATTTCTTCGTCAGTCTGCCTGTTCTGTACCCCACTCTGGCTCTGGTGAATTCTCTCACCGTCCCACACTTTTGACTGTACCCAATGCTTGTATAAATAAATAAATCAATCTTTAAAAAAAAAAAAAAACTGCCTCTGTCTCACTATGTCTCAGGTATTTAGTTAGGTCAAATCAAGAATCTTTGAGTCATCTTTGATTTCTTTCTTTACCTGATCACTATCTGTCCTTCCTGCCTATCAAAAACTCCTGACAGGTCTACCTTCAAAACATATCCTAATTCTGCCTCTGAAACATATCCTAAACCTGCCACTTGTCTCCATTATCAAGCTAGTTCTCAGCACATTCATCTCCTGTCCAGACTACTATAGTTGCTTCCCAGTGGATATCCCTGTCCTTCTGCTTGCTAGGCGGTTTGCTGCTTGATTCATGAAGCATGTAATAAGCCAGTCAGATCCTTTAAATTAACCTGGTTGGATTTTGTTATCTAACAGTAGGAACCTCTGATTTATATTCAGTTGTTCAGAACTACAAGTAACAACTGGGACTTTTTGCCAGCCTTGAGGTACTAAGCCCTTTACTGGTGGAATATGATGCTAATCTCTGCTAGATAGTGTTAGAATTAGGTTGACTTGTGGAACACTCAGTTTATATAGAAGAATTGTAATGGTATAGATCTTGCCCCTACCCCTGTCATTGCGACTGAGAACAGAGTTCTTTACTTTTGATCCTCTCTTTTATTTTATTTTCTTTTAATATGTTTATATGTTTCTTGGCTCTTCAAAATTTTGAGATATTTGTGGGGAAAAAAAACTATTCCTGACCTCCTATAAATTAGAACATTTTCTCATTGTTAATTTCATGTGTGACAACCAAATAATTCCTTTGCAATTTCAAGCAAATCCATGAAAAGCCACAATAAAAGCAGCAAAGTACAGATGATATCTCTGTATAAATAGAGCAAAAAAATTGGGCATCAAGTAGCTCTTATTTCTAATTTAACTGAAATCCTAGATCTAAGCTATGGAGAGCAAAGAACCTACCCCAGCACTAGACATATGAGTGGTGTCTCTAGCTCTGTATTAACATCACAGATGATTTAACTAAGGGTCAGAAGCCTGAAACATATTCCATGCCTACAACACTGTGATTCTTCCCAGATACATTGATGAGAAATATAAAAATATTTGTCAACATTTGAATACTCTTTTCTTTTTTTTTTCAAAGATTTATTTATTTATGCATACAAAAACTGGGGCACAGGCCAGAGGTATGGGGGGTGAGAGGATCCACCAGAGACAGAGTGAGGAACAGAACAGGCAGACCGAGTGAAATACACTGCTGAGGGGAGCAGCGGGCAAGACAGCAGAGGTCCACTACGCCATGTAGGTTGCTCCCTGGCTGGCTGGGTATTGAACTCGTGCTGCAGCCACTGAGGACAGATTCATAGGTTGAGTCTTAACCCCTTGCGCCACCAGGGAGGCCCTGAATACTCTTTTCAATTATCTCTCAACACTCTCTCATCTATGTGACATTTCCTTCTCATTGTAAGGAAAAAATGTGTAATTGTACATGGTGATGGATTAACTACACTAATGTTGGTGATCATTTCATATCATACAAATTTTTCATATTACCTTGTTGTATCCCTGAAACTAATATATGTCAATTACATCTTGGGTTTTAAAAAGTTCTGGAGATGAGTAGTGGTGACAGTTGTACAACAATGAAAATGTACTTAATGCCACTGGCAAGGACACTTAAGAATGATTAAAATGGGAAATTTTGTGTTATGTGTATTTTGCCACAATTTTTTTTAAAAAGGATACTGAGGTTTGACACATAAAAAGCAGGATTTGTGATGGTAACTATCACAACAGGTTGGAATGTTGCAAGGAAGGGATCAATCACCAAGGAGTGCAGTCATCCTGCAGAAGCTAGAGAAGGCAAAGAAGAAGATTCTCCCTTTTAGTGTCCAGAAGGAATCAGTCCCTGAAGACATCTTGAATAAAGACCATGAAATTGATTGTAGCCCTCTGGTGCAAGGGATTAAGATGCAACCTATGAAGCTATCTGCAGCCACTGCAGCCTGAGTTCTATCTCTGGCCAGCAAGCTACACACCTGGCACAGCAGACCTCTCTTGTCTCGTCCGCTGCTCCCCTCAGCAGTGTATTTCAGTACATCTGCCTGTTCTGTTCCCCACTCTGTCTCTGATGAATCCTTTCACCCCTTGCATCTCTGGCCTGCACTCCAGTTCTTATATGCATAAATAAATAAATCTTAAAAAAAAAAAAAACTTTTTCCACAGATTCCCAGTGAGTTACCAGACTCTCTTATGGTTTCTACATATTATTTATTTGTTGGTGAGCCCTAAATCTGCAGCCCCACTCTCCTTTTCAAACATGAAACCCAAATATTCAACAACCCACTTAAGTCCACTTCAATATCCAACAGAATCCTCAAGTTTAACTCAAAATGTTTATTATTCAAACTGACTCATCCTCTACCTCTGTACCTTCCATTCCCTCTCCATGAGCTCACTCCTCATGGCACCACCATGTACAACCTAGAAATCTGTCATTTTTCATTCCTTTTTCTTCATGTCTATTTCAACTAATCTTCCAGTTCTATAAATTCTACCTCCTTTTGCCCCATTTTATGAATTAGTGTATTCCATCTGGTTTGCCATCCCATCTCTGGCTCTGGTCTCGCTTTCCTCCAATTCATTCAGCACATTGCCAAGGAGTGATCTTTTTAAAGCACAAATCTGATCATTGTTACTCCCCTGCTTATAATCCCTCACTACCACCCCATAATTTAGAAGATACAAACCTAAATCCTTATTGTGGTTCACAAGGCCTTTACTTGTTCTTGCCCCAGCTACACCTCTGTCTTTATCTCTTGACACAATTTTGTTTGCACTGTAACACTTGTGGTGTGCTGAATTGTAGTTTCCTGTCTCATCTCAGACTCTTCCTTATTTCTGGGTCATTACACTTGCTATTCTATATACCTGGAATCTTCCCTATATTCATCTTCCCTTCATCTATTCATCTCCAGCTCTAACCACCACACCCCCTCACCACCACCACAACCAAACTAAGCTAGATGGCTCTGGGTATCTTCATTTACATTCTGTAGTCCTATTATGGGGGGAGAGAAGAATTTGGGTCACAGAGTGGAAGCACTCTAAGCCAAGTTTGTCCCTAAAGCGTATCATTCATCTCCTCCTGTTTCGAATGCAGAACCCAAAACATTTTCAGTTATAATTGGCTGCCCAGGAAGTTTTGTCTTTAAAGAGTAAATGCACTAGTCTTTTTGATGCATGTATAACAGTCCACATGAATATTTTATTGCCCACTGTAAATTAATAAAATGACATTTGAGTCTCTATAAGCTTAGATAATAAGCATCTGCCAAGAGAAGACTTTACTTCCAAAGTGCTGACAAGATTCAAGTCTTAAGCCTGCAAAGCAAAATTCAAAACTCGTACCACAGAGAATCTACTAAAGTAAATGAACTTCCTGGGGTCTCTAGACAGCCTGCCAGCTGGTCTCCCTCCCTGGGTGGCATAATTAGAATGATGAGTTGTATGGAACGTGGACTTCCCACACTTCCATCTCCCCTTATGACTTGATAGAAACTCAGTGGTAGATTTCAGAGGCATCTAATTCAAACAGTACATTGCCTAAGACCTTGGATTGCTTAAAACAGTCTGAAAACATGAAGAAGAGTATTGTAGTCAGAGCCCAAATTAATGGTTTTTTGTGGAAACTATCCTAAAAATATCTTTCTGTCATAGAGATCACAGCATGAGTGAGGTATGATAAATGATAAAGAACTTTACTTAATATATTAATTAATTAAATAAATAAATTAAAAATTGTGAAATTATTTTGTAAAAAATTCTGGGTATAAAAGTTTGATAGAAAGATGGATAGATAGATAGGTAGATAGAAAGAATAGATAGATATGACAGATAGATATCTTTATTAAAGAATGCATTTTCTTTGTTAAGGGTGAAAAAATCTACATGATAACTCAGAACAATCATCTTATGTAATCAATCACTTGTAAATGATATTAGATATGTTTACTCTCAACATTTGCAAGATTACATAAAAAGCAGTATGTGGCACACTTTTAAAAAACATTTTAGGGCCACCCCAGTGGCGCAGTGGGTTGAGCACAGCGCTGTGAAGCTGTCTGCAACTTGTGCAGCATGGGTTCGGTTCCCGGCTGGCCAGGGAGATACCCACATAGCCCGGCAGACCTCTCCTGCCTCGCCCGCTGCTCCCCTCAGCAGTGTATTTCAGTTGGTCTATTCTGTTCCCCACTCTGTCTCTGGTGAGTCCTCTCACCCTCCCGCACATCTGGCCTGTACCCCAGTTCTTGTATGCATAAATAAAAAAAATCTTTAAAAAAAACATTTTAAAAACAATGTCTTTACAGGTTTGTTTGCTAAAAAAAGGGACCCAAAAATGTTTGTTCTTTGACAGATATTGATTAATATAAAAAATGGACACTTTGTTTACTGAAACAAGCAAACAAACTAATTTGGGAAGAAAATTGGAGCAACTTTGGGAAAATACAGTCTCTCTGTTCTGCCCTTCTATCTAACCAATTACCTTTAGTAATGGGGAGCTGCAAATTAAACTAACAAAAGACAAGTTAATGGGTGAAAAACATAGAGTTTTTATTGATGTCAATATTTTTACAAGGACTTTCCATACACAAAAAGGAAGTGAAAACCCAAAACAAGTGGTTAGACTTGGAGGTTAGATACTATTCTAACAAAATGTGATGCAAAGTAGAGAAATGAACAGACAACAAAAAGAAAGGTTTGGACTCCTAGGATACAAAGCTTGTGGGAAAGAGACAAGGAAAGTTGTGGGGGGTTGGGGGGCAGTCTTATGGAGGAAAGTGTTCTTTTGTGCAGATTCTTCTCAATGTCAGCTCTCCATCTCCCGTGGTGTAAATTAATTCAACAAAGAGACCGTTAGACTGAGGTGGTTCTAATACCTTAGCAGCAGATCCATGCAAACCGAGACCTAAATCGGTAAATGCCTCAGGATAAAGAAACTGAACAGAAAACCAATCGCAAACAGCCAACAAGTCTTTCAAGGGAGGTTTTGTTTACTTTGACTTTGAAGCCCCAGATCCTTACCCCCCTTCTTCCTAACTCAGGATGGCATGTAAGCCTCCTTGGCCTGATTATCTTTGGGGTTGCAAATCTTTAAGGTCCCCAAATGTGTGACATTAAATTTGGCTTTCTCAAAATAAGGGGATTGCAATTGTATGGGGAATATAAAAATAAAATTTATTTTAAAAACAAACAAACAAACAAACAAATAAATAAATAAATTTGGCTTTCTCCTGTTAATCTAGCCTTTATTACAGTTTCTCAGAACCCAGAAGAGTGGAGGAAAAGTTTCTTTCTTTCCCTATAATTACCATGATTTTCCTCCCATAAGTGGCTCCTCTCTTCCCACCAACACACACAATTTCCTTTCTGTTATCTTTGGCTGAATGACATCAGTGTTTAAACTGGTGGTTTAGGGCCTCCCTGGTAGCCTAGGGGTTAAGACTCAGCCCCAAGAGTTCCAACCCTGGCCAGGGAGCTGGCCCACTTGTGGCGCAGCAGACCTCTCCTATCTCGCCCACTGTGCCCCTTAACAGTCTATTTCAGTAGATCTGCCTGTTCTGCTCCCCACTCTGTCTCTGGTGAATCCTCTCATCCCCTGCACCTCTGGTCTGCATCCCACTTCTTCTACGCAGAAACAAATAAAATCTTTAAAAAAAATAATAAACTGGTGGCTTAGGCTACGTCAGCGAATTGTGTTATGGGATCCCTTGGACTTACCATACTTACCTACCCTTCCTAATATAAAAACAGGGAACTTAGGCAAGAAAGGTCTAGGTCACAGGATAGCTCAGCCTAAAACGTCCTATGATGCAGCTTCAGCCATCCCACTCAGTTAACCTACCTCTTAAAACTAGGAACCTCAAGAGTTTTAGGCAAAAGTGTGGGTTAGGCAGTTGCCACCCCTCTTCTACTGTATAGCCCACAATGCTCCTCACTTGAAACCTATAATTTGCTTTTGAAATTTTGTGGCAGATTAGTCAAGGCCAGACAAAGATCCTTTGGAATTGGTAACAGCTTCCCATTTTTCCCTGGGTATCTTCCATGTATACATGAGGCGTGCATATTAATACAACTCTATTTGTTTTTCTCCTATTAATCTGTCTTTTGTTTTCAGATGTCTCCATCAAGAACTCAAGGGTAGAGAGAAAATTGTTTTTTTCACCTCCGCAGTTTACTCAAGAAATTATTAGCTATGTGGCAATTGAATTATAAGATGCTGATGTGAAATTTAAAGCTAATGATAAAGAGTTTAGTGTTATGATGAAAAATAAGTGACAAATTTTCTTTAAAGGCCGTTTATACAATATGGAAAAATTCTGAGATTACATTTAATTAACTTAGTGAAGTTATTTTTAAATGGACACGTTAAAGATATTATTTGTAAAGCAAGTATTTCTGTCCCTCAACTTCGGCAATTGTGCTAAACTTAAAATACTATGAGGTACAATTGAATAAAGGAATCTATTGTATGTTCCTTTCTAACTGAGAAAGCTGAAGACACTTGGAAAGACCAGGTCATTTTTCAAGTCTTAAGACATTTGGAAAGACCAGGTCATTTTTAAGCCTGCATAGTATTTACTGACTCTGATTAGGAAGTTGGCTTGAATAAATGTGCAAACAGTTTCAAGGGAACAGTATCTATTTTGGTTTTGTTTCATTTTATTGAAATCAATTTTTTTACTTGTTTCTGTTGTTTGGAAAAAATTACTATCTGCTAATGTTTGGAAACAGTGGATTTACTCATAAATCCTCTAAAGAAATGTTTGCCAGATTTTTTCTTGGTATTGTCAATTGCTTATTCAAGCAAAATAAGTTTAGGAAGTTTCTTTTCATGCATAAGAATTACTATTTGTTAAGCCTTAGGTTTGACTAGAAAACAAAATTTGCTTTAATTGTAAAATGTTCTGTTATTCAATAAAATAAGGATGAAATACAAATCCACTGTATTATAAAACACAAATCATAAAATATCATAAAAAACAAATCCATGGATAAAATACAAATCCATGGTGTATACAAATCCATGGTGTATACAAATCCATTTTGATTTACAAGTAGCTCTGGTAATCCACACTGAGAAATGTTATTTGGTAAAGACCACAAACATTGTGTTGTGTGTAAAGTAATTTACATAATATGAAGTTGCAGAGATTACTTAATTGGTCTACATTACTTTGTATATTGTAACTTTTCATTGCAAAAATAAAACAATGAAACAGAGAGCTTATTGCTAACATTTTTTGAGCACTCACTAGGACTTCTAATCTCTTTCCTTACATTATTTCACTTCTCCTCACAAAAATCAAAAATTCTATGAGGTACAATTATTGTTACAGAGCAATCCCAGGGTAAGGGGTGCAAACAGATATGAATGGGTTATGAGTCTACACCTACATTTTTAATAAATTGGGACAAGACCCTAAATCAGACATTTGGTGGGGGAGGGGAGAAAGTTTATTTACAAGGAGAGTGAGAAGAGGGAAGAGAGAAGGTTAATTGGCCAACACTTCCTGCCACCAATACCATCTGAGCTGAAACACTAGGTTGCAAGTCAGTTGGAAAAGCAAGAAAGTGAGAGCAGGAATGTGTCCAGTTTTAAACCCATCTTGGCCACTTAAATTTGCCCCTAGTCCCCAGTAGGCCCTGTTCAGGAAGTCAGGTTCATAGAACGTTGAGAGTTGTAAACCTCAGCGCCTGAGATCACTTTGGTATGCCATGGAGTCCATTCAAGAAGTCATTCACTGGCTCTGAATTTGCTCCTTACTGTTCCTCTAATACTGAATCTTAAGAAATTTAATAACTTTCCCAAGCTAAAAAGTGGTAGAGCTAAGATCTGAGGCCAGAGTCTATATTATTAATGGTTTCAAATATTTGAGTACCTTGTGCACTGATGTAAAATACCAGTAGAGTAGGTGATATTATTCCAGATGTTTGTTTTATTTTTCTATCTATTTTTTAAACTAAATTAGGAGACTATTAGATGAGGTTGTTTTAATGCCTTAGCTGCCTACCTAAGCAAACTAAAAACTAAGCCTCAATTGCTTCAAGGTTAGGAAACACAAAGCTAAATATAACCTATTACAGTCAACTAGGTTTTCCAAAATAAGTCAAATACTCAAGTAATGGTCAATCAAATGGTTTTCTTCTTTTGCTTCCATGTCTTCTTTGTAGAAGTTTCTCCCCTGAGTGCTCCTTACCACTTCTCGTTTGGCAATAGCAAATTCAAATATTTTGCTCAAATAAACACTTAACTTTATATATATACACACACACACACATCATTGTTAATTTTTGTACAATGTTTGCTTTCTCCTCTCAGGTGCAGTCCCCATAAAATTCCCACCACCAATTCACCCATGAACCATTACCACAGTCCCTTGTGCGCTTTCCTCTCCTGTTTTGATCTCTCTCCCTCCTCCTCCCCTGCAATTTCTCTGATTTATAGTTGCTTGCTAGTTTTGGTTTTTTATTTATTATTATTATCATTGCTTGTTTCCTGATCCCTTATTTGGTTCCTCTATACGTTTCCTATAAGTGAAACTATACGCTATTTTTCTTTTTCCTTCTGACTTACTTCACTGACTTATAATCCTTTCCAGCTCCATCATGTTCTTGCAAATGGCATGCATTTATCTTTTCTGATTGCTAAATAGTATTCCATTGTGTACCTATACCACACCACATCTTCTTGATCCAGTCATCTGTTTTGGGGCTTTTGCATTGTTTCCATATCTTACCTATTGCTAATAGTACTGCAATAAACATACGGATGCAGGTAACCTTTTGAATTACTGTTTTTGTGTTCTTTGTAAACCCTTAGCATTTTTAAGTATACTTCAATTTGTCTTTAAATACTCTCTAGAGTTTTGGTTTGTCTTTTTATTTCTCATGATCCTATAACCGGTCTTTATAATTTCCATGTCTAATGCCTAATATTCCATCAATATTAGAAAGTCAAAAATCAATCATTGTTAGCTTACAACGGAGGGGTACCCAGGAAACCCCTAATTTGCAGGCTCTAAAGGGATCTGGCCATCCGTGTGCACAAAGCTAACTTGTAGTGTGACAGATCTTTAGTAGAATTTGTGTGCACATGGGCCTTCCCTGGTGGCGCAGCAGCTTAGCACTGGACTGCAAAGCAGCCTGCAGCCTCTGCAGTGCCAGTTTGATCCCAGGCAGCCGGGCGAGGGTCCCACATGGTGCGCAGACCTCTCCTGCTGTACCTGTTGCTCCCCTCAGCAGTGTACTTCGTCAGTCTGCCTGTTCTGTTCCCCTCTCTGTCTCTGGTGAATTCTCTTGCCCTCCCATGCTTCTGACTGTACCCAGTGCTTGTATAAATAAAATAAATAAGTCTTTAAAAAAAAATCCATCCTTTAAAAAAAAAAAAAGAATTTGTGTGCACAGCAAAGGAGGAGAAGAAAGGATATTCCTAGTTAAAATTTCCCAGTAAAGTATCCAAAATGACCCATCCCCTCATGGGCAAATGGTCCAAGAGCTTGCCACAAATCAAAAGTACCTTCTGGCAAAGAAAGAAGAAAGGGTAAAAGAGGCCAGGCAAGTCTGGAACAAAAGTAGCAAAACCAAACTTTAAGTCAAGTTGCCATTTTCTCTGCCAAGGATAGCCTCCCCATATCTCTCACCCATATGTTCCTCATATGTGTTTCTACAAATCTCCCCCACAAGTCTCCACCAAGCCCCCCAACTCCTGAGAAAGTGAAGTCAGTACTGGAGAAACAAGCACTTTTCCTAGCCCATCTACCTCCCATGTTTTATAGCTTCACCTGGCCTCTCAGCTCCACCCTCAGTTCCCAGTAGCTGGTCCAAGGTGACTTCATGTAAGTGGGGTTGGGGCACATGATACCATCTAGCACCCATGAAAATATTTTTAAAATCTACATTCTTGTATTTTTTTAAATATGTATATATAGAAATGTATCTTTTGGGTTTTGTTTGTTGCTCATTAAAAATGTTTTGCAAATTGTAATTCTATAAACCACATCCTATAGGTTAAAGGTTAAAAACCAAGACTCTCATATAACATATAAAGAGTTAAAGAGTTGTTAACCTCACTGATAAGACAGCCAGCAGGGTGATAAAGTAAGTCCAAGGGGCATAGGATAAACAAAAGTATTTGTAGTCACCGAGAGAAAAAAAATGTTGGAATAAGATTACTAAATTACATAAAAATTGGCTAGTGCTCATAGGGCAATAAAGTTAATTTAGGTTGTAATCTCTTCTGCCAGACACAGATCATTTGCATCTCTGTAGGACAAAGGTTATTTATGCTTTGCTATCACACAAGGAAAATTTGCATCAATCACTGTCTTTTTTCAGCAATTTCAATTTTTTCAACAATTTTACTTATTTACCTTGTTTGTTAACTGGTCCCTCCATTAGAGTATAAAAGCAGAGCAATTTCCTATTTCTGTACATTGCGATATCCCCATAGCTACGTTATAACTGGAACACACAGGCACTCGAAAACACATGTTGAATGAATAAATGAGTACAAAGAGAGAATGATATTCACTTTGACTTGTGACCATAAGACCATTTTAAGAGGAAAAGCGTAAAATAACCAAGCCCAAAGGAAATTAAAAAGCAAACTAAATTACCTGATGGATAACCAGTCTCTGTATTTGGTGCTTAAATAAAAAAAATTTCCAGCCCAACTTTCTGCAGAGACTTATAAAAATGACATGAGGTGAAAAAACAAGCAGCACCTGTAGAAAATCCATTAGTTGCTCATTCTCAAGGTGGTAGTGGAGAAAAAACAACTGTGTGTGCTCTCCGAAGAGGGCCAAGTGAGTACCTGGGGGAGAACAAGATCTAGAGGAAGAAATTCACCAAGATAATCCTACCTCAAAAATCCACTTGTTACTGAAGGGGACCAGAAGATGCCATCTGAAAATAAGTCACTTAGCATAAGAATTACTTTGAGCCAAATGCAATTAAGAAATACTAGGCATGGGGAGGGGGAGCTGGAGAGAATAATTTCATGCCCTCTCTGTGTAGTTAAAGGCAGGACATAAGCTTGATTTGTAAAGGGATCTCTCCCTCCTGTACCAGGAAGAAAACAACTCTTAACACCCGGGGGCCCTTAATCTCTAGAGACAGCTCCAGACTCTTAAAAGTTCTGGAGAGGAAAAGCAACTAAAGCAGTCAGTTTTGGGGCTTGTTTTTTTTTGCATAGAAGAACTGGGATATAGGGGAGAGGGTCAGGGGGTGAGAGGATTCACCAGAGACAGAATGGGGAGCAGAACAGACAGATTTACAGAAATACGCTGCTGAAGGGAGCAGCTGGAGAGACAGGAGGAGGAGGTCTGTTGTGCCATATGTGGGTTAGCTCCCTGGCTGGAGATCCAACTCAGGCCAAGGTGGGGATAGCATTGAGACTTAACCCCTAGGCCACCAGGGAGGCCCTAAAGCAGTCAGTTTTGATGGAGAAAGCTTTACTAGCAGAAGAGTTAATGAGAAGATTAAGGAAATATGTGTTCAATATGCTTGATGTCACAGCAGACGGCTCATTGAATGTTATACCAACATGCCACACACACAAATACAAGCATACATTGAAATACCATCTGAAAATACCTCACTGGAAAGACTTTTACGCTGCTAGTGAAAGAACAAATAGAAACAACCACTTTGGAAAATAATTTGGCATTATCTGATAAAGTTGTAGATGTGCATATCTTAAACCTCAGCAATTCTACTCCAGGACAGGTATCATTTAGAAGCTCTTTTACAATACTTAAACATCAGGAGACATACGCAAGATCCACAGAAGCAGTGTTTATAAGCAAAAACTTGGGGAAAAAACTCAATGTTCACTGATAGAATTGATTTTGTGGTATAATCATCATATACTTATATGCATCGATGTACTTGAATCAAAAAGATTTAAATTAGAGCTGAAAAAGCACAAAACGAGATTAGATGTAGTAGAATTCTATTTATTTATATAGGTAAAACTATATAGTGTTATGTTTTATTAAAGACACATATACATGGTAAACATATAACAGAAAGGAAATTAGTAAGAATATATAGGTGGGAGGAGTATTTGGGGGAGGGATACACAAAAGATTTTAGTGGATGTTCTTTCTATTTTTCCTTTAAACTTTGCATATACATTTTATACTCTATATGTTGGTAAAACATAGTTTATGTGCAAATATCTGTCATCTATTTTTGTACAGTCACAAACTAAGAATTTAGACATTTTTAACTAGTTGAAAAAAATCAAAAGAAGAATATTTATGACAGATGAAAATTATATGAAATTCAACAATAGTGTACATAAATAAAGGTATAGCCATTTGCTTAGATATTGTCTATGGATATTTCACACAATTACAGAATCATAATAGAAACCTATGTACTACAAAATCTAAAATAGCTTTTATCCTTTGGAGAGAAAGTTCTCCACCCCCTTTATAGCTCATATTGCATTATTGTTTAACAGTGGAAAATGAAATTGTATCATAAACATATTAAAATAATTAAGGTTTTAGAACTTACTACCTTACTTTAGCATGACTCTAGACTAGAGATTTGATTTTACAACAACAAATTTCTACATTAAAGACTAAACAAAATACTCTATGTGTAGGTTATATTTTAGGAATCAGAGAATCATTTAAGAACCAAATTTTCTCATTTTTGACATGAAATAGGTCTCAAATTGAGATAGTACATAAGGGATTTTCCACTTGGATTTAATTCTATAAATTCCCTCTTTTAATCTAATATCAAGTTGTTTGGACTGAATTGAGTTACTATATTATTAATCAAGTGGTTTTTAGGACTACTTAGTTAATAGGCTTAAAAATACCATGTCAAAAATATGACTAATTTTTCAGAGTAGATGCTAATAAGAAAGAAGTCTAGAAAGTCTAGAAGACTAACAAGGCTAGGAAATGTAGGGGAAGAAAAATGTTTTTCCTTTGTCTTCTAGATTAGTGATCAGGGCAGTGCAAATTGAATTGACAAAAGATAGATTAACAGGGCTCAAAGAAAGGAACTGAAAACCCCAAAGAGATGGTCAGACCCAAAGGCTTCTATACCATTTTAACAAGTAACAATATATCGATATTGCAGAGAAGTGACAAGGTGAAAGAAGAGGGATTTGAGGTCCAAGAAGATGGAATGTTTTGTAAGGTTTGTCACATAGATTCTTCTGGGTGCTAATCTCTGGACTGGTAAGAGTCTAGAGCTGTCTCTAGTGTTTGGGCCCCAGGATGTAAGAGTTGTTGCCCTCTTCCTGGTACAGGAGGGAGCGATCCCTTTGCAAATGAAGTTTATGTCCTGCCTTTAACCAAATTAGTTTATACCCAGCATAAAATCAGTCTCAGATGAATTAAGGAATTAAATGTGAAGGAGAGTGCCTTACAACTTTTAGAAGATAGTATAATGTCTTTATGACATCAGCATAGGAAAAGATTTCTCATATGACATAAAACATTATTAAATTTAAGTTCATTAAAATTAAGAACAAAATTAGAGGGCTCATTTATTAGAAAATAAAGAGTAAAAAGACAAGCCACAATCCAAAGATATTTATACACACATGACACTGTGTTCTAAATTGAGGCAGCAAAATACTAATATCCAGAATATGGAAATGAGTCAAAGACATAAATAGGCGTTTCACAGAAGAAACTCAATGCTAATTGAAATGTGAAAAAGTGCTCAAAGTCCCTAGGAAATGAAAAGTAAAACCATACTGTTCTCCTTTGACCTGGCTCCAGATACACCACCAGAAGTAGAAAGATTCTGACATTTTAGGCCCCTAAGAGCCAAGTTCATACAGGTCAGCATGGAAAGGCTCAGAAGATCATGGCAATGCCAGTGTCATGTCTTACCAAAGGATCAATGGTGACAGAAATCACCAGGTTACTTTAGGGAAATTGGTGGGGGGCATCATCACCCTCTGTCCAACTGTCAACCTCCATGAGCCACAGTGAATAGAAAAAGGAAAATGCTGCCAAAACAAGATAGGAATTGCCCCTGTTGTTGGTCCAATTTTTAATTTTTTCCCATAGGATGAGCTCTTGTACCTGTATCATTTATTCAACAGTTTCCACACTCACTCATTGCTCTGTGTTTCCAGCTTGGTAGGTATCAGGTTTTTATATAAACATGTATGAAATTTGAGTAGGTGACTTTCTGTTTTGTTGTATTGGTCTGTTTGTCCAGCTCTTGCTAGTTTCACATTTCTTCATTACTATAGTTTTCAAGTAAGTCTTGATATCATCTTTTTAAAATCTAAATTTGCTAGTCTTGACTCTTTGCTCTTCATATAAATTTTAGAAACATTCTGACAAATTCCACCAAAACATCCTGTTGCAATTTTAATTAAAATTGATTTGAATCAGTTTCATCAATTGTGGAAGAACTAAGTTTTCAAATCATTGAATCTCCAACCTATAAACATGTTTTGCTTCTCCATTTATTTAGATCCTCTTTAATACCATTCAGTAAAGCCTACAAGTTTACAACAAAATGGTCTTACATCTTCTTGGTTATAATTTCCCTAGATAAATTTTTGTCACATTTTTCAACGATAACTATCGTGTTAAAGTGCAATTAACCATGTATGTTTTAAACTTAAATCTGGTAATCCTGTCAAATTCTATTTTATGCCTAATTATATATACATATATATGTAATTAGAAACACATACATATTATAGGTTATCATTTCCTTTCTGAATAACAAGTTTTTAAAAATTTATTTCCAGTCATTTTCTTTATGTTATGGATTGTTTTGGATAAGACCTTTATTATAATGTTATGTAGAAGTAGGGATAACAAGCATCCTACTCTTGTTTCTGATATTTATTTATTTATTTATTGTATTTTAATTATTTTTTAATAAATTTTATTTTTATATTCCCCATACAATTGCAACCCCCTTATTTTGACCCCAATCCCTCCCCTCCCCGCCCCCTACCCCCCATAGAGTGTCTCTGGCTCATAGTTTTTTGTTGATTTTGATTTTCACTTTCTTACAGTTACTCATTTTCCTGGTCCCTTATTTAAGTTTTCTAGATTCCTGCTATGAGTGAGACCATCCGGTATTTTTCTTTTTCTTTTTGGCTTATTTCGCTGAGCATGATCCCTTCCAGCGCCATCCATGTTGCTGCAAATTGCATGTGTTTACCTTTTTTGAATGCTGAGTAATATTCCATGGTGTATATGTACCACATCTTCTTGATCCAGTCATCTATTTTTGGGCATTTGGGTTGCTTCCAAAGCTTAGCTATTGTAAATAGTGCCGCTATAAACATAGGGGTGCAGGTGTTCTTTGGAATTGATGTTTCTGTGTCCTTTGGGTAAATACCTAGGAGTGGAATTGCTGGATCCTATGGAAGCTCTATGTTTAGTAGATCCAGAAATCTCCACACAGCTCTCCATAGTGGTTGGACCAGTTTGCACTCCCACCAACAGTGCAGGAGAGTTCCTTTTTCTCCACATCCTAGCCAATGGAACTAAATAGAAAATCCAGAAATAAACCCACAGATTTACAGACAACAAATCTTTGACAAAGGAGAAAAGACTATGCATTGGAGCAAAGAAAGTTTGTTCAATAAATGGCGCTGGGAAAACTGGGTTGCTACATGCAAAAGAATGAAGCTTGATCACTACCTCACACCATACACAAAAATCAACTCAAAATGGATTAAAGAACTAGACATAAGACCTGAAACCATAAAATATATAGAAGGAAATATAGGTGAAACACTACGTGATTTGCACATCAAAGACATCTTTACAGACACATCACCCAAAGCAGTGATAGTGAAGGCAAAGATAAACAGCTGGGACTACATCAAATTAAAGAGCTTCTGCACAGCAAAAGAGACAATAACAAAAACAAAGAGAAACCCCACCAACTGGGAGAACATTTTTGCACACAACACTAATGATAAAGGACTGTCACAAAAATCTGCAAAGAGCTGATGAGACTCAACAACAACAAAGAAAATAATCCCGTCAAAAAATGGGCAGAAGAGCTAAAAAGAAACTTCTTTGAAGAGGAAATGCAAATGGCCAACTGGCATATGAAAAACTGTTCAACATCACTTGTAATCAGGGAAATGCAAATCAAAACTACCATGAGATACCATCTTACACCAGTGAGAATGGCTCATGTTTCTGATTTTTAAAGCATGACTTTAACATTTCACCATTAAGTTATACTGTTTGCCCTATGCCTTTTTTTAGCTACTTATTACCAAGTAAAGATTGCTTTTTAAACTATGAATTGCTGCTGAATTTTATTGAACGCTTTTCTCAGTATCTGTTGGGGTGATTATATTGCCTTTAATATCTTGATGTAGTGAATCACACTAACTGATTTTCTAATGTTGAACTAATTCTATTATCAACTCAATTTAGCAAGGCTGCATAATCTTTTTATATTGTTGTATTTAGTTTGCCATTATTAGATTTTAGGGGTTGGGCTTCTCTGTTTATAAGGAAGAGGTCCTAAAATTGTATTTCTTATACTGAATTTGTCTGGTTTTATCATTGTTGCACCCAGCCTCAGAAAATGAACTGAGACGTGTTTCTTCTCTCCCATGTCCATTTTCTATTCCTTGTAAGTATGTTAGCATGCACCTATAACATTGCCTGGGTCTGGTGGTTTCCTTGTATGCATGGGACAGTCTTAATATATCAATTCAATCTTTATGATTTTAATAATTTTTTTCTGAATTTGCTCATCTGTCCATTTTCTCTTTTTAGTTGCTGCTACTCGATCATCATTATTTTCCTTTTCTCCAGTATCTTTGGTTTTATTCTTTTGTTGTCTCTTCTAATCTTTTACATATCAAGTTTAGTTCAGTAACTTTAAGGTGCCATTTTTCTTTCTAACATATAAGCATTGGGAAGTATGCTTTTTCCTCAAAAAAGTATGTCTAAAAATTTCCAAACATAGAATATTTTTAAAATGCATTTCTAATTCAATAGCATTGTGATTAGGAGATATGGTCTGCATATACAAATTTTTTGAAAAGTTTTTCAAGCTTGCTTTGGACCTCAAAACTGGACAGCTTTCATAAATGCTTCACAGGCACCTGACATAAGCATATGTAATCCAGATCCAGTTGTCAAGTGTAGGGGTCTATATATCTATATATAGATAGATATGATCATATGGGGTCTATATATATATAGATCATATATATATATGATCTATATATATCTATATATATATGATCAATCCTGTTAATTATATTTTTCAGATTTTTTGTATTCCTACTGATCTTTTATGATTGATCTACTAATTATTAATGTAGTTATATCAAAATCTCCCATTATGGTGGTCTATTTGTTGATTCTTTTTGTAGTTCTGGCAACTTTTACTGTATGTATTCTGAAGCTGTGTTATCTAGCCTATACAACTTTAGAATTATTAAATCTGATGAAGCAAATTTTCTGCCAGTTGTTTACTCTTATCCAAGTTATGCTTTTTGTTTTAAATTTTATTTGTCTGATATGAATAATCATACCACCTTTATTTCAGTAGTGTTTCTTATTGTATCTTTTTATATCCTTTGAGTTTTAGTCTTGTGCTTTTTTTATTTAATGGTTTAGACAGTGGTGTGCCAGCAAATGCTAAACAATCGGCTTGCAACGGAGAGAAAGTAGGGTCTGATTTGTGGAATTACTGATATCCATTGTGTCAATATTCTCACTTGTGATTGTCAAGCCAACTACAGGATACAGGATATCCAGTTAAATCTGAATTTCAAAGAAACAAGGCCTAAGTTTTAGTGTATGTCTCAAATACTTCATGGAAGATATTAATATTTTAAAAGTGTTTGCTGTTCATTGTGAAACTCAAATTTAACTGAGTTTGAGTGTATTTTTACTTGCTAAGTCTGGCAATACTCCTCCCACCAACATGAAACCACTGAATGCAAAGTTTGGATGAGATGTTCACAATCATTTAAAAATAACTTTAGATGCCATATGAATCACCCACAAATGTACAATTCAAAGGCTTTTAATATTCTCAGACTTGCACTACCACCATGATAACTTTGAAAACATTTCCATCACCCTAGAAAGGAACCTTGTATTCATTAACCATTCCTGACCTCCAACCCTCGACCTCAGTCCTAGAAAACCACTAATTTATTTTCTGTCTGTCTCTCTCTCTCTCTCTCTGCCTTTTCTGGACATGCCATTTAAATAGAATCATAAAATATTTGCTTTATTGTGACTTTCTTTTCACTTAGCACATATGTTCAAGTTCCATATATACTGTACCACATGTCATTGATGTTTTGTTTCCTTTTATTGCTCAATAATATTCCATTGTATGGGCTTTTGAACATACTGGATTTTTATTTTTACGAAGTAAAAAATATCAACCTATCAAAACATTGTAAAAATATATGATTTAGAATGTGAAAGTGGGCCCTTCCAGGTGGCTCAAGCGATTAAGCACAGCACTGTGAAGCTATCTGCAGTCACTACAGCACGATTTTGACCCCTAGCTGGGCAGGGAGCTATCCACATGGTGCAGCAGACCTCTCCTGTCTTGCCTACTGCTCCCCTCAGTGGTGCATTTCAGTGGATCTGCCTGTTCTGTTCCCCACTCTGTCTCTGGCGAATCCTCTCACGCTCCCGCACCTCTGGCCTGTACCCCATTTCAGGTCAGAACTGCATGCATAAATAAATAAATATTTTTTTAAAAAAGAATGTGAAATTCCCATGTATTTTTATACCCTGTGAAAATCACTGGTAACAGTTTAGGATATCAGAAAGTTATGTATTGATATTCAATATGTATCATCAAGTGTCTACTCTTTCTCATTCTTATTGCTGTCAATGTTATCTCTTGCCTTTCTCTCTTAATCATCTTTCATACCACAGCCAGAATTACCATATTTAAACATCAACTCAATTTTTTCCCTAAACATTCACTAGCATACAGGTCATTAACCAAGGTGTTCATACTATTCTGTTCCTTGTTCTATTATCACTTAAAAATATGAACTTCTGTCTTCAAATATTGCATGTGATATACTTTTTAAAGAAGTATTTCTAGTTTAGTTGAAATTCAACTTTAATTGGGCATCTTTTATTATTATTTGCTAAACCTTGCAGCCCTACTTCTGTCATAGGCCACAGGTGGCTGTTCCGGTTCCCACCTTCTCTCAGACATGCTAAAGAGGTTCAAGAGACTCAAGGAGCATATGTTCAATTCTATTAAGGCTGAACGTGGACATGTCACATATCCCTCTTACTTATATTCCATGAGTCATAACTTAGTTATGTCACCACACAGAGCTTGTAGGAAGGCTGGGGAATATAGTATTTTATCTCAGTTAATTTCCTTCTTCCATTATTTCCTTCTTCCATTATCATGGAAGAAGGAAAGAATGAACGTTAGGGAATAACTGGTAGTCTAACTAGATAATAATCCTTCCATCTTTGGATACAGTCTTGCTAGGACTATCATCAGAAGTATCAAATTCACCTCCCCCTCCCAATCAAGGGATAGACATATGACCCAATCTGGACCTCTCAGCCTCTTTCTCTCTCTCTCTCTCTCTCTCTCTCTCAAACTGAAATCTTGAGCAAAGTATACAGAAACTTCACATTCATCCCAAAGGTCATTCATCCTGATTGCAGGGACCCAAAGACACTTGCCTATGATCACATCATATTATAGCCAGCCAGCAACCAAAGAGAATTTTGCTTCAGCCAGAACTTAAAAATAAAAATATTTGCTACTGAAACAGCTTTTAAATTTTATTTTTAACATCTGAATATTGAAAATTTCACACATACAGAAATAGCAAGAATAGTATATGAATCTTCATGTATCCATTTCCTAGTTTCAACATTTATTCCTATTCTACCATTCTTTTTTTGTCAATCCTTTTTCCAAATTCACACTTTATTTCCCTTTATCCTGGAGTAGTTTATTTTTTTCTTTTTTTAAATTTATGTGGGGTTTTTTGTTATTTTATCCTGGAATATTTTAAAACAAATCCCAGACATCATATCTTAGATAAATACTTCAGATGTTTCTTTAGTGTATGAACACTTAAAAGGAAAAAAATAATATTATCATACTGCCCAAATTAATAATAATACCTTACTATATTTAATATCATATCAGAGCTCAACTTTCCCTGATTGTTTCCAAAATATCTTTTTGCAATTGTCCAAAATATTTTTTGTAATTTTTCAAATGTAAAATGAAAATTCAAACACAGGGCATACATTCTACATGTCATGATTCTCTAAGCTTCTCTTGGCTGATGACAGCTCCTTCTCTTTTTATTTATCCTTTATGCCATTTCTTTGTTGAAGGAAAGAGGAGTCTTTGTCCTGTGGACTTTCTAACATTCTAAATTTGACTGACAGAATCTTCCTGGTGTCATTAACAAGTTGTTTCATCTGCTGTCTTTCCAGTAAACTGGTCATTAGCTCAAGAGGCATGATTAAATTCAGTTTCAGAATTTTCATTTTCATTTTTAGTAAGAATATTCCATAGGTGGTATAGTTTACCTTTCAATTAAACTGTGTGACTGACTTACTAAACATGTTGAATCAGAGACTTTAATCAGCATGCTGCTTTTTCTTCTCCCATGGCTGCCTTCAAACAGTTAGATCTTCCCTTTCTGCTCTCAATGACATTTCAGGCAGATCCCTTACCTATGGGGTCACTCAGATGTGAGAAGTCTCACTTTCAACTATGGAAAATTCCAGTCCATCCAAATTAAATTTTAATTTCTTATCCAATTCAAATCTCCCCCTCCCCCCTCCTTTTACAGCTGTCAGCCATAGCCTGGCCTTTTACTCCGTTTGGTGGACAGTCTCCATGGTGTCCGTGGGAAACACTGCATTTTTGCCCAGCCAAATGGTGGAAGTGTTACTTGCTCCCATGGCAACCTTCTGTCCTCTCCCTGCCACTAGGGGCAGTTTCAGCCAGCCTCTAGTCTGTAGATTTCTCTATACCCCTCAAACTCCAGGGAACTTCATCAGATCCTCCTTCAAACTTACTTATCTTCCACTCCCATAACAGCACAGGGCAGAACTACACATTCCTCCAGCCCAGCAAGCCTCTAGCCAGAGAGTTCAAGTCTAGTATACCTTTCGGGCTAGCATTTCCAATTCTCAAAGAGGTTCTCTCCCTGCCTCTTCTCACTTGGCTCCTGTGGGAAAAGCAATGTCCCAGATAGAAAAAGGAAGAAATGTCACTGAGCTTTCTCTCTTGTGACATCTCCCTAAAAAGGCAGCTGCCCTAATGACTCTCCAGCCTTCTTTGCTAAGACTGTTGGGAATGTGATGGTTGTTGGACCCAGATGTCAGTCTCATAGTAAGGCCTAAATGCATGTATTCAGGGCCCTTCTTTAAAATGTGGGGCTGGGCCTTCCCTGGTGGCACAGCGGTTGAGCGCTGGGCTGCGAAGCTGCCTGCAGCCTCTGCAGCGCTGATTCAATGCCCGGCCGCCTGCGAGGGTCCCACATGGCGTGCAGACCTCTCCTGCCGCCAGCTGCTCCCCTCAGCAGTGTACTTTGGTCCTTCTGCCTGTTCTCCCCACTCTGGCTCTGGTGAATTCTCTCGCCCTCCTGCACTTCTGACTGTACCCAGTGCCTGTATAAATAAATAAATATATCTTAAAAAAAAATCTTAAAAAAATAAAATAAAATAAAATGTCTCAATGTCTACAGCTTGGAAGCTGTATCTTCAATTTTTTTTTAAGATTTCTTTATTTATGTATACAAGAATTGGGGTACTAGCCAGAGGTATATGGGGGGGTGGTGGTGAGAGGATTCACCAGAGACAGAGTGGAGAACAGAACAGGCAGATTGACTGAAATACACTGCTGAGGGGAGCAGCGGGAGAGACAGGAGAGGTCTGCTGTGCCATGTGGGTAGCTTCCTGGCCTGATGGGAGATCCAACTCATGCTGCAGTGGCTGCAGACAACTTCACAGTGCTGTGCTTAATCCCTTGCACCACCAGGGAGGCCCTGTATCTTCAATTCTTCTTTTTTTTTTTTTTAATATTTATTTATTTATGTATACAAGAACTGGGGTACAGGCCAGAGGTGTGGAGGGTGAGAGGATTTACCAGAGACAGAGTGGGGAATAGAACAGGCAGATTGACTGAAAGTATCTTCAATTCTTATCAACAGAAAAGTTTCAACTTTCATTCATACAAATCTATTATGATTTACCCTCCACCTTACTTTATAAAAATGCTACACATACAGAATTTCTTAATTTATTTCAAAATAAATGATTTAGAAAACTTAAATTTAAATAATACACCCCAGGACATTTTTGCATGTGTCCATGGGATGTTGGTGAGCATCATGCACAGAGCTGAGGCCTTCTTGTCTTCTGTCCTTACTCAAGAAGATCTGGTGGTCTATTAAACACCAACAAGAGCAAAGTAAGAAAAGGAAAACATCTCCCAACACAGCAGATGGCAAAGAAGCAGGACCACAGTGATGTGTCAGCTACATCAGATGCACCCAGCCTTGTCTGTTACATCATACATAGAACTAGGTGCTTGTTTGATTCCTTTGTTTTATAAGATACAATCTATAACCATTTAAATTGATGGGTTAAGTCTACATGCATTTTTTTTAATTAATGGGTTTAATTACACATGCTAGATGGAGAACTGCTTATTCCAGCCTTATCTAGAACCAGAATTAGGAAAAGCAAGGAAGACTTACTGACTCACCAAAGTCAGCTGAGTACATTTGTATTTTGCTCTCAATGAAAGTAGGAGGGAATAATAAACTAATAAGAATGGCCTGGTGGTGAATCAGCACCTTCAGATGAACATTCCAGAGAGCAGGGGGGCGGGGTGGATGGTCAAGTGTGTTACATGAAATTGGACTGAAATACAGAGTTTTAAATTGTGGTGTGCTGTATTGGGCCAATTGAATCATGTTAAACTTACCCCAGACATAGAGGGTTAAATATTCCTGAATCCAAGTATTATATATTCCAAATAGGTGCACCTAACACAGCTCTGGACTCACAGGAATATCTTAATAATTTTTTAAAAGAGTTATTATTTATTTATACAAGCACTGGGTACAGTCAGAAGCGTGGGAGGGTGAGAGAATTCACCAGAGCCAGAGCGGGGAGCAGAACGGGCAGACTAACAAAATACACTGCTGAGGGGAGCAGCGGGTGGGGCAGGAGAGGTCTGCGCACCATGTGGGACCCTAGCTGGTGGCCGGGAATCAAACCCACACTGCAGAGGCTGCGGGCAGCTTCGCAACCCAGCGCTCAGCCACTGCGCCACCAGGGGAGGCCCTTAATAAATATTTGTGGAGGAAAGAAAGAAGAAAGAAGGGAGGCAGGACATAAAAGAGAAAGGAGGCTAGAAGACAGGGTAGAAAGAGAATTTGTTTTTTATTACCTCATTTTAACAACTGAATAAGCATAAATTGGCTAATAGGCTTTTCATGATGTGGTTAAAATGTTGAATTTAGGCCTAATGGTGCAAAGGAAAAAAAGTGAGAGTTCAATAAAATCATGTTACGGTAATAATTGAACGGCTGATGGCATAGGAGTTTGAAAAAGCAATGTTAAGCGTTTGGTTTTTATGCTTTTGTTTTTAACTCCAGCAATCATGAGTTAACTTTGTAACATATTTAACATTCCAGAATATCAAGTCATCCATTTGTTCCCTTAGAAACCCCATTTTCCAAGTCATTTGAATTAAATTACAAATATATTTAAACACAAAGACACTGCTAATTAATAGAAAGCAAATGTTCCATTGAGGAAGGCAATGTAGAATGCATGTGTAAAGCAAAGCTGACAGCACAATTTCATGAGAAGACAGGACATTAGTGATTCGTCCCCACTCTGTGTCCTGTGCAGATTTCATAATTATTCTTTCTGCCTCCAGCAAGTCTAGATACAAACGCTGCAGAGAGGGTCATAGTTGTGTGGCACTGCACTCTCCAACTCCCCTCTTCTCTCTTCCTCTATGAATTTGCTCCCCAGTGTTCTAATTCACCTCTCCCCTCACCAGTTAGCAGAATCTACAAGGATGTGAAGGGAGACATGAAATTGACTCATGGCCAAGGTAACCTGTCCCTTCAGGGTGTTTCTTTGGTACCTTCTACCCTCTAGTTGTTCCCTTATCTCAGTGGTCATAATTTCTTGTCCCTAGAACATAGACTCCATATAAATAAGGCTCATATCCTGAATCCTCATTGGACAGTATTTCTTGTGTACCAACATTGGACAAGGTCGATGTTAAACATTACAGTAAAAATGAGCAAAATAAACATGGCCCTTGGATTTGGGAGGCATGCCATCTTCTGAGGAAGAGAACCATTACATAAACTGAAATAGGATATGGCAAACTGTGTTAGGAAGAAACCAGAGCTCCAGGAATCAGAACATCAGGAGAGACAGAAGCTGACTGAGAGACCAGCAAAGATTTTTGAGGAACTAACATTTAACTTGGGGCTCACATTGGCTGGGGTTATTCAGGTTATTCAGACTTGAGTGAGAAGAGAGTGTGAGTCAGATGCAATAGTGTGTGCAGGGCATGGAGCTGCCGGCTGGGATGGACAGGCAAGGGGGGAGGGTCAGGGGTCCAGATGCTGTGGCATCCTGGTGGCCACAGTGGGGAGTTGGTATTGTAAGTGTAAACCATTTAAGGTTGTCCAAGAAGACAGATGTGATCTGTATACCATAGTGCCTTGGGTTTATTTGCAGTATTGATGATTTACAAATAAGTAGATAAAATTAACTTACAATGAATTAATGATGCAACTATGCAATTTCAGAGTTTTACCAACCCCTGGCAAGCAGATTAATTACTGTAGCTTGCTCTTAGGAAACATGTAGTGTAGATTTGTTGATTTTCAGTCCATCACCATTCATTTTTCCTTTCTTTCCCCTTCCCATTTTATTTTGGGTAATACATCTCCTCATTGTCCACATTCTGGGTGTCCAGCTCTCCGTGTACTGGTCAAGAGACAGGCATGAGAACCTAGCTGTTCCAACTGGACTTCCTTTCTGGGACTTAGAATCTTCAGTAGAGTAATTAATAGAGGAGAAAATTGTTTGAATGAATTAATTTCAGCCATGGCAACAGAAAAGGATATTGTGTATTTCAGGCTCTAGTGCCCATTGGCTGCCCAGCTTCCTGCCCTGGTTTCAAGCCTGAGTCTAGTCTTAGCAAATGTCGCAACAGTACATTCATTTTTTCCTTAAAGTGGTCAGTGTTGGTTTCTGTCACCTGTAATAAGTGAATCACGACAGAGTAAAAATCTATTTTAGGTCTGAATGGTAGACATGTTTTGATCTCAAGTTTTTAAAAAATTTCTTTGGGTGTACTATTTGCGCTCACTGCAAACCTAATGGAATGTTTAACACTTTCTTTACTTCTCAACTGATATGATTTGTTGGAATGTACTTTCTCAGGTGGAAGATTTGAAACCTTTGAAAACTGTTATGTACTCTTTTCTCTTTCAAATTTCAGGAAAAGATAAAACTAGTTTCCTATTACAATTCTGTCTTTGCATTATTTATTCTACGGGTTTTTGTTTTGACTTTGCCTGTTTACTTTATTTACTTTATTGAGATAACATTGGTTTACAATACTGTATACAATTTAGTGGAGTTTTCTCATTTTCTCTGCGTATCATGTTCACTTGGCAGCAGGTTTATCTCTTTCTTCGATTTTCCTGCTTGAAATATACATGCAACATACTTTGATTGTCTTTTTTAGAATTTTTAAAGGCCTCAATCCATCCTGTTGCATGTCACCCTTTGGCTTCATTCTGAACATGTTCCTGAGATGCCTTGCAAAGTCCCAGTGCTCTGAGAGCAGCCACAATATTTATGTCTGATTTATTTCCTTTTCTGTTTGAAAGTCTTTGAGTATCCCTACAACAAGGGTGTTGTGGTAGAGGGAAAGCTCAGTATTCAGCCCACGCTGGTATTGTATGCATATGCACAGGAAAACACATGAGCATACACAAACACATATCACAGGAAAAACATGTTCTATTCTCAAGGTTGCCTCAAAGACATCTGCTTGTCATTGGAAGTAGCACCAAACTGTCCAAGTTGAGATGACAAGTATGGATGGAGAATGAGATAGTCTTTCTTCCAACTTGCCCTGATTGGTCCAATAAATCCATGATGAAAGAAGGTCAGGGTTCCAGAGTAAGGCCAGATTGAACAGAATGAAGAGCAGGGGCCAAAGATTACCACTGGTGGCTTTGACCTTGGTCCAGTGGTAACAGCTAAACAACTGACACAATTGTATCTTTAACTCTTTCTTCATATACTGATGAATTCACTCAACCAACATTATTCAGCACTTGCTCAGCTAGGGAATTCTGCTTGGTTTCTGCTTTCAAAAAGCTTACTATCTGTCATATTAGGCCACTGGGATCTTAAATAAAAATGTGCAATATAAGCTACCAAGAATTATGTTAGATATGAGAACAAAGTGCTTTTCTGCATTAACCTAGATATTTAGATATATTTTTTGACATAGCTTTTGTTGTTCTAGAAATACATTGGTTCATGAATATGCCTTCAGTTCTTCTCTACTAGCTCATACTCATTCATGTTCATTGCTTTATAGCATTTTTACAGTATTCCATTGCAAAGTATAATATAAAAGTTAAATTATCATAAATATCTGTTGCTAAATCAAATATCCATCTTATTCATGAATGTTCAGGTAATTTTAATTTTTTTCCAATGTTGCAGTAATGTTTGTATGTACACCTGATGGAGGTAAATGGTGTCAATAGTGGTTTTAACTTGTGTTTCCATTACTGGGCATCTTTCATTTGTTTACTTGTCCTTTAGGAGTCTATAAATTTTTTTATCCTTCCTCTCTGCAAAATGAAGTACAGGGCTATCTCTAGAGCACATTCTAAATGAGTATTGCTTAAAAAAATGAGTATTGCTGATCCTGCTAGCCATACAAAAAGCCATACATACTAACAGTAATGTCAGTTCATACCTTCCAAATCAGCATCCTTGAGGTCTACTTTGAAAGTGGGTGGGTTCTATATATAGTTGTTTGTCTGTAACCTGGTGTCTATCATGCAAGTGGAAGGTCCACTGAGTTATAGCACTCCCCTTCATATCACTGTGGGGTCTAGATTGGACTTCTGCCTCAGTTTCCTGAAGTTGATCACCCAACTCTGCTCTGCTACAGCATTGCTACGTCTTACCATTCCTTTGCTTGGGAGATTAGAGGCACTTCACTCACCTTTGAATTATTTGCTGGGCTTCTATTGTAGAAAGATAAAAACATTTACAAATACAGTGCAAGTTCCCTGATAATTTGAAGCATCACCTGTGCATAGAGACCTTTGTCAATATACTTCCCCTACTAACTGGACCCTCTTAGGTATTAACATTGGATGCAATTTTGTTGTTTGGAATTCCCTTTGAACATCAACTTGGACCCTGGTCTGCCCCTGTGGAGATCAGAGACACAGCCATATCTCGTTCCTGACTTTGGCTCTAGCCTCTACCTCTCCCCAAGCAAGACACTGAGTTCTGCTTGTCCTAAGGCTGACCTGCTAGAATATGACAGTCTGTCCTTTTCCCTCAGTCATTAATGTCTCAATGAAATATAATTGCTATTGATTTGAAGTTCTAAACAAATAGAACTCATTTTGCTTCTGTGAAAGCTCTTTCTTAAAGATCAGAGAGTGGTGATGGTGAGTCATAAATCTTTAAGAGAAAACGTGGTACTTGACCCACCTATTCAATCTCTTCTCTTTCTGGGTGTCAAACATTTCAATCTAAGTTAGATATATACTTAAAATCATTTTCGGGTTGCTCAGCAAGTATCTTTCCCAAGTTAAACAAGAATAGAATCAAGTCTTCTATTTCAATGGATTTTGATCATTGGTCAGCTATTCCTTCCAATTTGGATTGTGGAAATACTGTGGCTTTTAGCTAATAAAATAGGCCATTCACTACAGCATTATGTGGACAGAAAGTTCAGTGGAACATTACGTCAAGGGGAAGCAAGTGATTTTCTGCCAAGCTCACTCCAGGCACCCTGACATGGCCCAGTTCTGCACTGAAGGAGAAATAATAACAATTCTCTGATTCTGTACCTACTTCTGTATTTACACACACAACTACATCCCAACTTCAGCCCTTCACTCCTCTTTTCCCAAACTTACTCTGCCAGGACGCGAATATACTGTTTGATCCCATTTGTCTCAAAATACATCTGGCAGATTTCAAAATTCTGAGAAAGGAAAATACTGTTCCTCATCACATGGAACAAATCATTTATAAGCCCAACGTGTTTTTCATAATAGATCTTAGAGAAGCAAGATCAAGTTGTACATGAAGAAGTACTTCAAAGAGAATTTTATCACTACAAGTAACTAGTCATATTTTATGCTTTGACAGGGCAAATGAACATCAAACATTTGTTCCCATGAAAGCACAACATTTAATGCAGGAATTTTGAAGTTGTATTGTTTGCTAGAGGAAGAATTCTGGCCCTGATCTCTAAACAACCTCTAGGATTGAAGGTGTCAACCCTAAAGTAGGAGGATTAACCATATTTTTTACTCAAGAAGTTTGGACAGCATGCTCCTCATAAAACACTAAATGGTGAATGATGGTTTTTCAAAATTAAATTTTGGAAAATTGAAAATACCTTTCTAGAATTGTTTTACTATTTCCTGGGTTACCCTTTACTGCTATGCAGCTTTTGAGTTATAGTTTTGACAAATGTTTCAATTGACTGTTCCCATAGAGAAGTGATGCTTCTTAAGAATGAAGGGGGAAATATATTGCCCACTCACTGCCCTCAGTCACACATACATGAAAATGTGTATTCGTAGCTGAAGGCGAAATCAATTTTAAATATTGATCAAAATCTGGGAACACACCATGCAAATCCATGGAGCACCACTGTGCCATGTAGCCAGGTGTACAATACTGCCTTAGAGCTGGCTAAAAACCAGCTTTCCCCTTTTCTCATTAGGGAACCCAGCAAGGTGACAGCAAAGTGAAGACCCCAGGCTCACCTCCTCCAAACACACACAAAAACCTGAGCTCTTATGCTTATTGCAGCACTATCTACAATAGCCAAGATACAGAAACAACCTAAATGTTCCAAAACAGATGATTGGATCAACAGGATGTGGTATAGATACATAATGGAATTCTACTTGGTCATCAAAAGAGAGAAACTCATGCTGTTTGCAGTAACATGGATGGAGCTGAAAGGGATTCTGCTCGTGAACTAAGTCAGAAAGAAAAAGAAAAATATCAAATGGTTTCACTTATAGGTGGAACATAGGAAAACCGAACAAAGGGTCAGAAAAAAGATAAATTTTGCAAACTGATCGTAGGTCTGAGGCATACAGCAGGGGAGGGAGAAGGGTCAAAACAGAGGAGGGAAGAGCACAAGGGACTATTGTGATGGTTCGTGGGTGCTATGGTGGTGGAAGAACTATGGGGGTTACACCTGAGGGGAGAAACCAATTACTGTACAAGAATGAACAACGCTGTAAGAAAATAAACGAGTTTAATTATAAAGAGGTAAACCTGTGGACATGAATAAACATCCCGAGACCCTGAGGTAAAGGGGGAGAGGTGGGGAAAAGGCAAGAGGACACAAGGGATGGGGTGGGGGAAAAAAAGAGAGAAAAATATCTTATAAGATACAAAACATGAGAGATGTTATACATATTACTGAAAGAAGCCTTGTTTTTGAAAAAAAAAAATTCTATTAAATTGCCCTAAATCTTAATTCCAAATAGTTCTCAGAATAATTTTTAACCAAATTGGACTTTCATCAGTCCATGATTAAAGACTCACTGACTCCAACAGAGTTAGTCAGTACCTTATTTATCTAGTTTTCCTGGTTACATGCGTGAGCTCTCCTCCTTTGTAGTTGAGGGTCTTGGCTGATTAGTTCAGGGCTGTGCTTTTCAAAGTATTTCACAGGCAAGACATGAATTTCAGGGGTACATGGACACAGCACTAACTGAAATAGAGTCAAATTATTCCTTCTTCTACTAACTTTTTTTTTATCTTTTTTTATAATAAATTTTATTTTTATATTCCCCATACAATTGCAACCCCCTTATTTTGACCCCAATCCCTACCCTCCCCACCCCCCATCCCCCATAGAGTGTCTCTGGTTCATATTTTTTTGTTGATTTTTGATTTTCACTTTCTTATAGTTATTCATTTTCCTGGTCCCTTATTTAAGTTTTCTAGATTCCTGCTATGAGTGAGACCATCCGGTATTTTTCTTTTTCTTTCTGGCTTATTTCGCTGAGCATGATCCCTTCCAGCGCCATCCATGTTGCTGCAAATTGCATGTGTTTATCTTTTTTGAATGCTGAGTAATATTCCATGGTGTATATGTACCACATCTTCTTGATCCAGTCATCTATTTTTGGGCATTTGGGTTGTTTCCATAGATTAGCTATTGTAAACAGTGCTGCTATAAACATAGGGGTGCAGGTGCTCTTTGGAATTGATGTTTTTGTGTCCTTTGGGTAAATACCTAGCCAACTGGGAGAACATTTTTGCACACAACACTAATGATAAAGGACTGATCACAAAAATCTGCAAAGAGCTGATGAAACTACTAACTTTTTTTTTAATCACCTCTCGTCTTAAGAGTAAGTCAGATGGATGGAGCTAGGAGGTCTTAGGATCAGAAATTTCAGTAGACCATCATTCTTGCTAGAATTTCATAATGGTATTTTGCTTTTCTGATGATTATTTTTACAGTTGTATTCTATCCTGACAAAGGATGCTGGTTGTTTAGCATAGTATAAAGGACATGCAAGAAGAGAAGGGAGGGAGAAAGAGAGAGAGAGAGAGAGAGAGAGAGAGAGAGAGAGAGAGAGAGAGAGAGAGAGAGAGAGAGAGAGGCACAGTAGGAACCGTGGAAGAAATGAAGGTCCTTTTTATTAGCTAATCTCGAAGGAACACTTCATTGCTCTGCCATATTCTACTTGTCAGAAGCAAGTTATTAAGTCCAGTCAACACTCAGGAGATTACACAAGGAAGCAGGCATTGGGGTAGGAGAGGCAGAAGGGGAGGCAGTTTAGAGGTGCCTACCAGAAGGATAAATTGTAATTATCCATTTTCCTTTCTTTCCCCAATAGATAGACAGAATGTCCATGGGGCAGAGAAATAATCATGTTTAAATTGTATTCCTAGTACTAAGCACAGTGCCCAAACCTTAACACTACTCAACAAATGTTTCTTTAAAGGTAACAAGTAAAGCAGCAAGGAAGGGAGGATAGATTAAAGTGAGAAGATCAGGGTGCTTTGCTAATGTCTGTAGAGCAGGGGGTGTTTTTTAGGGAAGGAAAACTCAGCCATAGGAAGGACTCTGGGATGAAGTCAATACTCCATTACTTCAGAGCACAAACGAGCCTCCAGGGCCATGGGAGTCACAGACAACATGCCACCGCCCTGTTCCCAAGTTCCCTACAGAACCTTTGTGGATACTGAGCAGCTGAACAATGAAACTGCATATGAGACCCCCATGGAAGCATCACCCAGACTGGGTAGCAGAAGGAGATATGAAGGGTAGATGAGGGAGAACTCTGAAGTGCTTTTGCCACCTGCAGAGAGGCATGAGAAATTCTACTGAATGTGTATAAGCTGCTCTACATTTCACATTATGAAGATACTATTTACTTATAAATTCCTCATTTTAATTGCTCCATAATATTTAATCAAACAGTGGTAATTGGAACTATTCAGCCGTTACTCTGCTGCTGCATTCGTGCCTGGTTCTCATTTCCCACTGTCATACACAGTGTTGTAATGAATGTTTTTCTAAACCTCTTTTCACAATTGTTTGAATCTCTCCTTAGGTTAAGTTTCTAGACATGAAATTGTAGGGTAAAGTGCATGCAAACTGTGTATGTCAGTGTGTGTGTATATGTGTTTGTGTTTGCTATTAAACTGGCTCCAGATATGATTAAAAACTTTCATTCCTGATGTAGGAAATTACTTGTTTCTACACATTGGCTGAGACAAGGTTTTATTTATCTTTATAAAGTTGCCAATCTGATGGATGAATAATAATCGTATGATTGTTTGGGTTGCATGTGGTTGTCCTTTGTGCTGCCCACCAAAATTTTTTGACTTTCTAACTCCCAAACATATAGAAGCACTAAAATTCAGGGCCTTTCAGTTCAGGTGGGGCCAGGTGACATGTTTTGGTCATTGAATTATGACTATGTAATTACATATGTCACTCAGGACCGGGTATTTCATTGTTCTACCAATGTAAGACTTTGCAAAGCTCTGTAGTTCAGTTTCTAAATATTTTACTTGGCTATTCATCACCAGCAACTGTGCCAGAAAGTGGCCCAGTTCCCATAATTGATTAACATGGACCTGCTGGGTTATTTAATCCCCTAGAACAAATCATGATGAATATGAGCAAAAAATAAACCTTTGTTGTTTTGAGGGGGTTGAGTAAGCTATGCATATTTATTACGTAGACCATAACGATTGATACATTAAATGCCTTTGACCCTATGAAGCTAAACACATTTTCCTATGTGTACCAACCATTTCTGCTTTGTTTTTTGGTGAATTTTCCTTTTCATCATGTTAACTAAGTTAAATGTACTCAACTACCCATTTGTCAAAGCTGAACTTGATCCCTACTGAGGTATCAGGGAGATGATATCTGTGAAATACATTAGGTAACGGTCTACCACAACAGACTTGTAAAAGTTATTAAAGTGATGTGATCTCATTTCAAATATAAAATCAAAAAACTAATATGAACATTCTGGATCTTGGAGTGGCTACTGCAAAACTGAGGAATACTCTTAATATTTATGGTCTAAATGGTTTCTTATGGTGTCAAGTATCACTACTAGACATACAGACTAAGACTCAAATCTTAAATAATGTTTTTGTACCAAATGAGAGATAAAAGATGACTCAGCATATTGTCCACTGTATGCTCAAAGAGAAAGTAAACAGAATAAGTTAAGAGTATTATGGGAGCACTGAGTCATTCCATAGCCTTCCATCGGCACAAGCAGGTCCAACTGAAAGAATCTGGCACAGAACTCTGTACCATTTTTATGTTGTCACTTGTTCAGTTGTAGTCCTTTGCTTGCAAACAACAGAAACAGATTTTGGCAAACTCCAGCAAGAGAGAAGTGTTTGGAATAATACAAAAAATGCAATATTGAAGGAAACAAAAAAGCAGTCTCAGAAAGAACCAGATGAGTGCAGCTTGAGAGATCTCAGTACCAGGAATTCCTGGAGTAGCACATTTTGGAGCTGCCAGCAAAGTGGCTCAACCCTAGCCAACTTTCAATGTTGTGTCTTATTCTAGATTTAAATTTATGGGTCTTATGCTCATATGTGATTGAGGGGACTCACAAGTAGAAGACATGAGACTTCAAAATGCTTAAGTTCAAGAGGTCTGATGAAAATAAAAGGTTATATATTTTCAAGGGCCATTTCTAGAGGGCTTGGTGAATTTAATCCTTCCTGGGCAGAGGAGCGCCCATAACCTCTTCCTTGTAAAAGAAAGAAAATGAAAATGAAAATCCAGAGAGGCATTCAGGAAGAACACAAATTACAGTACAAATACTTACAACTTGATAACATACTAAAGTTGGGGCATATTTTTAATATACAACAAAACTTTAGAAATACACTTTAGAGTTCATACCCCTTTCTCACTGTCAAGTTCTCTTAAGTGGTCTACAAATGGTCCCCTCACCTCACCCTCTCAAATCATGCTCTCCTGGCTCCCTCTATTTCAGGAAAATCTGTTTATGATTTTCTTCGTTTGTTCCTTGGTTTACTTTTTAAGAATATCAACAGAGTCTCTAAATTTTTTAGTTTTCTTTTTTACTTTAACCTACTATTTGGATTGTATACAACAAAAAAGCACATAGAAACCAACTGGAGGTAGGAAGGGAAGTTTAGCTAATAGCTGGGACCATAATTTAAACATTTCCCCATAACACTGATCATATCTCCAATATTTTTCATTTCTATTTAATTCAAATATTTTCTAATTTCCTGTCACTTCCTTTTTTGGCCCATGGGTTATTTACAAGTGTGTTGTTTAATTTCCAATTATTTAATGATTTTTTCATATATCTTTCTGTTATTAATGTTTAGTTTTGGGGGTTTCTTTTTTTCTGCTATGACTCAAAGGCATATTTTTGCATGCTCTTTTGGGGTGGAGTATTCTATAATGTTGATTAGATCAAGTTGGTTAATCTTTAATCATTACTGTCTACCTGCAAATAGTGTTATATCCCACAACAGTATACTATCAGTTCCTGCCTCCCATCTTTTGTGCTACTGTTATGTTATATTAGATTTTATATATGCTATATACACCTTCTACAGTGATACTAATTTTGGTTTAGTAAATTACCTATTTTTTTAGAGAACACAGAACTTTAAAAAAATTTCATATTTACCTTCATTTATGTCACTTTTGGCCCTTTGTTTCTTTGTGCAGATTCCATTTTCTGCTTGACATAATATTGCTTCCATGTGAAGAAATTCTATTACCATTACTAGGAGTGCAGGTCAACTGACAATTCATTACTTCTGTCTTGTTGGTTGGAAAAATCCTTTATTTATCCTTTTCTTTTGAAAGATACATTTTGTAGTTTTGTTCTTTTTTTTTTAAAGATTTATTAATTTATGCATATAAGAGCTGGGGTACAGGCCAGAGGTGTGGGGGGTGAGAGGATTCACCAGAGACAGAGTGGGGAACAGAACAGGCAGATGTACTGAAATATATTGCTGAGGGGAGCAGCGGGCAAGACAGGAGAGGTCTGCTGTGCCATGTGGGTTGCTTACTGGCTGGCCAGGGATCGAACTCATGCTGCTGAGGCTGCCAACAGCTTCACAGGCTGTGTCTTAACTCCTTGCACCACCAGGGAGGCCCTGTAGTTTTGTTCTTTCCATATATTAAAGATGTCACTCTGAATAATATTCCATTGTGTATATGTACCACATCTTCTTGATCCAGTCATCTATTTTTGGGCATTTGGGTTGTTTCCAGGTTTTACATATTGCAAACAGTGCTGCAATAAACATAGGTGTACAGGTGTTCTTTTGAATCAATGTTTTTTGTCCTTTGGGTAGATCCCTAGAAGTGGAATTGCCTGGTCATAGGGAGGCTCCATTTTTAGTAGACTGGGGAACCTCCACACAGCATTCCATAGTGGTTGGACCAGTTTGCACTCCCACCAGCAATGTAGGAGAGTTACTTTTTTACCACATCCTTGCCAACGTTTGTTGTTGTTTGTTTTTTTGATATGTGCCATTCTCCCTGGTGTAAGGCGGTTTTAATTTGCATTTCCCTGATTATAAGGGATGTTGAACATTTTTTCATGTGCCTGTTGGCCATTTGCATTTCCTCTTTTGAGAAATGTTTTTTAAGTTCTGCCCATTTCTTGACTGGATTGTTTATTTTGTTTTTGTTGAGTTGTGTGAGTTCTTTGTATATCTTTGTGATCAGTCTCTCATCAATTGACTGGAGTGCAAAGATTTTTTCCCAATCAGTGGGGTGTCTCTCTGTTTTGGTTAATGTCTCTTTTGCTGTGCAGAAGCTTTTCAGTTTGATGTAATCCCAGGTGTTTATCTTTTCCTTGACTTTCTTTGCTTTGGGTGATGAGTCCTTAAAGATAAACTCATGCCATTCGCAGCAATGTGGATGGAACTAGAGGGAATTATGCTCAGTGAAATAAGCCAGAAGGAAAAAGAAAAAATATCGGATGGTTTCACTTATAGCAGGAATATAGGGAACAAAATAAGACATCAGTTTAAAAAAATAATAACAGTATAAAACAACAAAGCAGAAACGGACAATTATAAATCAGAGACATCCTGCAGGGGAGGAGGAGGGAGAGAGGGAGGAGCACAGGGGACTGAGGTGATGGTGCACAGGTGCATTGGTGAAGGAAACTATGGGGACTACACCCGAGGGGGTGGGGGGAAGCAAATATTGTTTAAAAATGAACAATGATGTAAAAAATAAAAAAAATAATAATTAAAGATGTCACTCTATGCTGTCCCGACTTGCATAGTTTCTGACAAGAACTCAGCTATTAATCCTTATCTTTCCTCCTCTGTAACTCATCTTTTTTTTTTCTCTGCACGGCTTAAATATCTCTTTTTCCATAGTTTGACTATCACACATATAGGAGCTGGTTTTGTTTTATTTGCGGAACTGCTGTGTTGAGAATTGCTTTTCAAAATCTAATGTGCACATGAATCTCTCAGGAGTTCTGTTAAAATACAGATTTGATTCAACCCATCTATGGTTTGGTCTGAGCTTCTGCAGATCCGGTGAAGGAAATAAAGGTCAGTTGTTGCAACACTGTTAGGGGTAGGAGATGCAAGGAATTTACCTACCAGCCATTGCTGATTTTTTTTGTCTCTCACTATTCAAACTCATTCCTTGGGGTGTTCATACTCCCCCTTATTTCTGAGTTGCATTAATGCTCCTTCAGGCAGCCACTGAGGAAGCCAAGTCCCTCAGGACCTGGATGGGAAAGGTACTCCTCTAATTGTGGAGGCAACAGAGCCTGAGAGACTGTCGCAAGCTTGGGTGTTAGAAAATGAGAAAAGGGTGGTAATGGTGTTAGAAAATGAGAAAAGGACAAGCATCAGAGGTGAGGTAGGAATAATTAACAAAATCTTAACTAAATCAGCTATGGAGGTTTCCAGGAATCTAAGGTGGGGCCAGAAAAGATGATCAGAAGTGGGGGTTGAGAGGATTGTCAATCACAAAAGAGGATTGTCAATCATAAAAGACAAACCCAACTCGACCCCAAGGTGATAATTTCCGCAATAATTCCATCCAAGAACACTATAAAAGAACACCACTTGCTCTGGCAAAATGCAGTTCTTGTCTTCTAAGACTGCCCACCTGGTCTATGGAGGTGTCTCTCTCTCCCCTTTTTTCTTTCCTCAATAAATCTGCCATGTTCTGATGAATGGGAATGTCTGCTGAATTCTTTCTCAAAAGGACCCAAGAATCCCCCCACACCATACCTTATCATATGAACCCCAAAAATGGCACAGGAAAGAAAGATGTCATAAGCAGGGTGGACAGCAAAGCCCAGAAGTGAGAGGGCATGAATCTGCATGGCTACATAAACTGAGTCCAGTCTGAAAGGAAAGTCCCATAAGAGCAGAATCTGGAAGTGGCATGCAGCACCTACCCCATTCCCACTGGTAAGAAGCCAGACACAGTGCCAGTGACCTACATGAGAGGTGGATCATTGCAGACTGTAAACTGGGTTTTAAAGTTGCCAGGTTAGTAAATGCAAATATAGAATGCCCAGTTAGATTTGAATTTCAGATAAGCAACTGTTAAAAACAAAAAAAGATAGCTCCCAAACGGAAGCACTTAGACTAAGTCCACCAAGACTTAATACCTAATCTAACTTGGGTCTCATGTCCCCACCCCACACCATGCAGTTTCATCCTTCCCCAGGAATGTAGTCTTACCTGGTCAGTATGGAATTTTCTGGTCAGCACCAGCAATATAATCTTTCAGATTTCCCAAAAAGAAAATGAGATAATTGGTTGCAAGCTCTTATCTATTCCCCAAGGCAGATTACCTAAGCCTGGCATAATTCTTTGTTCCCTTGTCTTCTCCTTTGTCTGCCCATGAAAGTCTTTCATTTTGAATACCTTTTTATAGTGCCTTTCTACTTGTAATATAGGATATTGGTACATTCCTAAATTGGTTAATAAAGTCAATTAGATCTTTGAAATTAACTGATTTTTGTTATTGAACACATCAACCAAAAAAAGTTTTGTTGAATATTTAAATTTTGTAGAATATTTAAAATTCAAAAAAATTTTGAAAAATTTTTTTGAATATTTAAAATTTTGTTGAATATTTAAAATTCAAATTTAACTGGGTAGCATGTATTTTATATGGAAACCTTATTTTTAGGTGGACTGTAAAGAAAAAAGACTTGTGAAGGCATCTCAGATGGCTTGATGGGGCTATTTCCTTCTAACACTGAAATCTCCTATCTAGTGTTGACAGATGACCACACTGAATAACTAGTTTAGTTCTCTTGTGGAAAGACATGCCACTTTGGTATACTGACAATTCTGTTTCTATTTCTCACATATTCAAAAATTAGATTTAAGATGGTCAACTTATCAATATTAATTAAGGCTCTTAATCTATAAAACCATAATTTTGGGCTCAGTTCTGCTCCTGAGAGAATACAAATTAACTAAACAAGCTCATGGAAGGCCTCCAGAAAACCAGAACACCCAAATAAATAAAACTAGTCACTCCTTAGTAAAATTTAGAAATAGATAGATAGATAGATAGATGAATTTAGTAATTATATATCAATCCACACTTTATTCCATAGCATGAAATGTATTATTCAATAATAGCAATCAGTAGCCAAACTGACTCACTCCGATGATTGGGTAATTTGGAATATAGTTTTCACCAAGGAAGTGTTCAAGAAGAATAATTTTCCATACTGTGTTTTCAAGCATAAAGAAATAAATACCCTATAGATGCAGCTAAGATCTGGAAGAATCTCTTTGGGCCTCACAGGCAGCCTTTGCCTTAAGTCACACACACTTTCAACCCACTGTAAAAATCTCAGGTGATCGTTCAAAAAAGCAATTTAAAAATAACTTTAAGAAATTACAACCCCTGGCATGGCACAATTTCTAGCCCCTATTGCTTTCCATGTTCCTTCATCAGTCATGTCTCGATCACCTACCTTGGGTGGAGGATTGTGTTGGCATCATGTCATTTCATAAGCCATTTTTCTTTGATATCAATCAATCATTTTGCCTTAGATGAAAATGGATGGCTCTGAACCTCAAAGGGATCCCTTGAAGAGCAATTTGATCTGCCAAATGTTTTATTTCTCACCCCCACCCCACCCCTACTCCAGGTATCCCCATGATGACTCTGTTTCTTTCTGGTTTCTCTTTGAAATGCTGCCTCAGGCTACTGACACAGGACTGGCCATATCATGAAGGAATCCACTTTGGAGAGGCAGAGGACTGTGTCTCCTAGAGACCAGTCCCCTTTGTTTGCCAGTAGAATAGTTTGCCACAAAAGATCACTCCATGCTGGACTCACTCAAAGTACTATTTTCAGCCTCCTATTTAATTACTCAAGTACAAGACTTTCTTTTATTAGAAATATAGCCAGAATTCTCTCTAGCTGCTCAGTGTCCTGAGTGCAAGTGCTAAATGGAGGAGACAGCATCAAACATTCATGAAATAGAAGCCATTTCCTTGCATAGATTTACTACTATGAGCAACAGGGTCCACTTTGCACAGATAGAAATGTAGGCAGTCTGAGGACCTGAAATGACCACCCACTCAAGTGCCAGCTATCCTCACTCAAGCCCCACTCCTTCCACCACCACCACCATAACCCCAAGTTGACAAGATTTCCTAAAATGGCCATTCTCCTTAATGGGATTAAGGCTGGGCAGTGGCAATATTTTAATCTTTTTTAAAAAATTATTTTATATAATTTTTACATCATTTTTCATTTTTGCACAATGTATGCATTTTCATTTTGGTTATATTCCCTGTACAATTCCCAGCCCCCTTATTCTGACCCTAATCCCGCCCCTCTTCCCCCGCCCCCCCCCCATAGTGTGTCTCTGGTCTATAGTTGCTTATTGATTTTGATTTTTACTCTATTACAATTAGTCTTTTTCCTGGTCCCTTATTTAGGTTTTCTAAATTTCTGCTATGAGTAAGACCATCTGATATTTTTCTTTTTCTTTCTGGCTTATTTCGCTGAGCATGATCCCTTCCAGTCCAGCTCCATCCATGATCAAGAAGATGTGGTATATATACACAATGGAATATTTTAATATTGTATGGGATCTATGTGGTATAGCTTGACATACAACATGTGGGAAACAGTAAGCAGGGAGATCAGGCACAAAGATTGAGGGGCAGACTTGTGCTTCTACCCCAGCTCAGTCATATTACTTAAGCTTACCATACCTCGGTTTCTTTTTATGTTAACAAGTGCTAAGAATAGTACCTGATTTACAGTTGTTTTGATGATTAAATGCCTTATATATGTAGACTATTTAGAATAAGGAACTTAGAACATGGGGAGTACTCAAAAAATATTTTTCCTTCTGTAGGAATGCATTGAACATTCACTGTATTAGCTTCTTGTTGCTGCTATAAGAAATAAGCACAAATTTAGTGACTTAAATGAACACAAAAAGCATTTTCTTTCATTGCTGGAGATTAAATATTTGAAGTCAGTTTCATTTGGCTGAAGTCAAGATGTTGGCAGAGTGATTTCTCCTGGAGGTTCTACTGCCGAATCTATTTCAAGCAGGACGATGGAAAGAGAGACATTTGAGTAGATATGCTGCTAACCTTATCTTCTTTATCTCTTCATAATCTCTGTTAGAGCAGGGGCTTTTCTGTGTTAGAACCCCTTATGGTGACTGGCACCTAGTAGACAGTCAATAAATGTTGCTGAAAGAACATACTGTGTGAATTGAAGATTAGGAGCTTCTTAAAACAAATGGGGGAGGGAGGAGGAGAGAAAAAGGGGTAGAGAGATTACTTATTTTACTTAATCTCCCTTCCCCTATTAAAGTTTCACACCCCAGATGAAAGAAAAACAAAAACAATCTAATTCTTGGCACTTAAGCTGCCTGATAATTTCAGGGATTTTCATGGATATTTTTGACAAATGTGATTTTTTGCCTTAGGCGCTGGCATTAGAAACCTAGCACTTAAGCACATGGAGATGTGGTGTCTCATACTATTGGAGAGTTTGGCCTACAGAGGGTGCTAGTTCACTTCCAAAAAACTCAAAAAAGTGAGTGCACATTCTGTAGATCCTAGAAAGAGTTCACAAAGCAAGCAGGGAAGCTGCTTAGTAACAGCGAATGAAACATTTGAATTTGCCACATTTTGCTTCAGAACCGAAGATTAAGAAAAAGAAAACAATCTGTGAAAATGCCAGAAGCAGTCAAAGATCTCCCCTGGGTAAAAGAAGTGGCATCATTTTTGCAAATGTTAGGAATTTAGGCTAAGAAAAGCATCCAGAGTAGAGAATATGTGTACAGACAAGCATCACTTAACATTCGCTTAATAATGAACCATTAAGGAAACAACCCAAATGCCCCAAAACAGATGACTGGATCAAGAAGATGGTATATATACACGATGGAATACTATTCAGCAATCAAAAAAGATAAACTCATGCCATTCGAAGCAACTTAGAGCTGGAAGGGATTATACTCAGTGAAATAAGCCAGAAGAAAGAGGAAAAATATTGGATGGTTTCACTTATAGGAATATAGGGGAACCAAGTAAGGGATCAGGAAAAATAATAAAAATAAACTAAAATTAACAGGTGACAATAAATCAGAGACATTCTGCAGGGGAGGGAGAGAAAGGAATCAAAATAGGGGAGGGAAGTGCACAAGGACTATGGTGATGATCCACGAGTGAAGTGGTGGTGGGATTTTACAGGGACTACACCTGAGAGGAGAAAGCAAATATTGTACAAAAAATGAACAATTATATAAAATATATAAAAATAATTAAATTTAAAACAACAACAACAAAATAATGGACCATTAAGGTGGCTCTACCACACAGCCAGGCGTGGGGTAGCCTGCACCATCCAGCTTTGTGTAATTACTCTCTTGACATTTGCATAATGAAGACACCCACTAACAATGCATTGCTCTGAACTATCTCAGTCTCAGTACCCAAGTGACACATGAAAGAGGAGCCTGAGACCAGAAGTTGCGAGCCCTGGGGGAGAGGTTGGCACATCTCTGCCAAATTCCAACCTGCACTTCTTGCAGGGAAGTGGAGACTTGAAGGCCTGGTGTGAGAGGCCAGAGATTCTGTAAAGGGTGTGTGTTCTGACTGCTGCTTGAGTATCATTCTTGAATCTGATCAGGGTTTCAGTGTTCACCAAGAATTGGAGGGGAAGGAAGAACCACTTGAGAGTGTCCAATATGGGCAAAGTGTAGTTGGTCAGGGTAGGCTTAGTGGTAACCCCAAGGAAGCCTGGTAGGCGTGTAAGGTTTGGATCTGCTAAGAAATCTTCATGAGAGGAAGTGGAATCAGCAAGGGAGATCTCATGAAAACTTTTGAATGAAACTCTAGAATGAGCAACACTTGAAGCAATTAGGTTCCCCACTGCCATTGCTAATTCTTCGTACTCTAGGCTTCCTATCCGGTGATCAGGTGCAAATTTCCAGGGAAACATTGTATTAAAAAATCTGTAAGTTACCACCAGCTTATTCTGCACAGTGCTGTCATTTGGTGACTGCCCCTGCTTTTGTCAGCTCAAGGTGGATTATTGGTCACTTTACTGTAATGTTCAAAATGGCTAAACTTGGGGGCCCCCTGGTGGCGCAAGGGGCTAAGTGTCAGCACTATGAAGCTATTCACAGCTACTGAGTTCCATCCCCAGCCAAGAGAGTGACCCACATGGGGCAGCAGACCTCTCCTGATTTGCCTGCTGCTCCCCTCAGCAGTGTATTTCAGTCAATCCACCTGTTCTGCTCCCCATTCTGCTTCTGGTTAATCTTCTCACCCCCACCCCACCCCCTGCCACACCTCTGGCCTGCACCCCAGCTCTTGTATGCATAAATAAATAAATCTTTTTTTAAAAATGGCTAAACTTTAAACCAAATCAATAAAGGTCAATAAATGCATTTGCAAAAACAATTGACTACCTCCCTCAATCAAAAAATCAATCAGGAGAACATTTTTGCACACAACACTAATGATAAAGGACTGATCACAAAAATCTGCAAAGAGCTGATGAGACTCAACAACAACAAAGAAAATAATCCAGTCAAAAAATGGACAGAGGAACTAAAAAGAAACTTCTCTGAAGAGGAAATGCGAATGGCCAACAGGCATATGAAAAAATGTTCAACATCACTTGCAATCAGGGAAATGCAAATCAAAACTACCATGAGATACCATCTTACACCAGTGAGAATGGCACATATTAAAAAAACTAGCAACAACAAATGTTGGCGAGGTTGTGGAGAAAAAGGAACTCTCCTGCACTGTTGGTGGGAGTGCAAACTGGTCCAACCACTATGGAGAGCTGTGTGGAGATTTCTGGACCTACTAAACATAGAGCTTCCACAGGATCCAGCAATTCCACTCCTAGGTATTTACCCAAAGAACACAGAAACATCAATTCCAAAGAACACCTGCACCCCTATGTTTATAGCAGCACTGTTTACAATAGCTAAGCTTTGGAAACAGCCCAAATGCCCAAAAATAGATGACTGGATCAAGAAGATGTGGTACATATATACCATGGAATATTACTCAGCATTCAAAAAAGATAAACACATGCAATTTGCAGCAACATGGATGACGCTGGAAGGGATCATGCTCAGTGAAATAAGCCAAAAAGAAAAAGAAAAATACCGGATGGTCTCACTCATAGCAGGGATCTAGAAAACTTAAATAAGGGACCAGGAAAATGAATAACTGTAAGAAAGTGAAAATCAAAATCAACAAAAACTATGAACCAGAGACACTTTTTGGGGGGTGGGGGGCGGGAGGGGAGGGATTGGGGTCAGAATGGGGGGATTGCAATTGTATGGGGAATATAAAAATAAAATTTATTAATTAAAAAAAAAAAAAAAAAATCAATCAAATCAGCTTTATTGGCACAGTGTAGGAAAACATCTCTTTTACCAATGAACTGCCTCACTGAGCAAGTGCTTCATTTGGGAAACATAAGGATAGACTGAGCTTTTAACCTTAAAAAAAAAAGTTCACTGTTTAAACACATTTTTAAGATTCTGAAGTCAGCTTCATTACCCCTAAGGATTTTTTTTTTTCACCTCAGAGGCTCTTCTCACCTGTTATTGTTATTTTTAACCTGAGTCATATATTCAAAGTCACAAAATCTATTTAAGTGCTTAAAAACCTAAATACCAGCAAGGAAAGGGGGAAGAGTAACAATTACTGACATTTTCCTGGGTACCACTTCACACTTGATCTTATTCTGACCTTAGAGCATCTGTAGAGGGAAGTATTATCCCCATGCTGGGAGTCAAGGTTAACAGTTGAAGGCCACAGGGAAGGGCAGGTAACATAAATGAGGGAGGCAGTTCCATTTTGAGGACTTGCTGCTCTAGAGAGTGATGAAAACAGTGTTTCCAGGTCCAATTTTTTTTTTTTCAAGAGAAGCTAGAATATTTATGTGAAGTCTCCTGATTTGTAAAAAGTAACAATAACTAATTAAAAGAAATGTTTTCAATGCTGTGTAAACCAAATAAAGGAAACCTGGGACTGGGCTTGGCCCAGGGACTGCCACTTGGCACAATCTGGGAGCGGGGTGAAAATAAACCTCAGGAAGGTGACATCACTGGGCTGCACAGCTGGCAGGTGACACTCCGCCAGGCACCTGTTTCCCGGGGCCCAGGATTTCCTGCCTTCGCCGCTCTTAGGTATTAACACTCAGGGCTGATGGGGTTACTTCATAAAGTCTCTTTGACATACACAAACATAGCAAAATCTTTTTTAAAAAGAAAATGGCAATGTATGCTTTCAACTTCGTGTGAGGTAAATAAAAGCAAGCAAACATGAGTTTTGAAGGGAGTAAAACTCCAGGACTGGGCTCCTCTGAGGTATCCCTCCTCTGCTGTAAAAAAATCAAGAAAGCAAATATAACTTTGTTTTTGTAAAAACAAAACAAAACGAATCAGGGTTTAGGAAGGAGAGGCATTATTCAAAAGGACAGTTGCAAGGGAGAGAAAGGGACTATTGCAATAGAGAAGAAATTTCAGATCACAAGGTCTGCCAAGTACCCCAAGAGTTAGAGGGGGGGCCTCATGGATAGTGGGTCAGAAAGCTACACCCTGAGCCCATCCTATTCAAGGCTCCTGCTGAGGGTGGCCAGAAGTTGGGCACCTGGGTCAAGAGAGAAGCTGAACCAAAATTTGGTTGACAAACATTTTGTTCCCAGTTGATCAGTGAGGACAGCAGTTCAACTAATCAGTAGGAGGCAAAGCGTAGGAATTTAGAATGACTGTGTCTGGCTTGCCAGAAGCAAGCAAGGGGGGCTATGGTGAGTCTGTAAGTCATCTGGGGGAAGGCAGTTTCTACCACTTTGCCATTTTCCAGAACACAGACGCGTGAGGGTCTGCCCAATCTTCAGGTCCAATTGAACGTAGTCCAAACAAAAGCACAAAATGGACAAAGGCTGGCAGTCAGGTTAGGTCTGTTGCCCAGACACAAGCTAGTTAAATCCAAAGTTGACTTTCCCTGCTGGAAAGAGGACAGAAGAGAAGCCAGGAAGGTTGTGGTTCCTGTGGAGAAGAATGAGTGACTGCAGTGGGCCTGACTGCTGGCTCTGGCCCACGGAAGTCAGTGTGGTGTGCTGAGGGCAGCAACTGGGAGCGGTGGCATCCGAGCCACCAATGTCAAGGGAACAGGTCCAGACTGGCAGATGAGAGGTGTGGCAATCTCTGGCCCAAAGGACCCTGGGAATGATCAGGAGCCATTTTAGGAATGGGGAGCCCAGAGGAAATGTGGGAAAAGACCTCATGGATTTCCCTCTCAGTGATCCTAACACACACCCTAACCTCTCTAATCTTGAGCCATCAAAAGAGAATCAGAAGTTTTGGAAATCAACTGACGTGCAAAATAATAATTTTTCTTTTTATTATTTTCTTCTTACCCCTTTACTTTAGTTCAGGTTGATGTGACCCAGGACATGAGATCTGCTGTTATGCTTGTCTAAGTGGTCACATGCTTTGCTGGATGCTGGCCTCCAGGAAACGTTCTCAAGTTAACTTTTTATTTGATCAGATCCTCAGTTTAACTTGATCTCATCCTACCATTTCAACTCAGGATTTGTTGTTTTGTCATATGTTTTCAAGAATTGAGGGTCTTTAAAACGAATGTGAAAAAGTGTCATCCCAAACAATCTATCCATCTATCACTGAAAGTATGAAACAATGGACACAACAACTAAAATGCTTTCCACTGTTCTGAGCAGCCTAGGCAGTCTTCCCATTGTTTAAATCGCTTTTGAGCTTTACTTGCTGTCATTCTAGTACATCAGTTGACATCTGCTATCAGCCTGGCCATGAGGCCATTCCAGTGAAAACTGAACACACCCTCAACTTGAGTCATTCATTTCGTATCTAGAACAGAACTGTCTCATAGTAATATAATGTAAGCCACATGTCATTCTAAATGTTGTATAACCACATTTGGAAAAAAGTTGAAATAAACAGATGAAATTAATTTAACAATATATTTCATGTAGCTCAGTATATAAAAAATACCTTTTAGTAGGTAATCAATATAAAATTACTGAGAGAGTTTGCATTCTTTGTTCTTCACACTAAGTCTTCAAAATCTGATGTGTATTTTATACTTATGGCACATCTCAAATTAGACATGGGGTACGTTTCCCCCCACACTCTCATCCAAATATGCCACTTCGGCATAAGGATTATTTTGAACTGAAGGCCAATGAGAATCAATGAAGAGGAAAAATTCTCTGTCCTCTCCTTTCCTGCTTAAAAGCATGGCAAACATTTCCTTTTATGAATGTGTCCTCCCTTGTAGCAGGAAGGGAAGAACAACTCTGCTCACTGCAGATGGGAAGTTGACAACAAAATAAAGTTGCATCCACATGCCTTTCTAAAATAACCCTTATCTTCCATTAGGTCTCCCATATATTTCCTAGTCATTTCCCCACTATTTATCATCCCTTGAAGTCCAAACTCCCTTTCCTTTGTTAAAATGGTATACAAGCCCGAGTCTAACCACTCTTTGAGTTTCACTTCCTTTTTGTGAGCTCCTGTGCACATAAATAGTAATAAAAATTGTGTATCTCTCCTGCTAATCTGTCTTTTGTTAGCTTATTTTGCAAGTCCCAGTCACTGAACCCAAGAGGGTAGAGGAAATGTCTTTTCTTCCTGACACCAGTCACATATGACTAGTGGCGACAACACTGAATGGAATGAGTCTGGAAGAATGACATGTAGTGTTTCAATCCATGCTGCATTTCTAACCTACACCTTATTTTTTTCTTATGTAAAAATTCTTTTTGTTTTTTGTTAGCATTTCCATGGTTGTAGAAATTCAACATATATGGTATTACATTTTAGCAGCTGGTCACAATTAATAGTTTAATGGAGGCTGTAATAACTGCTTCACATTCCAGAGAATGAGAAAAAGATCAGTTCTTTTTCAAAGTCCTACTTTGGTCCTGAAAGAGCTGTATCTAACAGTTATCCAAAATGACACACAAAGTTAATCTTAATTCAAACCAGACATGTGGTTTTAATTCAATAGCAAATAAACAAATAAAACAAGACCAAATCAAAGTAAAGATCAGATTTGAGCCTTGCTACGATTTTCTATTAAGTAATCAATGGCAGCTTCTAGTAGTACTTTTATTCTGGATCCAAGGTGGGGAACCCTTCAGAGTACAAATAAAATAACCACATAGTCTAAAGTTAATTAAAAATATAAATCATTATGTTATAAATAGCAGGATATCCCATTCAATGGTTTCAATTATTTCAGATCTTCGAAAAAACAAATGGATTTGATTAAAGTGTAATTTGATTTATTAAAATCTAACTGAGAGCATGTGTTTTGGCACTTCTATTATTTCTCCAAAAATATGAAGACGTGCCCTCTCTTCCTTTGTATATTTTTTTGGGCTTCAGTTAGAATTTAGACAAGTGTTCAATATCTGAAATCTCAGATTCAGAGTAGGTGTAAAATCACAATATCACTATTATTTTACTCTCCCCACCACAACCCATGTCAGACATCAAAGAGGGATTGCAGACCTCTCTTTCTGTTTTTCTTCCGTGTCATGCTCTGCAACAGTGCTTGTCTCCTTCTCTGAATGAAGTCTCATGCTAAGGAAGTGAAAGGAAAATAGGATTCCTTTCTCTTTAATCCATCTTTATCCCAAAGGATATTTTTTCATTATACACTTCCTGGCAGAGGAAAAGATGAAAACTCCCCATTGATATTCCTAGTTGGGTTTATAGAGATAGCAATTAAATGTTTGTTAAATGAATAAGTGACAAATAAAATGACAACAAAATAAACATAGCCATAACCCATGATGTAACAACTGACCAGGAACCTGGTGTTAGAAGCCATGTCCCCTTCTATGAAGACATGGACCTTGCATCCCTACAGGATCTCTCCATGATGACTATTCTCTGAAGCTTGTGCAAAAGTCAGTCTAATTACAATAGGTTATGGTTGTTTGGGCTATTAGCCCACTTCCTCAAAGAGCATGAAGGCCTGATAAGATCTTGTGCAATGTGGTACCTTCCACTATACCAGATTACAAACACAATATCCCCAGCAGATTAGCTGAACAATGCACCAAAAAAAAAAAAAAAAAACAGTACAGTCAAGAAAAGGAGTATATCTTTTGAGTGGCTTCACTGAAACTAGAAGCCAACCATACTTACAAACACACCACACACAGAAGCACACTGGTGCCGTCAGGCTATTTTCTCTTCTGGCTCTATCTCATGAGTGTTAACCTGTAGTCCACAGACCCCCTACTCAGTCCAGGGCTTCAAAACCACCCATGGCTGTGAACTTCCAGAAGTAATGTGCCTTATTTCTTTTTTTTTTTTCCCCCTATTTTGCTGGAAAGAGCTTTCAGTGAATTCTAGGAAGATTATGAACGCTTGCTCAAAGAAGACATTCACAATCTGGGAAGAGGGGAGCAGCCTTGTCAAAAACAGTCAACAGAAAGCAACCCAGGAGTGTCTGACTGCCAAGGGTTGTGCTCACTGCTTAGCATCAACGGAACAGTGGTCCCGGACTGGCAAGTTACTCCTCAGCAATTGGGGGTGGGGGAACTCCTGGAGTGGAATCTTCAGTCCATAATGGGAAACTCCACTAGTCTTGACTCATCAGAAGTCTCGATTACTGTAAGATCTAGTAGGAGGGGCACTTTGGTCTCCTGTGTCATCCTTATATAGGGATGGGAACTGAAGCGAAAACACCACTTTTTGATACAAAGAGCAAAGGATGCTCCTGACAACAGAGCAGATGCCCTATATGCCATGGGAGCAGCTGCACGGGCAGGATGGCTGAGGACATTCATCTCTATTGATCAGTTTCCAAGTTTATCTAGATTATTGAACCAAAAATCCATGGGGGAAAAAAAGCAACAATTGCATTCCATTCTTTAATTCAAATATTTATTGAGGTCACAAACAAGAGCAATTTATTTCCCTGAGAAGTTTTGTGTTTCTGCCTTGGCCCATGTTCTTTGGATGCGGCAGAGACTGAGAGTACATTAGTTTTTCATCAACATTAAATTTCATTGCACTTTTATATCTATAATTTAATTAATATAAAAACCTGTATATTTTATTGTACATTAGTTAATAAAATAGTGTGGGAGAATAAATTATAACAGCATATGATTTATTTGAGGAAAGAAAGGATGGTTCAAAGACAGAAATTATGGAAATGTAATTCACATGTTAGCAAAGTAAAGGACAAAAATCACATGACTTCTCTGATATATGAAGAAAATAATGTTTAAATCAATTGTGAACTTTTGAAAAAGCTGTTTAGAAAATGAAGAATAGAAGAAAAGTTCCTTAACCTGATAAGGCTATTTATTAAAACTCAGCAGCAAATGGAGCATAGATTGGAGAAATACTAGAAGCATTTTGTTTACATTTGAGACTAAAACTAAGGTATCTTTTCTCACCCTTACTTTCCATGTGATATTGGAAGTGTTGGCCAATAAAACAAATTAAGACAGAAAAAGGTAGTGCAGACAGTAGGGAAGAGCCAAGAGATGCAGTTGTCATTATGACAAATGACAGAAACACTCATGGAAGACTCAAAGAAATTCTACAGAAAAACGATTTAGAATTGGTAATAGAGTTCAGCAAAAGTCTGGAGACTTTTCTATAAACCTAGGGGTTAACAAATACGCACAAAATCACTTGGAGAAGTTATTAGAATTCTATGAAGGGGGTATTTTTCCAACTTTACAGCACATACAAATCACTGGGGAATCTTGTTTAGAAAGCAGATCTGATTCAGCAGTTCTGAGCAAACCAAAGAGTTGGCATTTCATACCCTCCCAGATGCTGCTCCTGTAGCTGCTCCACAGACCACACTTTTAAGTAGGGTAGTACTGAATCATTTAAAGAACAAATGGAAATATAAAGCATGCTCATATGAGGAAATCTTACCTTTACAAAGATTTTAATTCTTTCCAAACAATCTATGATTCTAATACAATTCCCATCAAAATCCCAGTAAAATTGGGGTGTAAGGGATATTTACTCAACTTACATGAAAACAACTTAAAGATCAACTTTCAGAGGGCAAAAAAAGTGAGGACAGAAGGGGAATTTCCTTACCATATATTTCGAAACCTAAGGTAATTAAAGACAGCTTGGTAATGGCGCAGGAGTAAACAATAAGGCAACAGAACAGAGTAGCATATATAAGACCCCAGGACCTTGATCTATGAGAGAAAAAGAATCAAAATATAGTAGAGAAAAGATAAATTGTTTGGTAAAAGATGTAGAGAAAATTGGCTCACCAAATGGAGAGAATAAAAATTAGACTTCTTTCACATAAAAGATTTATTTGTAAAGATCTATATGTCTGGTTGGAATTGATTTTGGGATTCTGATTCAGAGACAGAAAGCAGAGGGGAGACACATCCTTTCTTGCAGGTTGGCTCTGCACATGAGCATGTGGGACCTGCCTTTTACCTCCTTCGATTACTTTCTCTTGGCCTTGAAATTCATGGAAATTCCTCTGAAGTTTTCATAATGGACCAGTCCTCATATATGATCCCAGGATACAGTATGTGAGTTTTTGAGATTTTTTTTTTGTCTTTGTATTTTATTGTGAAGTTGGAAAAAGCCACATAGAAGCTGCCAGGCAACCAGATATAGGTTTAACTGCACTCATTTTTTTTTTTATTGCTGATATATACATACTGGCAATTTGTTCCAACTTTGTATTGTCCACAAATTTGATTTATACATTTTCTTTGTTTTCATTCAACTTCATAATAAAATCATTTGAATAGGTCAGGATCATGGACAAAGATCACAAACATCAATAATTAAGAGACTTCCCATGAAGATGATAGGGATCAACTGATGAGCAATAAGGTCTTCTCTCTAGATCTGGGGTCACTTCACTTCCAGCTATAAAATAAATATTGGGGAGGGGGGTTGTTTGGGACTCCCCATAGAAATAGAAAAAAAAAATCCTAAGAATTTGAAAGCCTCAAGAGCAGAACTCTGGACCTCAGCACTGACTCATGTCTCCTCTGGTATTATACTGGCCTTCAGCCAAGATGTAACAACTTGGTTCCTGCCACGTGGCCTTCTGAATTACTGTCTCCATGAGCTGTTCTTTAATCCCTGCTAGTTTATGACAGTAGACCTCCCATTTTTTAAAATAGTTTTAAATAGTCAAACTTGGGGTCTTTTCATTTGTTTTCCATGCAAGGATTTTTGTAGGATTTCTCCCCATTGCGTCCAAACACAAAAACGCAAAACCTGTAGCTTGCCCATTCACATTGGTGCCAGCTCAAGCCTGCCTGAGCTTCCAGTTCTTGTTGCACTGGACCCAGTACACTGCCCATCTTTCAGCATCGCCCCCATGTGTCCTAGACACTGCTTAACCTCCCCACGCTGAGTGCTACAAATGGCATGAGATTTATTTATTTTTTATTACTGAGAAGTATTGCATTGTGTATATATAACACACCTTCTGGATCTATTCAACCTTTCTGGGGCATTTAGGTTGTTTCCAGAATTTAGCTATAGTAAATAGAGCTGCAATAAACATGGGGGTGCAAATTTCCTTTTGAATTAGTGTTTTTGAAATTTTTGGATAGATGCCTAGGAGTGCAATCACTAAGTCGAAGAGCAGAGACACCTCTGTACTGCTTTCCATAAGGGCTGGACCAGTTTGCATCCCACCAGCAGAGTAGATGGGCTCCCTTTTCTCCACATCCTCACCAGCACTTCTTGTTTCTGGATTTTATGATATGGGCTATTTTCTTTCTTTTTTTTTTTTTAATAATAAATTTTATTTTTATATTCCCCATACAATTGCAGCCCCCCCATTCTGACCCCAATCCCTCCCCTCCCGCCCCCGCCCCCGCCCCCCTAAAAGTGTCTCTGGTTCATAGTTTTTTGTTGATTTTGATTTTCACTTTCTTATAGTTATTCATTTTCCTGGTCCCTTATTTAAGTTTTCTAGATTCCTGCTATGAGTGAGACCATCCGGTATTTTTCTCACTCCCCAAATTGAAAAGCAAACGCGGATCGGGATCGGGGCTGCCCAGGTCCTTGCGCCTGCGACCTAGGCTTGCAGAGAGACACGCGGAGGCCCTCACTGGGGTGAAAGTCCCTCACTGAGTAAGCAGGAACCTGGTGCCAGGCGCCCAGGCACGGGAGCGGGTGCAAAAGGCGCCATTCCCGCGCCACTGAACTGGGCTACAGCCCGCGTCCTGGACCTGAGGGCTTTGGAACTGAGACCCAGGGCACGAAGTTCGGGGCGTGGGTTCTCCACGACGGTGGGGCACAAGGCAGACACAGCACCCCAAAGCCGTTGAGGTTTACCCTACCATTCCCGCTCTGTTCCCTGTCCCATGGGGTGGGGTGGGGGGGCGAAAAACAGCCCCCCAAGGACAATAGGAGAGCTCTCTGGCGCCACCTAGCGACCAGAAAAAAAAGTCACTAACACCCCATAGAACAGGGAAATTTCTTAAGACTGCTTGAAAAGGGCAGAAGGCTCCTGGAGGAGACAGTGGCCAGCTGGGAAGTTAGCCCACGCCAGGCCCCTTCCGACCAGCAGTCTGAGCCCACAGAGGGAACAGGCACCCACGGCCGGGGCAGACCGGGTGCGCAGAAGAGTGTGCCTGAGACCGGATGCTCAGGGACTGAGTCCCGCGTTGCCATTTTAGAACAGAGACATTTCTTCAGTAAAGACTTCCTGAAACCAGCAGAAAGCTCCCTCAGAAGCCAGAGATGGCTCCTGGAGGAGCCAGAGGGGAGCGGAGAAGTTCACCCAAGATGCTGGCCAGTCCGAGCAACACAGTGTCCCAAAGCATACGACAAATTAGAAAACAGACAGTAGGGAGTAGAAGAACCACACGCAACCTAACAACTCCTCAGGAAAAAAGCACACCACAAAAAGAAAACCACCCCCCAGATTGCAACGACAGTAACTTGGAAGAACTTCTGCGCCTTCCAGAAAGAGAATTTAAAATTGCCATGATTAAAAAAATGACAGAACTCATAAAGGAAAACAATGATCAGAAGAAGGAAATTGAGTCCCTAAAGAGGGAAGCAAAAGAAACGCAGGAGATCAAAGAAAAAATGGAGGAACTAAAGAACTCTGGGAAAAGCAATGAAAGCAGAATAGATGAAATGGAAGAACGAATAAGTTCTCTTGAAGACACAGAAATAAAAAGAACCAAAACAGAAAAGGAAAGAGAAGTACGAAGGAAAAAGAACGAAGAAAGACTTCGGGAACTATCTGACTCCATGAGGAAAGGAAATATAAGAGTTATAGGAATTCCAGAAGGAGAGGAGAGAGATGTAGGAACAGAGAAAATATTCCAGGAGATAATTGAAGAGAACTTCCCAAACGTGAAGAAGGAGCTGAAAATTGATATACAAGAAGCAAGAAGAACACCAAACTTCCACGACGAAAGGAAAAATACAGCAAGACACATAATAGTAAAGCTCCCAAGAATCCAGGACAAGGAAAAAATAATGAAGCTGACAAGAGGGAAGAAACAGATAACATTCAGAGGAAAACCAATCAGGCTGACATCAGACTTCTCTGAAGAAACACTACGGGCAAGGAGAGAGTGGAGGGACATAGTCAACAGACTCCAAGAAAACAGATGCCAACCAAGAATACTCTATCCTGCAAAGCTCTCCTTCCTCTATGAAGAAAGAATAAGGACCTTCCCAGACAAACAGAAACTCTGGAATTTCGTTACGACTAAACCCCCACTCCAAAAAATACTACAAGGAATCCTAAAGCCAGAACCTCAGAGGGACGAATAACAATGAAAGAAGGCCAAAAAAAAAAAAAAGTTATTAAAAGAATAAATAAATAAAATCAAAGGAAAGACAAACACAATGGCAAATACAAATGCTAACATATCAATATTAACTCTAAATGTAAATGGACTAAACTCTTCAATAAAAAGACACAGAGTTGCAGCCTGGATTAAGAAACAAAACCCAACCTTTTGCTGTCTCCAGAAACACATTTAGCTACAAAAGATAAAAATAGGCTCAAAGTTAAAGGATGGAAAACAATCCTACAAGCAAATGGACCAAAAAAGAAAGCAGGAACAGCTATACTTCTATCAGATAAAACAGACTTCAAACTCAAAAAAATAAAAAGAGACCCCAATGGTCACTACATTATGATCAAGGGGACAATACTTCAAGAAGAAATAACACTCATTAACATATACTCACCAAACGAAGGAGCACCAAAATATATCAGACAACTGTTGTCCTCTCTGAAAACAGACATCAGAGAAAACACATACGTAGTAGGAGACTTCAACGCACCACTATCAACAATGGATAGATCAACAAGACAAAAAATAAGTAAAGAAACTAAAGCTCTAAATAAGGACCTAGAGCATTTGGGCTTAACAGACATCTATAGAACACTAAACCCCCCAAAAAAAGGAATACACATTTTTCTCAAGTGCACACGGATCATTCTCCAGGATCAATCACATACTGGGGCACAAGACAAACATCAACAGATACACCAAGATTGAAATCATACCAACCATCTTTTCTGACCATGAAGGCATCAAACTAGAAATAAACCATAAAAAGAAGGCAAGGAACTTTCCTACCTCATGGAGATTAAAAACCACACTACTGGAAGACCACTGGACTAAAGAGGAGATCAAAGAAGAAATTTAAAAATTCTTTGAATTGAATGACAAGGAGGACACCAATATCCTAAATGTATGGGATGCAGCAAAAGCAGTAATAAGAGGAAAATATATAGCAATAGAAGCTCACATCAAGAAACAAGAAAGAACTCAAAGAAACAACCTAATCTCGAAGCTCAAAGATCTAGAAAAAGAACAACAAAAAAACCCCAAAACCAGTAGAAGAAAAGAAATAATAAAAACCAAAGCAGAAATAAATGAAATTGAAACTAAAAAAACAATCCAAAAGATCAATGAAACCAAGAGCTGGTTCTTTGAAAAAATCAATAAAATAGACAAACCCCTACCCAGGCTCACAAAGGAAAAAAGGGAGAAAGCACAAATAAACAGGATCACAAATGAAAGAGGAGAAATCACAACGGACACAGCAGAAATCAAAAGAATAATCAGTAACTACTATGAACAGTTATATGACAACAAGTTCAACAATCTAGAGGAGATGGACAAATTCCTACAACTCTACAATCACCCAAAGCTAGATAAAGAAGAAATAGAACACCTAAACAGACCAATTACAAGCAGCGAAATTGAAATGGAAATCAAAAACCTCCCCAAAAACAAAAGCCCAGGACCTGATGGATTTACAAATGAATTCTACCAAACATTCAGAGACGAATTAGTGCCTATCCTTCACAAACTCTTCCAAAAAATTGAGAAGGAAAGGACAATACCAAACACGTTCTATGAAGCCAACATTACACTAATACCAAAACCGAACAAGGACAACACAAAAAAGGAAAACTACAGGCCAATCTCTCTAATGAACACTGATGCAAAAATCCTCAATAAAATTTTAGCTATCAGAATCCAACAATGTATCCATAAGATAATTCACCACGACCAAGTAGGATTCATTCCAGGGACACAAGGATGGTTTAACATCCGAAAATCAATCAACGTTATCCAACACATCAACGATATGGGCCATTTTCACAGGTGTGAGATGGTATCTCATTGTTGACCAAAATATTTTAAGTAATGTTATCTAATGTTTGCTGAAATCAACTCAAATATTTGATGTCCATGACTTTCTCTGTTATATCTACTAATTCTGAGAGACAGAGAACGAAAGGGATGCTCGGTCAGATAATTTACAGTAGATTCTATTGTTTACCATGTCTTTCTATAAATGCATGTGAAATATTGTCCCATTCCCTGAAATGACCTTTATCTGGACACATAGTTGAATATCAGCTCCAGCAAAACTTTGGACAACGAAGTCACCAATTTAAACTCACCTATGTATAAACAATAAGAAAAATTTACTCTCATATAACAAGAAATCCTGGGGCAGGTTGGCTCCAGATTGGTTGATTCAGCAGCTCAGTGATAATATCAAAGACTGAGATTCTTTCAGTCTTTTGTCCTCGGCTGGTTCCCTTCATGGATACAAGGGCGCTCCCACAGCTCCAAGTATCATGCCCAGCCAAAGATAAAGGGCTATTTTGCTGGTAAGTTTTCTTTTAGGAGCAAAGAAACTTTTCCCATATTGCTGATCTCTCACTACATTTTTTTTTAAAGATTCATTTATTTATGCATATAAGAGCTGGGGTATAGGCCAGAGATGTGGGGGGTGAGAGGATTCACCAGAGACAGATTGGGGAACAGAACAGGCAGACTGACTGAAACACACTGCTAAGGGGAGCAGGGGGCGAGACAGGAGAGGGTTGCCTCGCCATGTGGGTTTCTCCCTGCCTGGCCAGGGATCGAACTCATGCTGCAGAGGCTGCGGATTGCTTCATAGTGCGGTGCTTAACCCCTTGCGCCACCAGGGAGGCCTCTCACTACATTTTATTGCACAAAGCTGGGTCTCCCATTCCTTCCAAATTAATTAGTACTTAACTCAGACTAAACAGAATTTATTCCTGAGACACATAGGGAAGAGAAGAGCATGTTTTTCAAATTGATGCTTTACAAGGTAGAAGAAAGTGGGCAAAGGTTTTGACAGCCAGACTACCTCCTCCAGACAGAAGGAATTACTCCCAAATTTGGAGGGTGGAGATATTTAAGACAGTTATTTGTAAATAGCATTAAAATAGCATGTGTGGGTTTTTTTTTTGGGGGGGGGGTCAAATAGTTTAAAGCAGGATTGTGTCCAAAACAAAGAGTAAGATTAAGTTATCTCCAAAATTCTCTGCCAATTGTTTAATGCTGTGATTCTGTTCTCATTGTTTTCACTGGGGAAACGGCTTGCAGTTTGGAATTGTACACATCAGCAGTGTTTGTGCTGCCAGCAAAATTACACAGTTGCTGATCTATGAGCAATTCCCCTAATAACACATTTGTGGAAAACTGAGTCACAGGGATTCTAGGTACTGTGAATCCATTGCCTGAAAATTTTCTGAATGCCTTAAATCTTAGAAACCAGCAGCTTCCCTGTAAATAAACAAACTATAACGATGACAATTGACATATAATGTGAGGTTGGGCAAAGCAAAGCAGGGTTGGCTAACTGGTTTTTCACTGGCAGTGTTTCCTTTTATTTATTTTGGGCAGAAAACAGGAGATCATGTTAAATAAGGCAACAAATTAAATGTGGGTGTTAATGCTGCAATGGAAGAATACTTGCAGAAAAATTGACCTGACTCATTTAATCATGTGCAGAGATATTACTGAACTAAATGTTGAGTTATTCAAATGAAATAGAATCCACAGAACTTCCACATGAGCAACCCAAGTCATTCCAGAACTAACTAGAGGAGGAAAAAACTGGTTGGAAAATTATTTTTGTGACAGTCAAGATATAATTACCTGTAGATCCATAAATTATTAGTCAAGGTGCTGTCTTCTCTGGCAGAAGGAATGGAGAGAATAGCTGAATGCAAATGATACTGCAGAGGTAGTCATGAGGACTGATTACATTTGGGGAGTGAGAAAGAAGAGTTGTGAAGATAATACTGAATGTTCTCATGGGGAGAGTTCACTCATATTATTGAGTAATCACTGCATACGGATGCTATACCAAGTGCTTGACACAATGATTGTGTTTCTTCTTCCAATAGTTCTATTAGGGAAGTGGTGTTGTTATTTTCATTTTACAACTAAAACAACGGAGGCTTCGTGGGGTTAACTTGGTAAATGGCAAAGACGAGCTTGAAATCTAAATCCCAATTCTTAATTCATTAGTGCACTCTGCTTTTCTGGAGACAGAGGAGAAAAACTAGAGTTTCCATTTAGGTGCACTGAGTTTAAAGTGTTGGGAGGCCATTCTGTGACATGTGGGGGCATCAGAGAAGGCTTCCTGGTGGAGGGAAGTAGAAGTAGGAGTCCTGTGGACCAGAACAGGTAGACAGGATGGGCAGGGCCACTTCTGAGCCAAAGCACAGGGTGTGCAGGGAGGAAGAAGAGAATCTACAGATCATTCTGTATTGCTGTGAAAGTGTACAAGGTTGGGAGTGGTGAGATGATATGGAAGAGGGAAGGAGAGGTTCTGACAGCACACTTGGGAGTCTCAGCCAGATTTTGAACCCCTGAAATGTTCTCAATATCCTTCAGGTTGGGGTGTGTGTGGGTTTTGGGGGGAGGGGGGCAGTGTATTGTAGGAATGAGATTCAGGTTGGATTCAGGTTTCAGCAAGCTTCATATGCCAGTCAGTCTTTCCCCAACTTAAGTTTGCTGTGATCACTATTAGTGTTGTTCAGAGAAAACTGTGTACTAGATATTCCAAGGAAACGACTAATTTGAAGTGAAACTATGGAAAATTTATCAGTGCTGAGGGGCAAAGGATACTGTTGATAGATGACTTAGTATTTCAAAGGGCTAGAGTTAAAAGATGAGAGTTCTCTGAAATCCAGTTTCAAAACCCAGAGTATCTGCCCCCTATTTTCTACTCATCTCTAATCTGAATGAATTTAAAGGGTTCTCTTCACCTCCTCTTTTCCTACCTTTTCTTCACTTTCAGTCACCAACCTTTCTGTCCCTCTCACCTCCCTCCCCACTTGTTATGACCACTTGGTCATGACATGGAGAACACAGAGCCAAATACCTTTCCACTGAGTGTCACTGAGTGTCTGCCATTGAGTGTCTGCCATGAACCAGGCATTGTTTGGGGTACTTTGGAGCATTAGCTCATTTAATCCTCCTAACAACTGTCAAAGGTCAGTGCCACTTAACCTATGAAGAATCTAAGGCACACAGAGAGAAATAACACACCCAGATTCACACAGCTAGTAGCAGAGAGTAGTAGGAGTCACATCAGCTTCTCAAGTATGACTCTGAACACACCTTTCTCTGTTTCCGAAACTTTATATGAAATGATTTCCCAATGCTGTTAGAATTAAAAAAAAAAAATCTTTGATGTGACTTACAAAGGCTTTTACAGTGATTACTCTCTCTCACCCTCACCTGACAACCAAACCCAGACCACTGGCATCCTGGTCCCAAAGTCCCAACCATTCTTGTGCTTTCTCCGGGTCTTACCATAGTTAAGTTCCTTTATTTATACATTGTTCTTGGGGAGCTTCAAATGCAAGTTAGTAGTTCTTTCTCACTATCGAGATGATCCACGCAAAAAAAGAACTTTTCAAAGTAATGTTCAGCCTGGGCTGGGTTCCTCATCTCTCAGCATTATTTGTGTTCTGTGTGCCTGCCCCCCTCCTCTGAGCCCATACTGGTCTATGGCAGAAGGCTGCTTTCCTGAAAAGGGACCCTAATATTCTATCTGCAGAAAGTTTACAGTGGTTGTGAGACCTCTGTGCTTTCCACTATCCTATCTCACTACAGTTTCCTCCTTTATATACACAATACCATGGTCAGACTGTCATCTCCAAAGTGTTGTCCATTTCAAGAAGTTTAAAATTCCATGCCAAAGGCCGGTAGTAGAAGAGAGAATTGACATGTCCATAAATTAGGGTCCCATGAGCGCTATTATCTAATATAATTATTTAGATTTTCTTTCTTTGTGATTTTTATCATTACTTCTTGTAAAATGATAACTGGTGTAAAGGTCACAAGTTGTTTAATGCCTTTAGTTCTCATCCAAAGGTACTTTCCAGCCAAAAAAATTCCATGATCCTAAGTGTCTATCAATTTCATTTCAGGCAGGATCAGAGACTGGGTCAATATTATTTTTTCCACAGTGAAACTGTATAAGGCAGGAGATCTTACTTAAGCCAACAAATATGTATCCTTCACAGTGGAAAAATAAATAAAAGTGCAATTTGTGTATTTGCTAAGGGTTCTTTCCTACTAAAAACATCAACCACTTCTGCTCTGGCAAGAAATTAAAACATTTATATAGTTTTAGATTAAAATGTTTGGGAATTTTGGTGTTTTTATAATTTTCTGAAAATTTGTTTTCCAAATTGAATTGTCCATCTCCAGCTGTTATTGATGCTCTATTTTCATGCATTCATCATCATTGATATCTTTGATTCCTTTTTTACTATTTTCTCACTTAATCAATATTTTCATATTTCCTAAGTTACTATTTTCTACAAAGAAATGCTCATCAGATATTTCCACATATGAAAGTAATAATAAAAGTGAATGATTTGCCTTCTGTTTGCTTGATGTAAGGAGCTACACCCCAAAGAAAGACCTTATATCCATTCACCTACTTATTTATAATAAAAAGCAAATGGTGTTTAAGTTGTGATCGTAACATGCTGTATCTAAAGTAGCAACTGTTAGACTATTTCTAAATACGAACAGCAAGAGCCATATCCCCGGGAGATTTCAAAGTGCCCAAGTAATCCAAAGGGAAATGAATTTTCAAAAAATATAGAGCACAATGCTTCCCATTTCAGTCTCCAGCCTGAACAGGGAACCACTCATACAAGCCACCTCTTCCAATTTTGCTATTAATGCAGATTGATGTAAAATGACCTGCCGTGGGTGAAACACTCAGCCTCTGCAAATGTTCTCATTTTGAAACTATAGGTGTCATGGAAATTATGTTTTTCTTCTACAGCTCATTGAAATGGAGATGAAATGGAATAGAGTAAAGGGATCTGCTTTCTAATGAGGCAAAATGAGATTCACTGGAATTGGGGCATGAACTGAAATGAAGGGAAAATTCAACCAAGTGCCTCATTTTCACATCCTTAGAAAGTCTTTGAGCTGCAGGGCAGAGCAAAAATACCTCCATGCTCAAAATGTCCCAAATAAGATACAGAACTCATGAGAAAATTATTCTCAACATTCATGGAATGTCTATTGCTTCTGTTACACTATATAAAGGGGGGAAAGATTAAACGTGGAAGCACATTTCCATATTTTTCATCAACTGAATTTCTTTGATACAATCATAAGAAGCTACCCCAAACATTTTGGAGTACATTTTGCAATCTTTAAGACTGTATGGGATTCATACGGCCTCAAGAGCAAGGCTATCAAAGCAAACACGCACAAACAATAAATGAAAATAGACACAATAAAAGCTTTGCACTACATTTATCATGAAAAATATATCTAAAGAATTGTGATATATGGTACTATGTAGCTATACTATACCCCAGTTTGTAGCATTTTGGTTCTTTTCAGATTTGTTGTTTATAAAAGAACCTAGCAAAGTTGTGGTAGAGGAAAATGACATTTTACCCAGTTCTCCTAACAAAATAAAGAAAGCAGCTAAACTTTTGGAGCTCTTGATCTACATAATATTCTTTTTATTGTTGCCTATTTGATCCTTTTATATTTTAGAATGATAGTATTCTTAGGTTAGTGGTTCCCAGACTTAAATTTTCTAGGACAGTAAAACTTCCCAGAGCAACTGAGAAAGCTAACATAGAGTTGCCAAATTGTTCATTTTGCCAACAACAACAATAACAGAAAGCTACCACTTCCACCATTTCAGAAAGGAAAGGATATTTCAACACCAAAAATGTAGGAAGTTCATAATTTCAGAACAAAAGGAGGCTCTTCCCAAGAAACACCATTTGTTAGCCACAGATAATTTTAAAGGATTTTAAAGGATAATTTTAAAGAAACATTTACACCATAAAAATTTATTTTATAACACAATAAATATTGTATTTCCTAGGTACAAGTTTTCTTTTAATTTGATAGCACTTCATGTATTTGATTCATGAGTATTTGATTGCACCATGGAGAGGGACTTTGATGCAAAGGGGCAAAAGGAAAAAACATCAGTATTAATTCTGTCTTGATTCAGTTGATATAGGCTATGCAACAATGATAAGGAAAAAGAGATCCCATGTTCCAAACTCTCCTGAAAGCTGGAAATTTCTATAGTAGGAATTCTAAGGGAAGGTAAAAACCTTGTTGGGAACTACTGCTATGGGTGGTTCAGTCTTGGAAGCTCTGAGTGCCATGTGGTCTGGCACATCTGGGGATAACTGTGGTTATAGGCTGAGGTCAGGTCCTTCAGAAACTAACTTTCCACTTGTAAGTTTAAATACAGTATAAAAAGCACTCATTTTAGGGAAAGAAATGAAAGGTTCAAATTATTATTTAAAATTTATTTAATTTCTGATGTTCTCATGACTCAGATTATGGGTTTGTGGGGAGCAGGATCACACAGGTAAAGGGCTATTCCCATGACATCATATCAAGGGTACATGCTATATCAAAACTATCATGAGGATATTGACCTGGATCACTGATGAGGTCCTGTTTGTTAGTTTTCTCCACTGCGAAAGTATTCTTCCCCCGCTGCACCCACCCTTTTCATACTGTGCTCTCTGGAAGAAAGTCACTTTGCATAGCCACATTTAAGAGTTAAGTTATGCACCATCTCCTTGATAGAGACATATCTGCATAAATTACTAGTAATTCTGGATGGGAAATGTTTTTGTCTCCATTTATGTTTATTCGGCCATTTACTTATATCAGTACATTGTCACTGCTTTTTATGTTAGCACTTCGAATACTTGTAGTGACGACCTCCATTGGCAATTCCCTTAAATGGTTAATGATACTGAATATACTTTCAAGTGTTTATTTGCCATCCAAACATCCTCTCAGGTGAAAAGTCTATGCATGTTTTTGACCAACTTTCAAGTTGGAATTTTTAATGTTGAGTTTGAGAGGTCTTTCTACATATTAGATACTAACTCTTAGCTAGCCATTTTGCAAATATTTCTCCCAGTTATTTCTTGTCTTTTCATCCTAAGCAAGATCTTTTGTAGAGCAAAACTTTCAAATTTTATGAAGTCTAACTTTCCCATTTTTTTTCTTTTAAGGGTCATTGTTTTGGTGTCATGTTTAACAACTTTTCATCCATCCCACATCTCAAATACTTTCTCCTATGTTATCTACTGCAAGTTTTATAGTTTTACATTTAAAGCTCTGACCCATTTCGAGTTAATATTAAGGTGTGACGTTTAGGTTAAGACTTATTTTTTTTTTTTACAATGACTGTCCAATGAATTAGGAATTTTTTAAAGGAAGTGACACTAATGGATATGGACTATAAATTGGGTGAGGAAAAAACAATACAGAGGAAGCTTACAAATAATTCTTTTTAAATGGCAGATCCTACTCATTAAGTAAAATTAAGTGTAGCTACAAAACCCGCCAACTGATTGCAAGAGAGGAGGTAGTGGCTACAGATTTCAGAAAGGAAGCAGTTGCTGCTGATGTGAACAAAGGCCCTGGGGTGGCCAAGCGGGTGGGGAACTGAGAAGGAATTGAAGAGGGTGAAGGACTAAGGAAATGGGTGGTCAGGGTATACAGAGGGGCGCCTGTGAAAGCTGAGGTCACAGAATGACGGCAAGAGCTGGGTGGGGAGGAAGCACGCAGGTCAGGGGCTCAAGTATCCCTTGAAGAGTAGGATTTAAAACAAGTCAAGAAAATAGGTCCAAGCTAGGGGAAGGGGCAAGAGCGAGCAGTTTCAGGAGTGAGGGAGAGAAGTCTGCAGTGAGCAGTGAGGAGCCAGTTTGATGCCTTTTCTACTTCTCGGCCTTGAAGTAAAAGGGGCGGGAGAAAGGTATAAAACAAAACAAAACTCTATCCTACTCTTGATGAGGGAGTGGAAATAGGGGAAGAATGGTCCTCAGGAGTCTTTGGGTCTCTGTTAAGGCAAAAAGACAATATTTGGAGAAAATATTGCCTTGGCTGATCATAGGAGGGGTGGGGGGTGGGTAGGAGACTGTTTCATATTCCCACAAGTGTTCAGGGGTGGAAAGAAGCCTCTGAGTCAGGTCACAGAGCAGAGCCAGTGCTAAAGACAGACCTGGACATCACAAAATTCAGAAGGACACAAAATTGTTAAGCCAGGCCTGGAAGTTCTGAGTGTCCTCAGAGAAGAGAGGTCACTAAACAGGAAAACAATGTAAAAGGACTTTCTTGACAAAACTGTGTTTTAAAACAATGGAAATGACTAGATATAGTTAGGTGGTAAAAAAGACCATACAGAGCCATTGATGTTTGAGGTCCCACATACAGGGCAGTATTTTGGAACATTCATTGGCTAGTTCTGATTCCATAGTTATTCAAGGAAGATAAATATATGAGCACACACAAACACAAAATGACAACTTCAGCAGCTCTGAAATGAAATAGAATCAGGCATTTTTTACAGATTGTGTTTTGAGGCCCGGGTTGGTTGAACCCATCTTCTCACTGATTCCTGCCTCTTCCTCCTTTGTTCCACTTCCATTTTTCATCATGTTTTGACAGGTGAGGTTGTGCAGGCAAAGGGATCCAACAAAAACATAGGGATGCCACCTTTGCCTCCTTATTCCAGACAGAGCAACCCTCCCTTTCCTCCTTAACAAAGCAGTCAAAACACATGCTCTCTCACTCCCTTTCAGCTGAGTGGAGTGACGAATGACAGGGTCACGATTGTTTTGCTTGCAGGGAGGGAATTTGTATGCGGTCAGTAGGTCACTACCCTCTCTGCTCAGGATCAGCTCTCCGCCCAAACCCCTGTGCATTTTACTCTTAGAATACTTCAGGCTCCAGCCAGCACAAACATGTCACAGCAAGAGGGACAGTGATTGTATTTGCACATACAACTGGTTTAAACACAGGCTTTGTTTGATCCTTTCTAAAAAAAAATAGAGATTTATTATTGCATTATGGCAAAGGAATTTAGCCTTTAACCTGCAGCTTCCCTACCCTCAGTAATATAAAACCTTCTTTCCCGATAGAGGTGAGGTCTGATGGAATTTTCTTCTTTCCCCTCATTCTTAGGAGTGAAGTAATGAACAACTCCTTTGGACCCTGTTCTTTACTAACTAAAATAATAAAAAGTGGTCTTTGCTAATATGGGAGTAGGATTAAAAAGAACCTCCCGCATAATGAGGCAGAGAAATACAAGATTAGATTTATATGTGAAGAGAAACATGTTTCTCTTGTAGATGCTCACCCTGAGGCCACACCAGGTAAGGCATTTCCTTTATGCCCCTCTGGTGGGGCATAAAGACTTGAATATTTCTTCCATTGCTCAGCTCCATTAAAGGCTTTAGAGCTTGAAGGCCAAAGGGATGGGAAAATGGAGAATAAGGTGAGGTAGAACAGAGAGAAAGATCCCCATGTTGCCCACCGGTGAGGATTCTCATGAGCTGATTTTCACCAATGGAAAAAGCCCAGCTTCATACGATCTTCTTTACCCTAGAACCATGTCTACCTAATCATCAAAGAGTTGGATGTTCCCCCCCCACCCAAATAATGATCTCTTTATTCGTTTTCTATGCCTAATATCAAATTACCATCGAGCTAGCAGCTTTAAACAACACACATTTATTACTTCACTGGACACAGCTTAGGTGGCCTCTGCGAGGCATCTCACAAAGCTGCAGTCAAGGTGTTGATCAGGGCTGGGTCCTCATCAGAGGCTTGACTGGGGAAGGGCATGTCTCCAAACTCCCTCAGGCTGTTGAATTTACTTCCTTGTTGGTGTAGGGTTCATGGCAACTTGCCTCTTCAAAGTCAGCAAGGAAAGAGAGGGAGACTCTAGCCTGAGTCCCCTGGCCAAATAGATTCTTAAATAACCTAACACAATGAAGTCATACACCATTGTCTTTGCAATATTCCATTGGTTAGAAGCAAGTCATCAGTCCTGCCTACACTCAAGGGGAAAGGATTTTGAGGTTATGAACATCAGGACGCCTAGATCATGGGGGCCACCTTAAAATATATTTGCCTCTGTCTGTATTTCCCTCTCCTTAGAAAATTAAATTTAAATGGGGTAATAGAAGCAACATTCATAAGATGAAGGAAGACATTTTATATTCATATACATACTCATTCAACCTAACCTTAACACAAAAAAAAGTTAGGAATTTTTCTTCATGGTGATGGCATGAGATTGTGCCATCGTGCAGCCATGGACTTGAATCCCTGAACTATGGTTTAATAGTTGCTTAATCTTACTATGCCTCAGTTCCCATTTTTAAAATGGGAATAATGGTACCGGTCTTTGAGGTTATAATAGAATTAAATTAGATTATGTAGATAAGACACAACAAAATGCCTGGGATAGAAGTGCTCGGTAGTCACTATGGTACTCAGGTAAGGGACTGCAGTACCTAAAATGTGAAGTTTTTACAATATGCTCTAAACACAGACAGTGCAACATGGGGATATTATTCTGAGGCCTGAGATGCCATCCTTTTTGCCGCCATGTTTCCCACAAAGCCATGATTTCTCCCAACTTCCTGGATGGTGCTGCTGGTTGGGGGGGTCTCTAGCCCACCTTCTCCTACATCTTTGTAGAATCAGTAAACTTTTTTTTTTTTATAAATTTTATTGTTATATTCCCCATACAATTGCAGCCCCCCATTCTGAACCAAATCCCTCCCCTCCCGCCCCCGCCCCCCTAAAAGTGTCTCTGGTTCATAGTTTTTTGTTGATTTTGATTTTCACTTTCTTATATTCACTTTCCTGGTCCCTTATTTAAGTTTTCTAGATTCCTGCTATGAGTGAGACCATCCGGTATTTTTCTTTTTCTTTTTGGCTTATTTCGCTGAGCATGATCCCTTCCAGCGCCATCCATGTTGCTGCAAATGGCATGTGTTTATCTTTTTTGAATGCTGAGTAATATTCAATGGTATATATGTACCACATCTTCTTGATCCAGTCATCTATTTTTGGGCATTTGGGTTGTTTCCAAAGCTTAGCTATTGTAAACAGTGCTGCTATAAACACAGGGGTGCAGGTGTTCTTTGGAATTGATGTTTCTGTGTCCTTTGGGTAAATACCTAGGAGTGGAATTGCTGGATCATATGGAAGCTCTATGTTTAGTAGGTCCAGAAATCTCCACACAGCTTTCCACAGTGGTTGGACCAGTTTGCACTCCCACCAACAGTGCAGAAGAGTTCCTTTTTCTCCACACCCTCGCCAACATTTGTTGTTGCTAGTTTTTTTAATATGTGCCATTCTCACTGGTGTCAGATGGTGTCTCATGGTAGTTTTGATTTGCATTTCCCTGATTACAGTGATGTTGAACATTTTTTCATATGCCTGTTGGCCATTTACATTTCCTCTTCAGAGAAGTTTCTTTTTAGCTCTTTGCCCATTTTTTGACAGGATTATTTTCTTTGTTGTTGTTGAGTCTCATCAGCTCTTTGCAGATTTTTGTGATCAGTCCTTTACCATTAGTGTTGGGTGCAAAAATGTTCTCCCAGTTGGTGGGGTTTCTCTTTGTTTTTGTTATTGTCTCTTTTGCTGTGCAAAAGCTCTTTAATTTGATATAGTCCCAGCTGTTTATCTTTGCCTTCACTATCACTGCTTTGGGTGATGTGTCTGTAAAGATGTCTTTGATGTGCAAATCACATAGTGTTTCGCCTATATTTCCTTCTATATATTTTATGGTTTCAGGTCTTATGTCTAGTTCTTTAATCCATTTTGAGTTGATTTTTGTGTATGGTGTGAGGTAGTGGTCAAGCTTCATTCTTTTGCATGTAGCAACCCAGTTTTCCTAGCACCATTTATTGAACAAACTTTCTTTGCTCCAATGCATAGTCTTTGCTCCTTTGTCAAAGATTAGTTGACCATAAATCTGTGGGTTTATTTCTGGATTTTCTATTCGATTCCATTGGTCTGTATGTCTGTTCTTGTTCCAATACCATGCTGTTTTGATGATTATGGCTTTGTAGTATAGTTTGAAGTCTGGGCGTGTGATGCCTCCATTCCCTTCTTTTTTTTTTAGGAGAGCTTTGGCTATTCAGGGTTTTTTGTGATTCCATATGAATTTCATCAATAATTGTTCTATTTCTTTGAAGAATGACATTGAAATTTTGATTGGAATAGCATTGAATCTGTATATTGCTTTTGGAAGGATGGCCATTTTAATAATGTTTATTCTTCCAATCCATGAGCAGGGGATGTCTCTCCATTTCTTTGTGTCTTCTTCTATTTCTTTTAACAGTGTTTTATAGTTTTCTTTGTATAGGTCCTTTACCTCTTTTGTTAGATTTATTCCCAAATATTTGATTTTTTTTGTTTCAATAACAAAAGGGATGGTTTTTTTGATTTCTTCTTCTTCAGATTTATTGTTTGTGTATAGTAAGGCTATTGACTTTTGCGTGTTGATTTTGTATCCTGCCACTTTACTGAACTGATTGATGAGTTGAATTAGCTTTTCTGTGGAGTTTTTGGGGTTCTCTATGTATAATAGCATATCATCTGCAAATAGTGATAGTTTGACTTCTTCTTTTCCTATTTGGATTCCTTGGATGTCTTTCTCTTGTCTTATTGCCCTGGCTAGGACTTCCAGTATTATATTGAAAAGCAGTGGTGAGAGTGGACATCCTTGTCTTGTTCCAGATCTTAATGGAATTGCTTTCAGCTTTTCACCATTGAGAATGATACTGGCTTTTGGCTTGTCATAGATGGACTTTATGATGTTGAGGTATGTTCCTTGTATCCCAAGAATTTCAAGGGCTTTTATCATGAATGGGTGTTGCACTTTGTCGAAAGCTTTCTCAGCATCTATTGATATTATCATATGGTTTTTATATTTCTTTTTGTTGATGTGTTGGATAACGTTGATTGATTTTCGGATGTTAAACCATCCTTGTGTCCCTGGAATGAATCCTACTTGGTCGTGGTGAATTATCTTATGGATACATTGTTGGATTCTGATGGCTAAAATTTTATTGAGGATTTTTGCATCAGTGTTCATTAAGGAGATTGGCCTGTAGTTTTCCTTTTTTGTGTTGTCCTTGTTCGGTTTTGGTATTAGTGTAATGTTGGCTTCATAGAACGTGTTTGGTATTGTCCCTTCCTTCTCAATTTTTTGGAAGAGTTTGTGAAGGATAGGCACTAATTCGTCTCTGAATGTTTGGTAGAATTCATTTGTAAATCCATCAGGTCCTGGGCTTTTGTTTTTGGGGAGGTTTTTGATTACCATTTCAATTTCGCTGCTTGTAATTGGTCTGTTTAGGTGTTCTATTTCTTTATCTAGCTTTGGGTGATTGTAGAGTTGTAGGAATTTGTCCATCTCCTCTAGATTGTTAAACTTGTTTCCATATAACTGTTCATAGTAGTTACTGATTATTCTTTTGATTTCTGCTGTGTCCGTTGTGATTTCTACTCTTTCATTGATGATCCTGTTTATTTGTGCTTTCTCCCTTTTTTCCTTTGTGAGCCTGGCTAGGGGTTTGTCTATTTTATTGATTTTTTCAAAGAACCAGCTCTTGGTTTCATTGATCTTTTGGATTGTTTTTTTAGTTTCAATTTCATTTATTTCTGCTTTGGTTTTTATTATTTCATTTCTTCTACTGGTTTTGGGGTTTTTTTGTTGTTCTTTTTCTAGATCTTTGAGCTTCGAGATTAGGTTGTTTCTTTGCGTTCTTTCTTGTTTCTTGATGTGAGCTTCTATTGCTATATATTTTCCTCTTATTACTGCTTTTGCTGCATCCCATACATTTAGGATATTGGTGTCCTCCTTGTCATTCAATTCAAAAAATTTTTTAATTTCTTCTTTGATCTCCTCATTAGTCCAATGGTCTTCCAGTAGTGTGGTTTTTAATCTCCACGAGGTAGGAAAGTTCCTTGCCTTCTTTTTATGGTTTATTTCTAGTTTGATGCCTTCATGGTCAGAAAAGATGGTTGATATGATTTCAATCTTGGTGTATCTGTTGATGTTTGTCTTGTGCCCCAGTATGTGATCGATCCTGGAGAATGATCCGTGTGCACTTGAGAAAAATGTGTACTCCGTTTTTTTGGGGTTTAGTGTTCTATAGATGTCTGTTAAGCCCAATTGCTCTAGGTCCTTATTTAGAGCTTTGGTTTCTTTACTTATTTTTTGTCTTGTTGATCTATCCATTGTTGATAGTGGTGTGTTGAAGTCTCCCACTACGTATGTGTTTTCTCTGATGTCTGTTTTCAGAGAGGACAACAGTTGTCTGATATATTTTGGTGCTCCTTCGTTTGGTGAGTATATGTTAATGAGTGTTATTTCTTCTTGAAGTATTGTCCCCTTGATCATAATGTAGTGACCATTGGGGTCTCTTTTTATTTTTTTGAGTTTGAAATATGTTTTATCTGATATAAGTATAGCTGTTCCTCTTTCTTTTTTGGTCCATTTGCTTGTAGGATTGTTTTCCATCCTTTAACTTTGAGCCTATTTTTATCTTTTGTAGCTAAATGTGTTTCCTGGAGACAGCAAAAGGTTGGGTTTTGTTTCTTAATCCAGGCTGCAACTCTGTGTCTTTTTATTGAAGAGTTTAGTCCATTTACATTTAGAGTTAATATTGATATGTTAACATCTGTATTTGCCATTGTGTTTGTCTTTCCTTTGATTTTATTTATTTATTCTTTTAATAACTTTTTTTTTTTGGCCTTCTTTCATTGTTATTCGTCCCTCTGGGGTTCTGGCTTTAGGACTCCTTGTAGTATTTTTTGGAGTGGGGGTTTAGTTGCAATGAAATTCCGGAGTTTTTGTTTGTCTGGGAAGGTCCATATTCTTTCTTCAAAGAGGAAGGAGAGCTTTGCGGGATAGAGTATTCTTGGTTGGCATCTGTTTTCTTGGAGTCTGTTGACTATGTCCCTCCACTCTCTCCTTGCCCGTAGTGTTTCTTCGGAGAAGTCTGATGTCAGTCTGATTGGTTTTCCTTTGAATGTTATCTGTTTCTTCCCTCTTGCCAGCTTCATTATTTTTTCCTTGTCCTGGATTCTTGGGAGCTTTACTATTATGTGTCTTGCTGTATTTTTTCTTTCGTCGTGGAAGTTTGGTGTTCTTCTTGCTTCTTGTATATCAATTTTCAGCTCCTTCTTCACATTTGGGAAGATCTCTTCAATTATCTCTTTGAATATTTTCTCTGTTCCTACATCTCTCTCCTCTCCTTCTGGTATTCCTATAACTCTTATATTTCCTTTCCTCATGGAGTCAGATAGTTCCCGAAGTCTTTCCTCGTTCTTTTTCCTTCGTACTTCTCTTTCCTTTTCTGTTTTGGTTCTTTTTATTTCTGTGTCTTCAAGATTACTTATTCGTTCTTCCATTTCATCTATTCTGCTTTCATTGCTTTTCCCAGAATTCTTTAGTTCTTCCATTAATTCTTTGATCTCCTGCATTTCTTTTACTTCCCTCTTTAGGGACTCAATTTCTTTCTTCTGACCATTGTTTTCCCTCTCTAGGGACTCAATTTCATTCTTCTGATCGTTGATTATTTTTCCCTTATCATTGTTTTCCTTTATGACTTCTGTCAGTTTTTTAATCACGGCAATTTTAAATTATCTTTCTGAAAGGCTTAGAAATTCTTCCAAGTTATTGTCGTTGCAATCTGGGGGCTGGTTTTCTTTTTGTGGTGTGCTTTTTCTCTGGAGAGTTGCTAGGTTGCGTGTGGTTCTTCTCCTCCCTACTGTCTGTTTTCTAATTTGCTGTATGCGTTGGGACACTGTGTTGTTGGGACTGGCCGGCATCTTGGGTGGGCTTCTCTGCTCCCCTCTGGTTCCTCCAGGAGTCATCTGTCAGTTTCAAGCAGTCTTTACTGGAGAAAGGTCCCTGTTCTAAAATGCCGATGTGGGGACACACTCCCCTGTGCGCCTGGTCTGCCTCGGCGGTGGGTTCCTGCTCCCCCTCTGGACTTGGACTGCAGGCCAGAGGGGGTCTGGCGTGGGCGAACTTCCCCCGCTCACCTCTGGCTCCTGAGGAAGCCTTCTGCAGGTAGTCTTTACTGAAGAAATGTCCCTGTTCTAAAATGGTGATGTGGGACACACTCCCTGCGCGTCTGGTCTCAGGCACACTCTTCTGCGCGCCTGGTCTGCCCCGGCTGTGGGTGCTCGCTCTCCCCATGGGCTCAGACTACTTGTTCGGAAGGGGCCCGTTGTGGGCTAACTCCCCAGCTGGCCACTAGCTCCTTCAGGAGCCTCTGCTGGCTTCAAGTCGCTAGGTGGAGCCAGAGATCTCTCCTAGAGCCCTTGGGGAGCTGATTTTCCACCCCGTGGGACAGGGAGCAGAGCGGGGATGGTAGGGTACACCTCAACGGCTTTGGGGTGCTGTGTCTGCCTTGTGCCCCACCGTCGTGGGGAACCCACGCCCCTAATTTCGTGCCCCGGGTCTCAGTTCCAAAGCCCTCAGTTCCAGGACGCGGGCTGTAGCCCAGATCATTGGCGCAGGAATGGCGCCTTTTGAATCCCGCTTCCCTGCCTGGGCGCCTTGTTCCTGCTCACTCAGGGAGGGCCTCCGCGATCTCCCCGCAAGCCTAGGTCGCAGGCGCGGGGACCTGGGCAGCTTCGATCCGATCTGGATCAGCGCGCCGCTTTCCGTGCAAGCTTACCGGGCGGCCGGGGCTGTGTGCTGGTGCTGGCCTCCTCCTGGGGGGCGCGGCTCTCTTTAATGGCGCCTGGAGCTCACCTCCGCGGCGGATCCTGCAGGGTTCTCCACAGCTCCCGTTCACGGGGTGTGGTGGCTGAAATAGTTCCTTTCCACTCACAGTCCCACTTGCTGCGTCCGTTTTTCTTGTTGGCCGTTTTGGTTTGTTGTTTCCCTCCTCTCTGCCGGTCGGAGAGTGCCGACTTTGTGGGCGGGGGAGGGGAGCAGGGTTCTGCGCTTCCCTCCCTTCTGGTCCTCTTTTATGGCAACTTTCTTCTTCGGGCAGTTTGCTGGAGTCGTCCGTTTATCTTCCGTGTCCCAGTTCTCACTGGGACCTGCCGCTTTTCCTCCCTATTAACTTTTTTTAATGGGAGATCTTACTCGCAGCGTCTCCTCGCCGCTATGTTGCTCCGCCCCTCTCTCCAGAATCAGTAAACTTTTGCAATGCTGGATCCAAGGATTCTACAGCCCTGCAAACCTCACAACTGGATACCACAAGGACACCCCGCCCCCAGACACTTCCACACACACTGTCCACAGGCAGAAACTCTGCGGCTGTAGTTGACTATTCTACTTTTTTTTTTTTCCATCAGCACACAGTGAGTTTATTGAGAAAAGAAAGGGAAGCAATATACCTGCATAGACACAGCAGGACAGTCTTCAAGGACAAGACCACCATAGTTGACTATTCTACACAAGATTCCTTTCTGTTAGTCCTGCTCACTCCTTGGAAGCTGGTTCCTGGGGCAAGTTCTCAATTACTCACTCATGCTTATGTCCCGTGTTTACTCAGCATCTACCATGTGCCAAACCCTGGGCTAACTGTGGAGCAAGAACAACAATGAGACCCTCCTCTCAAGCAACCCATCCACCAATCCAAAGGCTAAAACCAGCCAATAAAGTCAAGTCAGGCTGATCCTTGACTTTGGAAAGGAATCTACCTGACTCTTTCCACCAATCCTGCAGTCTGTGAATATGGAATATCCACACGGGCTCTAAACACAGACAGTGCAACATGGGGATATTACTCTGAGGCTTGAGATGCCATCATTTTTACCTCCATGTTTCCCACAAAGCCATCATGAGAGACAGGCTCTCACAATCCCCCATGTCTCAGTTCCATCAAGACTTACACTTTCTGCACACAGTCTCAAGCAAATTTTCTGTTACACCTCTCACTAAAGTTTTATGTTGGACTTGATAAACAATCTTTGTCTAGCTAGAGTACTGACTAAAACAGTTTCACAAACCACGTTCTCCTTTCTTCTCAGAATGCACATGGAAGACTTACTCATCAATCTGTGCACTTCCCAGCTTAACATCTCACTGTCTGTTTATCCCAAATTTCTGACAATTGTCTGACTAAGGAGTGTTGCTTTCTCAAAGCTCAGTACTTTTCCTATATTTGTATCCCTGGCACCAGGGGGTGTCCTTTTTAAAGCTTTGTTCTGACAAGGAAATAAAGTGTTTCCTCAACAGTCAAGTCCTGGAACCAATCTAAATGCCCATCAACAGAGGACTGGATAAAGAAATTGTGGGTTACATACACAATGGAATACTACACAACTGTTCTTTTCAAAGATGAAATAGTGCCTTTGGGGCAAAATGGATGAAGCTTGAGGTGAGTATGCTAAGTGAAATAAGTCAGTAAGCAAAGGTGGTTACTAGTTGGTTTCACGTACTTGCTAAATATAAATAGCCAGGAAAAATTAAAAAAACTAGAGGGGAGGGATTGGGGTCAAAATAAGGGGGTCGCAATTGTATGGGGAATATAAAAATTTAAAAAATTTATATATAAAAAAACTAGCAAACAACAGAAAAAATAATCCTGAGATTGTGAAAAATGTGCTGGTTACAGAAGTATATTGTGGGGCACTGGCCCTGGGGCTTTGGTGGGAGATAAGCGAAGCATGTGCACATGTGTAGGGTGAAGTTGTACTCCCCAAACCATATAGTTATATAGTTTTAAACAATTGGCAAATAAATAAAATTTTAGGGTGAAAAGAAGAAAATGAAGTGCTTACTATTTCCCAAGTGTTGTTCTACACACTCCACAGAGCCCTTTAGCTACTCTTGTGCTGTTGACACAGGTCCTCTCCCTGAACTCACACCAGCCTCCCACAAGCCTGGCTTCTCACAGGCCAAGAGGCACACACCCATGGCTTGTCAGTCATTGGAATCTTAATAATACTAAATACTCATGCTATTAATAACAAAAGTTAAAATATATTGAGCTCCCTGCTCTGTCTCTGGTGGATTCTCTCACCATTCCGCGCCTCTGGCCAGTACCCCAGTATTTGTATAAATAAATAAATCTTTAAAAAAAAGTTACTCCTTTAGAAAAAATATATTGAGATAACAATGTCGCACACATTTATATGTATTATGTTATTCAACCTTCACAGCCACCTTTTGAGAGAGGGAACATTTAAGAGATCAGGAAGCTGAGATTTAGAGATTTTAGGTCACCAGCTCATGGTCACACAGCTAGTAGGTGTAGTGTGGGATTCAGTCTCCAGTGGGATAACACAGGGCTGTTGCCAAAAGGTGAAGAGGGGTTATTTAACCTACTTAGTTCTTTGTCCAAGGTCAGCCCTGGCTCCAAACCCAAGGCGACAAGGCAAGATCAGCAGCCACAAAGTTCAATCCTCATACTTTAGAGGTATCCATCACAGCTGAGCTCTGGAGGTGGGCAAATAAAGGACAGCAATGTCCTAACTACCTCTATGCATCAAGAATATGTAGAATAACCAAGAACTAAAAAGAGGCAAGAGATGTAGCTATGAAGGACTAGGGAGCAGAGATAACTTTCAGATCACTCTTTAAATTGAGGAGTAAATGCTTTTCTTTTGAACAAAGCTTATAATTCTGACTGAAAGTCTACTTTTCCTACATTGACAGGGACTGACGGCTATTAAGGGTAGGAATCAAAGACACAGCAGACTTGTGTTTACACTAGGAAGGACTGTTGATCCTGCACAGGACTTTGAAGTCACCCTTGCTCATGCAGATCAAAATGTACTATGACGTAACATCTTCAAATGGGGGGGGGGGGAATTGAAATATACACATCTGGCCAGTTATTTCACAAAGGCATTTCAAAGAAACATTTCCTTTGATCGTTTTGACTTTTCATTAATAACATGAATATTTTACTCCTAGAAATTACTCAGAGACCTTGGCTGATGGAGACTTTTGTTTGATCCATCACCAGTACAATGGGAAGGAAGATGTATGGAATCCCATCCTGGCACTTGAAGCTTCCACGGGGAAGTGACACACATCTTCCACCCCCACAGCTCACATCTCACTGGCCAAAGCAAATCACATGGTTTCAATCTCAAGCAGGACAACAAAGTATGATCCTGCCAGTATGGATGCCAGTAGCTGCTTTAAGATAGTTGCCCTTATTTCCTCCAAGATCACATTTGGACTAGTAATAGGACTGCCTCCCATCTAAACAACATTTAGTGCTTCACCAATGTTTTCATTATGTGCTTACTCTTATTTTTATTAATATTGATGTCATGGTAATCTCTAACTCACTGAACAATTTTCTCAATAATCATTGATTATACAGCTAGTCTAAGCTGTTCTAGTAATACTGGAAATCCTAGACAAAGAAAAGACAGCATCCTTGACTTCAGGAAGTTTTTAAACTAACTGGAAAAGATAAAAAGCACATAAATCAATTAGAGATTGACCTGTGAAACAGTGAGTCTAAATACAATCTGAGTTGTAAGAACCAAGAGATCAACCTTAGGTGGGATTTTTATCTTGAACTTGAAGGATGTAGACTACTTGGATAGACTACAGGAAAGAGACAATGAGAATGTATGACTCATTCCTTCTAGGAAAAAAACACCTTAAAGATCAGTCCTTGCTAATGGAGATTAACACTTGATCCTATGTTATAGGAAAGAAGGTAGCACAGATGAGAAATAGTAGCTCTAACTCCTTCTAACGCATCCAGTCACCTCATATCATTCTCCATTTTGTTCCTCTTGAACAGAGTGAGTCTCCCTATTTCTACCCTGTAGTGGTTAAGAACACAGACTTAAAAGAATCAGCTCCCTGATTGTCAAAGGATGGTACACAACCAGCAACATGAACATCAGCTGAAACTTGAGAGAAATACAAACGTATGGGCCCCACCCCAGACCTAGTGAAACTTCAAGGGTAGAGTCCAGCAATCTGTGGTTCAACAAATCCCTCGAATCTGATGCACACTCATGTTTGAGAACCCCTGGGTATTCTGGCTAACTCCTGGCTCCATGACTTAAGTAGATGGTTAATCTTGCTAAATTTCAAAAGGATACAATATTCCCTCCCTTCAAGAGGTTACTGTGCAGAATCAGTGAGTTAATGCATGTAAAGTCCTCACCTTAATCCATGGCAATTAGTAACCCACAGTAAAGTATTGTTACCATCACCTGGCAACATTTTCCTTTACCCTTAAATCATTTTTTGTGTCACAACATGGTGAAAAATCTTAGATATGTTTCTTCACTCCTCTGCCTCTTTGCCACCATCACATTTGACAGTACCACTCTCACCATTCTTTGGCATAGTAATATATTTCAATAGCATAAAATGTGCCATTTTAAAAACCTTCACATTTTTTTTGCTACCATCATCACCATCCATCCCCAGAATTCTTTTCATCATCCCAAACCCACTAAACTACTCCCCAACCCCTCCTCTCCTCAGCCCTTGGCATTCTACTTTCTACCACCCTGAATTTAATGACTCTAAGTGCTTCTCATAAGTGGGGTCACATGGTATTTGTCCCTTTGTGACTGACATTTCCTTTAGCACAATGTCCACGAGGCTCATCCACATTGTGGCATGTGTCAGAATTTCCTTCCTCTATAAGGCTAAATAATAGTTCATTGTATTTACATGCCATAGTTTATCCATTCATCTGTCAGTGGACACATGGGTTGCTTCCACATTCCACTGTGAATAATGCTGTTGTGATAAATATCTCTTTGACTTTCTACTTACAAGCTCTTGTGGGTACATATCCAGAAGTGGAGTTACTGGTAATCTACTAATCTTGATATTTTCCCCTTATTTATTAGTAAACCTTGTCTCCTGTCTCCCTTGTCAACTCACTGGTTGTGGCTTGCAGAGCACAGCACACCATTCCCCTGCAGCCAGGATAATATCTTATGATTGCATCGCCTTCCTTGAAGACTTGAAATTAGGTAAGCAAAGAGCAAGTCTTCCTCTAAAGCAAATCTCCTCCTACCAGATATTCCATTTTATCATAGTAAAGCATTTTTCTGCCCTATCTACAGACACAAAGTACTCAAACAAACTTTCGTTTTTTTGATCCTGCTGGTGATAAGGCCCAGAGAATAAAAGGGATCATTGGATGCATCGTCTGCTATGAGAACTTATTTTTCCTTTAGTTGTTTCCAACCAAACACACAGTATTATTAACATTGACTGTGGTCATCACTTTGGCTTCAGGCTTAATCTATTTTGACTAGGAATAATGTCCTCGGAAACACTACAATTTCCTGAGGAGACTGCAAATCAGCAGTCTTGCCTAAAATCATACATGGCCATTATCTTTCCTCTGCTCAAAAGTTGTACAAAGACAGTATGTCATTGTGAGCAGGGAGGCTTTCTTTATTTAGTGTCTGCCTTCTGGCTGAACTAGAAGGTAAGGCAATTAGATACCCAACATTTATAACAGACATGTTTAACTTCCCTGATATGCCCTGCAGAGGTTAAGCAAACACAAAGATAATAGACTTTAACTAGCAGTTAGGAGGTTTAGACTTCAAATATTTTAGACTGAAGAAACTATGATGGTGAGACAATAGACCATGTGCTCATTTACTGTTCAAAAGCACCTTGAGCTGAAATGTTTAATGAAGAGTCATTCCTACCTGTGAGGTCCAGAAGAAATGAGTCTACATATCTTTTTATGCAAGGCTTTTAGTTTGGGTTTTGTCAAAAGTGGGCTAACCCCATGTGCCTCCTCTAGGAGGCAGTGTTGGGTAGCAGAGAAATGGTGCAATGGGGCATGGCTGATTTTCAGTAGTCTTTCTCACTAGCTAGGCAGACCTTGAGCAAATTATTTAAATCCCTCATATCTCAGTTTCACTATCTGAAAAGTGAAGATACTAATTGTACCTGCAGGGTACTTCCTGTGTCTCAAGGGTAACTTGGTGCCTGGAAAAAGCTACTTAATATGAAGGCACAAAATGTCATTGAAAAAGTAGATGTCATTGGAGGATTTTCTTGGAAAATTAACTAAAAAGTATATAAATTACAAAATTATCTGACATCTAATCACATTTAAAGTTTCAACGATAGTTTTTTTTCGGGGTAGGGCAAAATCCAGAAATAATCTTTTTTTTTTTTAAAGATTTATTTATTTATACAAGCACTGGGTACAGTCAGAAGTGTGGGAGGGTGAGAGAATTCACCAGAGCCAGAGCGGGGAATAGAACAGGCAGACTGACGAAGTACACTGCTGAGGGGAGCAGCGGGTGTGGCAGGAGAGGTCTGTCACACCATGTGGGACCCTCACCAGTGGCCAGGGATTGAACCAGTGCTGCAGATGCTGTGGGCAGCTTTGCAGCCCAGCGCTCAACTGCTGCGCCACCAGGGGAGGCCCCAGAAATAATCTTTAGGAGGTTTTTATTAAATTTTTCTAACAAAACTCTATGATAGAACTATACAACATTTTTCATTTCATATTTGGCCTTCAAAGGAACATTAGCAGGATAAACATTCTGCAAAACTATTCTGGGACTTAATTGGTTTCCAAGGACTTCTCTTGTTTCTTTAGTATTGGATGCTTCCTTTTAAAGCAGTTGTAATTATTCCCATCATTGTTTTCTTCAGTTGTGAACAGGTCAAATCATGCCAAATCACATTTGTCAATGACTTTGAAAGTAATTCTAGTAGCACTGCTGTATCACTTTCTATAATTTCATGAAATTCTCAATGTTTAACAAGCTGTTTTTTCCCTTTGCAATTCATCTGCTTTGTAGTTTCATATATAAAAGAAATATATATATATACACACACACGCGTGTGTGTGTGTATATGGCCTTGTGTTTAAAAATCAATAAGATCAAGTGACCAGCAAAGGTTACTAACCCACTGACCGGGATAAACTCTAAAGTAAAACAAGAAGAGATTATCTGAATGGACAGTGATTGTCATCAGTGGCCTGACACCTCATAAGTACAGACTCGGACAATGAATACGAAGATAGCACAGACCCTGGTTTCTCATTAATCACTAAACCTGTGTCATGTGCTCAACAAAGTGTCTAGTGATTACCATGCACTTTAGTTGTTCATAAAAACTCATTACTTACTTAGGAGGACCCACATGTTGACAAAGATTGTGAAGGCATTTAAACACACATCAGTAATAAAGGCCAAGAAGAATGTTTTCCTCAAATCAATTCCCCCTTTCTATCAATAGGCATTATGAGGTCTAGGTTTTCTGTGAAGTCTTTTTTTGGATTCTTATAATTGGTGACAGGATGGATCTAAATAGGTGGGAAAAAGCATTGAGGTTCTAAGATGCTTGTCCAGACAGGGAGAGTTTCAGGGTGCAATCGTGTCCTTTACCACACTTCCTAGGGGAGGTTGCAGCTGACTGAAGGCTAAAAGCCAAGGACATTGGAGGATGAGGACAAGAGACTGGGGTGAGGGGTTAAGAAAGACAAACTCAAGTTTGGAGGGTCTCCTCTGAACCTTGCTCTAATTACATTCAGTCAAACCTTGACTGTACTGCTTGGGCTGCTGATGCCCTCAAAAAGCTAGCACCATGGGAAACGTCAAAGTCCCAGCTAGGACATGCAGTGACCGAGCCCTCAAAGAAACTAGAAATGACAGCATTCCAAGAAGAAACACTGTGAGTGGCAGTTGAGAGGGCACATAACAAGTCAGTGAATCAAACCCAGACAAGGAAGGCTGATTTGCTCCACTTTCCACCATCTCGCCTCTAGGCCTCCAGGGAGCAGATGAGGAGAAACCCTAAGGGCTTATCTAGGCAGATAAAGCACTGAAGCCGCAGCCTGTGACCTCTGACAGAGATTTCTGTGCAGGTGATAAGAAACCTATTTCTGGCATCTGACATTTCTGCCTGTGCTTCCATGCTGTGTCCTCAGGCAGTCGCTCTGTTGCCTAAGATTTCTGGGATTCCGTTTTGAATGGATGAACCTCAAAAATTCTCCTATTGCCAGGCATCCCCTGGTGGTGCAGTGGTTGAGTGCTGGGTTGTGAAGCTGCCCGCAGCCTCTGTAGCTCTGGTTCGATCCCCGGCCCCCGGGTGAGGGTCCCACATGGCGCACAGACCTCTCCTGCTGCCCACTGCTTCCCTGAGCAGTGTACTTCGGTCCTTCTGCCTGTTATGCTCCCCGCTCTGGCTCTGGTGAATTCTCTCACCCTCTTGCACTTCTCACTGTACCCAGTGCTTGTATAAATAAATAAATAAATCTTAAAAAAAAAATTCTCCTATTGCCTATTAACTTCTCTTCAGTCTTCTGTAACTATTCAAATGCTGCCTTTTAGAATGTGCTGCTTTTTATAAGCTCTAAGCATTTCTTTGGAGCTTTGTTGAGATAATCTATATATAATAAAAAATGACCAATTTTAAGTGTGAATGAGTTTTAGTAAATGCATAGTCAGGCATTCACCGCTGCAATCATATTTACAAATGCTCCCATCAGCCAAATTTTCCTCATGCTCTTTTGCAGTCAATTTCCACCCATACCTCTTGCTCCAGGAAACCACTGATGTGATTGTTGTTGCTATAGTTTTGCCTTTTCTAGAATTTCACATAAACAGAATCTTAGAGTACTCTATATGGTATTTTGTTTTTGTTTTTTCTTTTTCACTTAGTGTGGTGTTTTTGAGACTCATCCATTTTGTTGTAAATATTCCCTTATATGGCAACATTTTTTTTAATCCATACATCAGTTGACAGGTATTGGGATTATTTCCAGTTTGGGATTATTGTGAAATAATACTATTAGTGTTCATGTTTCAGTCTTTCAGCAGATATATGTTTTCAGTTTTCTTAGGTAAATATCTAAGAATAGAATTCCTGGGTCATATGGTATGTGCGTTTTAATAAACTTCATTTTTTGAAGAGGCTGCATCATTTTGTATCCCACCAGCAATGTAAGAGATATCCAGTTATTCCATAATCTCACAAACTCTTATTATTGAAAGTCTTTTAAATCTTAGCTATTCTGAAGGTGTGACACCTTATTGTGGCTTTAAGTTGTATTTCTTTAATAACCAATGATGTTGAATATTTTTTTAAAAAAGATTTATTTATTTATGCATACAAGAGCTGGAGTACAGGCCAGTGATACAGGGGGATGAGAGGATTCACCGGAGACAGAGCGGGGAACAGAACAGGCAGACTGACTGAAACACACTGCTGAGGGGAGCAGCGGGGGAGACAGGAGAGGTCTGCCACGCCATGCGGGTATCTCCCTGGCCATCAGGAATCAAACCCGTGCTATGGACAGCTTCACAGCACTGTGTTCAACCCGCTGCACCACCAGGGAGGCCCAGAAGAGCATTTTTAGAAGGCCTTTTTTAGAAGGTTTTTGTTTTGAAGCTTCTAAGTATAAAGTCTGCAGCTTCAGCTACTAAACATTTATAAGTTCATTCTTTGTTTGGAATACTTTTAACATGCAGAGGACTATCCAGATAATTCACAGATACAAAACCACAGCCTATGCAGAAGACAACACTTCTTTCTTGCACATGGTGATAGGAAAACAGAACAGACATCCAAGGCTAGAATGGATCCCCGGGGTCAGCAACACACAGACCTCAGCTTTGTCATTCTGGACTACAAGTGATCCTTTTCATTTGGAAAGATCTTCAGGAAGTACTATTTGGCAGAGTTTATCCATCTCTCCTCTCCCCACACACACACTATTAAAGTCATTAAGAATTTCCATCTTTTTTTAATCCCTTAAACTGACTTTTTTGCCTTTAAACCTGGAAAACTAGGTATCAGAAAGAATAATAATAGCAATGTGTAAAGGAAAGTAACTAGAGAACAGGATAAGAAATGTTCAACTACCAAAATGTGGAGGTGGTTCAGACTCCTAAACCTCTAATTCATGTGGCATGTAATCTTCTTAAACAATGATTATAGATACTAACCGTGCATTTGAAGGGGTTGGAGTTGTCATTAATTACTCTGCAATATCCCATCCACCAAATTCTCCCTTCAAGTAAATATATGTGGTTCCCACTGAAATTAGTGGGTGTCACTTACAGGTAACTAGAGGAGAATTTAGTTCTGTGACCACACAAGTCACTGTGAAGATGTTAATTTACAAACAATTATTAAGGAAGAGTTCTACCAGAAGTGGTCAGCAACAGGGAGGAAATGAAATACCTTTATTTCAATCACATCAAAGAACACTTGTTGTGTGTATGTTTTGTTCAGGGCAACACACTAGACACTGCTGGGGGAGTCTCAGGTAAAACATAGACAGGTCTGCTGAGACTGCTCCCAGAAATGCAGGAGAGGTTTGCCCAACATATTTTGTCTCTGGTTCATTCCTTCAGATCTCAGCTCTAGAGATTAAGTCTTCCTGTTTAAGACACATCAGATTTGTAATTACTTGTTTAATGCCTATTTCCTGCTCCAGCTTCACGGAGAGGAACCATGTCCCTCCAACTCTGGCAGTTTGTGGGTATCTTTAAAGGAACACAGATTTTAAAAGCAGCAGGCTGTTTGCAGATCTCAGCTCCATCATTCACCCTCTGTGTGATCTTCAGCCAGTCACTTACACTCTCAAGGCTTCAGGATTCCCTTCGGAAGGTGGGTAATAAGTCTGTAGTACTTACCTCATAGAGGTGTTCTGAAGAGCAAATGAGGTAAAGTTACTCAGTGGCCTGGGGCATATGAAGCCCTCAATAAGAATGAAATAAAATGTCCATAGTTAGATAAAGGTAATTTCTTTTTAAAATTAATACAGACAATGGTAGCTCTTCTCTGGCTATTAAAATGACAGCATAACAACAACAATAATAACTATTACTGAGTGTTTACTCCGGCCCAGGCATTGTGCAAAATGCACATAATCAGTGACTTGGGAGATAGGTACATCAAGCCATCAATGGCCAACCAGCCCTTTAACTTCTTCTCTCTGTGCTTATTATTAATTAGCAACATAAGATCATCAGATCAGTCTATGTGTTGGTGGCATAGAAGTGACTATATCAGTCAGAATCTTGGAAGGACATCAATGGTGTGCTCAAAGGATTAGTTGAAGAGATCATATGAGGGGAGTAATTCAAGGATTAGGCAGGGGTAAGAAAACCAAGAAGGTATCTAGTTACTCAGTGACTAGCAACAATGGGGAGTTGTAACCTCCCCTAAGCTTGAAGCAGCAAAGGAGAGAAATGCTACTCCAGGCAGAGAAAGACATGTTCTCTTAAGGGAGTGCAGCTGCCCCACAGGTAGAGGTTTTGGCCACTGCCCAAATCAGCAGGGAGCAAGCAGAGGAAACCGGCTGCTCTCTTCCCACTTTCCCATTTCCTGCTGCTGCCCCCAGTGGCCAGGTCCTATTGGATGTAAGACTGTGGTGCTGCCTATAATTACCTTTTCCAGGAGCATAGAATGGACAGAGAAACATTAAGAACAGATTGTTTACCTAAAAATTCAAGTGGCCATTATTAAACAAAGCACATTTATTTGGGTTCAAAGAATTGCAACAGGGGTAGTACAAGTTTGAGTCAGGAACTCAAAATGTGTCCCGAAGAAAGATAAATACCGGGGGCCTCCCTGGTGGTGCAAGGGGTTAAGCACAGCACTGTGAAGGTATCCCCAGCCTCTGATGCACTAGTTCAATACCCAGCCTCTCCCATCTTGCCCGCTGCTCCCCTCAGCAGTGTATTTCAGTCAGTCTGCCTGTTCTGTTCCCTACTCTGTCTCCTGTGAGTCCTCTCACCCCCCGAATCTCTGGCCTGTACCCCAGTTCTTGTATGCATAAATAAATCTTTTTTTTAAAAAAAAGAAAGATAAATATTAGATAGTTTCACTTATATGTGGAATATAAAGAAACCAAACAGAGGGTGAAAGACAATCCTTGAAAATTGACCATAGATCTGAGGCATCCCAGCAGGAAGGAGGAGGTGTGGAGATGGAGTGGAGGTGGGGGCAGGGGAGGGGAGCACAAGAGACTATGGTGATGGACATTGGGTACTCTGGGTATGTAGCTGCGGTGACCACACCTGAGGGGAGAGATTATATATGACCCAAAATAAGAACCATGTAAGGAAAAGGTAATTCATTTAAAAATAAATTAATCCAGGGGCCTCCGCTGTGGTGCAGGAGGTTGAGCACAGCGTTGTGAAGCTGTCCACAGCCTTTGCAGCTTGAGGTCGATTCCTGGCCAGCCAGGGAGATTTCTCCTGCCTTGTCCGCTGCTACCCTCAGTTTTCAGTGTGTCTGCCTGTTCTGCTCCCCATTCTGTCTCTAGTGAATCCTCTCACCCTCCCACACATCTGACCTATACCCCAGTTCTTGTATAAATAAAAATAAATTTAAAAAATTAATCTAAACAAACAAAAAAAAGAGGAGAGACAACAGTTGGGAGAGTTCTTATGGGGTGGGGGACACAATAGAGGCCACAATAATGGCCAAATGAAGGAGTCACAAAGTAAGAGTCTGTTTTTATCAGTCCTGTCATTCTTGCTTGTTTCTTGGAATGTTGGTAGCTTGGCACGATCCAGGGACTTAGCCCAAGCCTATTTTTAAATGACTCCAGTGATGCCAACTTTTCACAGGGTCTATCTAGACTAGCAAACAGAACTACCCACATGGAACTGACCATCCTGTCTAGTCAAACTTGAACAAATTTATGTTGACTACATTAAGAACATTAGAGGAAAATGAAGAAACTAGACAGTTAAAACTGGCAGGGCTATTGCTATGCTGAAATAAAAGATAGGCTGTTCTTCCTCATACAATTAATGACAGTGCCAAAAAGGGAGGAGGTATTAGCAACTCAGTTCTCTTTTGCCTCCTTTTCTGTCTCTACCTCATCAGTGAAAGATGTAAGATCATGCTGTCAGGCTCTGTGCTTGAAAATGACCCAACAATTTCACTTACTTGAATTTAAGAACCCAGTTTTGCTAATGAATTGGAATCACGACCGTCAGTCATCCCTTCTTTATATTTTTCTAATGTCAACTAATAAAGAATTAGGAATCTTCTGGTTCATTGACTAACCAATTATCTGGAAGACATCTTTTTCTTAATTTTATTTGTTATTCTGGTAAAATTGACATAGTATAAAATTTATTGTACATTTTAAGTGCACAGCTAGGTGGGGTGAAGTCTATTCACATTGTTGTGAAATGGATCTCTAGACCCTTTTCATCTTGCAAATCTGAAATTCTATATCCATCAAACACCTCCCATTCGTCGCTCTCCCAGACCTTAGCAACCATCATCTGACTTTCTGTCTCTATGAAAGTGACTATTCCAGGTAGCTCATAGGAGTGAATTCCTACAGTCCTTGTCCTTAGTGACTGACTGATTTCATTTAGCATTAATGTCCTCAAGTTTCATCCATGTTGGAGCATATGTCAGAATTTCCTTCCCCTTTAAGACTGAGTGATACTGCATTTTGCTCATCCATAATCTGTCCACTGACACTCAGGTTGCTGTGACCACTTGGCTATTGTGTGATGCTGTTCTGAATGTCATTATACAAACACATGCCCAAGTCTCTGTAGAGACAATGCTTTGCTCATTGTTGTGTTGTCAGCACTTAGGATACAGCCTGGTACATGGTAAGTTCTCAAGAAATAATCATAAAATCTGGACAAAGCTTAATCTTCTTTTCTTGTTGTGCACATGACTGTTGTTCTCCTGCAGGGCACGCTCCACGGGGGACACATAGATCAAGGAAAATCTTAAAATGGATTTTCTGACAAGGAAAACAACTGGTGCCAATTTACTTTAAATGGGGATAGAATTCAGAAACATTTTACAAACATGTGAGTGATGAAAGCCGTTCAAAGACTTCAAAACTCTTAAAAGGAAAAATATATCTATACCTTACAAGAAAACATGGCAAATCAAATTTCAATTTTTAAGCTCTACTTTGAAAAATAACTTTGATTTTTTTCCCTCTAGACTTTTACTTTATAGTTAATACCATACATCAGTTTGCTTTTGGTTCTTTGCATGTCAATTTAGATATGTTCCCTCTTAGGAGCTTCTCTGTGATCCTTCAAGTTGGGGTTCTCTACCCCTCTCTATGTGCCCCCATTGGACCCCAAACTTACTCTCCCAAGGCTCTTAACACCCTGAATTGTAATTTTCTGTTTACTTATCTATATCCCTGACCCCATCACTAAACGCTACCCTCCTCTTTTGTTCCCCACACCCTAGCTCCCAGCATATATATTTTAGGAAGATAAAGCCCATGTTTATTTTACTGACTTTTTAAAATATTCATATATATGTGAATATTTATTAAATAAATAGGTGATATAATTTATATTTAAGAATAAGCACACACAAATCATTATTGATTTAAAATTGAAAATTTACAATGAACTGATTTTGATAATTAATGAAAATGGTGGTATAAATTTTCAGGTACTTTATTCTAGATGCCCATAGTTTGGTCATTATGAATGTGTGCTTCTAGAAAAATCATCATCATTCCCTTTACTTATTTATTATAAATTTGCCCATGGAAAACATTAAAAAGAAACTAGAATACTTTATTCGTGAACACACATGCACAAACAAATTTTGCAATGCTGGGAGGTGGGAAATTCTTAAAGTCTTCCATAACACACATCTCATACTAAGGGAGAAAGAAATTTTGAGAAAAGCTGAAAAAAACATAAAAGCATAGCTCATAACCACAGCAATAATTGGTGATTTCCATTACTATGAGTATCAGTAAGTCACTCACTATAGGATGTGGTTTTAACAAGGCAGTTTCAGCTGAAGTAATTTCTAGTTTTATAATTCTCTCCTTTCTCTCGCATTCAATCAAGCATAACAAAGGCAGATAAGCAAGAATAACGTTATTACAGGAATAACCTTGAGTTCTCATTAATTTGTACAGAAACAAATAAATCACTCACAAATGTAAAGTTTTGATTATTAATAGTAACAAATTGTTTGCCCGGTACCTCTGTGAGTCACATCAGTCATGACATGATAAACTTATCTAGAGCTTTAGCTCTCCAAATTTTTTTGACTGTGGACAGCTTAAACAGGACAAAAGTTCTGTGACTCATATATTCTAATTTCCAAGACAACAACAACAAAATCCTCAATCTAAAAACAAAGACTACAAAAAAAAAACAAAAACATGGAAATATTAGTTAAATCAAGGATAGTAGCAATTGGAAAGCATGATCAACTCAAGAGAGAATCTCTGATGCACTGATGCAAAAACCCTTTCCAAATACAGTAGAAAGTCCAGCTCCCTTCCTGTACATGTGTGAACCCTGGCAGTTTGCAATCTTGAGACGTAGTACATCTGAGCAAGCAAGCAAGCGTCTTAGTGGAATACTGGGCATACTCTATAATTCTCTAATAGAATACTCAATAGATGCAACAAAAGCCATCAATACATAATTTTAGAAAACTTGAATAAACTCACTAGTAAGCAGTTCATGGTATGCAATAATGAAAATCAAGGAACTCTAGAATAGACAGGCCTTGCATTCCTTGATTCATGCATCCAAAGTTCATCAGACAGATTCTTTCAGAACTTAAGATCATTCCTTGATCCATGAGAATGGCACATGTTGAAAAGACCCCTAACAACAAGTGCTGGAGAGGATGCAAAGGAAAAAGAACCATATTACACCGTTGGTATCAATATAAACTTGTGCGACCATTATGGAAACAGTTTTGGATTAATCCTAAAAAAATTAAAGAGTTAATAACATATGTCCCAGCAATTCCACTCTTGGGTATCCATCCAAAGAACATGCAACCATCAATGCAAAAAACTATTGCTCTACAAATTTTTTTGCATTGCTATTTAAAATGTGAGGAATTGGAAGCAACCTAAATGCTGATCAATAGACATTGGATCAAGAAGATGTGGTCTGGGCCTCCCTGGTGGCACAAGGGGTAAAGCACTGCACTATGAAGCAATCTGCAGCCTCTGCAGCATGAGTTCGATCACTGGCTGGCAAGGGAGCAACCCACATGGCACAGCAGACCTCTCCTGACTTGCCCGCTGCTCTCCTCAGCAGTGTATTTTAGTCAGTCTGCCTGTTCTATTCCCCACTCTGTCTCTGCTGAATCCTCTTACCCCCCTGCATCTCTGGCCTGTACCCCAGCTCTTGTAGGCATGAATAAATAAATCTTAAAAAAAAAAAAAAAAGATGTGGTCTCTTGTCACTGTGTAATACTAATACTAGTCAGCCATAAGGAAAGATGAAACGCAGCCATTTACAGCAAAAAGGATGGAGTTTGGGAGAATTGTGTGTAATAAAAAAAGCAAGAGGGCCTCCCCTGGTGGCGCAGTGGTAGAGCGCTGGGCTGCAAAGCTGCCCGCAGCCTCTGCAGCACCAGTTCGATCCCCGGCTGCAGGTGAGGGTCCGGACCACATGGCATGACAGACCTCTCCTGCCATGCCCACTGCTCCCCTCAGCAGTGTATTTCGTCAGTCTGCCTGTTCTGTTCCCTGCTCTGGCTCTGGTGAATTCTCTCACCCTCCCGCACTTCTGACTGTACCCAATGCTTGTATAAATAAATAAATAAATCTTTTAAAAAAAAATCAAGAATTAAAAGCAAAAACAAATACTGGACATTACATAATGATCATTTGACAAAATAAAATATGAAAACTAATGAATATTAGCAAACACAGTGAGGTCTCTGAGGTTCGGGGGGAGTGGGGAGGAGGAAAGGGACAAACATATAAAGGATGGGGAGATTTTTTTTAATTAATCTGGAAAATAAAAAAGAGCAAACCTTTAGGTACATTGCAGCAAGACAATTACCTAATCAGGCATTCATGTTAAATTTCAATATTTGCCTAACACAGTTAACTGCTCCAAAGAGGCCCTGAGGAACTTACAACCTAGTTAGTAGTGTTCAGTAAATATTTAGAGACATCATGTAGTAGAAATCAAAACAACATATATGACTAGTATTATTAGAAAGAATGAAATAGCAGTTTTGAGAATAAGGCAATTCTTTCCACACTCTGATTTCAAGATCTGTTCAACTGTAGCAAAAATATGACACCTCATATCCCCCCTGTCACCCAGGAACACGTGCAAGGTAAACTGCAACAAAAAATAGCATCCAGGAGACGGTAGGGGTCTTCACTAATGAAACAGCCCCCCAAATCTGGATTTCCAGTTTATTTGGCCCTAAGTATGGAAAGCATGTATGCAATAATTCTGTAACATGGTCAAGGCTCAGGAATATGTGCACCAGCTAAAAAACAGTGGTTAAACATCACACTATGAGATTTGATTCAGCTTTTTTAGGCTTTCACACCTGCTATAAAAATAGCTACTGTGAATGAAAATCAGATACAGTGAAGAGTTTGCAACATGAATGCTCTGCTGTGGGTGGGAGTTAAGTGGCATTTGCCTTGGGCTGATTTTATATGGTGAAACCCGCAGTTACATGGAGACTCGTTTCTGAAATGGCAAACTGAAGATTCTCAATCAGCAATCGGCAGTGGCAGGGCTGGTGTGAATTTGCTAGTGGCTGGGTTGCACTACTAAAAGAGACAGTAGGCTGGAGTCAGTTGTCTCTGACTACAGAGAAAAATTTGTCATTGCCTTTCATTTCCTCTTCACTGTGCAGGATGTAAACAAACATTAATGGTGTCAAACCACAGATCACGCGAGATAGTTCCAGGCTACTTTCAGCATCATCCAACAGAACATATGAGTTTTGCTTTTCTACAAAAAACTGCTTGACCTGTGCACTTGACCTTGATGCACATGACTCCATCTATTTTTCAGAGGACCTTGAAAGTCAGGGGACCAAGAAATGAAAGTAGAGCCCAGATGAATGGGCATATTAGTCATGTTTAAATCAGTCTGTATCTTATTATGTTTTGACATTTGGAGGACCTTACATCTGGGGAGAGAGTGTCCCTTCCAGGGCTAGCTAATTCCCAAGATAACATCTACCCAGGAGCACATCTTTCATAGGCAGACCAATTCGGAGCCCCTGTCCCCCAACCAATCTGAGTTGATATCTAACTCACATACCAAGCCAACATTTCCTTGGCCCTATCATCCCAGGGCAGGTACCAGGCAACTAGAGACCACCGCTATAGCCAAAAGCCCAGAGGCATTCAAACTAGTCCATTTTAGCTCTTTACTCTGCCTTGCATTTTTTTCAGAAACCCCAATAAAGGCTTTCACCTAGGTTTACCTCTCCCTCCTTCCTGCCTCCTGACCAAACCAGGTACTCTCTACTGACCCTGTGTGACATGGCATGTCCTCTCCTCTTGGCAAATGTAAATACAGCTGAAGCTTGGATGCCATGAGTTTGAACTATATGGGTCCACTGATGCACAGAAGTTCTTGTAAACAGACAATGTAAACTTAGCCATATCAATAAATACATGACAGTACTGGAAATACTGCTTCCTTATGACAGTCTCAGCATTTTCTTTTCTCTAGCTTACTTTATTAGAAGAATACATATAACCTTTAAAATATGTGTTAATTGATTATAGGTTATCAGTGAGGCTTCCAAATTTCAACAGTGGGCTCTTAGTTAAGCAGTAGGGGAGTTAAAGTTATATGCACATTTTTGCCTGTTCAGGGGTTGACATTTTCCATCCTCGGATTGTTCAAGGGTCAATTGAATTCATCCTCCTTTCAACGGTGTTGACTTCCCTGTGTCACTCACTCAGTAGCCTTCATAAATTAAAATCCCATGGGCACAAATGAGACAATGGACTTGTGTGTCATTTTTAGGAACATGGCAATTTGGCTTGAAATCTGGCTCAGAGATGACCCGCTGAAACAAAACAACATGGGTGATTGTAACACAGAGCCCAGGACTGGAGCCAGGCATTCTCTCCTCATCTCTGCCTGTTTCCCATGTAGCACAGTGATATCTGGCAAGCACACTTGCCAGACTTTATAGCATGACATTAAATGTAACCCAGAAAACTTGTACTAAAAAAAAAAGAAAAGAAAAGAAACGGCAGCTCTATAGAGGGAGTGAAAAGTAGACCCCTGCTCCTTGTTCCTCACATGACGTCACCAGAATTATACCACTGATTATGAGGATAGTGGTGCACATTCATTTACTGAGCACCTGGCCCTGTGACCTGTGTTTATAAGCATCATCTCATTGAATCTTCACAACAGAGCTACGAGTATGGGCTATTATTATTCCATCTTAGAGATGAAAACAAAGATAAAGGTCACCGGTCCAAGGTCATTTACCTGGCTACTGGTAACCTAGGACTAGACAGATCAAGACTAAATCCATCATCCATGCTATAAACCCCTCTCTATACATGCAAAGATAAATGAGTTTCCCTCTCTCCCATGACACAGAATTCAAGATCAAAATTATTTTTGTGAACAATATTCAGAAACAGGGCCAGTTCTAGGCAAGATTGTGACATAGGCAACCCTCTTGGTTTCTGGTAATTTCTATTCCTGAAATTCAATGTCCTCACCACATTCAACTCTGTCCTTTGTGGTCTGTCCCCCAGCTTCCCAATTATGTCTCTGTATTTCTAAACCCATCATAATTCCCATTGCTTCTTTTTTTTAAACCCATTAAGGGTTCTGGATTCAAATGAAACTGGCTTCTAATTAAGTGTACACTTTTTAGCTCTATGACCTTGCTCCTCAATATCCTCATCTATAAAAGAGCAAGCTGACCTTCTCAGCATTTTTGCAAAAACAAAAATGATGTATCACATGTGCTATGCCAAAGTCAGTTCAACACATAATTGCTACTCTAAAATGATAGTTCAGTCATGAAGAATAATTCCTCGACTTCCAAATATTTTATTTGAATATAAAGTAATAACTTTTGTTTCTAGAATAACAAAGCTATCAGCCTCTTTATAATATAAAACATGTGTTACCATTAAAGTAGGCACTTGCCTAGCACATTCAGTAGAAATTCAGAAGAAATGCAAGAATTTCTGATCAAACTAGAAAATAGACTAATGGAAATTAACCAATGGACCTAGTTAGAGAGTGCAGTCTACAATGTTGCCAAATGCTTGAAGTTCTCATATCATAAAATTTTATGAAATATTTTCAACATTTTGAAATAAATTCATCAGAAATGAACAGGCATAAAGGAGGATGCTAAACCTCACAAAACAGAAGACCATATCTCCAGTCAGCACTTTTTGGCCATGTAACCTTGGATATCTCACTTGACCTCTACAGCTACCAATTTCTTCCTCTATAAAATAAGGGTGGTGAATCAGATGATCCCCAAGATTTCTTCCCATTGTACCAATCTAAAATTCAATGAGTCTGACTTCACCATTGTCCCTCCCCTTGTTCTCTGGAGATATTGTTGTTACAATAATTACTGTTGCCCTCAAGTAACATCACGTAGCAGAGTCCAGTCATGCACAGGAATTCCAGGCACTGTGACTGTGAATTCTAATCCCTGGTTGGTCACACCATTGTTGAATGACCTTGGGCAGGGCACCTAACTTCAGCTAATTGCCTCAGATGCCTCCCCAGACTAACACCTCCAGGGATTTAACGAGAGATATTTTCAACTCTGTACTCCACAAATTGCCCTCCAAATGCCTTTATAATGCTTGACTTGGGACCACTCATGACAAATCATAAAATTTAGCTTGTGCCTGAGTAATTTTCAGTCATGGTGACTTCCCACCTCCAACACAGAAGCCCTCTTTTCTCCTATTCAAATTATAACCATCTTTCAATGGAGGCTGAATTTGAGTGAAAATCTAAAAGGCTGAGAAATGCATCAAATCTGTGGCAAGCTCAAGGCTAAGAAGGTGAGCTGATATACATTATATCATAAAAACACCGTGAAACAAGGAGTGGAAATCAAGTAGAATTAATTGAAACTTGCAGAAAATATTTTTGTTTTATAATCAGTTTGATACATAATAGTTTGGGCAAGTGAAAAAGTCTGACCTAAAATGATGGGTAAAGACATGCAGATGATAACTTGGCACACACAGAGTAGATAACTTCTCGCACTTCCGTGCTTACTACTATACTTCCGTCTCTGGGCACTAGGCATGGTGCTCATATGCAATACGTGTCCTCCTATCTGGCCATCAATGACTGAGCCAGAACTTAACAAATGGCTTATTTTGCTGAGCATAATCCTTTCCATCCATGTTGCTGCAAATGGCATGAGTTTATCTTTTTTGATTGCTAAGTAATATTCCATTGTGTATATGTACCACATCTTCTTGATCCAGTCATCTATTTTTGGGCATTTGGGTTGTTTTCATAGCTTAGCTATTGCAAATAGTGCTGCTATAAACATAGGGGTGCAGTGCCCTTTGGAATTAATGTTTCTGTGTCCTTTGGGTAAATACCTACAAGTGGAATTGCTGGGTCATATGGAGCTCCATCTTTAACAAGTTAAGGAATCTCTACACAGTTTTCCATGGTGGTTGGACCAGTTTGCACTCCCACCAGCAGTGCAGGAGAGTTCCTTTTTCTTCACATCCTCGCCAGCATTTGTTGTAGCTAGTTTTTTTAATATGTGCCATTCTCACTCACAGCAGGAATTTAGAAAACCTAAATAAGGGACCAGGAAAAAGACCGATTATAATAAAGTAAAAATCAAAATCCACAAGCAACTATAAACCAGAGACACACAACGGGGGGCGGGGGGCATAAGGGGAAAAGGTATTAGGGTCAAAGCAAGGGGGGGGTGGGAATTGTATGGGGAATATAACCAAAATGAAAATCCATACATTGTGCAAAAATGAAAAATGATGTAAAAAATACATAAAATTTTTAAAAAATTTAAAAAAAAGAACTTAACAAATGATTCCAACTGAGTCAATAAGATTGGCACGAAGATTTTTAAGAGAGTCTCTTTAAGGTGCCTGTACTTGTAACATGTGAACTCGGGAGGAAGGTCTACTTTATCATTTAATAGGTTCCTCTATCTCCTGTCAACTAGTAGTTAGAACCATAGTCTTGAATTTGGATACCTTTTTGTGGCGAGAATATTTAATAAGTGGCTCTACGTACTTCATCTTACATCACATTGAATGCAGGTCCTGTTCACCCCACTTTCAGTGATGTCTACATTGCTTAGTGGATATAAATGCTCTCAGCCTAATCCTCTGATTTACATTTTCTTCTGAGCTTTTCATCTAATGGTTTGAACAGTGATTGACTATCATGGCTTATCGCCATTCTTCATCAACAATTTTAAAATAGTAATGTTGCAATTTGATAATACTTTATTGTCTTTTTAGATGTGTTTCTTTCATAAGGAACAACTCTGCCCATCATCCCATTTTTTGTTGAGAAAAATGTCAAAGTTACACTACCCTGAATGCCCATACACCTTCACCTAGATTCAACAATTGCTAACATTTTGCCACACTTGCCTTATCACTCTCACTAAATATAATTATTTTTGGTTGTTTCATACAGATTAAGCTGCAGACATTAACTTTAAAGACTTCAGCTTTTTTCCCCCTAATAATAAAGACATTCTCCTCATAACCACAACTTCAATATCAATATATTTAACAGTGATTCAATATCATCTAATACAGAATAAAGAAACATTTTCCTAATTATCTGCAAGATGGTCTTTATAATTTTTTTTTTTTAAATCCGGAATCCAGCTGAGGTATATGCACTATAGGGGCATCACACCTGGTCATTTTGTATTTTCATCTTCTTTCTACACTTTTCAGCTGGCATTATTTTATAAACAAACTCTTTCCTTTCCTCCCCATTGTCATTATTCTTTCAGATATTCAAACAGACTCAAATTTGTCCAAGAGAACCCCTTTAATCTGGCTTCTGTATCATTTTGACATTGCTCCACTGGTATTTGAGCATATGCTGATGCACAAGTGACTTTGGGTTCATCTCATAATTGTCTCAGTATCAGCTATTTCTCTGATAAGCCCTGATTCTTTTCAGAGACTAGTGATCTTTAGTGGCCAAACGTTGATGACAAGATGTGCTCATCTCTCGTGGGTGTCACTGGAGACCCTTTACCACACACTACTAAAAAATATATTTTTTTCATGAAATCATGAGTTCTTCCTCTTACCTTGAATTCAAATCAATATAGGAATATTTCTCCCTTTTCTTCTTTTTATATTTTCATTTTCTCCAAAGTAAAAACCCTCATTTCCAAAATTTTCAGGATATTTTCTCAATTACTATATGCTTCAACACACACACATATACTAGCATAATTAAAACCTAGTAAAGTAAAATATTTCTTTAAAATTCTTTCTGATCATAGACTGTCTTTTGAAGTTGTATTTAAAATGTACTTGAATTCCATCTTCTATGTAGCTATATTTGATATACAGTCTAATAAGCAATTAGAACCATTTGTTTATATCCAATTTTAATGTTTGCCCTTTTTACTCCTTTGGATTTAATTTTATTTTTTGAATATCTGTAATTTTTACATGGTCCAAAAGTCCAAACTGTATAAAAAGTAAACTCAGAGAAACCTTATTTCCATCCTTTCTACCCTATTGCCTTCAAGATTTTTAGGTAGCTATTTTTATATGTTTACAGATTATTAATGCTATGTTTATTTTTGTAAATATAAAAAAGTAGCTTTTCTCTCATTGTTATATAGTTCAATATTTTAAAATGTTTACATTTTTATTCTAGTGGGTATCTTTATTCTAATATTTTTAATAACCTATAATCTTCTTCTTTATGTAGACTTTAACAGATAATTTATTTGCACTTTTAATTGGTATCTTTAGATTCCCACTTATTATTATGTATTATCCATATGCCAATCATATAGCTATACTTCCCCTTTGTCCTTTTTCTTCTCTAATGTTTTCACTTCTGTTATTTTTAATTTACCATAATGTTTAATATTTAACTGTTATTCTTCCACCATTTCCCAATTTTTAAGTCTTAGACCTACAGTTAAATATAATCAGTGCTTTTAATTAGTGCTTTTGCTGCTATTTTCCTTGTCATCTCCTGGTAGGATACAGTTCATCATCTAGTAGATTCCTCAGGAGGGAAGCAGGATTATATATAATTTGATTTCTTGCATATTTCAAACTATTTGTTGTCTTGAACAGTTAAAGGACAGTCTTGTTTTTAAAAGTGGAAATGGAATCAATCCAAGAAATCAACCAATAGGGATTGGTTAAATAATAAATTCTGTTCAGTTTAGTAATAGATAATAGAACCTTGGTATATACAGCCATTATAAATACTACACACCCTGTGGAAAAATATGAAATGGTATATGAACCAGGAATGGTCAAATATGTGTTTTTAAAGTTAAAGATGCTGTAAGTCCAAGCACATGTGTGTTTATCAATTAGCAGGTCAGAGATATATGACAAAGTTAACACTTATTTTTCTGATCAGTAGAATTATTGGTGATCTTTAGCTTTTTCTCTGTGTGTGTGGTTCTGTTGCTTTGTTTTGTCTTTATTTTCAAACTTTAGCATTTGTGGGATTGGAGAGAATATATTAAATTTATTTATTTATTTATTTATTTATTTATTTATATAAGCACTGGGTACAGTCAGAAGCATGGGAGGGTGAGAGAAGTCACCAGAATCAGAGCGGGGAGAAGAACAGGCAGAAGGACCGAAGTACACTTCTGAGGGGAGCAGTGGGCAGCAGGTGCAGTCTGTCGCGCCATGTGGGACCCTAGCCAGCAGTCAGGGATCGAACCGGTGCTGCAGAGGCTGCAAACAGCTTTGCAGCTCAGTGCTCAACCGCTGAGCCACGGGGGAGGCCCTATTAAATTTATTTTTAAAAGCTAGACAAAGATCCAAAGTTTTCAAGGTTCATTTTTAATGCATTGGTTTTAATCAATACCACAAAACAGGGTGTACCAAAGAAAGAGCAGCATGATCTAATTAGCAGACCCAGGACAGCTTAAGCTGGCCTTGGTGTCCTGCCTGTGCTAGGTACTCAATCGATGTTTGCTGCTGATGAAGAAAACTAAAGTTAATCACTTCCAAGTATAGTGAGTTGAAACAATCCAGTTAGTAATTTTGAGTCATGCTCCTACTTTCCAGGATTGTTATAAGAATGAAATGTAATAGCATAAATGTAAAACTAGCAGTCTTGTGTCTGGCATGCTATGGACACTTTCATCCCTTCACGCAGGAGGGGAAGATAGATTTATTAGCACGTTGTTCTTAATAACTAATAGGGATGTACTCAGTTGTACTCACTCTGGAGAATATAAGAACAGTATGAACAGACAGCCAGTAAAACAAGGCAGAGGCATAAAAGCAGCCTCTGAGAATTACAGGAAAACACAGAGCGGGAGAAGAGAAAGAAAGATGAGAGAGAGAAAAGCCAAAACAGAAACTGTTTAGAGATCCGTAGAACCTATTACAGGGCTTCTTCCTTATGAATGATAGTGTTCTTTGGAGAAGTATCTATTTAGTTCCTCCATCCATTCCTTTTAATTGGTTTTACTCATTTTCTTTTCTTTTTTTTTAATTTTTATATTCCCCATACAATTGCAACCCCGATTTTGACCCCAATCCCTCCTCCCCCCCCTCAAAGAGTGTCTCTGGTTCATAGTTGTTTGTTGATTTTGATTTTTTTCTTTCTTATAGTTATTCATTTTCCTGGTCCCTTATTTAAGTTTTCTAGATTCCTGCTATGAGTGAGACCATCCGGTATTTTTCTTTTTCTTTCTGGCTTATTTTGCTGAGCATAATCTCTTCCAGCTCCATCCATGTTGCTGCAAATTGCATGTGTTTATCTTTTTTGAATGCTGAGTAATATTCCATGGTGTATGTGTACCACATCTTCTTGATCCAGTCATCTATTTTTGGGCATTTGGGTTGTTTCCAAAGCTTAGCTATTGTAAATAGCGCTGCTATAAACATAGGGGTGCAGGTGCTCTTTGGAATTGATGTTTCTGTGTCCTTTGGGTAAATACCTAGGAGTGTAATTGCTGGATCCTATGGAAGCTCTATGTTTAGTAGGTCCAGAAATCTCCACACAGCTCTCCATAGTGGTTGGACCAATTTGCACTCCCACCAACAGTGCAGGAGTGTTCCTTTTTCTCCACAACCTCGCCAACATTTGTTGTTGCACATATTTTTTTAATATGTGCCATTCTCACTGGTGTAAGATGGTATCCATTGTAGTTTTGATTTGCATTTCCCTGATTGCAAGTGACGTTGAACATTTTTTCATATGCCTGGTGGCCATTTGCATTTCCTCTTCAGAGAAGTTTCTTTTTAGCTCTTCTGCCCATTTTTTGACTGGATTATTTTCTTTGTTTTTGTTGAGTCCCATCAGCTCTTGGTAGATTTTTGTGATCAGTCCTTTATCATTAGTGTTGGGTGCAAAAATTTTCTCCCAGTCGGTGAGATGTCTCTTTGTTTTGGTTATTGTCTCTTTTGCTGTGCAGAAGCTCTTTAATTTGATGTAGTCCCAGCTGTTTATCTTTGCCTTCACTGTCACTGCTTTGGGTGATGTGTCTGTAAAGATGTCTTTGAGGTGCATGTCATGTAGTGTTTTGCCTATATTTCCTTCTGTATATTTTATAGTTTCAGGTCTTATATCTAGTTCTTTAATCCATTTTGAGTTGGTTTTTGTGCATGGTGTGAGGTTTTACTCATTTTTTTTTTTGTTGAACTATATGGGCTCTTTGTAGATTTTGGATACTAACCCCTTGTCAGATGTACTATGTACAAATATTTTCTCCCACTTGGGAGGATGCTTTTTTGTTTTAACTATAGATTATTTCATTGTGCAGGAGCTTTTTAATTGATACAGTCCTGTTCATTTATTTTTGCTTTTGTTTCCCTTGCTGTTATGGTTGAGTGCACAAAAATATCCCTGAAGCCAATGTCATGGAATATTTTGGTTTCAGGTCTTATGTCCAAGTCTTTGATTCATTTTGAATTTATTTTTGTGTATGTTATAAGATAATGTTCTAGTTTCATTCTTTTTCATGCAGATGTCCCATTTTCCCACACTATTTCTTGAACAAACTTTCTGTATTGTCATAAAGTAACTCTCCATATAAGTGTGGGTTTATTTCTGGGCTCTCAATTCAATTCCATTGGTCTATGTGTCTATTTTTATTCCCATACAATAGTGTTTTGATTATTACTGCTTTGTCATCTAATTAGACCTGAGGGCATAGCACCTCAATTTTTTCATCAGAACTACTTTGACTTTTGTAGTCCCATATAAATTAAATTTCCTTGAAGAAAATGATTAGAATTTTGATAGAAATTGCATTGAATGGCTATCAGGGAAAAGAAAATATGCTCATCATCACTTATTATCTGATAAATTGAAATGAAAAACATAATGAGATACCATCTCACACCTGTGAGAATGGTCCCTACTGAAAAGTGCAGAAAACACAAGGGTTGGTGAGGATGTGGAGATGAAGAATTCCTCATGCATTACCATGGAAATTTATACTAGTCCAACCTCTATGGAAAACTGTATGGAGATTTCTCAAAACATTAACAAAGGATCTACCATATGATCCAGCAATCCCTTTCCTAGGTATCTACCTGAAGTAGACAAAAACACTAATTTGAGGGATAGATACTCTACTATATTCATTGCAGCACTATTTATAATAGTCAACCTGTGGAAAGAGCCTAAGTTTACAATGACAGATGAGTGGATTATAAAGATGTGGTATATATACACAATGAAACACTGTTCATCTATTAAAAAAAAAAAAAGAAAGAAAGAAAAAATCTTTCCAGTTGCTACAACATGGCTGGAACTGGAGGGTGTTATGCTAGGTGAAATAAGTCAGAGGGGAAAAGACAAAACCAGTTGATTCCACTCATATTTAGGATATAGAGAAACAAAACAAAGTAACAGACAAAATAAAGCCTTGAAATTTCACTGCGGAACTAAGGCTACAAGAAGGGGTAAGGAGAATGCAAGCCCAGTGGATATGGTGGAGAATTACTGGGGCTTTAGTGGTGAACATGGTTGGTAGCATGCATTTGAAGAGGTACAAACTTATTTATACCCCTAAATCATATACTGTGTTGTAAACCAACATTACCTCAATAAAGATTTTTTTTTTAAGTGAGAGTGGAGGAAATCTGTGGGCTGAAATCTTAACTATGCTGTTATAATGAAAAAAAGTAAATGGAGTACAGTCCTGCTCCTTTAAGTAATCATTACAGGATGATAAACTAATCACTGGTCTTACAACTATTGTTGCCCCATGTCACTGACCACAATGGCACACCAGAACAATTGAATTAGAATGTGGATTCCAAACATCAGGTCTCAGATGAGTTCAAAACCATCTCTTTTACTCATTACAATGACTATCCAGGTATAGGAACCATTACCTTACACATAATATCATCTCACAGTGGTTATTATGAGACACTCTTCTCACAAAAACTCTCTCAGCAGAGATGAACATTACATGCCCTCCTTTGTACTTCTCTTCCCTGAAGGTTTTCTTGGTGGAGGAGATGGTCACTTAGCTCATTCCCATAGGAATGGCCTTAGGACAAGACTTAGATGAAAACTACTTTAAACTTACATTAAAATGGCAACCAAAAGTCAGATTCTTGTTGAGAGCTGAATTTGATGAATGAAGAAGACAAAGACATAATCTTAAGTGGGGAAAGAGAATGACAAATGTGAGACATCTCAAATACAGTTGCTTCAGGTGCTTAACCTTTGGTCCAAGTCAACTCAGAGGTTCAAAAATTACTGTGAATTCGTTTTTATCTGTTGGTCATTTCTTCCCTTTTTTTGGTCCCCAGTTTCTAGAAGAGTCAAAATTGAAAAGTAATTTGACATTGAAGTAAAATCATACTTCATCTGCTAAGAAACCAATCAATACAACCCCTCAGGTTGATATGTCATCTAATTTAAAGTGTTAGGTGGTTCTGGTTTAATCTTGATCTGTTGCCTGTAAAGTAAGGGCATGCAAAGATAACAATAAGAACTTGAGAATTGGGCCTCCCCTGGTGGCACAACGGTTGAGCGCTGGGTTGTGAGGCTGCCCACAGCCTCTTCAGTGCCAGTTCGATCCCCAGCCACCCGCGAGGGTCCCACAAAAAAAAAAGAAAAGAAAAGAAAAAAGAAAAAGAAAAAGAAAAAAAAAAAAGAACTTGAGAATTCTTAAAAGTATTCATGTTATAAAAGTGTAAGAGAAAATATTTTTGGTCACAATCCTCAACACACTCCAGTATTCCCCACTTTAGCTGCCATTACAGGCCTTGAGTACTGACTCTCCTACATCATCAGACAGCTCACTCTGTCCATATACTTCAGCCATTCTCCTCCTTCTTGTCTTGGTGTATTCTATTCCTAACAAGGATCTTTGCATACAAAGGATTTCCAGCTGACTCTTAAATTAATATTCAAGTTACCAAAGCTACAAATTTTAAAACCTGGTTTTCATTACTTTCAGTCCAAATTACAATCCTATTTATAAACTCAGTAAAACAAGAAAATCACTTCCAACTTTCCTCTGACAAGTTTCCAGAAATTTCAGTTGACAGACGAAACTGCTTAAATAATCAGCCCCATTTACAAATTTAGTCAATTAAATAGTGCTAATTTTAAGCTGCATTTATAAATGTAATATATTCAAATTTATTTTTCCATGCTTCCAATGCTGGCAGGACAAATTCACAACTATAACAAGCAAAAACTTCCTTTGCATTTAGCTTTTTTGGTGCAACTCTAATCAAATAAGCTTAAAAATATCATAAAGTGAGTTCTCTTAAATGTTCCAGTTCTACTTACAAACCTAACACCTCTTATAATTTTCAACTTAAAATCTCAAGATTAAATGCTACCCAGTTTATATTGAAATCACAGAGACATCTTTTTAGGGTCAGACTATGTTATATTCTTTTGAAATAGTAGATATACTAGCCCTTTTCAGAGAAGCTTAATTTAGGTAGATAGAATTTAGTACCCCCTAGCCTGTTTGTTCTTTACTGTATGCTTGAATTCTATATTCTTTTTTTTTTTTTAAGTTATGATGTTGGGAATTAGTATTTGATTCTGTGTTTATTTTTTTTTTAATTTTTTTAATAGAGGCATGTTTTATTTTATTTATTTATTTGTTTGTTTGTTTTTGTTTATACATGCACTGGGTACAGTCAGAAGCGCGGGAGGGTGAGAGAATTCACCAGAGCCAGAGCGGGGAGCAGAGCAGGCAGAAGGACCGAAGTACACTGCTGAGGGGAGCAGCGGGCGGCAGGAGAGGTCTGCGCGCCATGTGGGACCCTCCTCCGGTGGCCGGGGAGCAGCCGGGGATGGAACCGGCACTGCAGAGGCTGCGGGCAGCTTCGCAACCCAGCGCTCAACCGCTGCGCCACCGGGGAGGCCCTATATTCTTTTCATATTCTTTTTGTTTAAATTGTCCACAAAAGCCCTCATCAGTCTAAAAACCATCAGTCTTTCTTTAGACTAAGTTTTGATGAATCCTGATTACTCTTTAAGGTTAACGTGCTAATCCTGAAAACTCCTTTGAAATGCACATGCACTAACTTGGATGGAAATCACATCTCTTTATTAATCCTCACAACACACCATCATACCACACACACATAAACACACTCACACACAAGCACAATGGTTTAGATTACTCAAGAAAAGGCGCAATGAGGTAATAGGCTATTATAAAATGAGTCTCAATGTCTATTAAAAACTTTTTTTTGTTGATATTTATTTAGAATGCTCTGTGGAAAGAACACAGGCCTTTTTGTAAGCAGTTTTTAAAAGGCTTGTTTCCAAGGCAGTTACAAACTCAAGGCATTGCTAGGAGAAATTCTGTTGTATGAAGATGGTTAAAGCTGGAAAGAATTTGATGATCATTTGGTCCAACTCCATGCTCTACAAAAAAAGAAAACTGAGCTCCAAAAAATGGGGGACCAGGGACAGGAAAATTCCTTTGCTGAATACTTCAATGTTCCAGTCACTATGCAAGTTAATCTTTTAATTAAGATGCGCAGAGTAGCACTTAATCATCCTTTTCCACTCTTCCCCTGTCAGACACATTGCAAATGTTACCATGCTCCCCAAGTTTATCCATCTCCCTTTTGAGCATTTTTAGCAGAGAACTTAGCCTTCCTTTCCACTGAGTTAGTGGAAACAATCAGCCCTTCCCTACATCAAATTACCAACCGAGCCTTACATGCACCCAAATACCTTGTGAACAAAAACCAAATTCCAGTGGATTGAGAAGTGAAAAGGAGATAGTAAGTAAAGACACTTTTCCCAGAAATTTAGAGAGGGAGAAAAATGGACAGAAACTGGGATAGGGTTACAGGAAAAAGGAAAGGATCGAGATTGGAGTTGAGCATGTTTGTAGCAAATAAGGAAGAGGGTAAAGATACAGGGAAGAGAGGGTGTCATTGAAAGAGAAGGATCTCAAAGAAGGGAGGTCGGGAGGAGAAGGAAGTACATGGGTTAAAGTATTAAAACTGAAGGAAGGAGCAATGCTTCATTCTCCAAAACAGGGGAAAGAAGGTAAAGATGGGTGTTAAATACTGCTGAGAAAGTTAATGAGAAGATATTTCAAATAATCACCTAGGGTCTATATTAAGTGAAGATGAAGGATAAGCCAAGATGGAGATATAGATGGGTGGACTTGGAAGAATCTAGGAAATGGATGTATCCATGAATTAACTAATGGTGGTAAGAACGTGAATGAACTAGAAGGACTTTGGAATTTGAGTTGGGGAGATGGGACAGTTCTAAGTGATGACGTGGCAAGGTCAAGCTGTTGAAAGACAAGCATGGCAAAGTTGCTTGTGTTTTCTTCTATGAATTTGGTTTTATGTCTTACATCCAAGTCTTTATTCTATTTTGAGTGAATTTTTTAATATGGTGTAAGCTGATGATCCAGTTTCATTCTTTTACATATGGCTGACCAGTTTTCCCAACATGATTTGTTGAAGAGGCTTTCCTTCTCAATTGTATACATTTGGTTCTTTTCTCACTATCCATATAAATGTGGGTTTATTTCTGGGCTCTCAATTCAATTCCATTGTTCTCTGTATCTACTTTTATTCCAACACTTTAAGGTTTTTATTACTATAGCTTTGTAGTATAGTTTGAAGTCTGAAACTGTGATGCTTCTATATTTTTTTTAAAGGGATGCAAAAATCACTAATTTTAAGATATTTATTGCACTCCTGTGTTCACTGCAGCACTATTTACAATAGCTAAGTTATGGAAACAATTTCAGTGCCCCAAAATAGATGAGTAGATTAAGAAGATATGACATATATATATGACGGGATAGTACTTAGCTATAAAAAAGGTAAACTATTTTGTGACAACATGGATAGAACTGGAGGGGATCATGCAAGTGAGAATGAAAAGATAAAAACATGATGATTTCACTCATATGTGGAACACATGAAAACAAACCAAAACAAGTCCTAGAAATCTGAGTATAGAACTGAGTCTACCAGAGAAGAAGGATGGGAGCTCAGACGGAGGGGACCCTAGAGACTATGGTAGGGACTACGGTTGCCTTGCTGGTCGGTGTGGTAACATACACCTGAAGAAGTGTGAACCTACACTCTCAATCATATACTATGTGGAAAACCAGGGTTATCCCAATTTAAAAATAATACAAAAGCAACAAAAACAAAAATGAATTATATACCTAGGATGACCATGTATGATGGAAAACTATCAGGTTCAATAAAATTTAATTGATGTTAAAAAAAATAGTGGGCCTGAAGCTAAAGATCAGAGGAGTTAGTGGGTCAAGAGGGTCATCTTCCTGGGCAACAGAGTCACACAGGTTGACAGATGGCAGAGCTGAGGGGTGAGAAATATTTCATAAATGCAGATACTGATCAGCAAGTGGACACATTGACAGGGATGATACAGAGATGAGATGTGAACCTCAAAGCCAAAGGGTATTTCCAAGGAGATATTAATTCGCAAGTCTCAGCGTGCAGTTGGGAGTGAGCCCCCTTCCCTTGCGAAGGATAAAAGGGAAACACAAACCACACGGGAGGTTAGGATTTCATTTCACAGAAGAAAATAGGGGAAACATTTTGTGGAAATGTTGAGGAAATTGGGACTCTGTTTATCAGGGTTCCAGATGTCATGGTTGAAATGTGTGACAGGAATGGCAGAGGAAAGAGGCAAAGAGCAATCCTGAGATGAGACTACATACAGAGATTCCTCAACTCACAATGAGGTTATGTGTTAATAAGTCAATCCTCATAAGTTGAGGCTATTGTAAGTCAAAAATGCATTTAATACACCTAACCTATCAAGCATCAGAGGTAGCCTCGTCTACCTATAAGGATGCTCAGAACATTTACACTAACCTACAGTTGGGCAAAATCTTCTAATACAGAGTTTATTTAATAATAGAAAGCTGAATAGTTACTGCTGGCTGCAATGCCCAATATCACAAGACAGTATTGTACTGACAGTGTTAGCTTGGGGGAAGATCCAAAATCAAAATTTGAAGTACAGTTTCTATTGAGAGCATATTGCTTTTGCACCATTGTCAAGTTGAAAAATCATAAGTCGAACTATCCTAAGTCAAGGACCATCTGTAATAAAATAAAGTCTAAAGAGGTCTGTATCCACAGTAACAGTTAAGAATGAGAGGAACAGCTGCACCTCCCCACCCCAAAAAAAGAAAGAAATATGAATCATAAGAATGAGAGGAACAGGAAGTAGGGAAACCTCTGACTTCAACTTGCTGTGAGATCTTATGTGAATTACCTGCTCTCTCTGTGCCTCAGTGTCCTCATCATAAAATGAGGACAGTACTAGTACTTACATCACAAGGTTGTCATTGTTGTGGGGATTAAATGTGTGTTAATATATTTAAACTACTTAGAAAATTGATCCCTATATTATTAGTCCTAAAGAAGCATTTGCTTTAGACTGAAGATGATTCCCAAGTGGCAGAAATATACAAAGGAATAATATTCATTCTTTCAAAGAAAGAAAATTCTGACCTATGCAATTGTATGCATGAAACTTAAAGCATTGTGTTCAGTAAAATAGTCACAAAAAAGACAAATAATGAACAGTTGCACTTAGGTAAGGTATCTGAAGTCATCAAATTCATAGAAGCAGAACATAGAATGGTGTTGCCAGGGGCTGGGAGAAGGGAAGTTGTTTATAAATATGGAATTTCAGTTTTATAAAATGAAACAGATCTCGGTATGTTTCACAATAATTATATTTAACAGGACTAAACTGTACATTTAAAAATGGTCAAAAGAGTCAATGTTTTGTGTTTTTACCACAGTTTAAAAAAGGAAAAAATATACAGTCATCTCGTATCTCCCCATGACCCATAAAGGGGGGGTGCAATCGTATGGGGAATATAACCAAAATGAAAATGCATACATTGTGTGAAAATGAAAAATGATGTAAGAATTATATAAAATAAAATATTTAAAAAATTTAAAAGAAAAGAAAGTGAATCCCAGAGAAGGTAATGGACTCATCCAAGGACACACTGCTCATGGAAGAGGACCAGAACCCGAACCTGGGACTCTGACTCTGCTGCCAGGTTCCTTCCATTGCATCATGCTCTCTGCTCCAGGCCCTGACACAGTTGACAGATCAGTAGTGACAGCGATGGTGTTTCATTGAACCCAAAAGGGATAAAGATTCTAGTGGGTACTTAGAAGTGCTCCTGGGCCCTTTCTCCAAATCTCACCAAGATTGTTCAAACCAGCAAATCTCATCAAGATTGTTCAAACCAGTTAAGGTCACACTGGAAATCTCATGATAATTCACAGCTTCTCTCTCTAGCCTCAGGCAGGCCAGAAAGCAGACAAGAGCAACTTTTCTGTTCCTGGGCTGGACACCTGTAATTTAGAAGTCCAGACAGACACCGGAAAGCAAAGGACTCAGGGACCCACTTCAAAACAAGCGCAGTGTGGGGTCTCAGATGTCTTGAGCGAAGCTGCTAGTTAAAACTTGCTACTCTGAAACCGGTTCACTGGCTCCTGTCTGATCTCAGAGAAGTCTTTTTTCCCATTTAGGAGTTTTCCTTTAGCGCCTTATTCCAAATTCCACAGAGGAGACAACAGGAAAATCTGGCCTCGGCTCAAGAAGCAGAGATGAAAACCAGACCTTAATTTTTTAAAGGGTGTTGTCCATAGGTCGTCTCCTATTTTATATCAGCAACTTCTGTTGTTTCCATGGAAACAGTGAAAGTAGCTGAGGATCCCTGCAAGACCTGGCTTGGTGATTCCAGAAACCTCCATAGTTTAAAAGTGTCAGAGCTGAAGCCAGAGTCCCCCCTCCCCCTGTCCCTGCGGTCTCCTTGACACACAAACATCGCATGCACACAACACCCCTCACAGCTCCAAAGGTGTTCGGAAAATCCGCCCTGCATCAATATGTCCCGTGATGAAGAACTAAATAAAACATTTTGGCAAGGACATTTTGAAAGATCTTTCCACTCCAGAAATATTTTTTTTTGTTTTGTTTTCAGCAACCCTACTGAGGCTGAACCAGGATGCCTATAAAAAGCCTTCTGTGTTCTCCTAAGCACTCTTAATGAATCCTCAGGAAGGATGGAATAAGACAGGGGTCAGAGAGCTGGAGCCGGTGCCAGATGCCAAGGCTGCCAGCTTGGCTTGGTGGCAGCAACGAGTGCCCTGTCCTGCTGTTCCTCTCATCAGCACAGTCTCTGCCCACACTCCTTAAGGGAATTGGCTGTGCTCCTGGTTCATCTCGTCTGCGTGTCTGCTAGATATCAAACAAAGGGTGGGCTCATGTCCATTCCCGGCGTCTCAGATGGGCACAAGTGTGGCGCAAAAGATCAGTGAAGACAGGAGGGAGGACGGAGCCAAGAAGCCCTCGCAACAAGACTCCGCCACGCTTGAACTGTTGTTCCTGCCATGAGACACACCTGTCTTGTAAAAGCCAATGAGCCATCAGGAAGCATCAAGCACCTCCTGTTTAGAGCTGCTCCTGGCAACCAGGACTTTCCTGAGATGCACTGAGCATGAAAGTAGGGACAAAGGTCACGGGGCCTTGGACCTCTGCCTCCTGCTGTTGCGCAGGCAGCAGAGTCTGGAGATAAGAAGGCTTTGCTGCCCCCAGAATCCTTCCTCCTACCTCCTTTCCTCCACCAGGTATATTTTCCCCACACTGCAAGGATCCTCTTCACTGCCTGCGCCCCCAGGGGAGCGGGCCTCCTGATGAAAATTTCCACCCCAAAGTAAACACTGGCAAAGTGCTTTGTCTAAGCTGAATGATGCCCACGCCCTGCTTCATGGCTAGCTCAAGTGAACCCAAAGGATGTGCAGGTGGGAAGTGCACACTGCCCCCCAGGAACGGAAACACGGGTCTCTAAGGCCACCTTTGCACGCCAGTGCCCAGAGGCCACGGGAATGTGTGAGACTCCTCCAGCAGCTCTGCCATCAGGAGCTAATTCCAGAAGAATTTCAAACACAATTCCTTACCACCTGTCCAAGCCCAATATCCAAAGCAGGCTGTGCAAATAGGCAGCCCAGAGGATGGCTAGATCTGAGCCTTAGGGACACTAGGGAGCAACAGAGGAAGGACGAGCCCAAGAAAAAGATTATTCCAAGGCAGGAGAGAAGAAGCCAAACCTACCGACTAGGGGGAGGCAGGGAGCAGCAGCACAGGAAGGGTAGCTGTTTTGAGGGCTCAGAGAGAAAAGCGCTTCCCGGGCACGAGATGAGCACTAAGGGAGGGTATGGACATTTTTTTTTAACTGGCTACTCCTGCAGAAAGATGGGGAAAGGAATTACATCCATAATCATGTTACATTCTTTTTTTTTTTTTGAGCACTTTTTTATTCTTTATTTTAATTTTGTTTATATATTTTTACATCATTTTTCATTTTCGCACAATGTATATATTTTCATCTTGGTTATAGTCCCTTTGTTTGGATCCTACTCCCTTCTCTCCCCACCCCCTGTAGTGTGTCTCTGGTTTATAGCTGCTTGTTGATTTTGATTTTTACTTTATTATAATTAGTCTTTTTCCTGGCCCCTTATTTAGGTTTTCTAAATTCCTGCTATGATGTTACACTCTTTACAAAGATGAGGTTGAAGAAACTTGGCTTTTAGATCGAGACAGTTGTTTTTTTATGAAGCAGCCCTGGGTTAGCACAGCTAAGGAGCCACATAGGGCTACAGGCAGCACTGACTTGGGAGTCTTCCCTTCTGTGAAGTATTTAAGAACAAAATCAGGGGGACAGGAATATGGAAAGGAAGGAAACTGCCCCTTACAGAGCATTGACTCTGCCCAGATCACTGGACTGGGGGCTTTCTATTCGAGACCTTTGAACCCCAGATTTATAAGCAGCTGCCCACCTAACAACAACCCAAACTGAGCTGTTCTTTGCCCCGAAGTCCTGAACCGCCCACAAGCTTCTCACTCCAGTGCTGGCAGCACCTTCCGACTGATTGCTCAAGCAAAAGTCTGGAAGTCAGACATGTCTCTTCTATTACTTTTATCCTCTTACCCAATCTGCCAAGAAATTCTGTTGCTCCAACTTCAAAATGTAATCCAGAATCCTGTACTTCTCCCTACCTCCAAGCCACCTCCCCACCCCTGGCTCACTAGGATTACTGCAAAGGTCTCCTCACTTCTACCCTAGACCCTTTATAATTTATTTCCACCACAGCAGCCAAAGGGCTCTTTTTAACATGTGATTCAAATTATGTCACTCCACTGCTCAAAACCGGTCCATTGTTTCCCATCTTCTTAAAGTAAAAGTTTGAGTCCTACAATACTCCAAGACCCCACTAATCTGGACCACTTTCCCTCCCTGATAGCATCTGATGATCCCCTTTGCTCACTCTCCTCTGGTCTCACAGCCTCTGTGCTTTCTCTTAAGGATTCCAGACACATCCCCAGTAAGGTCTTTGCCCCTAACTCTTCTCTCTGCCTGGATTCCTGCTCCCGAGATTTCAACTCTCCAGGCTTTTCTCAAATGCTACCCAGGAGAGGATCTCCCAACTACCTTACCCCAGTGGCAAAGCTCTCCCCAGACACACTTCTAGCCCTTTCCCTGCTTTTTCAAAGTGCTCTGTTCCTTATTTTCTCTGCTTATCCTCTCTTTGAAATTAGGGTTTTGTTCACTGCTGTATTTCCATCGCCTAAAATGATAATGAACACATAGTACTTTCTAGGAGGTGGCCTCTACCTTGCCTCTATATTGCAAAAATAGTTGTCACTGACTTTAGCAGTAAGGACTGGACTTTGCCTCTCATGAAGCCTAGTTTTCCTTATAATCGAGGATGCATTTTTGTCCTGGGAGGTGGGCAGGAAAACAACAATAATTTACTGACAATAATAATTTATTATGTGCTACACACTTTATACATCAGTCCCACAAGTTGAACTCCATATTATTATTCCTATTTTACAAAGGAGGAGATGGAGGTTAATAGATATTAAATGACTTGCACAAGATCACCCCAGCTATCAAGACTTGTGCTCAGGATTGATGAATTCCCAAAATTCTTCTCCTTGAGCCATACAATGTTATATTTTCCCTCAGGTGTGTGCCAGAGAAATAAGAGCTGTGCATGAAATTTATCATCAATTAGCCTCACATGTAAGTCCCAGACCAACAAAACATATAATTCATTACTTCTAGACCCTTATATCTATTTATTTCCTATAAATGAATTGTCCTTTAAAAAGAGTGAAAATGATGACACCAGACAGAATCTGATGATGAACCTAATAATTGGTTCAGATGCAAAAAGTCCAAATTGATCCATCTCTCAAAGGACTTTCTCCAGGATTATCTAACTGAGGCTGAAAAGGACCCCATCTTTAAGGTGGGAATAATCATCCCATTTTCCCTTATGACTTTTTAAGTCATCTAGCAATCAAAATCCATGCCATATGATTCTTGAGTTATCTGTTGGGATGTTATCAGCTACTAGCAATAGAAAACCCAAATAAAGCAGTTTTTTTTTTTTTTTTAAAAAGAAGTGTTTATTATCTCATACAGTAAGAAGTGTGACACAGTGTGCCTCCAGGTTGGTGAATTCATTAACAAGGTGACATTAGGGGGACAGCTATTTCTCCCATTTGCCTCTCCACTGTCCTCCAGACAACAACTTGTCTTCTTAAAGCAATCTGGTGGTTCTGAGGTGGCTGGCCCAGATCCAGTCTGTGTGCAGATGACAATCACAAGAGATAGAAAAGGAATGTCCCTGTCTTACCTCCCTTTTTAGAATCAAGTGAAAACATCCCATCTCCTAAGGCCCAGCATGAAGGCACAGGGGCCTGGGAACATGTACTTCTCTTAGTGACTCAGAAGCACAAGAAAAGTCCAACTTCACAAGCACATTTCATGCCTCTTCTTATGTCATATCTACTAACATTGCATTACCCAAAGTGCATGGTAAAACCCAAAGTCAAAGAGGAGGGAAAACACTGCTCTTATAATGGGGGTTATGACAAGGGTCATAGCCTTGTGTAATATTATAACATATAATACTACAAGAAGTAAAGAATAGGGACCATGAATTTAATCTACCATCCTCAGTTACATTAGGTAGAACCACATGAAAATATCTTATCTTGGGTACAAAATGGTTTGAGAAACTGATTATCTCATATGGTTCAATGTCATATCAGCAGTAGAAGTAGGACTTATGCTAGGACTTTTGTATAATGGCCACTAGAACTACCTAGGAAGCAGCACAGTGGTACCACATTAAAAAAAAAAAAAACAGATTTGCTAAGCACACAGGAAATGAAAAATATATGTAATTGTCTGTCTCTGAAATAGCACTTTGGTTCCCTTTAAGTAGAGTCACACTTCACCGGAATCAAGCATTCACTAGAGTTTAAGGATTATGTGAAAATAAACCTTCAGAGCTGAGTACCAATAATATTTTCCCCTGAAGAGTCAGAGGCATGGTGGGCCCACAGGATGGTGATTACTTTTAAGTAGAGTGTTAATTACACATGAGACTTTGTTATAATTGTCCCTGTTGAGAAAACTCACCCTCCGATAGAATCACCTAACATCTAGTATATCTTAATAAGAATTTCCTAATTTGTTCATCATACACCCTGTTTTTTGGCACCACACATATATACCCATAAGCTTACTTTGTCTGTTTCTACCTTTGCTCACCTCTTTGGAATACTTGTCACCTAATGGACGTCCAGCCATCCTTTCTACAGCATGCCCAGCCCCCAGCAAGATGGCTTAGATGTCCTCTACTCTCCCATAATACTCTGTACATATTTGTGCTGTAGGACCTAACACATGGTAACAAAAAAATATATAAGTATATATCCACTTCTCCCTCTAGATTGTGAATTCTTTGAGTGCAGAAACTAAACATTATTTATCTTTGCATCCTTAATACCCAATGCAGTGGTTGGCAAATAGTGGAGGTTAAGAAGTATTTGGCATAGGAAAGGAAGTCCATTACTCAGGGCAGGATAAATGTAGGCTCAGTAACAAACAACCCCAATTTATTTCTTGTTCACATGAAGCAGATGTGAACAAGGGGAGTGGGGGCTACTCAGATAAGAACTTACTCAATGGAGAATATGCAGTGAATCTTTGGTAGTCAGGTAGCTATCCTGTCACAGAAAGAAGGGAGGAAGGATGTGAGGGAGACTGAAGGGAAGAACTCACTCAATGCCCAAATACATCAGCAGTATCTTTTTAAGCCCTATGCAAGGAATTCTGCTCAAATTTCCTACAATTAGACCCTTAAAACCAGATATAGAAAATTGTTGAACAATAAATTCAGACAGAACACACCAAAAATAAAAACAAGGGCAAACTCATGGCAGTTTCATGGATTACACATAGTCAAGAGGAAGGCAAGTTTCAGGAGTAGGGGCCAAGGGTGTGTGAGTGTGTGTGTGTGTGTGTGTGTGTGTGTGAAAGAGAGAGAGAGACAGAGAGACAGAGAGAGAGAGACACACAGAGAGAGACACAGAGAGAGAGAGTTCCATGTCTTAACTTGAGAGATGGTGGGAGAAGACAATGTTGGGATGATGAAGATTGGAAAGGGACTAGGGAGACGAGGCTTATGGGATTTGTGGGAGAATTTACCAGGAATATTACCTACCCTGAAAAAACTTAAAGTCTTCAGTGCAAAAAGTCAACCAAGGGAATCTGGAGATGAATAGGTAATGAGAGAATCATGCCCCTTAGGATCTGGGAGCGGGTGAGGAAGCCATTGTGTTAGGATCTGGAAGTGGGTGAGGAAGACATTGCCCATGAGAAAAGCAAACACTTCCCAGGAGGTTGCTCAAAGTGAGAATATCTGGGGTCAGAAGGCAGAGGGTGTTGGGGTATCTATAGTAGATACTGATATCTCATCAAGATTCATCTTCTCTTCTTCCCAGGAGGTAGTAGTTTCCTCCCTAGTACTTGAGTATTACTATGTCAATGGAATATGAACAGAAATGGTGCTACTACTTTCAGACCCAGCCTATAAAATCCTCCCATGTATACTCCTCCCATGTATATATCCTATATATATATATATATATATATATATATGGGATATGGCTTTTTCTTCTTCTTTCTGCTAGATACAAATAACAATGAAGTCCTTGTTTTGGTGAAGTCACAGATGGAAGGAGCCTGAGTCCTTGAATGACATCATGGAAGAGAGCCTACACACCTAACTCAACACCCACCAGGACTGCATATGAGCAAGAAATAAATTCCTACTGTATTATGGTTACTGTTATCCACCATCCAGGTGCCATTTCAATGAAGGACTTATCATCCCATGTGACCGAATACTGTCAGCAAAGAGCCTTCAGTTGTCAGCCCCTTCAGGAACTGCCTCAGCTCTAAGAGAGTTGTCTCACCCACATTTATGTTGTCTCACCCACCTTTATGTCGTTCCAAAGGAAGCCCACATCCAGTGATCAACTGATATGACAGTGACTATCCAGCCATTTCAGCCCAATATGGGATATGGCTGCTGCTCTAGAGTTTCTATGAATTGACCTATTTTGTCACCAGATTTGACATGTCTCTCAACTTCTCTCTTGTCCAGTCCTGCTTCCTTTCCTTCTTTTCTACAGATGTAAAACCTAAAAACATTCCCTAAGAAGCATCCAGAGACTGCTTCCTAGGGCACCCACTCTGAGATATTTTGTGAAGAAGCTACATGGTTGAATATGTTTGTTATAACATTCCAACCCATCTTGACTACAGAGCACAGAGGTGAACACATTTCTGCTGACAAGGCTAAGCTAGGGTAACCAGAAGACAAGTCCCTTGGTAATGAGAAAAGTCTATGCCATCTGCAATGGCAGAAAATTAGACCAACACACAAGGAGGAAAGAGAGAGACAGATGGAGAGAGAAAATCCCAGCTGGGTCAAATCTCCAGTTTTTGAAAGAGTAATTCCTCAAGTTTTTCTTTGAGATGCTCTAGTATCTTTCCCAACTACAGGAATCAATGAACTTCCTTTTCTTTTCTGTTTTTATATCTGTATTCATAGAGAAAAGTCATAAGAAACCCACTCCTGACCCTGTGCCCATTACCACCCATGCGAGGCAAGGGTGAAGGCCTAAATTAGCCACTGTCAGTTCTTGTTCCTTGTAACCAAAGGAAGGACAGTTTGGAGATATGATGGGAGCAGAGTACACAGCCAAGTGATATATTCTGGACAGGACAAGTTCAAGTGCTTGTGAGATATGTCAGTTCTATGCACCTGGAGTTCAGGGCTGAGGTCTGGGGTGGGGAGAAACAAATCTGAGAGGTACCAACATGTAGATGGTATTGTGGTGTCTAGCATAATATTCCATGTCTTTTGCTGAAAGCAACATGATTTTCTTTTGTGGTAATCTTGGCTAATCTTGATGGGGCTCTTAACCAAATGTCAAGTCCTCCTCTAGTCAAGCAGGGAACAGGGATCTCAAGCCTGGACAGTTGACATACACTGTCCACCTGGTTACAGCAATTCTTTGAGGATGCTAAAATGAATTAGGTCAACTCAGGAAAAAAAAAATTAGCCCAAGGACATTTGAGGAATAATCAGGAACAAAGAGTTCTCTTTCTGGCAGGATTATTAAACAAATATAAAGCAAGTTTAGAGCTACCAGTCTTTTTTTTTATAACCTTGGGTCCATTTGATGAGAATGAGGGCAAGATAGCAAAATAAGCAGATCCAAATGATTGTGTGAGAGAGGCATTGTAGTGAGACGACTTTGAGATCCCTGGTGCTGTCATTTTGAATTATGTGAATCAATAAATTCCCATTTTTGCATCAGATAGTTGAGTTGAGTTTATGTTACTCACAATCAAGTGACTTCAGACAAGTACAAATGGCATTTAAAGCCCCATTCCTGGATAAGATCACACAGGAGAGAGTATAAACAGAGAGAGGACTGAGAAACCAAACACACAATAAAAAGCCAATAGAAGAGAAGGAGCCAGCCTTTTGATTACATGGTCTCTAGTCTTTGATAACAAAAAAGGACCAGGATGATAATGTAATTCATTGTATTATGAAAAGCAAATCTATTGGCAGAAATTGATAATTTTTTTAAATGAGTGATAGGCATATAGTTTGAAAATTCCCAAGTCAAAACATTTCTTATGCTTGAACATTCCCAAATTTTAAAAATTCATGTGTGACTTGGTGTTGCTGCATCATTCAAAGAATTCAAAGGAAAGCACCTCTTTGCTGGAGAGTTCCATTGCCGCTGAGTCATGCCATCCAAGATAGCAATGGCTACCTGCCTTTTCTTGGCACCCAGCATTCTGAGATGCAGGAATTCAGGAGTTTGGGCCAGGAAAAGTCAGACATGTGTGGAATGTTTGTAAATATGCACGAGCTCTCTGTGGTTTGCACAGTGACAGAGAGAAGCTTGGGCTCAGGTTATGTTGGCCCCTGAGCTCACTTTGGATGAGACAGACTGGTGTCTGCCAACCAGGGTCCCCTGTTTCGAACAGTAGCCAAACTAGCATCTTTAGCTTCAAAGGGGATTGTTCCAGTTCCCATGTAAACAGTAGGCACCACACCAAACTGATAATCTGAGCAAATTGTACAGGGCTAGGAGTGGTGGGATGATGAGTTCTACCCAACAGGGAGCTGAGACAACCAAATGGTGGTTCTGGAGTAGGAAGCCAGTCCCAGGGTGCAGAATAGGAATTGACTGGCAGGAACTGCAGAAATAGTCAACTCGGAGTCTGCAATTAGGAGGAAGAGTTTACCTTTTTTTTAACCAGATACAGGTGACAAAGGAAAACTTATCCTTCTGGAACATAGGAGAGAAATGTGAATTTCAAGTCATCTTACTTACGATAGAATTTTGATGGGAAAATCAGGAACAAAGAGTTCTCTTTCTGGCAGGATTGCTAAATGGGTATACAGCAAATTTAGACTCTGATAACAGACTCTGAGTAGTCAAAGCTATTCAGTTAGCCTTTGATTTCAGGAACTATCACTGACTGCAATCACAAGACCCACTGATATACAGCCTAATAAAACACCAGTGCCCAGGCTGTGGAACCAGAGTGCCCGGGATACTATCATGAGTTTATTACTTGCTTCCTTAATGTACCTCTACTTCCTCATCTATAAAATGACAATTTGAGCCTGGAAAACATTATACTAAGAAAAAAAAAAACAGACACAGAAAGACCAATAACATGGTTAAAACAGTGATCATAAGCAAAGAAAGCAATATACAGATTCAGGGCAATTCATACCAAATTTTCAATGACATTCTTCAAAAGAAATACAGCAAACATTGAAACTCACATGGGGCCACACAAGATGCCAAAAAGCCAAAATTATCCTGACCAAAAAATAGGAAGAATGGAGGTATCACAAAAATTAATTTATTAATTCTTTTGCTGACATCTATAGAAATTATATACTTGGCATATTAATATGTCCCTCCACTGAGGGTTTGGAATTGGGGCTGCTCACAAGTTACTATTTCTTACTTTGCCTGGAGAAGGTAAGAGCCATGATCATTTTGTTATCCTTCAGGTACCTCCCCATTGTCTGGAACATCAAAGATTTGAGATAAACATCTCATACATTTCTGAAAAATGATCTATTCAGAGTCATTGTATCTACATCATAATCAATGGCATGAATAAGTCATTTAAAATCTATATCTGCACTTTCAGATTCAAGCAGCATGTGACCAGAGGAATACCCCATAGGAAGTGCTTTAAAATGAATTTGTTTTCAAAGACTGAATATATTTTAAGGAGCTGGTGCTACATTACATTTTATATTAGCTTTGGTTGGCATTAGATAAAATTATTTTGGTGATCATGCAGTTAATAATAAACTTTTGTAGCTATAGTTGACTTGTAGTTCCCAAAAGACATGACCACTTGAGAAGCTCAGAATGTGACCTTATTTGGAACACAAGTCTTTGTAGACAACTCAATAAAAGAAAACAAAGAATCAATCAAAAACTGGGCAGAAGTGCTAAATAGGCATGTCTCCAAAGAAGGCATACAGATGACCAAGATGGAGAAAATCTCATCATCACTTATCACCAGGGAAATGCAAATCAAAACCACGAGATACCACCTGACACTGGCCCACATCAAAAAGACCAGAAACAAAGTGCTGGTGTAAGTGTGAAGGAACAGGAATATGATTACACTGTTGGTGGGAATGGACACTGGTGCAGCTCTAATGAAAGCTGTGTGGAGATTTCTCAAAAGACTAAAAATGGATCTGCCATATGAACTCTTAGGTATTTACTCCCAAAATACAAAACCACTAATTTGAAAGGAAACCTGCACTCCTATGTTCAGCAGCACTGTTTACAAATCACTCTAAGTGGCCCCCAAAGATGAGTAGATTAAGAAGATGTGGTTTACATACACACACACACACACACACACACACACACGAATACTACTTAGCAATCACAAAAGATAGACTCATGCCATTTGCAGCAACATGGATGGAGTTGGAAGGAATTATGCTAAATGAAATAAGCCAGAAGGAGAAAGACAAACACCAGATGGTTTCACTTATATGTGGAATATAGAGAAACCAAACCAAAGGTCAAAGACAGACTTTAAAATCAACCCTTGAAAGTTGACTGTAGATCTGAGGCTTTCAGAAGGGGAATAGGTGAGAAATAGGTAGGGTGGGAAATAGGTAGGGTGGGAGAACAATGGATGATGATGGAGAATTGATGATGGTTCTTTGGGGGTGGGAGTGTTATGTTTCCTATACTGTCAAAATGTTAGCAAGGATGTGAAATAATGGCAATTCAATAACAATCAACCAACCAATATTTAACTTTTAAAAAGGGTCTCAAGAACACCCTAGACAGAGACAGAAAAGGAGAAGACATAGAGACACAGAGAGAAGGTGAAGGCAGGGTTAGGGTTTTCAAAGCCCTAAGACAAGCAATGCCAAGGTTGCCAGGAGCCACAGAAGCTGAGAGCATGGGCCATGGAAAGATTCTCAGAGCCGCCAGAGCAAACATGGCCCCATCTGCTGATACCTTGATCTTGAACTTGGGGCCTGCAGTACTGTGAGAGAATCCATTTCTGTTGTTTTAAGCCATCAACTATGTGGTCATTTGTGATGGCAGTCCCAGAAAATGACTATACCTGCTGAATAATTGACTAATCATTTCAAAGTCACACCAAGCATAGTTCCATTCTCCTGGTTTTGTTTGACTTACATCCTTCATTCAGAGAATGTTAGTGAGTCACCATTGCCAGGGTTTTTTGGAAATAGTGTTAAATTTTTCTACAGCTAATTAAATGCTATGGTCACACAGCAACTGCTGTCTACAGGAGTGTAAACTAGACTGTTGTTGTTGGGCTATTTATTTTTAATCTTAGAAAGCTAAATAAGTTCAGGGGTAAAACTTAAAATACTAGATTCTTCTTCCAACTGGAAGGCAGAGTAGCAGAGTGATGAGGACCATGGGAAAATGTCAATCCTTGTCCTTGAACAAATTAATGGAACTCTCTAGGTTTCTCTCTACTCATTTGGAAAATAAAGATTATTGAAATCGCCCCCAAAATATTACCAAACAACTGAATAAAGGAGACACTATCTTGACAAAGTCCTAGTAGCCTCTCAGAAAAGGGAGGACATATAAAGGGTTTGGAGGTCTCGGTTCAAGAAACTCCAAGAGGATCTTTCAAGGAGGGAATTGACTGGAAGTGGGCTCACATGCCGACATAATAGTTTAGGACTGATGGATCCAGTGAGCTGAAGGGTTGAAAGCAAATCTTGATGGGTAACTGTGGCTTCATAAGAACAATTCATTTGCCCAGAGTGAACAGACTGGTATCTCAGATAAACTGACCTGCAGGAATTTCCTGCAGCAAACAGAGAAAGTATTTATTGGTTTACAGTCTTATCTTTCCCAGAAAAGTTTTCATGGAACAAATAATCAAGTCATATTGACACAGGTGGTCTTAGTTCTAAGTCCAAATAGTTATGTCATGTTGAAAGCAGTTGTCACAGTTCTCAAGATAATAATATCCACTTCTGGCAGTTGTGTTAAGGAGCAAATGAGATTCTGGCTCTACAGTGCCACCATATCAAAAGGATGAAATAAACAATAATATCATCATTATTACTAACATTATTATTGTCCATTTTTACCTATTTGGAAAAACAAGACAAATGTAGTTGGAAAAATTTCACATTCATCAAATTTTTTATTGCTTATTATAAGGAATAATCAAAATAAATGACTTGTAGTTTTCCTGTAATTCAGAGACTACTAAACTACTGACATTGTCGATGGAATTAACACTTATATAAATAAAGAGACAAAAGAGGGAAAGAAATCAGGGCTTCATTTCTTTGCTGTGATTCTAGATGGCTCTATATTTGCATTCCCTCAAGAGCTCTAGAGTAACCATCTCTCTCTCCAAGCTCACATCTTCAAATGCTGAGGGGTTTCCTGAATGGTAAAATAAAGAAATGCAATACTTCATGGAGACCCAGGGGTCTCTCTCATCTATTCCCTATGCATAATCTTGGTTGAGTTAGTAAAAATTTTCTAGCTGGGGACATCTCTTCAGCCTTGGAACACACAAAACCCAGAGGAATCCCTTGAGTGTTTGTGCTGGCTTTTCCATAGTCATTTGGGACAACAGTGATGGGACTGGAGGGGATTCTGTTAAGAGAAAGAAGTCAAAAGGAGAAAGATAAATACTAGATGGTGTCCCTTATATGTGGAATATAGAGAAACCAAACAAAGGGTTGGTAAAGCCAAACCAATAACAAACCCTAGAAATCTGACTGTAGAACTGAGACTATAGGGGGGAGAGGGAAGGAGAGAGAGGAGAGGACAAAGCAGGGAGGGTACACAATGCACTATGAGGAGGACTTTGTGTGCTTTGATGGTGGGCGTGGGATGGTAACAACGCCTGAAGGGAGATCCTACACCTCAAACCACAAACAAAACTATAAACCAATGTTGCCTTAAAAAAGAATTTAAATTTTTTAAATCCACAGACAGCACTGAATCTCATCCCAAGAAGATGGTAACATGGTGGGTGTCTGTCTGACTCCAAGGGAGTGGTCGCTCAGCAGTCTCTCACTAAACCCCAGAGCAGCAGAGACAGAAGAAATTACCCTGGTTCTATTCTCTGACCAGTTCACTCCAGGGCATCTGAAATTCCCTCTCAATTTCCCCATCTCTGACAGAGAGACAAAGTCAGTGCACTCTCAACTGTTTTGATATGCTTTATAAATAAATGAAAGAATCCACATTCTTGAGAATAAAATTCATCATAATCCTAAAAAATCACTATTATGCAATAATGAAGACAAGTGTTAATGGACAGGAAACTTCATCAGTAAGTCAGAATAATAATAGAAATGCTGATCTGAATGAGCAAAATACAATGCACAGACTGTGTTTTTTAAAATGTAATGGCATCTAATGCGATGTTACTTAAATACAAAAAAAAAAAATCTTTAAATGCAGTGGCACATAATTGCCAAACATTCTATGGTTTTAGGGACCACGCCGGAGATGTACTTAGTGACTACATAAGATGATGTATAATTGACATTAGTTATTTACATGCTTAATTGGTCTGAACATTTACCTTATACTGCTTTTTGCATTATTAATTTGCTCAATTTGTTAGAGTTTCTGAAGCGGACGCAACTTCATTTTAGTACCTGTTTTGAATTCTAAATATTGATATATTCTGGCTTAATAACCTAAGGCACAGATCCCAGGACCTTACCTCAGCATCCTAGCTAACCATTTGTACTTGTATATCCCAGCCAGACTACTTAACCTCTCTGTGCCTCAGTTTCCCCAATGATAAAAGGAAAATAATAATCATAGTTATCTTGGAGGGTATTTGGGAGAATTAATGAGTTAATTCATGTAAAGTAATTAAAGAATGCAGTGCAAGTACATTATACATTTTAGCTCTTATTTATATTCCTTAAAATTACCTGTGGACATTCCTGGAATTTCAGCTTGTAACATTTATGGTGACATTGTCATAGGGAGCAATATGGCGTGGAAGAATTCTTTTAGTTTAAATCTGTGTCCTCTTTTATCTGCATTATTAGAGTATTGGGCAAGAAGTTAGGAGATTTAGGTGCTAGGTCCAATATAGTTGTCAACTCTGTCATCCTGAGTCTATCACTTCACCTATCTGAATCTGTTTATTAAAAGAAAAGAAAAAAATGGGGGGATATGGGATGTATGGGCTCACTGCATCATCATAACATAAGGGTATGTGCTAGAAAGAACCTTATAACAATAGAGCAAAGTTTAAGTTCAAATTCTAGCACTTGTTGCAGATAAAATTCACAGCAAGTCACATATCCTCTTGGAGCCTCAGTTTCCACCTCTGGAAAATGGGCAGAGTAATAACAGGCATGTTCCTCTCCCCGGTTTGTGGGGCACATACAACCAGATAATGAAGAGAGATTTTTGTAAATTATCAAGTACCAAATAAATGTAAGGTAGCATCATTAATGAAATTCTCTGTAGCCTGATTTTTATGCTAAATTTTATTATCTTTCCTATAAGCTTTTGCCAAGTGTTTGTGCTTCTGCAGGTAGGATTCTAAAAAAGATTTGTTTGGCACTCAATTTACATTAAATAATATTTCCTTTAGTTCAGGTAACTGCCATTATTTTTCTTTTTGCCCTTGAGTCATATTCCAATTATAACTCTGCACAAGTCAAGAAACCTAAAGTTACCTGATTGTATACTACCCCTCCTTTGTGCAGATATCTCAGCAGAGGTAACCTAAGAAATAACTTTCTCTATCTTGGGATTTATCAATATTTTAAAGGGATTGTTACAGACAAAGAAGGTAAAGAAAGATTATCTTCATAAAGAAAGGACATGAATAAAACATGTTTGCGTAGGATTGTGTGCATGCACACACGCACATACACACAGCAGACATGAACCTCTACATAAACTATGCTCCAACCAGAAAAGCACTTTCCTACCTCTGTGCCCTGATTCATGCCACCCCCATCCACCTGGAATTCCTATTCCTCCCATTTCTGCCTGTCCAATCATACCTAGATATTAGGGCCTTGTTAAAAATTACAAATTTTCAATGAGATGTATTGAGTGGTTCTTTATACTCTCATTAATCCTCAAGCTATTCATCCTTTTTGGAAGATGATAAAGTGGACAGATGAAAAATTAAATGACTTATTCAAGGTCATCTTTGTGAAACTGGCCGAAAAGTTTGACTTATCTATTCTTACCTTGTACCCCAAGTTTATCTTCTCAAATCACTATAGTCTGAACCAATGGGTACACCCCTCACTAGTCCAGTTCTCTTAGTATCCACATATAATATCACATGTAAGCTTGCATTAGAGTTCCTTGTAAATAGATACTTCTATCCCCAGAAAGCAGGTCCCATAGAACAGCAACAATTCTTTTTTTCCAAATTTCCAACAGCTTTTTAGCACCATATATGTATATCCAGGTATTGCCTAATTTGCATCTGTTGAACTGGAGTGGAACGTCACAAGGATAGTTCCTCATTCTATGAATGAACTCAGTTTTCTACTTGTCCACTTTGAGTCTCGTGAAAGGAAAGCCTTCTGGAAACAGCATAGTTACCACAGTGTAAATGCAAAGTCTACCACCGCTTTCTGCAGCTCCATAATTCTTAAATGCGAAGCTCTCTTTGGAAAGAACAAGACGTGATGGGTAATCCCTTACAGACAGCTTTTGGGAGTGACCTGTCCTTGACATATCCTGAGTCAGCTGTAGTCTGACGGCCCAAATCCATTTACATGATTTTAATAACTGTCATTATTTCTGTCATTACTTCAACCCAATAAAAACCATCGCCGGATTGATGTGATTATTCCTCGGTTGCTCAGAGTCTCCAAACTCCAGCGTGTGACAGAGCATATGGTCTTTGCCAACAGCATTATTCATCAAAGGAGGGGAAATCACAGTAGCACTCTGCTTTTCACAGTAGGTGATGGCTTTGGGCAAGTCACAGCTCCAGTCTCTCAAAGCTGCAGTCTCTGTTTTTCTACAGTGCACTTCATAAAAGTGAAAATGGAACACATGCTGAATGGGGTTTTCAGAATAATGAAAACCCTATAATTAGGAAGCAGTAGTTAAAATTATATTACCCCATAAGAGTAAAGCATAGTAACAAGCTAATGCAATTACTAATTCAGCTTTTCTATACATAGAGGCAAATAGTGCAATTAAATCCTTACTCTTGATTTTGCAGGGGCCTAATGCAAGGGAAATAAATGAGCTGGATCCCCTTCTTCCCATTTCTGTCTCTATTGTGCCATCAGGGAATAGATTTCCCTCCTCTGGTTCCCCAATGCTTTCTGAAAAATAAAGTAGGCCACCAGCTGAGAGAAGGATTATGCCCTACAACCATGCACCTGGAAAAGAAGCCCTCACTTTACAAAGGTTGCCAAAAATTTGCCATTGCTACTGACAGCCTCCTATTCCCTTGTCAGCCTGCTTGTTCCACTTAGCAAAAGATTCACTATGTGGGTCTTTGTATGTGAATGTCAGTGTGCATCACGCACCTTGACTGGGACCTGTCCCCATACATGGTGCCCATCTAACTCACCATCTTTACCTATAACACTTCTCCCGTATGAGACCAAGCCACTGCAGACAAATGATCGACCCACCATCCCCCAAACAGTTTTTACCTTCTGATTGCTACACCTTTATGAATACCATTCCCTCTGCTTGCAGAGTGGATACCAAATTACTACAACTTCTCCCAAACACCCCGGTTGGAGGTACTGGCCTCATGTAGCGAGTGGTGTTTCATTGCCACAAAGAGGACAGATGAGGGTGGATCGATTCTTTGATGCTAAAAACAAACCAACCAACCTGGAAACTCAACTTTCTGCATGTAATTATAACCTTTAGTATCCAGCAGTACAAAGCCCAATAGACCCTGTTGGGACATGCATTATTATACATGAACAACCAAATTCAGTAAATGGTTGGTCAGTTCTGAACACAGAATAGAGACCCCTGGGTGGCCATTTTGATTAACCTAACTCAAACATTCCTGATTCAATAGAGGAAGATGAGAAGACCCAAAACTGTGTGCCAATGGGACATAGATTCATAAATAATTCATTGAGATACATAAACAGCAAGTTAACCAATATTTCACTGACTCTAAGTTACCACTGAATGACCCTAAAACACATCATTATTTAATCCGTCATGAAAAAAAAAAAAAAGCACTAGTTAAAAATTTTCACTTTCTGTTGTGTTAAATTTTAAATAAATCTGTTTTTATTAAAGAAAGCGTGATGGGGACATATTTCTAAATGCACAGCAATGGCTGCCTTGTCATATCCAAACCTGACAAACTGAGATGTTTACACCATCCAATGTAAGATGCATCCTGATTCCAGAGTTTTAAACTGCAAGAAAAGGTGCTTCAGCCCCAGTGCAAGAGGGACTGTGTACTGTTCCGATGAGAACCATGTACAATCTACAGCCTCTCACCACTGACATCGGTTCCAGTTCCAAGTGACAATGGGATTCCTGCCCATGTCTTCCTGGGCTCCTTTTCCTATCCCCCCCTTTTTGTAGGCTCCATGGGCACCCTCCCAGGACTGGCTGCACAGTGGACACCTCGCACTGTGGTCACATTGGCTACCAGTGACCAGCTTTTAAGGCCCAAGCCTTTCTTTTGGGTGTTTTTGTTTTCATACTTTTTCAAAACTCCTTAGCACTCACCATTGCCACTTTAGTACTACTATTATTACTTTGGGTTTGTTTTTTTTCTGAAGTTTATTCTTTTTTAGAAAATTTTTGTTGATTGAAAACCAGTAACTGTCCCTATTCTCTTCCAGGCTTTTATATTTCTGCAGTGATTTGGGGTGCTCTTTTAAAGTGTATCCCTGTTCCACTCCTAAGAAGTTACCTAAGCATTCCTTCTCTACTAGCCTAGCTCTTTTTTGTTTTAGTTTAAAGTTCCTTTTTTTTTTTTCTGTTATACAGCAAGATCAAAGGGAGCACCTTGTCCCTGGGGCTTCAGCTACTGGCAGGAAGAGAAGCACAGAAAGGACTTTAACTCTTTACCAACCATCATGACCCATTATCCAATCATTTCACAACTCGGCCAGAGGACCCCAATGCCATATACTTACACACACACACACACACACACACACACACACACCCCACTCAGGCTTACGGTCTTTTTTGAATTTACTTTGTTTCACCTTCAATGAAGTTTTTAATATTCATATTAACCTGATTTTACCTGTAGAGAAATGATCAGGGACATGTGGGCATTCTGTGATCTGTCCTGGTTCTAAATGTCCCTGAGGGTGGTCCTGACCCACATAAAAACAGATTTGCATCAGAGTGAATTTCATTCAAACACCTGCTTTCATGACACCCCCAACATTCTCTTCTGACCAGTGATATTTCTTCTTTTTTTAATTATACGTATGTATATATATATATATTTTTTTTTTTGAGGTAACATTAGCTTACAACATCGTATATGATTTATAGGTGGAAGCGCACACCTCTCTGAATGTTTGTTACCGTACCACACTCACCACCAAGACTCCCATACTCCTCTGCTATAGTCCTCTGGCTTCCTCTCCCTCCCTCTTCCCTGGCCCTTCCCTCCCCATCCCGTGCCCTCAATTCTTCAGGCAGATTTCTAAGGTTTGTTTAGGTTTGTCTGTTCCTTTGCCTTATTTCTTTGTATTCCACATATGAGTGAAATCATCCTGTATTCATCTTTCTCCTTCTGACTTATTTCACTTAGCAATATCGCCTCTAGTTCTATTCATGTTGTTGCAAATCACAAGATTTCATCTTTTTTACAGCTGGGTAGTAGTCTACTGTGTGTATACACACTGCATCTTTTTAATGTACTCATGTGTCTTTAGATGCTTCAGTTGTTTTCATAACTTGGCGACTGTAAATAGTGCTGCAATGAACATAGGAGTGCATATATCTCTTCAAGTTAGTGTTTTTGCATTCTTCAGATAGATATCTAGGAGCAGAATTGCTGGATCATATGCTAGATACATTTTTATTATTTTGAGAACCCTCGATACTGTTTTCCATAAGGGCTAGGCCAGTCAGCAGGTTCCTTTTTCTCCACCACCAGCATTTGTTGTTTCTGGTTGGTTTGTTTGTCTGTTTGTTGATATGGGCCATTCTCATGGGTATGAGGTGGTATCTCACTGTGGTTTTGATTTGCATTTCTCAGATGGTAAGTGATGGTGAGCATTTTTTCATATGCCAGTTGACCATTTGCATGAATGACCAATGATAGTTCTAAGGTATATTCTTTTTTGATGTCTATGTACAACGGTGTGCTGATAATTATTTAACAATGGGCTGGGGATGAGGGGTGGGTGATAGAGGGAGGTAGTCTTGTCTTGGTTTGTAGAACCTGTTAGTATCTGTAGTGTAAATACTCTCACCATGACAGATTTCAAGCCACCAACATAACATCACTGAACGCAGTTGTCAAGAGATGCATAATGGTGCATGGTTCAAAAGGGGTAGACTCAAGATAGAGTCACACAATAGACTCAAGATTGGCAAGAAGAATAAATGATTAGGAAGTGATAAATTTTGCCTGTTTATTGCCTTTGCCTTTAATATAAAATATTTACTTATAAATTTATATATAACATAATTTTAATAATGGTTGTATTTAGTAACAAGCTTGCAAAATGCTGGGAAATTTAGCAATTGTTTCTTGCAAGCTCAGATAGCCAATTATGAATGTAATAAAGTACAGATTATCTTATATATTATTTTTTCACCCTTAATGTCCCCAACTAGACAACTAGATTATATCCTCTAGGATTTGAATTCATTTGTCTTATACTTCTTTTTATTCACTATGTTGCTAAACACAGAAAGATAATTAATTTCTAACATTAATGAGGGTGCTTAACCACTAAAAATGTTTTTGAAAGGTCATTACAATTACTAGTAATAAAATATAGGCTCTGCCCAAAATCTGACTCTTCCTGCAATGCTGTCTTTAGTCAAGCTAAAATATACATTATCCAAAAGAATATGTTAGGATCAATGCCATTGAATCACTTTTGCCACCAAATCTAAGATCATTTACAATTTGTTATGGATATATAATTGACATATAGCATGTTAGTGACAGGTGGTACAACTTAGTGATTAGATTTTTATAAAATTTTTGCAATACAATCTCTATAGCAAGTCTAATTGATATACATTACTATACACAGTTACAAAAATTTCTTGCTGTGATAAGAACTTTTAAGATCCACACTCTTAGCAACTTTTAAATACATATTCCCATCTTATTAAGTGCAGTTACATCTATTTATATTCTATCCCCATGATATTTTATAGCTGGAAGTTTATACCAAAAATCATCTATGAAGAGCTTCAGTGACTACCTTTGTAATCATCCATGTTAGAAACACTGATCTACATTTAATCACCAACAGGCAAGCATCCCCATTAGTACTGAAGTTAGAGCTCTCTGGGAGGGAATTTTGAGAGTGGGCACCCTGTGGTGTGGTGACCAAACTGAGAACTTAACCAAGTCTCCAAGACTTGCAATCCCTTTACAAATTACACTAACATATAACCCCAATGCCAACTTATTATCAAAGTAATACTATTATTGTCTAGACTAAGACATAGTTTTCCAATATTGGTAATATTGGTATCAACTAATATTGTAATATTGGTATCAACTAATCAGGATCCTTCCTTACCAGAAAAGAAGGGAATCAGATCAGTAATGACGAGGGTATTTGGTTAGTTCAAACCAGACACACCAAAGTGTGTCTGTTGTATCTAAAAAGTGGTGATAAAGTTGGAAAATTCCCATTGGATGAAATCAAAACCACTATTATCTCATGCCAGAAGATTTGCAGCTGAGTAAGATTTAGCTTTATATACAACAATTATATTGCAGACATAGCTTACTGAAAATACCTAGTCCAGAGTGCCAAATACCTTACGTGGTGCTACCACTGTTTCCTACACAGTGGGTGTGAACTGGTCAATACATTCTTCCAACATTGAGTCTTAAGTTTTTACTAACAGCCCTATAGGCAGCACTCCCAATGCTGGCCCTGAACCCAGATGAAGAAATAAGAAGAACACATGAGCAGGTCTCCCACAGGAAAGAAAAGGGCTTTTTGTGACCAAATGCATAGTTTCAGGTCATGCTGGTGGTGTTGCTATCAGAGGGTTAACTTTTTAAAAATCTTGTCAATTGCTCTTTACGGTGAACCCCTAGGTATAAAGTCAAGAGCTTTCTGTTGGCTTTGCCTTTCTCCCTTCCAGCTCTGCAATGAGGAATTGCCATGTGTCTTACTTAGACCTTACTTCACTATCACTTTTGCCAGTAAGTTTTGGAAGTCAATTATTTAAACTCTCCTTGGCTTTTGCAATTCCACATAAAGGGGCCAATGAGAAGAAAAGGAGGTAAAACAAAAGGAAGCTGTTTTCATTGCCTCATGCTGACTTTCTGCTTACCTTTACCATTGAGGTTAGAAAATCTGAACCCTCCCAAATGATCAACCCCTCTACAATTTACATTTACAAAGAATTGGCATAAAATCCCAAATGCTAATTCCTGACCTACCCTGCTCTGTCTCTGATCTACCAAATAGGTAACCTCTTTCCACACAAACAAAAACAACTCTCTCTACCTCTCTGTACCTGCCTCTCTCCTCTGATCCCAAATGACTTTCATTCATCACAATCACTTTCCCATTTACTTGCCTTTCTCCTTCCATTAGACTGTGGGCTCCACGAGGGCAAGACCAGCCTTGGTCTCTATGTCACCACAATGCCTAGCACACAGCAAGTCCTCTCTAAGAATCTGTGTGCTAAATTACACACATGTTGTGCTGAAAATGCCAGCCCTTACTCAGGGTGACAGAAATGGAAACCATACCACCTTACTAAACTGTAACGAATTTTACACGAGTTCTTAAACATGTGTTTGAGCCCTGCTCTCTAATGAAATAGTTCCCTTATGAGGGCCTCCCTGGGGGCGCAAGGGGTGAAGCACCACACTATGAAGAAATCCACAGCCTCTGCAGCATGAGTTCGATCCCCAGCCGGCCAGGAAGAAACCCACATGGCAAGGCAGACCTCTCCGGTCTCGCCTGCTGCTCCCCTCAGTAGTGTATTTCGGTCAGTCTGCCTGTTCTGTTCCCCACTTTGTCTCTGGTGAATCCTCTGACCCCCCCCGCATCGCTGGCCTGTACCCCAGCCAGCATAAATAAATAAATTTGTGTGCATAAATAAATAATTTTTTTTTAAAAAAAAGAAAGAATTCCCCATGAGCATTCATCTTCCGTTCTTCCAATTAAGCTGCTTCACTCAGCATTCAAAAGCTTTACTATAGAAACTCTGGAAGTCAGTCAAACTTAAGTTGTAGCAGTTTTCATTGATGATCTCACAGGAAAACTGTAGGGATAAGCATCTAATGAAAATTACTTCTGGCATCTCCCCGCCTCCCTTCCTAAAATTCCTAGAGATTTTTTTTTTTCCTTGTTGATTTTAATGTTTTCCCAATATCTTTTGAAGTTGAGCAAGCTCCCGGGAACTTTGTGAAAGGTTCTCTGAGCTCCCTGGTCAGCATTTTCAATCTCTAATTATAACTTCGCATGATGGCTTTCACGTAATGCTTCTAAGGTGGGGCTGAATAATTGATGGTTTTGAAACTAAATCTCCAGTAGCCACAGTCAATGTATTAAGGCTTAATTCTTCTTATGTCCTGCAGAAGTTGCTGAAAGTGAAGAGGAAACTCACACTATCTTCCATACTAAGAAAACAGTGGTATTTTATCAGAGTTTAGTGAAATATTTCTAACGGCATCAGAACTTGGATACTCAAGTACTGAATTCACCTCAATCTTTCATAATTGCTTCCAGGGAAATCTATTATCAGATGGCCTGACAATGTCCCTTTGGAAATCCTGCTTTAAAGAACAAATAAGAAAAAGTGAGTAGTTTCCTATAGAAAGAATATCTTTCTCACCCACTGCCTTTACAGAAAGATTAAAGTATACTCAAAATATAATAAAGAAATAAAGGAACTATATTGGAACAGAGATAAAAACATTTTGACTTGAGAAAGGAACACCAGTGGTGGTGTTAGATTTCCTGTTAATACAAAGAATAGGTTTTACTTTTTGGTTAGAAAGAAATTTTGTCTCTCAATCTTTAATCATGACTTCCTGTTTTATCAAACTTCTATTCCTGTTACAGTTCTTCTCACTTTCCCTTAATACTTTCACATTGTTTTGTCTGTACTTACTGTCCTTCTAATAAGCCATTTCATTTCCTTCCATCCTGTCTCTTCCATCAAATGTAAACTATAATATCTCCATTAGTTCTTATGGATATGTCACCCCTCCATCCATCCATCCATTCATCCACTCTTCCATCTACCCATCCATCTATCCACCCATCCATCCAACAAACATGTACTGTGGGTCTTCCCTTGGCTCTATGTGGTGGGTATAAACAAAGAAAACTGTTCATCTCAAGGTATTTTCAGTTTAGTGAAAACTAAAGTATTTGGAAAACATTTGGCAACATATTCAAACTATATTAAAATTCCCAGGCATGATCGTCATTCCCCCATGCTTGAAGGTTCTGATTAGCTGCTGAATTTATAACACTAACCTAGTGGACAAGCTATAACTATGATTCCTTGGCCTTGAATCTAGAAGTCCATACTGTGCCATCAGTCCTACGAAAGAAAGCAGGACAACAGGTAGAAAGCTAGAAATCGAGCAAATCACAGGCATAACTGCATTGAGAGTTCAATTTTCCTCTCGTTCAACAGTTTTTGGATAAGAGGCTGTGTTCCTGGAGATTAGACTATTCCATAGCAGAGCTGTGCAACCCACTTTAGGTTTACCTGGAATGATTCCCATTGTGTCTCTTAACATTCCCTTTGGTCAAAATACCAGGCGTGGCATCAACCTCAGAGCCCACAGTGAGGTTCTGACATCTATGTAGCAGCAGTAATACACTAGCCCAATAAGAAACCAACATTTTTATGAAGTGCATGATCTTTAGTGCCAAAAGCCAAGAGATGTTGATTCACATACAGCCTGCCTCCCAAGTAAAGAGCTTAAAAGGGCATTCTGAATTTCATCTCTCCCTCAAGCCCATACTTGTAGTCAGCAGCTATGTAATGCTAATGATTATTAAAAGCATTCATTTAATGGAGTAATTTCAAAATCCAGTGTTTTCTTCTGCCATATGACTTTGGGCATAAAGTGATTAAATTGTAATGTCCAGAGTCTCTGTTGCTGAACTGTTTAATGGTGCTGCACATCAGAGGCCCCGAGATGAGGAGGGATATGCTCTTAGTCCACGTTCCCAGGGAAAAGTGATTCCTCATGGTCTAGTGGGGTTTAAATCCTGCTCCAAACACTGCAATATGCAGACTCATGCTGACCCTGCGTGCAGTCAGCAGAGGAGACAGGTCCATACCTAACTCAGGATAGAAAGAGGAGTCTTCATTAGGCAGCCATTCCCAGGGTTCGAAAACAAGGAGAAGAACTGTTTTCTAATGAAGAAAGAAAAAAGACCAGAAGACTCTGCACAGTGCTTGAGACAAGGGCAGTGGAGGAACATTAAATGTGGCTGAAGTCTGGACCAGTCAAAGCCTAATCCTTTGTCTAGTAGTAGTAGCTATCAGGCACTGGTCACATTTTATAAGCCAGGCACTCCACTAAGCACGTTAGCAGAAAGCACCTCATTTTATCTTTCCCACAACACCTACAGAGGGTGCACTTTTGTAGTCCCCATTCTAGTGATGGCAAAACTCACAAAAAAAAAAAAAAACCCACAAAGCTTACAAATAAATGAACTAAATCAAACAAAAACTCTTAGACTAAAAGAGCAACACAGTGGTTATCAAAAGGGAAGGGGGTGAGAGGTGTGGGCCAATTAAATAAATGTATCAAATATAAGGTGATGGATGGAAACTAGGGGTGACTATTATGTGGTATACACAGATGTTGTACACCTGGAACTGAGCTAATGTTACAAAGCAACATTATTTCAATAAAAAAGGAAAAAAACAGAGGTTTAACAGAATTCAGTAAATTGACCAAGGTCAACTAATTTAGTAGTGGAGCTGAAATTCAAACTCAAGTTGGCTTGACTCCAGAGCTTAAGTTCTTTAACCACAATGCTGGTTGAGTATGACTGCCAGTTCCTTAGTTAAGGATAACTGGTGGTGAATACCACTGTGGGTAATTTTCAGTTCCTTGTTTTGAAATATGATTAGTAAACTATGTGTGATCCTCACATTGAATGGGTAGCCTCAGTCATTTCAAAAGATCCTTTTTGTTTCGGGGAGGGAGTGTTCTTACACATGGGACTCTGGTAATGGTGCACAGGTGAATTGGCGGTGGGAATTTTATAGGGACTATACCTGAGAAGAGAAAGCAAGCATTGTACAAAAAGGAAGATGGATGTAAAATATATATTTAAAAAAATAAATAGGATTAAAGAAATCGTTTTGTTCTCTTCATAAACTCCAAAGTTAAAGAGCCATTTCAAACACTGTCACATACAGACACCTGATCCAGCAAGTCATATTTGACTATTCACATCAAGATTCTGGACCCCCAAAAGGGAAAAAATAGATAACAATCCCATGTTCAGAATTCTGCCCTGATGTGGCTTATGTTCTTTGATATGATATTCATTATATTATAAATATTTTTAGGAATATAATACAGTTTCTATCCCCAAACATCTTACATTCAGACTGTGTACACTGGAGACAGAGTTCAGTAATACTCAAGCAATTTAAGCCCTCAGTGACCCAGGCAGTACTAAAGACATGCAGATAATCAAAAGACCTCAAAGGAATGTCCTTGTCCTTGCCTATGTGATTGGCCAACCCATAGACCTCATTCTACTAGGCTAAAAACAGAAAAGGAACTCTTGTCCACATACTTTACTTTGCCTAAATAAACCATTTAAAACCATAATCGTTCTGGAATTTTGGATGCCCAGAGTCCCAAATCCCATATAGATTTAATAAGACTATAAGCATTATACCAATCAGTCCCTCCCTTCATCACTTTCTAACATAATTCAGAAAGTTAGAAACTTCTTGTAAAAGACAGTCTCACTCTCAGCAAACAGTCTCTCTTTCCTGCTTCATTAACTTTTAACTGGTGCTTTTAATATTCAGTTTGTACTTTTAAACTTTTAAAGCCTTTATCAGATGTTCTTTGAAACCAAATGCATACCACCAAATACACATGTTTCCAACGTGATCAGATTTCTTTTAAACCTATTCACAAAGACCTTGAGAGGACAAAGAATGTATTTAATGATAGGAACTAGCATGGCGCCAGTAATGAATGGTTCAGTTCTGCCAATAATACTCAAAATGAAGGCAATAATTTTTTAAAGCCCTATTTTGCTTTAGCAATTTAAAGAAAAAAAGTTTCACATATATTATCTTATTTAATCTTTCTGACCACCGGAATGGGTTTTATTATCTGTATTTAAAAAAAAAATAAGGATACTATGGTTGAGAGCATTTAAATAGCAGAGCCAAGCTTATGCAACCAGAATGTGGCAGAGTCGGCACCAGAATTCCGGCCCTCTGGCTCATGTCCCATTGCCATTTCAATTCAGCTATTTATATCAAACAATATAACTTCTATTCTTGTGTGATCTCTACAAGGACAGGTTGCAAATCTTTTTTGTCTTTGGATCCCTGGTACTGTCTTAGGACAAATAAGAGTTTCTGGTGGACCAGAAATAAAGATGTTTTGTTCTAAAACCTGCATTTTTCATAGCCACTGTTAGCAGTTAGCTGGGTTGAGCTAACAGTAATAACATCAAAATTTCCAGTTTTTAACATGGATGGTACAATTAGCTTTCCTGTACTACATGACCACACAGTGGGTCACAAACCTAACCCAAAAAGAGAGCAAGGGAGACACTGTGATGGGGGAGCACCTGAGCCAGGGACACAGGAAACCTCCTACGTGGGTTCCAGCCAGAGTTAAAAGCTGCTGGTTGTCTGTTGGATACAGAGCTGGGTTTTCATGCTAGTCCAATTGCTCTTTAACTTTTAGGGGCTCTTGATCCTTTTGATAGTCTGAGGAAAGATATGACTCCTTGTACCAGAAAAATGCATATATACACTTTCAGACTAATAACTGCATTTAATTTTAAGAGGTTTCTTGATCCCCTAAAGCTTGACTTCAGACCAACTGGGAATCTATGGACCACCATGTAAGGAATTGTCAGTTCACTGAGGACAACTCTGGTATCACAGTTATCTCTGAAGCTCAGCATCTAGTATAGAATTTGGAACATATTACATCTTGGTTGAGTGAGTGAGTGAGTGAGTGAGTGAGTGAGTGAGTGAGTGAATGAAAGAAATGCAACTGGAGTTCCTGCCTATTGACATCACATTGGGAACATCCTCTTCCTCTCCCTTATGAAATATGTTGTTAAAATTACTTAGATAGCATGGTTTAAAGGAAAGCTTTTTTTTTTTTATAGACCCAGCTGATGATTGTTATATTCATTGAAATAGTTGATGGACTCATTATCAGCTTCTACAACCAGAACTAAAAAGGGCATTGTGTCTACAATTTACAAATAAAACTTGGAAAGACATAGCCTAGAAGGGCAATCCCACTTTCCCAGTAGCGATAGAACTGAAAATCTGTGTTTTCGATCTCAAAGGTAAGTGTAATGGTTATTTAGTATTAAGCTACTTTTCTCTTAATATATCACTTTAAAAATACTACTAATGAGCATATTTCTTTCTTTTCTGACTTGTGGGAGAAAAGTATTATTTTTAATAATTTGGGGGTGGACATTAGCTGGTTTCTCTATTAACTTTATATGTCCTATTTTAAAAAGAGGAAGAGAAAAAGAGACAGAATGGTAGAATAGAAAGAGAACAGCCTACTTTCCTTCTGTTGCTCTGGTCAGGTTTATCTGGGCATTACCCATAGAAGGAGTGACCAGACTATAAGCTCTTTGAGAGCAAATTATGCCACATAGCTTTGTATCTTGCTTCCTTTGCTCACTGCCAATCTAAGTATGCTACAAAGAGAGAGATATTAACTATAGCTACAGTGGGCCATCAAGCAGGTAGTACAGACCTATTTTTTTGTTTGGGAAGGAAAGAAAAAGAGAATTGTAGCAGAAAGTAATGATGCCAAATATTTTAAAAGTATTGAAGTCATCATTTCACACTGATTACATTTTAAAGTAAGAATGTCTCCTGTGGTTTAATGTTTTTTTAATTTCTTTATTTCTGATGACAAAACTTCTATGTAAAAAGTTATGCTTCAAGTTAAGTCATGAGGAATTAGAATTGCAAGGTATGGTACATACTGGCAAAAAGAAAAAAAACCACAACTCTATAACCAAACAAAGGGTCAGACAAAGAAAAACTTTAAAAGCAACCCTTGAGAGCTAATCATAGATCTGAGGCAACCAGGAGAGGAGGGAAATGAGAGGAGAGGGGCAAGGGTAAAAACAGGGGGTGGGGAAAGCACAATGAACTATGGTAGAGGACTATGGGTACTTTGCTGGTGAGAGAAGCTACAGTGACCAACAGGAGGGAAGAAATCCTATAATGTCAAAACAAAAAAAGGAATTAACAAGGATGTAAAACAATGGTACTCCATTAAAAAATAAATAAATATGTATTTAAATATGTAATTTGTATTTAAATTAAAATGCAATGTGTAATTTGTAATTAAATATGTAATTTGTATTTAAATATGTAAATATGTATTTAAATATGTAACAAATGGGTTTATTTTTTAAAAACTGATATATAGAGTTCTTTCTACATAAACGTACTAACTCAAAGGGAAATTTGCACTCCTATGTTTATTGCAGCACTATTTACAGTTGCCAAGATAGGGAAACAACTTAAATGCCCCAAAACAGACAAATGGATCAAGAAAATATACACACACATACACAATGGAATACTATTTGGTGACCAAAAAAGATAAACTCATGCTATTTGTGGCAACACAGATGGAGCTGGAAGAGATCATGCTAAGCAAAATAATTCAGAAGGAAAAAGAAAAATATCAGGTGGTCTCACTTAGAGGGGAAATATAGGGAAACCGAAGAAAGGATCAAGAAAAAGACAAAACTTGTAGGCAAACCATAGATCTGAGGCATCCAACAGGGGACAGGGAGGCAGGGGGCCCAAATAGGGGAGGGAAAAGCACAAGGGACTATGATGATGGGCCACGAGTACCATGGTGGTGGGAGAACTATGGGGATTACACCTGAGGGGAGAAATCAAATATTGTACAAAAGTGAAGAATAATGGAAGAAAATTTTAAAAAATTAATTAATAAAAAAATATCCTGTGATGTTATAGAGGTGTTAACTAAAGCTGGTAATTATGCTGCAAAATATAAATTAACACATTGTTCACACCAGACCTCTGCAATGTTATTATATGTCAAAATTATATCTCATCTGAAAATTCATTTAGAAAACATTTGAAAAAAAGAGTTGTTTCTCCCTTTTGGATCAAACATGCAAACAGTGTAAGAAGAAGGAGGGTCCGCTGCACTGGCAATGCACAGCTATGGGGTCTTTTGGTCTCGATTCTTCCTCATAGATACCAGTAGCACAGATATTGTACTGCCCTTCCATCCAAGGAGCACAAACATTCTCACATTAATATATTTAAAGTCCATTAACAGGAAATCTATACTTGGCATGTGGCAAAGCTAATCTCAAAGACTTAGTTTTTGCTAGCTCTTGAGTCACTTAGCTTACCTAAGCATATCATTTATCTTTTAATGTGATGTTCAAAATCTGGCTACTGTATTTGACATTGTGTGGGGTAAGGAAGAATGAAGAAATCAAAGTTTCCTGAATATGCTTTATGTGACAGAAACGTGGCAAATTATCTCATTCTAAGGAATTCTTTTTACCCATTTTATAGATCAAGAAATTGAGGTGCAGAGAAGTTAAGGGATTTACCAAGGCAGGCCATACTGCAGAAACAATAGTCGGGATTTGAATTAAAGACACTCCGTTCTCAAAGCATAGACCCAAGACTCTTGCTTGGTTTTTCAAATCATTCTATTTACTGGGAATCATGTATTAAAGACTAGTTTCTGTTTGGAAAAGTTAAAAGACAAAGACTCAAACTCCCTGCTCTCATAATTTGGCTCAATCACTTGAATTGAGTGTAATTCAAATATTGTCATTAGTTTCTACCATCTCCCTTGGAGGTCAGGATCAGGAAGTGTGGTAACTCTCTACACTCTAAGAAAAAACCAATAGGTCAAAACAAGGAGCTGAACTGACCCCACAGTGGGAAGCCAAGCTAAAGAATAGAAAGAGGCAACCTGAACCCAGAACTTGGCTCTCAGGTTTAAATGCCTCATCATGTAATGTTGGCCATGGTGCACTGGGATGAGCAACAAGAGCTGAGTCAGGAATAGAGACTCAGATTCTATTTCTGCTTCCAACGAGAACTTGGAAGGTGATCTTGATCCAGAGCCTTCACTTCAGTGTTCTCACCTTTGCAGTAGGGGTAATAAAGTCTTCCTAGCATCCATCATTCAAGTTGGTGTCTAAAGTAGAACTGACATGTAGTGAAGCAGGCATTGGCACAGAGAGGTAGTGCTGCCCACTCAGCAGAACTTGGTATAAAAGACCTCCAGGGTCTATTCAGCACCAGGGCCCTTCTCTGACCATGGAAAGGTAATCAGCACGTCCAAACTACAAACTTTTACCCACCCCTGAAAACAAATGGGCAAGTCCTACGAGGTCATGTCTCCAACAATCCCATATCCTCCCATCAATGTTCTTTGGTTGTTCCAGTTAATTCAGTACCACTGCTGCCCAGGAGCAGAATATAAGAACTTGCATGGCTCCAAGAAGGTAAGCATCTTGTCTTCACATCAAGTAAACAGCCAGCCCATGATATTGCCTTCTGTTAGGTGACAATGGACACTCAAGGAGCAGCAGTTGAGAAGCTGTGTGTACATGACACTTAATATCCTGGAAGGCAGTGGACATATAGGGATGCCCAACCCCATGGACCTGGACCAGCGGTGAACCCAAGACCATCTCTTCCATTTACCGGACTGTCGCCACCTCCCTAGCTTGCAGAAAATGACCAATGGCTACAGAGGGATGACTCCTTTCAAATAGAAAAAAGGTGGTGTGTTATATGTTATCTAGCCAACAGGAGAGAAAGGGGGCTGTAAGAAAGTGTGTCTAGTATCGAAGTAAAAATAAGCTGACTTTTCTATGTTTATAGCAGCACTATTTACAATAGCTAAGCTTTGGAAACAACCCAAATGCCCAAAAATAGATGACTGGATCAAGAAGATGTGGTACATATACACCATGGAATATTACTCAGCATTCAAAAAAGATAAACACATGCAATTTGCAGCAACATGGATGGCGCTGGAAGGGATCATGCTCAGCGAAATATGCCAGAAAGAAAAAGAAAAATACCGGATGGTCTCACGCATAGCAGGAATCTAGAAAACTTAAATAAGGGACCAGGAAAATGAGCAATTATAAGAAAGTGAAAATCAAAATCAACAGAAAACTATGAACCATAGACACTCTATGGGGGGTAGGGGAAGGGAGGGGAGGGATTGGGGTCAAAATAAGGGGGTTACAATTGTATGGGGAATATAAAAATAAAATTTATTATTAAAAAAAAAAAACCCAGCTCAAAAAAAAAAAGCCGACTTTTGAAGCTATTTTCATAGTTTTCAAATTTGAGAAATAAATGACCATGGCTGAGATTACAAAGAGCAGTACAGGCTGCCTGACCAGATTCTGCATTTTGTGTGATTCTAACATCTGTTGGGGAGCACCTCATGGGCCCTCATTCCATGAGGCACTTTACTATACATTATTTGAATTAACCCTCATGGCAATCTATCATCCTCTGGCATGAGCCAGTGACATGACCCTGGACAAATCATTAATATCCCTGGGCTTGGTCCCCCTCTAAGCCAGGGTATAAATTATCAACTCATATGTTGAAATCCCAGCATGATGCCCAAGAATGGAACAGAGAAGGAGACAGTGAGCCCTGTTGAGTAGGTAGATTACTTTGATCTGGAAAGTGGAGGGAGGAAGCAGTGTAAATAAGGGGGAGAATATATAGGAAGAAAAGAAAAGGCTAATTCAATAAGCAGTTTCAAGTCTCAGCCTCAAAACCCATGTCTTTCTTCCTGGGACTATGACTATTTTATGCTGGCTTAAGAAGCTAGACTATCTCCCCTTTGCTGCAGAAAATAGACAGGATAACAGGAAACTGTTTCAGATTCCTCAGTGATTATAGCTACTTAAGTTTGACTTACCAAATACTGTCTCAAACAGATGGTATGTAACATTTGATTAAGGGCTTATCCTGCAAGCTCAACAGGGAACATTTCTTTCCTTATTAATATAGTAAAGATGTAGAGAAAAAAGGAAATAAACTGACATCTTTGCTCATATACCATTATATCAGTTTTGTCCAATGTTTATGCCTTTTGTAAAATAAGTCTGGACTCATTATACAACTCAAGACCAAACTACACAATACTGACCGCATTGACTCTTGAAGAAGGATGCTAAAGATCATCTCCTTCATGCCCCTTATTTAACATAAGGAAACGGTAGTAGAGTCTTAGCCATTTGTTCATGGACACATGTTGGCAAATGTGGGGCCAGGCCCTCTAACTCCAGGACTTTCTATGTGCATATGGGGAGAACATGCAATTCTGTCAGCACCATTATTAGTAAATTAGCACCAATCTGTGATGAGCAATTATCAAAACTTGAAGCTGATGGGGAATGCCATTCAAGTCCAGTTCATGAGCCAAAAGCTCGGTTCTTCAAAACACTGAACATTAATCAGCATTTGGCTTCATTTTGTGACAAGTGTTTTCACAACATCCCAGACAATTACAGTATTCTTAGCTTTGCCTTGTGTAAATACAAAATGAAAGAAAGTCAGAATTTCGTAAATGACAGTCTCCAGAATGGAAATAATGAGTCCCACGGAGAGAGTACAATGTGTTCATCTTTCTAGCGGCCAAATGTAATTTGGAAACTAACGAGGTCACTGAGAGATTACAGAGTGTGAGCCTTCTGCCTGGTGAGGATGAAAAGGCCTCTTTTCACAGTAGCAAAGCACAACTAGCAAACAGGATCAGCCCCATAATGCAGTTACAGAGGAATCACCCCAGGCTTCACGTTCCACTTCTCACTCTCAATGGTTACTGGCCAAGCCACAGTGAAGAGTATTCCCCAGCATCTAGGGAGAAGAAGCAGTATATGAAAAAGTAGCAGAAAAAAGGAAACCAGAAGAAAAAATGGTGATTGGTAGGAGAATCATAGCTAAACTCCAAGGTCCAAAGTTCTCCAGGTTTCCTATGTATGATCGATTGATTGATCTATTTAAAGTTGCAAGCTAAAATCCCAACTGGACTTAATATTAGGCTTTCTGAAAGAAGATTGTTTCATTAACTTAGGGCAGCATCAACTAGTCCTATATTAATAAAGATATGTTAATCAATGATCCAATCGTTTTTGATCACTTCGATAAGAGCTGACAAACATTTCCTGAGAAGTCATTGTGTGTCAGAAACAATGCTAAATGCTTTCCCTTTGGATGATCATAATTTGCACAATTACATTCGGGAATTTGTTTAACACATCTATTGAGCACTTACATAATTCCTGTTCTAGGCAGGGGGGATACCGCAGTGAATAAACAGGCAAAGTCTCTCCTCTTTCTTAGGTAATGTATGTCGCTTAGTTATTGCTGCATAACAAACCTTCCCCAAACCTACTGGTTTCAAACAATGAGCATTATTATTGCTCAGAAGTGTCTAGCTTTCCTGAATGGGTTTTCTGATCTGTAGCCAACTGCCAAATTGACTAGTTTAGGAGGATATTCACTGCCAAGACACCTATCTACTGCAGGAGTTGCTCATCCCCAACAGTTCTTCTTTAGGGCAAAGTCTGACGTCCACAAGGGGAGGGTAGAAATGTGCAAGACCTCTGAAAGTCTTGACTGATCACTAGGACAGTATTATTTCTGTTACATTCTATCACCAAAGAATGTCATCAGACCAGTACAGATTCAATGGTGGGGGAATGGAGCCCACTTTGTGATGGAAAGTCTTGAAGTCACCTTGGAAAGCACAAAGGTACAGGAAGGTCATTAATGCAATTTGTCCACTACATCCAAAATGGCTAAAAAGGTGCTAAGGAATTCATGAAAACCTGGAATAAACACTATAAGGCAAGTTTTACTATCAATCTTTATTCCCCAGATGAGGAAATTAAGGCTTGAAGATGTTTTTGAAAATTGCCTGAGATCTACTGACATACTAGGATAGAGTCAGTATTCAAACTCAAGACTCCCGTGCCTGAGCACCAATTCACTGTGGGGATTCTACCCAGCCTGTGCACTTCAAAAGAGAATGCAAAACTTGGATATCATCTGCAAGACACTTAAGTCCTATGGGGGATTCACAACACAATTACAATTACATCACTAATATATACTTAATAATTTCCCAACAGAGGGTGAGGATAAAGGTGGCATGGACAAGAGACAGAAGCTTCCATGAGAGAGGGGTGTTGATCTGAGTTTTGAAGAGTATGGACAGTGGCCAGCAAAAAGCGGATTTTCTGATAATGGCATATCCCTAACTTCCATGTAAAGAAATTTTGCCTCTTCCTTGCTTATAGAATGAGACTTTGATTTCTTTAGAATGGTATTTGGTATTTCTAACATATGGCTTTGTAGGTTAGCATTATATTCAGCTACAAGCAGTAGAAAGCTAACACTGATTTTTACCCAAATGGGTTTTTTTAATGCACAAGCCATGTGGGTAAAAGCAATCCAAGGTTTCACAGTAGCTGGATGATGTCATTGAGGAGCTAGGATCTTTCTGTCTTTCTCCTCTGCCATCCAACAAATATATCCTCACTCTTGGGAGGTTTCATAGAGCCAGATGGTTGCTATACTCATAATTAATCATGCATTGCTAAGTAGGAATCAGGTGCAAAAAGAAGTCCCAGATAAGCATGCCAACCTGTCTACTTTTTAAATACTTCCCCATGACTCCCACCAACTTGTACCCTCCTTTCTCTCTTTGACCAAAAGTTGGTCAAGCATAACTGCAAGAGAAGTTGGGAAAACTGATGTTTCAGTTTTCAGACTCTATGATATAGGAAAACAAAACAGAACAGTTCGGCAAATGGTGTTAGTGTGACCAGTGCAGTATCCACATTTACCCTCTTTGCTTGAGTTCTTAGGACATTCACTGGCCCCACGAGCACCACAAACTGAAATCATCCTTCCCAGAGGACTTCAAACAACTGCTGTTTTAGTTCCTTTTCTCTCACATTGCCCTTCTCCCCTCATGGACTGTGAACATTCCTTCTGCCAGGCTCCCTTAGTTCCTTCTCTGTTACCACATTCATGGCCCTCAACGCCTTCTGCCTGGGCTTGCTCCTCTACCAGAATGCAAACTCTTCATGTCAGTGGCCACTGAGTTTTGTTCTACTTGTAGTAGCTCACATAGCTCCCAGCAAAGACATATCATGAAGAGATTTTGCTCCATGACTCAGTGTCCCTGGAGGATAAGGGTCGTGGTCCAGATAATTTGGAGATTGCCAGGGACAGATGATTGGCATAATGGTACTGTTTCAGACTTGTTGAGTGTGAGTTGACCATTGAAACTGCAAATAGAAAATAAAAACAGGTATCTAGTTTCAGGAGAAAGGTCAGAATTTGAGTTGTAGTTTTGAATCTCATTGGCAAAAAGGGAGATTCAAAGTGGAAAGGGCTAAGGATTCTATCCATGGTCTGAGACAACCACAGACAAAGAGAGAAGTGAACTCTAAAGAACAAATACATGTCAAAAGCCATGCTGGACAAGGACAAGAATCTAATGTCCCTGAGATTCTGCCAACTAAGTAGCATTGGCTATATGCTCATTCAAGTGGTTAGTGAGCTGCACTTAAGAGCAATGGAGGACAGAATTGAATGAGAATTTTCAGTCCATACTCTACATTTCAGTCTAGCTATGGGCAGAGGCACTAAATATATACTGCTCTGATGCAGTAAATGAGCAAATGTATTAATCTGATTTCCTTACATGTAAATGACAGAAACCCACCTGAGACTGTCTTAAAACTGGTTTAAGTAGAGCGGATCTTACTGGTTCATGAAATAGATTTTACTGCAGGTATGGCTACATTCAGTACCCAAGTAATGTCCTCAGGATCCTGTCTCTCTCTACCTATCTTTTCTCTCTTCATTTCTCACTCTCTCCTAATGTTGAAATCATTCTCTTTTACTGCAGATGGCTTTCCCCATACATCCAAGAAAGGAGACAGAAAACAACTTCAATTTACCTCATCTTTACATCTTAAGATCTCAAGATTGAGAAAGAGTGCCTTTATATCAAATCTCAAGTAAGAATCTGCTTGGTCTTTTTGGATTTTCTGACTGTCCTCGACCCGGAATGAAGCACTCTGATTGGGCTTAGGTCATATGCTCACTGGGAAGTTGTGGGTCCTGCATTATAAAACAGCTCTACTGGCAGAAGATGAAGAACGCCTGGCAGACAAAATAACAGCGATCTTCTGTTACAACGCCTAGCCTCCAAACAGCCTTTAACCATTCAAACTCTGTCCTTGTTAGTGGATTCAGACATATGAGATTGATTGAAGACCTGCTTGACGATTGTACCTACTGCCCACTTGCCTGTTTAGCAAGCAAACAACCTCCCTCTGGGCTTTCAGACACATGCCAGGCAGAGGAACTAAATGGACCTTAGGGCAGTCAATCTCAAGACTCCTTATTTCCAGTAACTAAATTCAGCCTTTGTTGCCTTATAATTACCTCCATCTGAATTCTTCTTGGATCCTCCCCATGCCTTCCTGAGCAGTATCTTGGATTGCTACTCTGTATGCTATTTCCTTTGGACCTGGGATATTACTTTATTCTCTCCTGTCCTAGCCCTTTTACCAAGCCCTCAAAACAGGGTTATGGCTACCTATACATTCCTAGATGGCCAACAGGCCCATGAAAAAAAGTTATCATCATCACTTTTCTTCAGAGAAATGCAAATCAAAACCATAATGAAACACTACTTCACACCTGTGAGAATGGCCCATATCAAAGAGACCAGAAACAACCAATGCTGATGGTGGAGGAAATAAAGCCCTTTGACACTATTGGTGGCAATGTAGACTGGTTCTGCCCCTGTGGAAAGCAGAGTGGAGGTTTCTGAAAAGATTAAAAAATGGATCTGCCATATTAGCCAGCAAATATACTCTTCAGTATCTACCCAAAGAATATAAAAATTTGAAAGGAAATGTGCACCCTTACATTTAGTGCACTCTTATTTATAATAGCCAAGGCTCGGAAACAATCTAAGTGCCCAAATACAGATGAGAACATCAGGAAGACATGGTACATATGCACAATAGAATAATATTCAGCTATCAAAAAAAGTAAACTTGCCATTTGGCAACATGGATGGAACTGGAAGGGATTACACTAAGCAAAATAACTCGAAACAAGAAAGACAATTACCGGTTGGTGTAATTTTTATGTTGAATATAGAGGAACAAAACAAAGGATCCGATAAGGACAACCAAACAACGAACCTTAGAAATCAGACTGTAGGACTGAGGCCACCAGAAGAAACAGGGAGGGGGATGGATGAGAACAAAGTGGGGAGGAAGCATGATAGATTATTGGGATGGACTATGGGTGCCTTGGGGGTGGGTGTAGTGCCATTAACAATACCTGAGGCAGGAGATTCAATAACTTTAAAACACAGACAATGAGGTAAACCAATGTTACTTAAAAAAAAAAAAAAAAAACCCTCTCCCCTTCAGGGAAAGAGCAAAGAACTCATACATATTGATGTATACAAATAAACTCTCAGATCTGCCCCATTAATTTGCTAAACATGTCTAGACATGAATTCCAGTAGAAGAATAGGTCAGGATTCTGTTTGAAATCTCTACTACAAGAAGAGGCATGCTACAGAAAATTATTTCCCAATCTGGGTCTACACTACCAAACCACTATTGATAAAGGTACTGGATACATGTCATGCACCAGTTCACATGCCCTCAACTCCACCTCCTGTTGCCACTGCTGGGACACTGAGTTCCTCAGACTCTTTGCCCAGTTTTTTTTTTTTTTGCATTTGATCTGATATGTCTTACCTGTGTCATACTTCTCATCCCAGCTCTTCTCTTTTGCCAAGATGCAGGAAACCTAGGAGAACCTGCTTGGTACTAACACATTTGAACCCAGAAGTAAAAGGATTGTTAATACCATGGGACCAAACTTGAACAATGGATGACAGAACCTGATGAACACACAGTGCCTTCTTTTGCCTTCCAGGCACACATTGCAAGGTTCCTTAGAAGGTTTTAGCAAGCCAGAAGTTGACTGCTACAGTACCAGATAGATAATTCATCCCTGTATGGCTGCCCACCTTCCCTTTCTCATCCTCTATTTCCTACTCCTCTCTGGCATCGTTTTTCAAATAAAATATCTCTTGTTTTGCTTTCAGGGAAACCTAAGTTCAGAAAGTATATCATGGCTTTCGGTGATCGTCTAAAAGAAAGAATTAAGCTTTGGTACCAAAGAGATCTAGTATCAAATCCTGCTAACTGTAACCAAGGACAAATTACTTAGCCACTCTGAAAACCAATTTCCTCATCTTTAAAATGGGAATAAAATGGTTGACCCCATCACAGTCACCTAACTATTAAACAGTCTGTGTGGAGTCACATAGGAGAGGATGCCTGAGGGGCCGGAAAGGGTAGGACACACCAACACACTCTTTCCTTTTTCTTCTCACCCCTTGCTCCTTATGGCCACTTTATATTTTTAATTAGAAAGTGGTGGGGTAGATATGAAATAAACATAATAAATGGATGACTTTATGTTTAAAAAACCAACACTAAATGTACACATTTACCAGCATAGAGAAGAATGCATATGAAAATGCCATTAAGCTGATAAATTAAAATTTGTGCACCCTACATATACTATAATGTAAGTTTTCAAAGTTTTTAACAAACACCAGGAAAATTATGAATGTATTAAATGCTCTGTAAGATGAAGGGATATATCATTTTTCTGGAACATGCATTTAAAATAGTAACGCAATAGGACACACAACTAGATTCTTCTGTCAGAGCAGAAACTCCTTCCTTAACAAGTTTTACATGAAAATGCACCACTCACCACATAAAACAAATATGTAAATGCATAATATAGTATGTATATTATTTTATTTATAGGTACCATATAACATATGTATTACATATAACACATCTGTATTTAAATATTAAAATATTGACAACTATGTGTCTATAAAAGATGTAATATATAATATAGTATTATTTGTTACATGATAGCATATAAGTATAAAGTTATATATAATATAGCATGTATAAATGAAGTGGTTACTATACCAAATGCCATGTTTTTTAAAAAAAGGACTTCGACTCAGAACTAATGGGCAGATAATAAATGACCAGGATGAAATCAAGATTAAATCAAGATGACAGCCATTTGTGTCATTATCTAATCATAACTCTTTGTCTCAGCCAGCCATGGACGCCAATGGATGTTTTATGTATACTATGTCCCATAATGAAACTTCACAGGATCAAAACAGATTTGTATATTTTGGCTCAGTCAGAAATAATGTCAATAATAATTAGTCCATTAGAGAAAAATGATTATTAAACTTTTTTGAATGACATATTATTTAAGAATCAATGATAAGGGAACACTGTATTTGTATACTTTTGTGTGCTTTTAAGAATATATCAATAGAGGGCCTCTCTGCTGGTGCAGGCAGTTGAGCGCAGCACTGTGAGGCTGTCCACAGCCTCTGCAGTGCCAGTTCAATCCCCGCCAGCGGTAGAGATACCCACATGGCGAGGCGGACCTCTCCTGTCTCCCCTGCTACTCCCCTCAGCTGTGTATTTTGTCAGTCTGCCTGTTCTGTTACCTGCTCTGTCTCAGATGAATTCTCTTACCTTCCCACACATCTGGCCTGTACCCTGGTTCTTGTACAAAAATAAATAAATCTCTAAAAAAAAAAATCTATCAATAGAGAGAAAGAGACCAGATATTCATATAAAAAAATTAAGAGTGATTAATTCTAACGGATAAGATAGAGTGGTTGCTTTGATCTTTGTATGGTTCTATATTTTAAAATTTCAAAACACAGATTAATTTGCTATAAACTATACTTAGGAAACAGAAGAAGACTAAAGTTTTTGTTTATAATTCCATGAGGCTCACAAACTCTGTGGACTGTATCCACAATCTGGGAATCTCAGGTCAAGAACTCTGAAAGTTCATAAGCAACTACAAGTCCAGGTACCTGTCAATCAGCTTTCCTAACAGTGGGAACCCTTGAACACCTGCTCCAGAAAGACATTCCAGATGACTGAGAAGATGGGACATAGCTGCTGTTGTAGACAGGGAGCTCTGGAGACAAGTTACCTTACACCAAATACTTTCTGAATTTGAGGAAAGTCGATTCAAAAGTCCAATTTGTCAAGAGGAAATTTACATATGTTCCAAAGAGATGTTTTTCTTTAACAAGGAACTTGCTTAAAATTTATACTATCCTCAAAATGTCCTAAGATGGATTATTGTGCAGTTTTTCCTCAGCATGGCTATTAGATTAAAAAAAAGGAACCTCCCTTGGAAACTTCCACATAGTACAAATTCCTATTCCTTCTCTAAGTCCAACTCAAATTCAGTAGAATTCATGAAACCTTGCCTTCCTCCTCCCATTTGTCATTATCTCTCTTCTCCCTGTGTTCAGATACATCTGCTCACTAAAACTGTATTGTCTCTTACATTTAGCTTCTTTTATATGCAGCATTCATTAATTTCTACTTATTAAACACCTCCTGTTTGTCAGACATTGTGTCAGGTTGGAGAATTAAAGCCTGAATACACAGGTTCCCTGCCCTTGAAGAACTTACACTCTTTTTGTTTTATGAGCTTGGCCAAGATCTTACCACACTTAAATTTCCATTAGATATAATAACTGCAGAAGAATTAAAAGGAAAAAACTGTACAAAACACGCTTAATACATCATGTAGCTCAACTTCATAGAGCGAGATGGAGCTCACTATCGAGCTGCGGACCTGGGCTTCTCACTAGAGGGGACTGTGGGCCAGTCACCTACCTTTCAAAGCCCATTTCTCCATCTAAATAAAGACTACCGTATCTGCTCAGTTAACTTAGTGTGGTTGTTGCACTGCCTTTGCTGCCACTATTAAGAGATCTTTGGCTCTATTGTGTATATATGTACCACATCTTCTTGATCCAGTCATCTATTTTTAGGCATTTGGGTTGTTTCCATAGCTTAGCTATTGTAAATAGTGCTGCTGTAAACATAGGGGTGCAGGTGCCCTTTTGAATTAGTGATTCTGTGTCCTTTGGGTAAATACCTAGGAGTGGAATTGCTGGGTCATACGGAAGCTCCATCTTTAGCAGGTGGAGGAATCTCCACACAGGTTTCCATAGCGGTTGGACCAGTTTGCACTCCCACCAGCAGTGCAGAAGAGTTCCTTTTTCTCCGCATCCTCGCCAACATTTGTTGTTGCTAGTTTTTTTAATATGTGCCATTCTCACTGGTGTAAGATGATAACTCATTTTAGTTTTGATTTGCATTTCTGTGGTTGCAAGTGATGCTGAACATTTTATAATAAAGTAAAAATCAAAATCAACAAGTAACTATAAGCCAGAGACACACTGTGGGGGGAGGGGGATAGGAGGGATTATGGCCAAAAGCATAAATTGTGCAAAAATGAAAAATAATGTAAAAAATACATAAAATAAAAAAAAAAGAGAGATCTTTGGCTCTAGAGGAAAACTCGGACTGGAGATACAGCATAGAGGTGATTGCTGAAGGCATGGTACACATGAGATTTCTAGAAACAGGGAGTTCTACTATGTCCTGCATTGAAGCAGGCACGTTACTCATGAATTCATTTATCTTCACAACAAATATTTCATTAGCACCATTTTTCAGATAAGGAAATGAAGATTTTAAGAATTTTAAGCAGCTTCCCTGAGGTCATACAGCTTGTTCGTGACCAGTTCACAGTTTCTACCTCTCAGCCTATTCTCACTGCATATCCTAAACTCAGTCTATAAATCAATTCAGCCCTACTTTCTACCATCTCATTTTATAAGCATTTACATTTAGTCCCAGAGATTAAAGAACTTGACGAAAGTTGCTGTTATTTAGTCAGAGAGAACAGATTTCTAACATAAAAAGGACTTCTAAGTTTTACAACAGATCTTATAATAAGGTGATTAAAAGAAAGGGGGAAAAAACATTATAAATGTGCCCATTACATGTTCTTTTGTTTTAAACAGCACTGTCATTATCTTAGGAGATGGTGGTAGAGAGGAAGGCAGCTGGCTCTGGCTATGCTCTGGCTGTGCTCTTGCTGAGAATAGGGAATGGAGGGAACTTGCAAAATTCTAACCAGCTTGTGAAGTTCTACTGTATTATTGGGTGCCTTCCCAGCACCTAGAACAGTGCTTGGCACTAAGCCCCCAATAATGTTTGCTAAATAGACATTAACTATGAATATAATCAGTGTATCCTGGACAATTATAACTCTATGTTCCCTGCAAAAAAGCAATTAATTCTTTCACCATTAAGATTATGTAGGTAACACTAATAAATAGATTTTTCTTCCCCACCACACCCCACTCACATCAGTTCAACTTGTATTTGCACCTGTAATATGGATGAATACAAAGGGTCTTGTTTGTCATCCTTTCTGAGTTAACCATCTTAAATCATCATGACCTGACCCTGAACATCAAGGACAACCTCTCACCACGTGTGTATTACTTCTATCACTTGTTCCTTTGTGAGATATATATATATTATATATACTATATATGTAAAATATACATATATTTTGCAATAAAACTCACATTCCAGGAGTTGACTCCCAGATTTTCTTTACCTCCATTGATGGGTGAGGGTCAAGACTTTGCTTGCCTTTTTCTTGCTGATGGATGTTGCTGAAGGACCTGTGCGGAAATTTACAAGATGAAAAGTTGCTTTCTTCCCCTCCCTTCTGTTAAATTCTAACTGGCCACCCCTCACCCTCATGGCAAGTCTAGCCTCTGTCCTGGGCAGTCTCTGCCAGCCAGGCCAGGCTTGATCTTGTTCTCTCAATGTCTGAGGCAGGGATGCCTAAGAGGAAATAGTGCTCTCATTCCAAATTTGCTTCGCCTCTATGGGGAAAAATTTTTCTGAGAAAGGTAAATGAAGCAATCTGAGAAATCTTAGTTGATTATTTACTATTACTTAACCTTCGAAAGATTCCACTGCAAGAGGAGGGCAGGCCTTTATGCAATTCACAGTCCAAGGAACTTCTTTTTCTCTGCATAAGCAGAAGTACTTATCTTGGACTTAAGTGCAAAAAGGCCAACGCTATGACCACTCCATCTCCCAAAATACTTCCCAGTAGACACTGAAAGTAGTTGACTTGCTAACAAGCCTGAAGGTATTAGGGTTGACATCATTCCTGAATTATTAATGGAGATTTGCAAATAAGCTTTACCTGGGTACATGACTGTCCTTTGCTAATTTTTACAGCATACAAGGAAACCTAGCCATATAAGGGCTATTGAAGACTCCAGTGGGGGATGATGGGGGTGGTGAGCAAAAGGAGAAGGATATAGATTTTCAATGAGTGCACAAGAATGGATATATTCAGGGGGTATTGTGTTCTTCAAAGCAGTCAGACATGAATAACACTGCCACCTTCAAAACCTTTGTGGAATTTAGATCCCGATGAAGTAGAAGTCTCCCCTTAACCAGGGATGCAAATGCTGCAGTTGCAGGTTGGTCCAGGGACATCTTGGAAATTTGTTGTGTCTCAGCGGAAAGGTTCAACCAATGCCTTTCTACATCATACTTACGCCCACTTCCCAGAGCCTCTTCCCACCATCGTGTTCCCACAAGATTACCTTCTGGAATGTCAACAGCTCTAGTGAGAATAAGACTGACAAATCAGCTGGGTTAGGAAACTGGTCTTGTAAAGCCCAATGGCCTCTCATAGCTCAACCTGATCAATTTCCTTCAAGCCTGACTGCAATGTGGTATATCCTTAAAAAAAAAAAAAAAAGATATGGTGATAGCTAGAAACAGGGAGCTGGAACCATGATGATAGCTGGAACCATGGTGATAGCTCATGGGTGAATGGGTGGTGGGAATTTCACGGGGACTATACCCAAGATGAAAATGCATACTTTGTACAAAAATGAAAAATGATGTAAAAATATATATATAAAATAATAATTTTTTAAAAAGATAGGGAGCAGTGGGGAAGCAGACCTGAATTAGAATTCTCTCCATGTTTCCCTTGAAAAATTCTAATTTGGGGGTGCCGTTTGCCTGATAGTGATTTCTGACCACTTTTATCCCCTACAAACCATGCTTCCATGCATTTTCCCGGCTCTTTCTTGCCTGGATGAATTTGGGATGTTTTGTAAGACTCTGTCTCTCATTTCTAAATGGCGTGTAAGCACATTCAACCTGTCCATAGATCCATTCCCCAGGTTAACCGTGTGGTCAGCAAGCTTTCAAAGCAGGCATAACATTACTTTTCTAAGACAGAGCCTTCCTGACTCCATTTCTATGGTTCTAGGCCTTTCCTGGAGCAATGCTGGGCAAATGTCTCTGTGTAGATGCTGATGACAGTAAACACATTACCCGTATTCAGCCGGGGGTTTGACCACATTCAGTTCTGTGTTTGTCATATGCTCTCTCGCTATTTTTACAGCTTTGGGTCAGCTACTTGATACTTCATAAAATTTGTCTCCAGGCTGTCCTGCAGGGAAAATGACCTATTGGGGGAGATGCTGTTCCAACTTTATAACCTCTAGTGATTGCCCAATAGTCCTCTGAAAAGGTTGCAGGGCTGGAGTGAGCGAGGGCCCGTGCCACTTCCTGGCACTTAGTAGCACCCAGTGCTTTAGTGTAAATAAAACACTCTCCCCTGCTTTCAGGGCCAGTCCAGCCAGCCTCTCCCACACGGGACCCACTGGAGGTGGCTTGAGCATTGTGCAAAGTCAGCCTCTGCTCAAGGTCAGAACATGCAGGTTTCATCAGTGATGATTTTACCAACCTGTAGGTGCTTTTGAAAAACAAAAAGAGAACGTAATAGTGGCAAGAATGAATCTATGGGCTGGAAATAATGAGCCATTTATAACCCAAAATGAGGCTGCCAGGAAAAACAAACACACAAAAAAGTACATTTTATCAAAGGCCTGCGCTGCCCAAGGCTAATGGGGTACAGGGTACTGAGTGTTCAGCTTCCCTGGCCAACAGCTACAGTAAGTCATGCCCCCTGTGCTGCCACCCTCCTGTCAACCCCATCAAGCAGCTTTAACCACCTGGTGGAGAAGAGCTTTAGTGTTTGCTAAGTGTGTGCTGGGTGAATGTTTCACATTTTTGATAAAGTCGTGGAGTCAGGTTGCAACACTTCCCAAGTGCTTCTGCGTAAGAGTTGCGCCATCACGAGAGGTAGGACTCCAGGCACTCTCGGTGGCCCCAACTCTGGCCTACATCACGCCTGAACGGACCCTCCAGGTTTCTGCCCATAGCCTTTAGAAGAATTTTGAGACGCTGAACTTGGTCCTAGTTTCTGGCAGTTCTTTGCCCCAAAGGTGTGTGGAATAAATTCAACTGTCAGCACCTGCTGGTGAGGTGGAGAAAAGTGCCCTGGGCTGATCCCCCCTGGCACCCACACAAAGGAGGCTGGCTCTGCTTCCAGATGGCCTTGGCCTACCCTGAAGTGCCCACAAGGGAGGGAAAATGAAGATTTTAAACTAAGGAAGACTGAATTGGGGCTGGTAGCACAGGTTACAAAAGAAAACAGAGCAGGCAGTGAGAAAACAGATCACAAGGGTCAAGGATGTCGAAGGATGAAATTTGATTTTCAGTCATCAGCATAAGGTAGTATATACAGACGTTGGTTTATAATGCTGTATACCGAAATGTATATAATGTTATAAGCCAATGTCACTTAAATTAAAAAAATATATATTTTAATCAATTTCCCCAAAGCAAGGTGTCCTAATTACATCAGAAGAGCTTGAAATGGCTTGTGCACAGCCCTGTTGTCTGTTGATGGGAAATTTGGTGCTGTGCTCGCCTCCCTGGGCTTACCTGAAGCAAAGTTACAAAGTAGGTCGAGTGTCTGATGCCCTCTCACCTCCAATCACTGTACCCATCCATGCCTCTCTCTGCACTTGGCTTCTGTTTCCATCCAGGTTTCCATTCACTTGGTTTTGAGCACCTGCTCCATGCCAGGTGCTGTGCCAAGCACTGGGCAGCAAGCAGGACTTTCACAACACCTGGTGGCCCCTTGCAGTGCACCGAGCCAGTCCTGCACGGGCCTCCTTCCTCTGTCACTCAGCCCCACATCCTCCCAAAATTATCTCCCCCTCCAGTTAACTCCCAAGTCTCTCCCTCACCTTCCTTTGGGGGTGGGACTATTTCTTTATAGTTCTTGTCAAAGTGATCTAACAAGCTACACATAAAAGTGTTGCTTTTGTTAATCACTGTTGTCTCTCGGGAGCTTCTGCACATAAAAAAAAATGACAGTTGGAAGAAGCAGTGTCTTCCATAAAAATAAATAACAGACTAATTGAGAAATCTGAAATAGGAGGGAATAGGGGAATACTGTGTTGTCTGAGCAGACCATTCCAGGTCCCCCCAGGAGACATATCACCTGTTTCACCTCTTCACTTGTTGTTGTGGGTAGCGGGGAGGAGAACCAATTCTGGAGCTGGACTGCCTGGGTTCAAATCCTAGCTCTGCAAGTTACTTGATTTTTGTTTCTTAATTTCCTCATATGAAAAGAGAGATGGTAGAAATAGCTAAGTACATTTCACAGGATGGATTGAAGATTACCATACATTAGTATGTATGGAATTTTTATAATACTGGCATGCATAATAAGCACTCTATAAATATTAACTTTGATTTTTCATGAGGCCAGCTCTCTCCTTTCTACTTGGCATTCACGTGAATTGGGACATGTAAAAGTAAGAATTTGTTATTCGGGGCTACAGTTTCCTCATCTGCAGAACAGAAAGAAGAGATTGAATGTAGGGTGAGAGGAAAATCAGGTGACCAGATTCTGGTCTATGTTCTCTGCAGGGTCTTGGTGTGGACAACTTACTTAACTTCTCTGCATTCCACAGACTGGATTTAATCTGCATTTTCCAAGCTGAGGTATTTCAAATAACACTTGCAAAATTATTACCATGTCCCTGAACCACATTCCTATATCTGGCTACTTACTTAATATCTTCCCTTAGATATCTTTACATCAAACCACGTTCATTTGTAGTCTCACACGAACCAATAATATCCATATACTCAAGGGTTTGATATTCTAGTTCTAGATTTTTTTAATATCAATACACGTTAAAATAAATACCTAATGGAATATTTAAATGTCTGTGTAACACTCAAATCAGCTTACATGCCGCCAGTAATGTACACACATCACTTCAGGAGACTCTGGAGTTAATGTTCACTATGGGTCCAAGTTCTAAAGTCTCATACTTTTCAAATGGTTATTTAACTTTGGACTTGTTTCTTTATATCACTTGCCTCTTTGAGGACTCAGTCTATGGCTTATGCCTCTTTATGCACCTAAGAGTAATGAATGCTTGTAAATATTTATTCTAAAATAATAAATGCATTCCTACATATGTACAGATATGTATCTGTCATCTACCAACAACCAGGAAGATACCTGAACCGCTCATTCCTTTTTCTCTACATCCATAGCATTAGGTTCCTCGGGAAGTTGCTCACTAAATGATGCAAAGCATGTGAACCTCCAGGCCATGAGTGAGTGCTCAGGAAGTGGTCACTTTCGAACCACCTCTTTCTTCCTGTGCCCCTTTGTTAGTGAGTAGCTGTTGGCCCATGTGAAAAGTGAAGCCTCTTCCTAAGGAGTTTGCAGCCAAGACTATTATAGTCTTGCAGCCAAGACTATAATTGTTGTCCTCAACAACAACCCTAAAAGACTCTGTTCCCAGGTCCAGAAACATTTAATCTAAGGGATAAATTGCATTTCTATATGTTATTATTGCAGAGGTCTTGAGAAATTGGTAATTTATGGAATGAATTATGCTCAAGAGCAAAAATTTAATGTTTACCCACAATATCATGGTGCCATTCTGGAACCATAGCACAAGCAATGTTTCAATCAACCAACAGGTATTAAGCTCCTTCTTGAGTTCTTTCTGTCAACACCTCAGTGCGACACTTGGGAGATGCATACTCTGAAGAGACTAGAAAATTATGACACCTTGACAGCACAAAATATGTCCTAGGGCTTAGCAAAGCATGCACATGTGGTACCTCTGCATTAAATATTTGTTCAAAAAAAAAATGAATGAATGAATGCATGAATGATGACACCAGTCTAACGCACTTAAAAATTGTACAGTCTGCTTAGGAGAGAAGGCATAGAGAGATGAAGAATTAACAAGCAGTAAACTTAACATTACAAGAGTTAGCACAGGCTACTAAAGGTTAAATGAAGGGTGTGCTGTTGTATACCTCCCCCAAACGCCCAGAGTGTTGATGCAGCAGCAGGTCTCACAGAAGAATGTGTGTTGGCTACTCTTCAGCACTTATCATTTTTCCACCCATGAGCCCAACCTCAGAGGGAAGTTGCTAGGTTGCTGTCATGTGACTCGTTTCTAAAGGTCATGAAGTTTATCAGCTCCTGGGAGTGAGCAGAGGCTTGTTTAATGTAAATAAAGCAGTGGGTGTTCATCCTTCCGAGCATTTTTCAGTCCTCAAAGGCAAAGAGAAATGGCAGTAATGACTCCTTTAGTGACACGGAATTAGAAAATATGACAGAAGTTAGAAGGCTTGAAGTAATGATTTTGCAGGTTGTTCGTCAGGGTAACCCTTCAGCATGAAAGGGCCTTTGCCATGACTTCCTGGAGAGAGGCGCTGGGTTTCTATACAGCTCTTGAGTTCACACTGTCAGCATAAAAATAGCAGCCTGAATCAATGTTCTCTATTATTCATAAGTTACTGATTAGTTACTCTTCCCAGATAAACACTTCACTGAAAAATGCCTTCTTCTGAAGGGTTTTGAACCATTTCTAGCCCATGAATTGGACCATATATTTCAGTCTATACCATTGGGTACTGATTCCACCACCACCAAAACTCTCATCAATTGAGAAAGGTGACATTTCCATTAAAATTCTTTTTTAGCAAATGATTTATGTACCTGAACAATAGAACTTTCAAACAGTGCAAAACAGTATGCAGTAGAAAATATGTTCTATCAATCTCTGGAACCCAGAACATAGAACATTTTTTCCCATATTATATTTCTTGGATATCCTTCCAGATATACTTTGCATATATACAAGCATATAATCCCTCTTTCTTAAACTTAGTTCTCTGTTCCTTAGTGAAATTCAACAAGATATTATGGAGTTTATTACAAAGACACACAGTTAGAATACCTCTCTCATTTCAACAGCAGCACTGTATTCCATTGTATGGATGTCTCAAAACGTATCCAGCCCCCTACTGATAAGCAGACATATAGGTGGTTCCCAATCTTTTGCTCCTGCAATCACTTTTTACATATATGTATGAACAGATCTATGAATCAAAGCCTTAACATTGAGTAACAGAATCAAAGGATGTGAATTTTAATTCTGATAGACATTGCCAAGTGGTGACTCTTCACTTTTGATGAGAATTCCAAAAAGTAAACTATTTACTAATGCCAGAAACAAAAGTGAAGACAATATTTCATTTTAAACTTTAAACCTCAGGCAAGCCACACATTTATTTATGAAACTCATTTGTCAATGCTTTGCCCATCTGCAGAGAAAGAGAGAGAGATTGAGATTATTATAAATCCATTCAAAATCTACCATCACAATTTACTAAATGAGGAACTTGCCAGAGGAGCCTTACCACCCAATTGTGTGGGTGTTGCAATGGGCTTAGTTTACTAATACCACAGTTCCCCACTTTGCCCTTGCCTTGTTTATTATCTTTTGTGTACCTGCCCATTTAGCAACACTGTCTTGTTTTACTTTTGTAACCAAAAGTCAGTTTTTGAACTTTCTCCCTTCCTCCCTCCATCAAAATACAGTTACATCACCTCTCTACTACATTCCCTCACAAAAGTTGCCAGTCTTAAAATGCCAAGACAGGCAGATTATAGGAGCATCTATGAACAAGACCCTGTCACATAAAAAGTTGATTTATTTAATTTTCTAGGGGAATGAGCTAGTGAAGAACTATTGTGAACTTTGTTCAGTGGCCACTGGCAGCTCACTGGCTTCTTACACTAAAAAAAAAAAAAAAAAAGGTGAAGCGGCCCAGAACATTCTCCAGTGTTTACCCAACACACACTCTGTGCTACAATCCCCAGTTGGGGTTCTTTCCTATTTGCTCTTGTAATATGAGAAACCATGTGGAGGTTTGTGTTTGTTTTGTAACCATCTGTAACCATTTTTTTTTTCTTCCTCTGACCATAAACACATAATCTTCCTGGTAACCATTGAAAATCTACATTTGACCAGGTTGAAACAGAATGAGGTCATCTTGGTTCCACTGGTGACAACCAATTACATAAATGTTCTGCTCACAGTTAGAATGGGTAGTAAATTGAAGAAAAAGCCTTAAGTCTTACTTCAGATATTTTTGTACTCCATGGAGTACCTGGGTCCATGAAATGATTTTTTGTAACATGAGTAACCAAGAAGTTGATTATTATATTTACCTCAGAATTACTCTCAAAGTGCCACGGACTGTGGATGGGGTAGGGAAAACAGATTTAGACTCTGCAAGGAAACAGTTTCTACATCTCCATGCTGTGAGCTGTTTAAACAGCTAAATCCAGACAGTCCTGTTCTGGATTTTTTCTCAGAAAGCAATAGAAAAAAACAGATCTTCCATCTAAAAATAAAAGTAAAGGTAAGATGCTCATGTTAACACTTTGTTGATAAACTTCAAATTGCCATGAATGTGTAACCTGCCCAGGGGACATGAGTCAAGGTCTAACACACAGTTCAGCAAACTACAGCCCATGGATGAAATCTAGTCCACCACCTATTTTTGTAAATAAAGTTTTATTGGAACACAGATATACCTATTAATTTACATTCAGCCTATGGCTGCTTTCACACTATACCAGCGGCACTTAGTGGTTGCAATAGAGACCACAAGACCCATAAAACCTAATATTTTTACTATATATTCAGGGGCCTATAGGAAAGTCTCAATTGTGGGAACCTGGTGGTCTTAGAAGTGGCTCATGGAGACATGAGATATAAGGTGAGCAGACTCCTAACACTGAAGGTTCATCTATGCCATATTTCAGACTTTGGTCTTGATCTTTCAGAAAGTGGGTAACCCAAGAGCGTTTTGCATTTAGAAATGTCTCTCTGTGTTCAGAATAGGTAAGAGAGAGGTAAGCATGCAGGAGGAGACCATTTGTCTAAATTTCATGTCTCTGACAAATTCCTTGATTCAACAAACACAGATTGCTCAATGTTTGTCATTAGCCTCTTACTATCTACTTTGGAAGCAGACCTGGCTCACAGAGACAATCAATGTTTATTGAATCAAGCAATAAAGGAAGGAATAAAGACAAGATTTTAATAGCATCATCATTTAAAAGCTTCTCAAATAGGCTGCCTCGGTCATGACACATCAGCCTGAGATTCCCACTCATCTCCAATTTCCAAACTCCTAGGAACTAAGATCCAGACAGGAGGAGGTTAATAGTGAAACACAAGCCAGAGAGAAATTCCTTCCCTTCATCTCCAGTGCCAACATCATCAAATACCAACTATGGGCCAAACCTGTGTTTATTCCATGCTCTGTGGCCTAATGAGAGGGGAAGGGACAAGAAGCAGCTCTGCTAACAACTGTCATAAAAATAATACTACCATTTGGCTCCAAGGGACATCTTGAGTCTTTTTTTCTTTTGAATAACTATTTCATTTCTTTTGAATAACTTTTTTTCATTGAATAACTATTTCCACTAAAGGGAAAAGTAGAGCATCGAGAAAGGTTGTGACTTGCCCAAGGTCACTGAGCAAACCAGAAGAGCAGTTTTACAAGCCAAGAAAGAATTCAGGATATGTGAAGTCCAGTTTCCTTCCCAACCAAGAAGGGGCAGGGTTCATGACTCAGGAAAGGAACACCACATTATCTAAGCTCAATTTCTCTTAAAAGTGGGTTCTGCTCAAGGAGACTCAGGCTCCAAGCTCTGTGTCAGGTTCTTTTTGTTTTTTGTTTTTTTTTTTATGGTCACATGCTATCCCTGACCACTAGATTTCCACACCTATCTTCAAAGTCCATCTCAGAGGAAGAAGAGCTGCTGTGAAGGTTCAGCCTGGCAAGTGGAGGAATCTGACTTGAGTGTTTCTGTCCTTTCTGACCATTCCTCCAGTTACCACTGACTAGGAAGTTCAGGCCATTTGTTGCTTTAGTCATCAAAATCCTAAGATGAGGACAGTCACCATCTCCAGTTGACCTGTAACAATCCTTTGTGTGTGTGTGTGTGTGTGTGTGTGTGTGTGTGTGTGACCCTCGCAGGTGGCCGGGGAACGAACTGGCACTGCAGAGGCTGCGGGCAGCCTCACAGCCCAGTGCTCAACCGCTGCGCCACCAGGGGAGGCCCTAACAATCCTTTTGTTCCAGTTTAATCACTAATAACTCTCCTTTTCACTCTAAAACATACTCCAGTTGGGAATCCTAAATGAATTGTGCGGCCACGCTAGCTCTGACAAGTCAGGAGGTTTTTATACCCAGTCCAAGAGTTTCCCTCAAATCCTGATTGTTCTGTATCAGCCACTTCTGTTTCTGAGATCCAGAATTTTTGAACTCACAATGGACCTCAATTCCCAGTCAGTTTGTGGGTCTCTTTTGATGAGTAATCTAATCTCCACTCAAATGTTTCTGGGAATAAAATTTGCTATATACTCCATATAACTGAAAATTACTAATTGTTAGAAATCACTTTCTTGCCTTGTGCCATTATCTGCTTTTCCATGTCTTTCTTATGTTGATCCCCAGATGATTCTCAAGAAGCTAATAAATCAGTTTTCCTTCATGTTCCATGAGAGAAACTCCTGAAGTTCTCCATTCTCCAGTCCAAATACCACCACACATCAGGAATAAATCCCACAGAGCTTTTAGGCCTCAGGGTCAGACAAAAATGAATTCAGGCCTGAGTTCTGTCACTCCCCACTAGGTCACCTTTGGCAAACACTTAACTTCTCTAATTTCACTCTCCTTGTCTGTAAATTTTGAACAAACATTAACCACAAGAGCTAAGCATTACTGGGCCTCCCAGGTGGCGCAGCGGTTGAGCGCTGGGTAGCGAAGCTGCCCGTGGCCTCTGCGGCGCCGGTTCGATCCCCAGCTGCTCCCCGGCCACCGGAGGAGGGTCCCACATGGCGCGCAGACCTCTCCTGCCGCCCGCTGCTCCCCTCAGCAGTGTACCTCAGTCCTTCTGCCTGCTCTGCTCCCCGCTCTGGCTCTGGTGAATTCTCTCACCCTCCCACGCTTCTGACTGTACCCAGTGCTTGTATAAACAAAACAAACAAACAAATAAATAAATAAAACATGCCTCTATTTAAAAAAAAAAAAAAAAGAGCTAAGTATTACTGGTTACCTAACCAATACCCACTCTTTCTTCTTCCTTCCTAATCAAGGGGCTCACTTAGACACTCCTGGATTACCAGGGTCCCTTGCAGCTACATGCAATCATGCAACACATTTCTGGACAATGAGGTGTGCGACTGAAAGTACCCGCTGAAGTTCCAAGAAAATTTATAAAAGGGATCTTGCATACCCCCTTTTCAATTTTTTGCTACTTAGCCTTTGCCCTACTTTCTTCTTTCTAACTAAAAATCATTGGTGATGCATTAAGTAGAAATGTCATGTTGCAAAGCAGGAGGAAGAAAGTCTCCAGAGAGAGGGAGCGTTGGATCTTGATGGTATCATGAGGTCCCCATATTCTCCCTGAAGTTCTAAACTTCTTATCCTAAACTTCTCAACTTCTTATGCCAAGAGGAAAATAAAGCTCTCATTTGGTTAAATCATGAGAAGTGGGTTTCTGCTACTTGTAGGCAAATTAATCCTAAATAACACATACTTCAGAGGACTGTTGCAAACATAAAATGAGCTTATAACATTGCCCCTCCCATAGCAGTGAATGGTTTGCTGTTACCACCATCATGACTATTCTCATCATTAGTCATTGCCTTGGGTCTTAGAAACAGGGACAAGAACACACAGCTACAGCAATTCTGTTGACCTCCAATAGCACTGATTCAAAAATACCTGTAATCTCCTAAGCACACAAAGAGATCAATTGCAGATGTTTGGATGACAGATACCATCTAAACTAACTACTAACTACTGCTAACTACTACTGAAGCCAGCTCTTTGAAGTACCTGTCAAATTCCAGAAGTACCTGAGAGCAAGTTCTTGTTTGCTATGCTGGCCCTGCCTGGTCTCCTCTGGGGTGAGGAATCCATCTACGGTATATATTATATCTCCTGGAAGTGCCACCTTCTCTGAATGGCAAGCAAAGCACACTTTAAGATGTCATTATTTCACAGGAACACAATTTCTGCTGAAAAGTCAAAGCCACACCTAAAACCAGCTGACCACAGGGGCACAGGCTCAGACGCAGCACTGGGGAATGTAATTGGCTTCTCTATGTTAACCACACTGCTTGCCAAGATTGGGTGGGACTGCCCACGTATTCTTTTTTTTTTTTCCCTAAGTTATGATGATCTTTCTTTTTTCACTTTTTCATTTTAACATTTATCATTTTTTATATTTTTAGACCATATTTTCTTCCCCCCACCCCTCAGATTGAGTCCCCATAGAATCTCCTTCCCCAAGGCACCCGTGCACCATCACCTCAGTCCCCTGTGCTCCTCCCTCCATCCCTCTAACCCCTCTCCCTCCTCCTCCCCTGCAATATGTCTCTGGTTTATAATTGTCTGTTTTTGCTTTGTTGTGTTTTGTACTTATTATTTTTTACACTGATGTCTTATTTGGTTCCCCTATATTCCTGTTATAAGTGAAACCATCCAATATTTTTCTTTTTCCTTCTGGCTTATTCCACTGAGCATAATTCCTTCTAGCTCCATCCATGTTGCTGCGAATAGCATGAGTTTATCTTTTAGGGTTAGGGTTAGGGCCATGTATTCTTAACAGGAATTCACCAAATTTAGCCTCTCCGCACCCCACCCCACCCCCAGTCTGAGCCCACAGATATGAAGAGTGGTGCAGAGAAAAAGAAAAGTAAAATAGTCACCTGTGGGCTTTTTTTTTTTTGAAGGTTTCAAATCCCAGTGGGTCAGTTACAAGCAGGGCAGCTTTGGGCAAACAATTTTCCCTCTCTGACCTGCAGTTTTTATATCTGTAAAATGAGGATAAGCATGTGCACTTCACAGGTTTGCAGGGAGCTGAAAGAGACAGTGTGTGTGACAGCGACTGGCACGGATTCAGGTGTCCTTACCTTCCCTCTCAGCAGGATGGCCATGGCCAACTTGCTCTACCCATCCCCCAAACCCAAGGAGTGGACCCAGTTCAGGTCACTGTCACTCACTGCCTTCTGCCCTGTGCGTCATCACCCACGTTTTCAGCCCATACTTGCAGAGCCAAAGCCTTCCCCCAAGCTGAGGTCATAAAGCAGGAAAAGACAAAGCCCTGCTTTCAGAGAGCAGCCTTGGTTGGCATGAGCAAAGCTATCTATCTGTGGCCAGCCTACCTGCTGAGTATGGCATCCCCAGGAAACCCAGCAGGAAGGCACTGGCCCATTTGGCCCTCCCTCCCACTACAGCCACATATTACACCTGGACAAGTGGCAGCTAAGGAGTGGGAGCTGCTTCACCCAATCTCTAGTCCTCTAGACACAGCACCCTCAGGCCCCAAGCTCCAGGAGGAATGAATATGTCAGTCACAAGATTCACACTTCAAGTCATGAAGCACACTCTTCTTGCTACATCACCTGGCAGGTGTCCCTGGCAACTGGCTCTGCAGCTACAGTGGTACACATAATATTTTGCTCACCTCTCTGTCATGGGAGCTGCCACTAATGTTCTTCCCACTTTTAATCATTAGCTTATCCAGGGACATTTTACAAACAGGGTTTGTGAATATAGAGACTAATTAGATATCTGCGCAGATATCTAAGTCCATAAGCTAACAATATAAAATCATCCCAATTTCATAATTTCAGGGTCCACGTAGCATGGCTCAAGACAATATGTTTTGTCATGGAGAATAAGAACAGGCAAATTAGTCACAGCAAACATTAAGCACAAACTATGCCAGGCTCTCCACTTTTAAAATGGGGAAACTGAGGTTTCTTGGAATTTTCTAGATGTTCATCTCATAAATTTTAGATAGTATTAAATTGTTTCTCACTCTTTCACATTTTTGTTAGCTTTGCCAATTTTATTTGTCCTTTAACAGATACTCTTAATTTTTTCAGTGTCAAATCTATAAAATTTTCAATACATGGCTTGTATTTTGAGGATTTTCTTTAACATCTTTTCCATTTTTCTTTTCTACCAAGATTCATCAGAAGCTCCAACATGTGAAACAGTGAGCAGTGAGCTGTTGTTAAACAACAGCAGTGAAAGCAGGGCATGTCTGAATTTTCTTTTGAAGTTTCATTGTCTATTTCTTTACAGTTTTCCAACAGTGCCTATGCTTATTATACCATTTGAATTTCAAAAGCACTTCAAGGAAGTAGGAAGAACCACCATGACCCACTTTACAGATAAGATTCTGTATACTTGAGTTTGGGAAATCACATTACTAAAAAGAAATAAAATTCATATTAAGGTGTTTTAATTTCAAATTCTCTCACTATAGTCAGTTACCTTACATCTAGTCAAAATATTTATAACAGTGAATTTTATTATTTAAATCTCTGATATAATAAAAATCTTTCTTCCAGTTTTGAAGAAAGCCCTACTGACTGATCAAGTAAAGGTTCTAAAAAATTTTTTAAGGTTTAAGAGACATACGTACATATCAACTTAAGGTTATAATCCTATTAAGAATTTGCAATGGCAAATACATAATGACAAAACAGCTCATTTGGTGAGTTTAGGTTAAAGAGAGTCAGTTCCTTGGGGTAGAAAGGGGTTGGGAGAGATACTAATCAATGCTGTAAAGGAATTTATAACACGGCTGTTACTAATATTGCAATGTGACTACAACTTTCATTTGGTTGGATTTACTTAAACATTTTAAAACTGCTGTAACAAAAATATTGCTATTTCCACCATTTCTCAGTTGTGCAAAAGTATCCCACTGGGAAATGACAGGCCTGTGAACAGAACTCATGAACTAAATGCATTTAGTTCCTACATTTGCACCGCCAGCTCTCGGTTATCAAACCCAGTGATTCACTTATGGAAATCAATGCTTCTAAATGCATGGGATGACACTGAAACAGACACAGAGACAGTTCCCACAGCCCCTTTAAAAGACTAACCATCAGGAAGCAATTAGAGTCCGCATTTGTTTCTGACTATCAGGGCATTTTTTTTTCCGACTTGTCTGATTTCTTCTCAGAGAATGCATAAGAGACTATTATCTCTCAGGGCTGCTGTGACTTGGGACATATTCATCATGCTGAATTTTGAAGTGGTTCCAGGCTAAAGAGCAAAAAAGCACACATATGGATGAAAGGGTTTCAAATAAGCAGAGTCCAAGTATAGCCTAAGAGGGAAGCAGAGAACTGTAGTATTTCTGAAGTGCAACTTTGCAAGCTAAAGAGTAAAATAGAATAATGGAACAAGGTAGAAGACTTGCACAACTGTGACCAAAATGAGGAGAAAGAAATAGCACCATTCATCATATTTATTAGACTCTCTGATTTCCCTTGAAATGGCACATGCTTTATACTGAAATGCACTGTGAGCTAGCCACCAAAAGTCTTGTTTTGATAGGAAATGAATATTTTGACAAAAACTAAAAAATTTCATTTACATCCTCAAGATTACTATAGTGGACTTTTAACAAATGAAGGGGGGAAGTTGACTCCAGAAGACAAAGATCATGAAGGCACTAATTTCCATTAAATGTCTTCTAAACACCAAAATGGGGGCGGAGGGGATCACCTCAACTGAAACTAATACAGTTTTCTAAGGCAGAATACATCATTAGAGTTAATATTACAGTGACTGCCTATGTTGAGTGGATTTTCTTTTTTAAAAAAATGTCTATGCTTGTTAAACACATGAACTGTAATAGTTTATATTTGGCCAACTCATCTCCCCACACCTGTTCATTCAGGCATTAGAACTAAGCACTTGTAAAGCAAATGAGTATATCTGTACAGCAATGGATAAAAATAAACTGAACTACTCTTGTAACATTATCAAAATGACCTGACCAAAAAGATCATGTTTCAGGGTATAAGTAGTCAAATTAGACATTTCCTCACGTTTTGTGACTGTTCTGTCTTATTCACTGTGTATAAAATAGCTGACCCCCATTCCAGGAGAATGAGTAGCAACCAAATATAATGAGCTCAGGGGCTCAAACACTGGTTTCATTGCCTCTGAGATATAGTTTCTGAATGTGCTACTGTTACAGAGAAACTGATACTTGATACACAACACAGGAACATTTAATTCAACTGTAACTTGTTAGTCCTATGGGACAATCATGGCCTTTCAATGTTGGTCAACTCTTCAGAAATGAAGTCCAGGTAGCAGTTAAATAAATCAATATTTTTTGGAGTGAGCTTAGATATGTATGTGTGTGTGTGTGTATGTGTGTGTTTCTCTATAACATTTCTTAATGGCAGCAATAAGACGTTCCCAAGGAGAGCCAAAGTGTAGCCGGTAATATCACTCCCACTTTCCCATTACGCTTTTGCCACCCCAGCAATGGGTTCCTTGAAAAATTCAGATATAGTTGATTGAATCATTATTCACACTTTTTCACATCTATCCCATATTAAATTTTGCAGCCCCATCCCATGCTATGTGACCCTGAAGTACTATCCACTGTGGGTAAAATATTTTCCCCATCCCATTAATCTTGGGCTGACCATACAGCTTGCTTTAGCCAATGATACATTCCTGAGGATGACACATATGTGATATTGACACATATGTGATATTGCCTTGTGCTCCTGTCATGTGTAAGTTCCTGTAAGTTATTCATTAAAAGAGGATGAACGACATATGAAGGAGACCTGAATACTGGAGTCCAGCCACAATCAACCAAGTTGCAGCTGACCCACAAACCCATGAGAAATAAATGCTTATTGTTCAGGTCAGAGATGTGACTGGTTGGCTATACTAGATTATTGTAGCAAAAATGTCAACTCAGTGCCTTAGCACATTCTGTTCCCTCTATCAGGAATACTCTTCCATTCTACTCCTACTTTTTGCCCAATTAACCCCTTCTTGTGTTTCATATTTTGCCTAAAATATCTTACACATAAGACAGATGTTGCAGACCAAATTAACTTCTCCACATTCTATATTTCCCTATTCCTAAGATACATCACATTTGTAATTATCTGGCGCGTGCCTGCAAAGTAGAATGCAAGCTTCTTTGAGGGATAGGATCAGTGTCTTGTTCATTGGTTATTCCCACCACACAGCACACAACTGCTAGCACAGAGCAGACTCAAAACATATTGGTTTAATATTTTGTTAAAGGCATGTGGTTCTGGTACTATGGTTTGGTAAGAAACTCAATTTTGGGGAGTGTAATTTTCTGAAACTATAAAATGAACATTAATAGCTCTCTTCTAAGGCAGTAATGATCAAATAAATTAAGCAATAAAGTTAATATTCTAAGCACTGGACACATCAGAACATAGAATGTACTTGGTTGCTTTCAGTTTTTATTATGACAAGAAAGACCAATACATCTATCTTGTGTACTAACGGTGATTTGTTTTAAAGTGATGTTTTGGCAGAGAAGAAAACATTCCATTGTGTTGCTATTTGTTTGTTTAATCTAGATATTTCAAAATTTATGGCTATTTACCTTCAGGTGAGTCCAACTTAAGGTGGAACTCAGCTAAGAAATAGAGTTGCAATGTATACTTGGTTTATTTCAAACATTTGTCATTAAGAGACTCCCTTCTCTACAAAAAGAATCAAATTTATGTTTCTTATTTTAAAATCTTTTCCCATCCATAACAGACTACTTTAAGTTGGTCTTTATATTTTTCAAAATGCTGTTTTTCATTATCACAAGTAGCTTTTGCAATAACATTTTATTTGACAAATAGTACCCCCCACCCCAATCTGGTCGGCTAGTCTGATCAGTGCTGCACCCTCCTCTTCCACAGATGGGAGCAGAGGCACAGAAAGGCTAAAGAAGTGGCCAAGGTCCCGGGATTAGTAGTACAGCCAGGGTCTGAGCCCAGTGTCCTAGCTCACAAGTGCTGTTTTCAAGTTCTCAAAATTCTCATACACAAGGAGTTATTAAGAACAGGAACAGGATGTAGTGTGGCAGGGAAATTAGTAGAAACATAATTCTCCTGAAAGACACATGGAGACATCTCTTAGCTCCTTAACATGGATGAGTCTAACATCCTCAGGAGAGGATAATAAATGTCTGCATCCACCTCTCTAGGGTGAGATCAGCATTATTGCTTGATTAGAAATTTGTCCCTTAAGGAGTCTGAATGCTCTCTGAGGAAAGGTGTTGCTGAAAAAGTGAAAATATTTTTTTTTTGCCTCTACTATGAAAATGAGGGAAAAGAGATTTGACTCAGGCAAAGGAAGCTTTGGGGAACACACAATTTTACCTACTAATGGTAGGATTCTAGTCTTGAGATCTTTGATTGGAGGGGTTGGGAGTCCCCCTTTGCACTTCACACACACCTTACAATCAGAGAAGATCTTACCTGGTAAGATCACAATTAGCTAACTGCTCAATCAGAAGTGTCAATTAGGTGGGAAAAGGACACATTTATGTTTTGTAAATATTACACTTTAACTTAAATAAATTTAAACATATTCACTGTTCATTCCCTTCCTGGAAGGTCATTAGAAAGGATCCCACGCCACATTTTGACCAGACCACAACTATACGATCTCACTTTTCATTTCCAAATTTTCTGTTTTTCTAGTAGGTGAGACGTTAAGGGCACTTGTGAACAAAAATACTGTAGATTTTATTATTTTTCTCAATCTTTTCTCATTAGATAATTTGACATTATTGAGTCTCCAAAACATTTCATTGAAATTTTAATGTAATTCTTTCTCTTCAAGCTCATATTTCATTAGTTAATATAATATTGAAGTAAACTGCATAATTTTAATAAACATTAAAACTATTAGAGAATAAATAATTCTGAATAAATAATTCTGAATAAATGATGATCTTCGAAAGCATGAAACTCCATTCCCAGCATAGAGATGGCAGACAGGGACCGAGTGGCCAACTTAAGAGAAAGAATAGAGAGCACTGCTTTCACTACATAGGAAATTGGTTAAAAGAGTGCTTCAACTAGTTTCTATTAGTTAATTGTTTATGTTAATCAGTGTTTTCATGGACAACACTTGATATCAGTTCCAGGTAGGAGTTTAAATTATATCATATTTACATGCAAATCCCATCCTTTCTAACACAACAAACCTCCAGATTCTATCAATTTGCCTATTTGACCAATAAGTTCACACTATCCTGCCCCTAGGTAGCCAAAAAAACCAATTTTCACCAGGGCAACCTCTTCAAATGTGAGGGAAAGGCTGGATAAATAAATTGAAATCCTACTTTTATTTTCTTCCAAGCACTAAACAAACATTGGACATTTTATTGTTAATTATTTTTTAGTCTCTGTTTCCCATGATTAGCTGGACAGAGAGAGGGAGGGACAAAGGAAAAACATTTCATCAATTGGCACAGCAGACCTCTCCTGTCATGCCCACTGCTCCCCTTAGCAGTGTATTTCATCAGTCCGCCTGTTCTGTTTCCGGCTCTGTCTCTGGTGAATCCTCTCACCCTCCTGCACATCTGGCCTGTACCAGTTCTTGTATAAATAGATAAATAAATCTTTGAAAAAAAACCATTTTATCAATTAAATATAAAGCCAATATTTCATGCTGGTCTCTGGGATGAACATGACCACAATCTCCCTTCAAGCATCACCTTCACACAGTCTCCCGACTACAGAGTTCCCTCAAATTTTCCTTCATCTTCTCCTTCAGCCATTAAAAGAATTTAAAGTGTCTTGTTAAGTTCAGCCCTTCTCCATCCCACTGGTACTGGCTCAGGTCCTAGTCCTCAGAGAAATGGGCCATTTCAACAGTTCTGAGTGGTCCAGCTCCTAGTGGTCTGTCCCTGAGCAAATCCCTCTCCATGCACTCACCAGACTTCCCCTTCCCCCAAAACTCCACAACATGCCACTTAAACCTTCACAAACTCTCCTCCAGACCCTCACTTCTTCTCAGTCCTCTCACCACACACACTCTTAAGCTTCAGCCTCCACCAGGACATGATGAGCTGAGTGTGAAGTTCAATGGAGAAATCTGGAACACTAATGTTTAGAACACTGGCATATTCTTGTTTTCTATAGTGAATACTGTAGTGAGCTGCCCAAACCCTTCCCCTCCCCACCCATCCCCTTCAAGATGATGATGCTCACCCCTCCAGCAGCTGGGAGCACTTATTCATGACTGAATCTGCCTCTAAGCTCACAGCTCCTCCCAGACAGCAATCCACATCCAGTGACACAAGTGTCTGGAGCCCTTGTCTTGATGGGGGATAACTCTGAAGGGAGATCCCAGCTCCAGAGTTTCCCATGGAATAGTCTGAGTCCTCTGTTGTGACTTTCTTACAGTTGAACTTCTCCCTCTTCCCTTCTTTCCAGGAAGCACTTCCCAATAAACTTCCTGCATGGAAATTTCAGTCTTGAAATCTGTTTCCAAGAAACCCAACAAAAAGCAGTTTTTCTTTCTAATTTTTTTAAACTATTATTTCATAAATAGTGGTTTTAACTTGTTCAAGCTTCATCATGAAGCTTGTTTAATGTTCACTTTTTATTCCTAAGATGTAATCAAAAAGAAAGGACATCTATATACCATTTTTTAAAATTTATTCATTTCTATCCATCTCTACTAACACATATTATTGAAAATATTGGAGCCAGAATTTTGTTTGAAAGCTGGCTCTGTCTCTGCTTCACTGTGTAACCCCAGCAGGTCACACAGCCTCTCTGTAATCATTTCCTCATCTGTAAATTGGGGGTGATAATAAAAATAGGATACAATAAATTGTTGTGATGATTAAATATTATTATACATGAAGGATTAAGAATGGTAGCTAGCCAAAAATTGATGCTTAAATTCCTTAGGATAATACTAGCTACTTAAAAATTGACCAAAAATTGTCCAATTGCTCAAACATAATAGACTATTTCTCCCATAGTGTTCTTGATTAGTGGGGCAAATTTTCCCTACAGGGCTTTCCAAGCACCTAGGTTAATGGATTTGCAGTTATTGGCAGTACATGGCTTCTCCATCCCAATTAGCCAGAAGAGAGAAAGAACATAGAGGAGTATATATGAGAGGTTTCCATGGGTCATCCTGGAACTGGAGCTCATTACTGCTATTCGCATTCTGTTGGCTGGAACATAATCACATGACCTCTCCTAACTTCAAGGGAGACTGGAAACTGCAAATGAGGAAGTGGATTTGAGTGACTATCTATCTACACAGCAAACTTTGCTAGATTTATTATTATTATTAATTTCTAGCTTAGGCTCTTATCTCCTCTAACCTAAAAATGTCACAATTACCTCCTCATGGTCTCCCTGCTACCAGATTACCCCATCAATCCATACCCTTTCTATACACCAAACCCAGTGTTATAATCTAAAATTACAGTCTGACCAGGCATTTCCCCACTGCCTCAGATCCAGTCAACGCCTTTACAGTTGCTCCATGACTCAGTCACCCCACATTCCTTTGGTCTTATTTTCAGTCACTTCCTCCTACCCTTAACTTGAAGCTGGGATTTGTGACTAGAAACTGTGGAGATGCCAGTGAACAAAACAGACAGGACCCTGCCCTCTATAATTTATATTTTAATCAGGCAGCTAAAAACCAAGTAAAAATACAAAATAAGTCATAAAGAGTACAGTGAAGAAAAAAAAACAGACAGGAAATGCAAAGCAGTGAGCTAAATAAATAGATAACTAAATAATATCTTAAATTTTACCAGCAAGTGAGCACCATTCCACAGAGAAGTGCACCATGTGCATGATCTCCACTATAATCGCACATAACTGTGATTGCATGAGAATTCCTATCATTCACCTATAAGTTGTGTTCTTTTGAACTTTTTTTATAATTGCTATTCACAGAAATAGTATAGAGTACTAAAGATTGCCTAATGTGCTATTTATATGGGTCATTGAGAGAATAATATATTATTGCCTCATGAGGGAGTGAGAATACACAGAGCTCATTTTTCACCCCACAAAGTAGTTAGCAAAAATAGTCAACATAAAAATATTTAATGAAATCAAGTTTTACTCAAGTATGTAAAATTGCTATTTTAAAAACAAACTCACCTCAAAAATGTCACATTCACTTTGGTAACTTAAAAAGTGTTACACTTGTGATGTTCCTGCCACCTTACTGGATTTAGGTTTCAAATCTAAGACATGTGAAGTCTTGTAGATGCTGTTCATTTCATCAGGGTAAGCTGCTCCCACATGATTTAGATTTTTAATGGTCAAATATAAGTAAATATCAAGATGTGACATCCACATAAATTTCCTCTTAGAAAGAACTAGAAATTTTATGCCCTAATAGCAAGGGGAAAAGGTGGAAACAATCTAATTGCCAAAGAGTTGAGAACTATACAGTAATAAAAACACAAGTTTTTATAAAATGTTAACATGGAAAATAGGTGGGATATAAAACCAAGTTGAAAAAGAGAATGTAAGACAGCAAGGAGTTTAATTGTATCAGTCAGATTTAGAAAAAGAACCTAAAAGCTGCAGACAAGCAGCTCAGAGCTGGTAGAGTCACTTCACAAAATTGTCAGGAGCCCAGTCATCAGAAAAGGAAGCAGATAAGAAAGGGTATGCACCTTAAGGTAGACAGAATAAGGACTTGCTAAAGATGTCCATGTTCTAATCCTTGAAACCCATGAATATGTTATCATTCATGGAAAAAGAGACTGCAAATGTGATTAAGTTAAAGATATTGCGATTAGCTTGGATTATACGAATGCATCCAATGTAATCACGTGGTCTTCATAATAGAGAGCCAAGGAGTCAGAGTCAGAGAAGGTGATGTGGCAATGGAAACAGAGGTCAGAGTGGGATCAAAAATTTAATGAGCCAAGAAATGCATGTAGCCTCTGGATGCTGGAAAACAAGCAAAGAAAGAGATTTTTCCCAAGAGCCTCCCAAAGGAACTCAGTCCTGTCAACCCATTTTAGATTTCCAACCTCCAGAACTATGCGATAAGAAATTTGTGTTGCTTTAAGCCACTAACTTTGTGGCAATTTGTTACAGCAACAATAGGAAACTAATACATCCTGCCTAAGTTACCAAGGCAACAATGGATAAAAAGACATACTTACCATATTCTGCCACAATGTTTTCCTTTTTAAAAAAAATAGAAATAGTCCAAATGAAATAGGTTATGTTTTAGTAGGAGTCTTTGGTTGCCAATATGGAATCCCAGCCCCAATTCTATCTAATTTAAGGCTAAACAATGGGCAAAGAAATTAATTCACATGTATATGAACGGCTCACCCATAAGGAAATACATATCCAAGGACTTGGATATAACCAAGGACTTGTCTTGCATGCATTTAATTCTCAATCTCAATCTCAATCTCATTCTCAATCTCAATCTCATTTTCTACTGAAGATACATCTTACTTGTAATGAGAATCAAGATAGTAGGCATCTCAGCCTATTCATTCCTTCCAACTTAAAAACCTCCACCTGATCATTTATTAATTTGCTATGTGTTTATTGAGCACCTACCAAGTGCCAGTGAACAAGACAAACAAGTCCCTGGTTCATTCTGTTAGCTGATATAGATAACAAATACATAAATGAGATCCTGAGACATGATGATGGAAATGAGCAGAAAGATGAAATAGAGAGTAACTGGAGAGACCACTCTAGACTGGGTCTTCAGGGAAGGCTTCTCTGAGGAGTTAACATCTGAGACCACAAAGATAAATATGATGGATATTAGCACAACCCAAGAGATAGAAAAGACTCCACCATCCCTTTCTGAAGCACCAGAGAGAGGCCAGCATCCTTGGGAACGTGTGGGCAGGGAAAATGAGATGAGCAAGGAGCTAGAGCCAGCAGGGCCTCATGGGTGCATCTTGGTTCCTCTAGATAAGTCTCTATTACACCTGTTTTCCCCCATAGACACTAACAGCCACTTCAGTTTGGGTGATATATTGCACAGTTAACCTAAAAATGGCCTAAAGGAATCATGGTTTTTATCCTAAGAGAAATGGAAAGTCATTGAAAGTTTTAAGCAGACAATGCCATCACGTGATTTTATTTTTAATATCCCTGGAAACCAAAGAATGGGCTAATAAATGTAGCAAGTTAAATATGGGGCAGTAAAATCTTTTACAAAGAAGCAATCCATATCTAGCTATGATAAATAGGCAAAAGTTGTCACTTAATACAAAGCATAGATAAATAGATACCCTCTCATCTTCATTTCATACCTAGATCTTTATGCCACTGCTGTTTGTTATTCTTCCCATAGCTCTTAAACTCAGGAGCACTTCCTGAGGCAGACCACAGCTCCAGCCTCCTGGGTCTCATGGCAAGTGGCAACACACTGTTTCTAGACTAAAATCCTGATTTGCCTGAATTCATGCTGTTTCAGCCACAAATATTTACCTTACCTAGCCCTTGGGGTTAATTGAAAGGGTAGCATTCCATTCCTCTTGGGTCTCCCCTCATTTGCCTTCCAAGACAGAAGCAGCTGCAGGACAGAATGTCAGCCCCACTGTCCATCCCTGTATCTACACAGCCATCCCCTCCCTCATGTCTTTTTCAAATCAGGAGAATGGGTGGTAGTCCTACTCTGCCCTCACCACACTCCAGCTGGATTTACAATTACATCTAACTATGATTTCTCATTATTGATAAGACACATCATAGGGCCTCCCCTGGTGGTGCAGCGGTTGAGTGCTGGGCTGTGAATCTGCTTGCAGTCTCTGCAGCGCCAGTTCGATCCCTGGCCACCAGCAAGGGTCCCACATGGTGCGACAGACCTCTCCTGCTGTGCCCGCTGCTCCCCTCAGCACTGTATTTCGTCATTCTGCCTATTCTGTTCCCCACTCTGGCTCTGGTGAATTCTCTAACCCTCCCGCACTTCTCACTGTACCCAGTGCTTGTATAAATAAATAAATAAATAAATCTTTAAGGAAAAAAAAAAAAAAGACACATCATAGTGCCCTGGCATTAATAGAAGACTTGGCCCCTCTTGCAAAGCAGAATGACTAGGCTATCCCCTGTCACCATTCACAACAGGGTCAAGAAACCTAAATCACATGGCTGGTCCAGGAAGAAATCAGAACATGAGGTATACTTACAAGTCTGAAAAAAGACACTCAGCACTTGAATAAGGCAGGGAAATGGATGGAGAAGGTGGAAATCAAGTCTGAAAATAGTGGTTCAGAGCTCTGAGACTGGTCAGGAGGAAGTGTTTAAAGTTTACTCTTCACATTTAGAATTTTAGGAAGATCTACCTACTAAAATTAATCCCTCATGCCATAACATTCACTGAGCTCTTTTAAGTGAACCCTGCCCTCACACTGGTTATAACAGATTCACCTGTAAAAACTATACTACCTAAATTCATGATTTAGGTAGATTTAATCACTGATTTAATTTATTTCAGGATCATATGGCTTAGATCACTCATTTCTTCTTGAGTCAGTTTTCATCAATGATAATGTTCTAGAAAATTAAGCATTTTGCATAATTTGCTTCAAATTAATTCACACAAAGTTGTACATGATTGCCCCTTGTTATGTTTTAATTTCTAGTATATTTGTGGTTACGTTGTGTTCTCACTCCTAATTTCAACATCATTTTGGATTTCTTTGGTATGTAATGCCTTGCTCAGTCTGGCCATAAAGAAGCCCAGGTTTAAACAGGATGTAATAGCCAATGTTTACAATAACCAGAGTTTGCAGTGTGAACAGAAATAGAAATACCACTAATACTACTTCCCTATAATTTCTGTCTGTTCTCCCCAGTTCCTCACTGTGGAATCTCATACTGTCAAATGCATACTTCTCTATACTCCTTAGAAATCTATGCTTTTTGCAAAGTGACTGTGTTCTGTTTTTATTAATTGCTCAACCCATTCAAAAAACAGAAGACAATAACATAACTCTCCTAAAACATATCTTCTGCAGCTTAAGTATCAGTTTTTCTAACAATTACTCAAACACTCTGGGTGCCAAGCTCATTGTGAGCGCTCTCCTTCTAGGGATCTATCCCAGTGCACCAACATCCTAAATAGAATCCTATACTCCAGTGTGGTCTGATCAACACAAGTAGGATGTGTCTATGACCACCCTTCTACTGGACCCTTCCACTAGTAGTTCCTAAAATACATTGATTCCCTGCTTTCTTCTCATGCTATTGACTCACGTTAATTTTGCAGTCAACCAAACACTTGGGGTATTTTTTTTTCATGCATGTTGTTGATGAATCTGTATTCCCAAATAATATAAGAGGGGGACTCCATTAAGCTATTCCCTGGGTTACCAACTTTCAAGGTGAATTCAAACCATGTCTGAGGTCATAAGCAAGCTTCCTCCCAAGTGACAGTGCCTCCCTCAACAATGTAGAAGAAGATATCTTTCTTTGCAAAGGAAGGCACATCAGCTGGATCCAACAACAGTCCAATTGCCAGAGCAGGACAGGGAAAAGAATGACCACTGATTGAGAACCTATCGTGTGCCAAATCTATGTGAGAAGTTGTACATGTTATCTTAGCTCTAGTCCTCATAACATTTGAGCAAGGTGTGGAGTGAATAAATAAAGGTGTAAATAAATGCCAGATAAAATTATCCTCATTTTATTTCTGAGGAAGCAGAGACTCAGAGTATGATTCAAAAGCTGTGTAGAAGTTTGGAAATCAGGCAAAGCCAAGGTGCACACAGGGGCCCCAAACTGTTAAGGGAAAAACAAGCCACTTTGCCTACCCTGAGGGTCTGGCCATCTGCACGCACAAAAACAAAGCAGACTCTTAGTGTGCTCAACAGCCTTTAATCAGTGAGAGGTTCAAAGCCAGGGGTTTGGAGAGAGGGAGAGAAAGAGAGAGAGATATTTCAAATAATGGACTCCCAGCTCAAGCTCCAAAAGTCACCTTCCTTTTCTGGGAAAATGCCCAGCCTAACAGACTGGGCGCAGAGTGGGGCGAACCCCCAAGCTTGCCATGAGTCTAAGGCACCTTCCGGCAGGAACCACAAGAAAGGAATTAGGCAGGCCCCAGAGAGCCAGGACAGAAGGAAAGACCCAAAATCCACCATGTATCACACAATCCGCCATGAGGTCAAGATAATGGTTGCTGCTGTCTCTGCTGAAATGCTAAGGCTGCCAGGACCCAGCACCAGGAGCTGCCTCCCCACGTCTTACACCCTGGTGTCTCTTTCCCAAATGTCTCCCTGCTCCTTCATTCCACCTCAATTTATGTATCCACATGTTCCTTCCTCCTTGCCAGATATTCCATATTCAGGGAGCCCAGTTCATGGAATATTGGGAGTTTTAGTCCAGAACATGTGCATATAAGTGGAGGTTTGGGGGAGAGGTGTCCAGTCCCACACTGATATGTTCCTCCTCTTTCAGGGAGATGCATTCTGTAACAGCTTCTTCTACACTGTCAGTCAGAAGGGGATGGGTGAGGGTGGAGGCAGCAAGCAGCAAGGACTTGTGTAAAGCTTTATAGCTTAATGAAGTACTTTCACCTACATTTACTCTTTTTATTTGATCCTGATAACATCTTTTTGTGGAGGGTGGAGCAGGTGACACAATCTTTATGTTGCAAGATATCAGCACTCAGGAATCCAAGTGATCAACGCAAGATGGCAAGATTGCCACCCAGAAGGTCTTACCCAGACTCTCTGACTGCAAGCATCTCTGGGGCAACTGGTGTAAGGCAAGGAAGACAAAGCAGGAGGCTGGGGGAAGTGCTGATAACCAACATGGAACCAACCATGAAAGCTCAAAACCCTAACCTTATCAAGAAAATATAATGTTCTGTTAATGTTTTAATCATCTCTAGTCTTAAGAGGCAGAAGAGAAAGAAAACTCAGGCCAATGACCAAAGAAGCAGAGCAGCCTAGGACAGACAACATGGTTGTTTCTTCTACAGTGAGGGCAAAGTTGCCTTTTGTTAGCAACGACATTAATGCTATGGGTTCTTGCAACATGGAGGCCATAAACCAGAGCCCAGTGAACCTTGTGTGATTTCTTCATCAAGGCCAGACTTTAAAAAAAAAAAAAAAGTACTCAAAATGAATCTAATGTGTTTCATAATTCGCTGAAGACATAGATTTAGTATCAGCTCAGTATCCATAGAACACTGGGTTTTACCAGCTATTTAAATCCAACTTGAGTCAAGTACTAGTATATTCAAGCAAGAAAAATACAAGCTTTGCCTATTAAACTAATAATCTGCCTGCTGTCTACCGGTTCCCACGTGGTCCCACCTGAGACCAAATTCTCCCAACTGGAAGATTCTTTTTTCCCTTTGCCACCAGCTCTATAGCCCCCTCTAGAGCTTGGCTGAGGAATTGTTCTCCTGGAGCCCCCTAAATTGCCCTGGATCTACATTACTCAACATTCAAGCCAGCATTCTTTTACATGTCAACACACAGGGCAATGTGCTCTCACAGTACCCAAGCAAGTTCTTCAGAGTTTTGTTTCTTCACCCAAGACACTAAGAGATCCAGAAGCAGAAACTGAGCTTTTACAGTGCTTTCCAAGCACCTTAAATTCACCTAAGCACCTAAAAGAATATACAAATAACTGAACTCCTCCCAGAAAAGATTCTGCTACAGAAAAACAAGTTAAAGATACCTTCAGCAATATGAAGACTGTAGGGGAAAAGAGATCAACAGATAACTTGTCGATTCAAAGAGACTTAAGAGACATAATGAATGTGATGTATGAAGTTAGTTGATTCCCATTCAAAAAAACATAATGTAAAAATAACAAAAAATGTGGAACATTTGGGGAAAAAATTTCAAATATTGATAGGTCATATGATGATATCTAGAACTCACTGCTGTTTCTGTTTATGAGCCATAATGGCATATCTTGTAGAGAAATGCACTGAAATATTTTTGGATAAAATAATGATATCTAGAATGTGCCTCAAAAAATGTCAGGAGTGAGGGCCTCCCCGGTGGCACAGTGGTTGAGCGCAGTAGTTGAATGGGTTGCGAAGCTGCCCGCAGCCACTGTGGTGCTGGTTTGATCCCTGGCCGCCTGGCAAGGGTCCCACATGGTGCGCAAACCTCTCCTGCCACCCGCTGCTCCCCTCAGCAGTGTACTTCATCATTCTGCCTGTTCTGTTCCCCGCTCTGGCTCTGGTGAATTCTCTCACCCTCCTGTGCTTCTCACTGTACCCAGTGCTTGTATAAATAAATAAATAAATCTTTAAAAAAAAATGTCAGGAGTGAGTATAAACATAGATGAAGCAAAACTGGCCATTATTTGATAATTGTATGTTAGTTTCCTGAGAATAACTGGAGTTCATTATGTTTTTGGTCTATTTCAGTATATTTTTGAAATTTTCCACAATAAAAGTTGAATCTTTCCATGTTTGTTAACTAGTCTATCAATACCCCCCCACACACACACACACACATCTTAATACACTCACATGCATACTCATATGCATTGACTACCTAGTTCAATGAGAATTCAATGTTTATTCCGCGGAGAAGATAAGAGATAGTGGGAGTAGAGCATTTTTGTACTGTATACAAATGCAACTTTCAGATTCTCTTGTATTTGTACTAGTTCTAGAGTGAGCCATACAGAAGAGCAGTTATTAGTGTTGGATCAGCCTGGTTACCTCCAAAAGACTGAAAGTGTAATCCCCTTCTCCTTCTAAACTAAAATAATCTGTTTTTTTCCTTCATAAATAGCCATGCCTGCAGGAAGACCCAAGTGTGTGTCTCTACAGCCACTATGTACCTGTGTGCAAGTTGCACACTGCACAGATCTAAGAGGGCACCCTTCATATCATCAACATTGTAGGTTTGTGTGTTTATTGTAATAACTGTATTTATTGTGATAACCATCTATAAAATAACACTCCAACAGATGAAATCAAAAGGGAGTTAAGGTAGGGGCTCCTTTTTAAATCACACATCCACTGTATGGATTAGCCACGTAACTGCCTGACACCCTGAGTTCAAATCCTTCCCCCAAATCACCTACTGACTTTATAATCTTCAGAAGTTACTTAATAGCCCTGAGTCTGTTTCTCAATCCGCAAAATGGATGATAGTATTACCTGGAAAGTATAGTTCAAAGCACTAAGTGCATGTGAAACAGTGCCCGGCACATAAGACTTCAATAGCATTTGGCCATAGAGATTCAATATTGTCATATCTGTTCATACACATTTAATTTGAAGGGTGTTAAGTGTCCACATGAGTGTGCTGTGCCATTCATACACTCAGTGAAAAAATGACTGCAGTGGATTTTAAAAAGACGGTAACCACTCTATTAACTAACCCACACTATTTTTAAAAGAGGACTTTTTTTTTTCCTAACTATCCAATTTTGAAACATGCAGTGAAGCTCAAGGTCCAGGTAAGCAACCCGGGCATACGAATGTCTCTGCACACGGGCGTGTGTGTATGTGCTGATCAGGAGCTGTCTGAAGAAAAATTCTGGGGTTTTTCCATCCTGCTAATGACTTGGCCATGAAGCCTGTAATTGGAAAAGATCCAGTGGGCGCCCCAGTCACAAAAGGGGTACTACCCCACAGGCAGAATAGAGGGAAGCGCTTACAGAGGTTAAAAGTCTATTGTTAAAAGGGAAGGACACAGAGGATGCCTTTAACTTGGTGTTAAAAATAAACTCAGCTGCCTCCTTTACACTGTCCACCCCCCCAACCCCACCCCCCTCCTCCCATACCCTGCACCCTGCACTGCCCGGTGTGAAAGAAAGAGGGCTTGTGTTTCATTTTGCTTCTTCTTTGGAGTTTTTTTCTTTCTTTTTTAACTGTTAGCTAAAAAATGGGCTACTTCATTTTCAGTTAACAAAACAAGTTGCATTCTCTCTCAAAATGTCCTCTGGGACCCTCAAAAAGCAGGCAGGATGATAATTTAGAATTAAGCCATGTCAGCAGTTGAATAAAAACTCCACACAGAGATAAGCAAAATGGAGCCCTGCCAACTTCCCCTCCTGCCTGGGAAGTGTTTGCAGGGAGCTCACTCTGGCAAGACAGCTTTTCGTCGAGTTCTGTTCAACATCGGGGTGAAGCAAAGCCCTTTCCTGAGGTGTGGTTATCCATAGAAACACTGCTTTGCTGAATTCAGCAACTATAAAAATCTCACATGCTAGTCTTTGCTCGTAGAAGTGATTTGTATCACAGAAAAGCCGCTGGCTGGAGTGAGTAATCTCACTGTTTTATTGCATGTAGGTGGCGGAGGGACTTCAAGACCCCAAAGGGAGGAAAGACATGGAAGAACGAGGAGAAACAGGTCAGCACGCAGAACTAAGATTTCACTGGGGGGAAGAGGGATGAGAGGTGAGGGTTGACTAGGGCTTTCTTTACTTAAAAAGACTTTTTTTTAAAAGACAGGCCTTAGTCAACGAAAGATAAAGGGGAAAAAACTACAGAATTGACACAGAGAGAGAGAGAGAGAGAGAGAGAGAAAGTTCTAGTCTCAGGTCAGTCTCCAGGTTGAAGTGTGACTAAATCAAGCCATTCACTTTCCTACAAAATGACATCCCTGCCGTCTTAGATCTATTCTTCAACAGAAATATGTAGTCATTAAATTAGAACAGTTGATAAAATATTGTATCAGAGCCCTTGAACAAATTAAAATCTCATGCAAATGTATATTTATTTAAACGTTCAAATTTAATGAAGTGATTCTGACACACATTTAGAAATTAGAAAGGAAACCTTATCAACAAGGTTGGGCGTGTATCAGATATTTTCCATTTTTCACAACAATAAAACACTTTATTGCAAAAGCTTACCTGGGAGCACTAGCGCCTAACCAAATATGACTTTAACGCCCAGCTAAGATAGAATTTCAGGTTCCCAGCTTTGGAGGCTGAGCCTCCAGGACACTGAGGAGTTCTCACAAGACTTTATGCTCCTTATGTTCACCAACACTGTTCAAGATCCAGAGAAGACTGCATCTCACCATATGACCATGCAATTCTTATTTTTCAAATGTATGTAAATTAGCTATCATTAATAAAATACAATTAATAAATTCAAATTTTATTGATTTTATTTGTGTATTATGTATTAATAAAATATAAGCTCATTTTGGGCCTCCCCAGTGGTGCAGCAGGTGGAGCACAGCACTGTGAAGCTGTCCGTGGCCTCTGCAGCACAGGTTCAAATCCTGGCGAGCCAGGGAGATACCCACATGGAGCAGCAGACCTCTCCTGTCTCTCCCACTGTTCCCCTCAGCAGTATATTTCAGTTGGTCTGCCTGTTCTGTTCCCCACTGTCTCTGGTGAATCCTCTCACCCTCCCGCACCTCTGGCCTGTACCCCAGTTCTTGCATAAATAAATAAATCTTTAAAATATATATATATATATAAAAGCTCATTTTAAAACATTACCAAAATGAAATAAATTTTCAACATATATTTCTCAACATTTTTTCAGCACTGACCTTAGCATATTTATTTGCACTAATTTACTTAAATCATTTCCTTTCACTGATTTCTACTGAATACTGTGCCCATATTTTACAAAAGGAAAAACAAAAATATCAAAAATGTAATAGATAAGAATGTGTAGAACAAGCCTATATAAAAACATCAAAACTGTCTCACCCCTGGTATCTCTCATTTCACACTCACTACTTTTTTAGTCACTCGCCATCATTCCTAATGATTTGATTATTCTTGAAATTTTTGTGTAATTGTTTTCAATCATTTGCAATTTTAACTGAGACATAATTGGCATATAATATTGCACTAGTTTTAGGTATATTCAGAAAAATGATCACCATGATAAATTAACATCCATCACCACCCAGTTACTACTTACTTTCTTACGATGAGAACCTTCCTTGCGTGTGATGAAAACTTTCAAGATCTCCCTTCTTAGCAATTTTCTAATATATAATATAATATTGATAACTATAGTCACCACTGCATACCCAGAACTTACCTAGCTTATAACTTTGTATCTTTTGACCACCTTCACCAAGGTCACCCAACTCCTAGCAACTCCACATACCCCCACCTCTGACAATCACCAGACCTATGAAAAACTATTAAAATACACAATCAATATTTCTTGATGAACTAATTCTAAAATTACAAATTTTCTCAGCTAGAAACCTGAGAATCTGATATTGATTGTTTCACCTTTAAAAGACCTCTGCTAAATTGTTCATTCTAGAAAGTAATAGCACATTGATGCCGGTCAGTAACTCAAAGTGCTCTACTAAAACAAATCAAGTTATCAAGTCTATGATAACAATGTTTGAGTGACTATCTTGTTATTTATTTGTGTTCTGGAAAGAATGGAAGGATGGAGAGTGGCTTACAAAAAATGCATACAATCCATTAAATATAAATGAGAAAGAAAAGTCAAAGAAAACAGGCTAGAAAGCAAATTACAATGTGACTCAAAAAGATATGTAAGGCATGCCGTGAAATCCTACGTGCTTCCAAGAGCGACTGAAGGGAAGAGGAATCAGTAGGCACATAGATCATCTTACTTGTTAGGTAAATACACACTTGTATCTCACAAGAAACCCAACTCTTACAGTTGGCAAATGTTAATCTTTAGGAAAGAATCATATCCCGAAAGTTTACTTGATGCAAATGGATCAAAAAATTAGTTTTGGCTAATGTCCTCATGCCAAAATTAGACTTCATAATTAATTCAGTGGCACCTGTCCAATGCTGTGGGCAGGGGGAAGGCATCTTTGCCCTCTTCTTTCTGTGGGGGAACATAGGTAGAGAGTGATTTGCTTTCACCTCACATACCAAAGTCAATTACTGAGATAAAAATAGAAATATTTGTCCCAGGAAGATGCAATTTTCAGTCCCATCTTACCTCCAGATTTGCATGTTTCAAATTATGATCTTGAAGTGTGCTCACAAAATCCTTAATGGAGACCTTTCACCCCATTTCATTTTCTCTTACATCCCTGTGTTGCAATTTTCCCCAGTCTGACTCTTAGCCTTGGTTACCCTGAGCACTCATTGAGGTAGAAAATGGATGGCCTCTCAAAAGGGAAGGCAGGAGGAAGAGCTCATATAACAAGATAAAATGGCAGAGCTGAGATGCATTGCGAAGACCATCTAGAATCAGTCCTAGAAGAAAGGCTGTGCCTACATCTCACGACTGAACCAAACACCCCACTTCTGACCAAGAAGTCCAGAAGCAATTCTGTGACCATCTGCTTTCCACGAGAATGAGCAAGTCACCAGACCTACTAAAACTCATGAAGTAAGCATACAGCGGTAACTTCTAGCACCAGGAATTTAGCTAGTGTAAGGGAATCAAGGGTGAAAAGGCACAGACCAGATCTTGTCCCTGCTGTGGATATTGCAGTTTTGCTGGATGAATCTGTTGCACAGGAATTCCAATATGGCATTAAACACACTGACTCTGGAGTCAGTTCTTGAACCCTACACCCACTTTTTCTATGTCACCTTGAACAAGTCAAATTCCGTGGGTTTCAATTTTGTCAAGTATAAAATGGAAGTATCAACTCCATTATAGAGAATGAGTTGAGAAGAGTGCTGCCATGGCTTCTGTCCCAGACCACTGCCTCTTCTTGAAATCCCTGTCTTTGTGATAGTGACAAGATTGACTGTATTTGTGATATTCCAGGCACTGTTCAAAGTACTTGGCATGGTTTAAATAACTTAATCTTTTTCACAGCCCTGTACAGAATATACTACTGTTATCCACATTTTATCATTTGATGCAAAGAGTCATTCATTCTCAGAGAGGCAATACACAACAGTGGTTTAGGGCACACACTCTGGAGACAATCTACCTGAACCCTATCATTTCAAGGCTGTATGATTTGGGGCTAATTAATTTCTCTGGGTTTGCCTGTTTGCTGTCAATCTACTCCCCATCTTTTCCACGATTTCTGCAAACTACATTTGCCACTCTCTTTGCCAATGAGGTCTGGTTTGCTCAGCCAATGGGGAGCACTATGTAGGGGTGCCAAGGTAGTAGGAGGAGGGAAATGTCAGGATGCTTCACTCCCTCTTTGTCAAAGGTGGCAGCTTTGGCAGGAGTGACATCCCTTCCAGGGTTTCCAGTTCCTGTTGGGCACCCCAGCATCTCGCCTCTGGTGACATCACCCACTCCCTCTGACCCTGTGACCCGCAGCAGAAGCTTCACACTGTTGCTCATGTCCAGATTGCTTTGCCATCTATTCCCTACCTTTTCTGCTCTTGCAATACTATTATAGTCAGACCCAGTATTCAAATTTCCTTGGGTGAACTACTAGACTAGCATCAGCTTTCCTGACTGGACTATGACTAATAGTCTGCTAAATGAACATAATTACACCTACCTCATCAGGTTGCATGAAATTAAATGAGTGGATATATTTAAAGTGCTTCAAACAAAACCTGGCATACAGTAAGTGACAACTATTCTGGAACATAGTCAAGGCACCAAAGTCTCTTTCTAGGATCTCAGGGAAGCGATCCTGAAGGCTTAAAAGGATGAGTAGGAGTAAACCAAATAAAGAGAAAGGTAAGAGTGTTTCAGGCAAGGGGAAAAGACTGCTCAGTGACCAAGCGGTAAGAGAGAGCACGGACCTTCTGGGAGCCAGGAAAGAGAAGAGGTTTTGAAAGACTGAACTATGTGGATAGCACCAGGCGAGGGAGGGAAGGGAGTTGGAGAAGCTGGAGAGAACAGAGCCCAGAGCAGCCCTTGAAAGGCATGTCAAGGACTGTTAAATTAATTAGACAAGAGGCCACTAGACTTTGGTGGCTCTATTGCCATGGCAGCCTACATAAGCAAATCTAAACAGATTTAGATTCAGCAAATGCCTCGAAGTTAAGAAATCAAAACAAAACAAAACAAAAAACCTAAAGACAACCAATCACTATCAATCAATAAGGATTTAACTGCAGCCAATCAAGCCATTTCCTTTCTTTGTTTCTGTACCTTCTCTGTATAAGTCTTGCCCCTGGCTCCTAACCACTTCTGCTTTGGTGTTACCTGATTAGAATCAATTTTTATTAAAGGAAACTCTCAGATGTTTAATATACCTCAGTTGATCTTTGACAAGCATTCAGACTTTGACCTGCGAATAATGGGAAACCACCAGAGCATTTTAATTAGAGGGGTGACATGAATGAACTTATTCTAGATTTCTTTGGTTGTAATATGGGGAATAAATAGGGTGAAAGCCATAGTATTTCTCCAGGCAGGAGGCAATAGCTTGGACTAGGGTGGTAAGAGTGAAATAAGAAATTGGAAGTTACTCCAGGGGTAAAAGCATTGGAATTAACATTGGGTTGGATATGGGAGGCAAGGGAGGAGGAGGAACCAAATACAACACCCCAGCTTCTGACTGTGGTAAATGTACAATAGCAGCAGCACAGCAGAGTGCTTCAGAGTATGGGCCCTGGTTTCCACTGCCTGCCTGCAAGCCCAGCTCTACCCAGAGCCAGCCGTCACACCTGGGGTAAGGAGCTAGATCATTCTGTGCCTCAAATGTGGAAAATGGGCATAATAATGGGACCTTCAGTCTCAGGCTCTTGAAAAGGTTAAACAAAACTTATGAAATGCTTGGAACTGAGCCTGGAGTCTCATAAGCATAGCCCATCTCAGTCACTGTTACAGAAACAAGCATCTAAGAAGAAGGCACAGGAGCATCATGAATGCAGACCAACATGTGGGGCCTAGAATCTTGATGGAAACAGAGCATGAGGTCTGGGCTAGAAGTGGGTATTTAATTTTAGCACCATCACCAACAGAGATGGCAATGGAGGTTATGGGAAGGGATGAGACTGTGCAGGGGGTTAGGTAGATTGAGACTAGATAGAATCACAGGGGAATCCAGAGGCACTGACTCAACATTTAAGTGACAGTCTCAGGAAGACAGACCTTGGAGGAAAGCAGGGAAAACCTGTCAGAGGAGGAGGAGGGAAGCCAGCAGTGGTCACAGGCCAATTGGGAGGAAATGGAGATATTTCAATATAGTAGGAGCTGGGACTGAGGGTGACAGGGGTGACTGGGACCTTCTATTACGATCCTCTCCAGCCAAGGGTCAAGTGACACAGTCGCAAGAAACTCGTTTCTCAGTTGATATATTAAAAAAGCAAACAACAGACAACCATAGCTGTTTTTCTGTGCTGATCCAGAACATGGTAGCCCACAAAGGTGGAGGGTAACTACACAGCCCAATTTTTCTAGTCACCCGACTGAACCCCTGATCTTTTCCTTCACGTGACAAACTGCATGGCAGGCATTGCTTCCAAGTCCAAACAGCTGCTACAACTGAATATAAGATCTCAATTAGGCCAGTCACAGAAGAACAAGCTTGAGTCTGGTCACCTTCTTCATAGAAGGTCATGTGTAATTTCCTCATCTCTCTTCCAAGGTCCGAACACACTTTCCAAGGTCCAAATCTTCACATTTTTCTTCTTTGTTAAAGATTGATTCCAGAAGATTGTTCCATGTGCTCTGTGTTTATTGAACTCTAACGACCCGGCCCCAGGCCTCACTCCCAAGATTCTGACAGCAACACCAGCAAACTGTTGGCCCAGGGGAGGTCTGTGTTAGAGGACACCGAAAGACTTACTCTCATTCAAAGCAGAAATGTGAAATCGCTTTATATTCTGTCTAGCACAAGCAAGTGGGTGTTGTTATTTTTATAATCATCATCACAGATTTCTACTACATAGTTTGGGGAAGTGGCAGTAAAAAAGGGTGCTTTTCTTTTAAATGCTACCACCCCCAAACTTTATTGATATTCAATGTTAGCAAAGGTTAGCATTAAGCTCTCTGTAGCACTTTGGCTCAGGAGTACCTGTGCATTTGGAGTGACCCCATAATTTCTTAACTCTAGAAGGAAAAAATCACCCTGGAAAAAATGAACCTTTCAGTCAAAAAGAAACTGATTCCATTTGTCATTCCTTCATTCTCAAGGTGCATTGAATTTCCCAACTCCTGATACTTCAGAAGAAAGTACAAACCAGTCTGGACAGGACAGAAAGTAAAACCAGAAGTGAATCAAGTTAACAATGCCCCGTGTATCAATATGTGACCCGTAAAAGGGGAGCATACGTGAAGGCGTATTAGCATAATGACTTTATTAAACAGCAATAACATAAATGGTAATCCACTCTCATAGAATATTTGTGTGGGAATTAGGAAATGGTAGCACATTCAAACACAAGACCTAATGGAAGTCCTAAATATAGATTATATGCCAGCTGGCTGCCAAGAGCTTGCCTCAGCACATTAACCAGAGGACCAACACAGAGAAGGGAATTGGCTTTTTAAAATGTAAAAGAGAAAAGAGATTCATTTAGTTGTATCTGGTAAAACAATATCAAGTCATAGGATGAAGAGGCATCTGTTTCACAGACGATTTATGACTCAGATGTGAATTTTGATGCTGTCTTTAAATGCATGGAAAGAAAAGACATTTTTCTCCCTGCTGAAGCAGGTAGATCACAGCTGGCAAGTGGCATTCAGTTGTTTAAAATAATTTCAATGATTTGGCTTTGACATTCCTTACATTTGCACAGTAAACAGAGTGGCTGTTTCTATTCCTCCAAAGTCACTTTAAATGCTAGCCCCATGAGGACCATGTACGTCCCCTTAACGTTTTGCAAGAGCTATGCTTTGCACTAACTGAAAAGTAAGCCAGTGTTACAAAACAAAACTATTTTTTCCTGTTTCAGCTTTGCTTATTAAGAAAGTATATATTCCTCAGGCCAAAATTTCCCCTTTGTTTATGGTTGGAGATCTTGATTCAGATGAAAACACAAAATTCACTGATGAGTTAAAAAAAACCCACCACAGGAGCCTCCCCGGTGGCGCAGCGGGTTGAGCGCAGCACTATGAAGCTGTCCACAGCCTTTGCAGTGTCGGTTTGATCCCAGGTTGGCCAGGGAGAAACCCACATGGTGCCGTAGACCTCTCCTGTCTCACCTGCTGCTCCCCTCAGCAGTGTCTTTGGTCCGTCTGCCTGTTCTGTTCCCTGCTCTGTCTCTGGTGAATTCTCTCACCCTCCTGCACCTTTGGCCTGTACCCCGGTTCTTGTATAAATAAATAAATCATTAAAAAAAAAAAGATTAAAAGCATTAAAAAAAAAAAAGACCCACCACACAAAAATATGTTTTTACAACAATTGTCTAGCACAAAGGCCATCATGGTAACCAAAGTGCTCACAGAAAATCAACAATGGCTATTTGCAGGGGATCCAGGTCCTCTACTTAAGAGTTTTTGTGATATGATTATATAGGAGAGTCTTACAAATGTGCATTTATGGTTGATGCTTTGCTTTCAGAATTTGTTTGGAGTATTGAGAAATGCTATCCTGAGCACATCAGTTTCTTTTTGTGCAAACTCTGTTCTTTCTTGTTTTGGGGGTCTTAAATATTATATCCTCAAATTTTAAATAATCTACAGAGCGCCCCCTTTTCCACTCCCTATGACTTCACTCTTTTAAAAGTAGCCATCATAATACATCACCACCTGCTTTCCTTAGCAACTTAGGAAGTTTCTTATCCTTTGCACCAGCAGTGAGCTCCTTATTCACCACTTATCTTATTCACCACTATGCCCAAGTCTTAGAACAGAACCTAACAAGTGGCAGGGGCTCAGGAAACATTTACTGAGTGAATGAATACCAACTGAAGAATTTTGTTTTTAAAAGACCTATCCATCTATGCATACAAGGGCTGGGGCACAGGCCAGAGGTGCGGAGGGTGAGGGGACCCACCAGACAGATTGGGGAACAGAACAGGCAGAACAACTGAAGTACACTGCTGAGGGGAGCAGCGGGTGAGTCAGGAGAGGTCTGCTGCACCATGTGGGTTCCTCCCTGGCAGGGGATTGAACTTGTGCTGCAGTGCCTGCAGATTGCTTCATAGGTTGCGTCCTAACCCTTGCACCACCAGGGAGGCCCCCAACTGAACAAATTTTTTTAATTAATTTATTTATACAAGAACCGGGGTACAGGCCAGATGTGCGGGAGAGTGAGAGGATTCACCAAAGACAGAGTGGGGAACAGAACAGGCAGACCAACTGAAATACACTCTGAGGGGAGCAGTGGGCGAGACAGGAGAGGTCTGCCGCGCCATGTGGGACCCTCGCCAGCCGACCGGGATGGAACCCGCACTGCAGAGGCTGCGGACAGCTTCATAGTACAGCACTCAACTGCCTGCACCATCAGGCGAGGCCCTGAGCAATTTTTTAAAGCCATTAAAGTCAATGAACCAGCATGAAATGCCTGCCACCAGGTAAAGATAATAGAGTTGATTGAAATAAATTGAACTAAAATGGTCACCAGGGGAAAAAAAAATTATAATTTATATAATTCAATTTTTAAAATTTCCTTCTAAGTCTCTGTGTCTAGTCCTAGTCCTGACAACAAAGGCTCTATTTCTCAAAAATAATGCAAAGGAGGACACATAAGATTTATTAAAAGAGAAAACTCTCTAGAAATAGTTGCATCTGGAGAGGGTTAGGAGAAAGGGTGTACATTGTGATACTTTTGTATTGTTCAGAACTTTGCCTGGTGCATACATAACTTTTAGAAAAAAAATTTTACGAAAAGTAAAGCAAAGTGTTGAGCAATTACTTGCCTTAGGATGTTGATGAAATTCTAGCCATTTCCTCTTCTGCCCCAACTACGCTAGCATTACTACTTCTTCCTTCTTCACTCTTGTTCATAATGCTGGAAGGATGTTATCTTCTCCCCATAAACCTTCCACAACTTCTCCCATCAATTTCAGACTCTTCTACATTCCTGTGGGGGAGGCAGGGAGCTTTAAATTATAATTGTTTATATAACACATGTCTTAATTTTAGTTTCATGAAGGCACAGATGTGGTCCTATTCATGTTAGCCCATGAAAGACACTCCATAAATACTTGTTGGCTGAGTAAATGCATAGAGCACAGCTCTGCCCAAAAGTCCCCACTGACCTATCCAACTCTTCATTCATTTCCTGAGACCCTCTATTATCTGCTTTTCCAATTCCAATACTCGCTATCCCACAGCATACCAAGAAAAATAAAAGAAAGTATTCACTCAAACATGTCACCAGGGGTCCAAGTTAAGAAGCATTAACTGACTCCATGTAAAAGAATAGAAAAATAAAGAAGAAGTAGAGGGCCTCCCTGATGGCGCAAGGGGTTAAGACGCAACCTATGAAGCTATCCACAGCAGCTGCAAAATGAGTTCAATCCCTGGCCAAGGAGCTATCCACATGGCGCAGCAGACCTCTCCTGACTCGCCTCCTGCTCCCCTCAGCAATGTACTTCAGTCCATCTACCTGTTCTTTTCCCCACTCTGTCTCTGGTGAATCCTCTCACCGCCCCACACCCCCCACACACACCGCTGGCCTGCACCCCAGCTCTTGTATGCATAAATAAATAAATCTTTAAATAAAGAAAGAAAGAAGAGGTAGAGCCTGGTTCAGGCCTCTTATTGTTTTTTTAATTAAGATATAAATTGCATACCACAAAATTCATCATTTTAAAGTGTATAATTCAGTGGTTCTTAATATCATCACCAGGTTGTTCAACCATCACTACCATCAAATTCCAAAATATTTTCATCAGTCCAAAAAGAAAGAGCAAACCCATTAGTGGTCATTCCCTACTTGACCTCTCCCACTGGATCTTGGCAACCACTAACTTGCTTTCTCCACAGACTTACCTATCTGTACATTTCATATAAATAGAATCACGGACAGGCCTTTGTTTCCAATTTCTTTCAGTTAGCATATTGTTTGCAATGTTCATTCACATTATAGCACCTATCCATGTCACTCCTTTTTATGGCTGAATAATATTCCATCATGTGAATATAACAAATTGTCTTTTCCTAAGTTGATAGACAATTGGGTTGTGTCCACTTTGGGGCTATTATAAGCACTTATGTACAAGCTTAGTATGAAGATGTTTTTCAATTATCTTGGATATATATCTAGGAATGGAATATTCTGGGTCATAAACATACATAATAACTTTGTGTTTAACTTAGTGAGGTATACCAAATTTGTCTTCCACAGTGGCCACAGTGAGGTATATCACATTTGTCTTCCCACCAACAATATATGAGAACAGGCATTTTTTTAGAGATTAGATAGTCACAAATGAAAGACATTGTCCTTTATAGATGACTCAAGGTCAAAAAAGAGAGGAAGGAGATGTTTTATCAGAGGAGAAGATGTCTTATTAGGGGTATAATTGACTCACAAAGTCCTGCTGACTCACTTTCAGTCAACTTACCATGGTGTTGCTTAATTCACATTTTGACCACATGTTCAGTCTTAACACAAATAGCCTGGTGTCTAGGGCATCTTTTTTCAAGCAGTATGAGCATTGTGGAGACATCATTTAATATTTGTAGTTTGAGTTCTTATTCAGTTGGGAGGAATAGGTCTTGCTTTGCCCACTTAGCTTTATTTCTGGACAGAGACTCTTCGGCCTTGCTCTAAAACACCACAGTCTGAAAGGATTGCATTTATTATTTCAAAGTTTTTATCTTAAACTTTATTTTTATTTTAAACTTTATGTCTAAGAGACTTTTGGAAGTTAAAAACAAATTAAGGGGTAGTAGTGTGTTTTGCGTATATGTTTATATGTATGTGTAGTGTATGCATGTTTGTGTCATGCATGCATTGCATATTGTGTTATGTGTATATGTATATGTGATGTGTATGTATACAAATACATAAGCATGTGTGTGTGGATGCATGCCACAGAATAAAGGGCACATGCTGCCCATCCATGATTACCAACTAACCAAAGGTCACCATCCACACTGACAAATGGCTGCAGAACCATACCAGCAGATCCAAAGTATCTGTGTCTCCTGGAGTATCCCAAATATATGGGTGTGTATCTGTGTATATACAAACACATACACACACACACAATTTTTGATTGGAGTAACAGCAATTAGAAGAAATATATTTATGTTTACTTCACTAAAATTGATTTTTTTTTACAGATTTCTTTATTCATACTATTCAACGTACCAAAAAGAATCAGCACAAGGCACAAACTCAACAAATCCCCTTCTCTGTGTTCATAAAACTCTTGTCCTAACTCCAAATCCACACCCCAAATAAACAGGCAAACCCTTGCCCTGTGCCCTAACAGGCAATCTTCCAAGGCCTTGAACCTGCAGAGAACCCGTTCCCCAGGAGAGGCCATCCCATCATCTCCAGTGTTCTCAAGCCTCACAATTCCTCTCCTAAGACAGGCAGCAACAGCAGCTCAGCTGATCCCAGCAGGTGCAACTGTGAAGACAGGAAGAACCTTTGAGAGGGGAGATGAGATCTTCAAGCCAGAACAGGAAGTAGCAGATGAGGCAGGCTGTCAATCAGCTGTCACCCAACAGTTTGGCTGATGACACTCCTTCCTGAGGCTGTGGGGAGGAGGGATTAGGGTCAAAATAAAGGGGGCGGGAATTGTATGGGGAATATAACCAAGATGAAAATGCATACATTGTGCAAAAATGAAAAATGATGTAAAGAATATATAAAATAACGTTTAAAAAAAGAAACAAAGGATGGGGGAAAAGGGACAATGAATCCACTTATATGTAGGGAAGGAAAAAAAACTTACAGAAACAGAGAACAGATTATTGGTGGATACAGAGGTGTGGGGAGATAATTGGGGGGTCAAAGTGGTCAAAATGTACCTTCCAGTTATATAAGTTCTAGGGAATGTAATGTACAGCATGGTAAATAAAGTTAACAATATTGAAATATTTTAAAGTTGCTACAAGAATAAATCTTTAGGGCCTCGCTGGTGGCGCAAGAGGTTAAACACCACACTATGAAGCAATCCGCAGCCTCTGCAGCATGAGTTCGATCCCTGGCCAGCCAGGGAGAAATCCACATGGAGCAGCAGACCTCTCCTGTCTCACCCGCTGCCCTCCTCAGCAGTGTATTTCAGTCTGCCTGTTCTGTTCCCCACTCTGTCTCTGGTGAATCCTCTCACCCCCCGCATCTCTGTCCTATATCCCAGCTCTTGTATGCAGAAATAAGTAAATCTTTAAAAAAAAAAAAAAAAGAATAAATCTTTAAAGTTCTCCTCAACAGACAAAAAAATTTATATGAAATGACAGAAGTTAACTAAACTTATTGTGATACTTTGTAATGTGTATTTATTATATATTAAAAAAATAAAGTGGAGGTATGTCAATGTGACATTGGAGAGAATACATGTAAGAATATCCATAAAATGAAAGAAAAACAAACTCAAAGTTAGTGTATACAAATACACTAACAATAAATACAAATATGTACAAGCTGAGAGTGTCGCCTGGAGAGCTTGTTAAAACAGTTCATTTGGCTTCTCCCCCAGAGGTTCCATTCATTGGGTCAGGAGTAGGATCTAAGAATTTGCACTCCTAAGAACTTCCCAAGCAGAGAATACTGATGCAGTTGTAAGGGCTCACACTTTGAGAAAGGAAACTTCTACTGTCCAAAATAAGCAAGAAAATAAAATATTTAAAAAATAGATTAATGCTTGAGTTGCCAGTAGTTATGGGTTTTGATTTGGTGTATAAAGTCATAAAGAAGAGGGATTAATCGAAGAGATATTTTCTATCAATTCCTGTTCTCCAACTTAATAGAAAGGAAGAGACAAACTCCACCAACCCCCTCATAAGCCAGTGGCCTCATTGTTTTTGCTTCTTTCTTCATAGGTGAGGAATCACATTCCCTAACACATGCATGGGAAGGAGGGAATAAGAGCTGAGGGAGATGCTCACCATGGCTAGCTACTCACTGCCTCTAGTTATTGTGCTACCTATTGGTATAATCCTTTATGGATTCATAAAGTTTTCCAATGACCACTGTAGTAGTGGTAAAAGAATAGACAAATACCACAGACCCATTGAACACAACTCAGAAATAGACTAACACAAATACACTCAACTATCTTTGACAAAGGAGTAATGACAATTCCACAGCTCGAGGACAGCCTTTTCAGCAAATGGTACTGGAACAACTGGATGTCCACACGCAGAAATAAAAAGGAAAGAAAGAGTAAAGGAGAGAAAGAAAATTAATTTAAACAAATGCCTTTCACAAAAATTGACTAAAAATAAATGTAGACTGAAGTGTACAATGTAAACTAGAAAACTTTTTTTTCTCCTTTATTCTGAGATTGCAGCATTTCTCTCACATCTTTAGGTTCCATTTCTAATGCTAATTCTCTTGGTATTTCCACCACATCTGTAGTTACTTCCTCCACTGAAGTCTTGAACCCCTCAAAGTCATGCATAATGGTTGGAATCAAATTCTTTCAAACCAGTTACTGTTGATATTTTGACCTCCTCATGAATCACAAATGTTCTTAATGGCATCTAGAATGGTGAATCTCTTCCAGAAGGTTTCAATTTACTTTCCACATATTTATGGCAGCTATAGCTTTATGAAATGTATTTCTTTTTTTTTTAAGTTATATTTTATTTCTTTATGCATACAAGAGTTGGGTTGTAGGCCAGAGGTGTAGGAGATGGGTGAGAGGATTCACCAGAGACAGAGTGGGAGCAGAACAGGTAGATGTACTGAAATACACTGCTGAGGGGAGCAGCGGGTGAGACAGGAGAGGTCTGCTGCGCCATGTGGGTCAGCTTCCTGGCCTGGAACTGAACTCCTGCTGCAGTGTCTGCCAACAGCTTCATGGTGCTGAGATTTAATCCCTTGTGCCACCAGGGAGGCCCTGAAATGTATTTCTTAATAAACTTGAAAGTCAAAAGGACTCCTTGATCCACACTCTGCAGAATGGATGTTGTGTTAGCAAGCAGGACAACAACATGAACATCCTTGTGATCTCCATCAGAGCTCCTGGGTGACTAGATGCATTGTCAATGAGCACTAATATTTTGAAAGGAATTTTTTTTTCTTAGTAAGTCTCAGCAGCAGGCTTAAAATGTTCAGTCAACCATGTTGTAAACAGATGTGCCATCATCCAGGCTTTGTTGTTCTATTTATAGAGCATAGGCAGACTAGATTTAGCATCATTTTTAAGAACCCTAGGGTTTTTGGAATGGTGAATGAGTACTGGCTTCAACTTAAAGTCAGATTCAGCCTGTCCTTGGAAACATTAAGCCAGACATTGACCTCTTTCTAGTTACGAAAAGCTTAGACAGCAACTTATTCCAATATAAGTCTGTATATACTTCCAGTATAGTCTACATTGATGGCCTCTTGTTCAGCATAGCTGCTTTCATCTGTAAGTCAAGCTACACCCTCTGGATAGCTTGCTATAAACTAAAAAACTTTTAGGAGACAGCATAAGAGAAAAATCTAGATGGCCTAGGGCTTGTTGTTGACTTTTTAGATGCACCATTGAAAACATGATCCATGAAAGAAAAAATTAATAAATTGAACTTCATTCAAATGAAAGACTCCTGCTTTATCAAAGATGCCATTAAGAGAATGAAAACACAAATCACAGACTAGGAAGAAATATTTGTCAGACCTATATCTAATAAAACACTGATATTCAAAATATAAAAAGAACTCATTAAATCAACAATAAGAAAACAAATAACCCAATTCAAATATGGGCAAAAGATCTGCCAAGGCACATCATGAAAGAAAATATACAGATGGAAAATAAGTATATTAAAATATCTATTTTGTATATATATATATCATTAGAAAAGTACAAATTAAAAGGAGATACTACTATACACCTATTAGTATATTTAAAATCTAAAACACTGATACCAAATGCTGTCAAAGATATGCAACAAGAACTCTCATTCATTGCTGGTAGGAATGCAAAATGGTACAGTCACTTGGGAAACAGTTTGGCAGTCACGTATAAAGCTAACCATTGGATTATCATACAGCCCAGTGGATGACAATCCACTCATTTACCTAAATGAGCTGAAAACTTACATCCACACAAAAGTCTGCCACATGATGTTTATAGTCACTTATTTTTTAAAGATTTTATTTTATTTTGTTTTTATACAAGAACCGGGGTACAGGCCAGATGCACGGGAGGGTGAGAGGATTCACCAGAGACAGAGCAGGGAACAGAACAGGCAGACTGACAAAATATACACTGCTGAGAGGAGCAGCGGAGGAGACAGGAGAGGTCTGCTTCGCCATGTGGGATTCTCACTGGCTGGCCAGGATCGAACTCGGGCTGCAGAGGCTACAGACAGCTTCACAGTGTGGCGCCCAAACGCCTGTGCCACCAGGGAGGCCCCTATATTCACTTTTTATTCACAGTTGCCAAAAAACCATAGAAGCAGCCAAGATGCCCTTCAACCTCTGAACGATGACACATACAGATAGTAGACTATTACTCCGTGATAAAAAGAAATAATCAAGTCGAAATAAAATATAAAGGAACATATTAAGTGAAAAACTTGTCTGAAAAACTACATATTATATGATTCCAATTATATGACATTCTGGAAAAGGTTAAACTATGGAGGCAGTAAAAAGATCGTTGAACACCAGAAATTCAAGGCATGAGGGTGAGGATGAACAGGAGGAACAGGGACATTTTAAAGGCAGCAAACTATTTTGTATGGTTCTGTGATGATGGATCTGTATCATGATGCACTAATTAAAATCCACAGAATGTACACAAAGAGTGTATCCTGATGTAGACCACAGACTTTAGTTACTAATACATCAACATTGCTTCACAAATAGCACCAAATGTGTCACACGAACACAAGACAATAAAAATAGTGGAAACTGTGGTGGTTGGGAAGAAGGGGTTGGGAACTCTCTGTACTTTCTGAAGAATTTCTCTGGAAACCTAAAAATGTTCTATAAAGTCTGTTTTTAAGACAAGCTTTTCCATATGTTATTTTATATAATCTTCAGATCAATTTTATGTGGTAGAATAGATAGGATTATCTCCATTTGTGAGGCAACTGGTTTACCAAGGTTCTCACAGTTAGCAGCAAGGTAAGACAGTAATATTTGATCTTCTGCATTCTTTCCACTGCACCACCCCATCTCGCTCCACTGTGTGCTCTGCTGGGACAACCCACGGGTTCCCACTGGTGGCCGTTGACCAAGACAACGCTCAGTCTGGATCACTTCCAGGGAGAGCAACACACACCGCCACTCCTGGCCCCAAACATTCCAGATTGTTCAGGTTCTCCTCTGCCTCAAGGGTTCTGTCCCACTGTGCCCCAAGTGTTCAGGGAAAGGTCACCTTTCTTGTGAATCTTTCTCCAATCTCCCCTGGCTGAACTCTCTCCTTCTGTACTTTAACAAGAACTCTATTGCTCTTTTTATTTTATACTGTAATTATCCTTTTTCAAGAGTATAAACTGCAGGGGGAGAAAACACCTCTGTCTGCCTGGTTCCAGGAGTGCCCAGTAGGTGCTTCTGAAATTAACATTGCTCACATACGCCGTGTCCATAGATGAGGAACTCCTAAGCCTGACGATGCATCCTCAGGTCCCCAGTGCTGACCATGTGCCGGGTACAGAGCAGACACTTAAGTGTCATGGAAAGAAGGGAAAGGGGAGGAATTTAAGGGAAAGGATACAATTATTGCATTGGCCTGAGAAGCAGAATGCAAAAAGTCAGCCCTGAATTGTGTGCTGTCTTCAGCTATACCTGATGGCTACCAGGAAGAAACAATAATTGAGTGACTACAAGGTGTCAGATATCATGAAGGTATCAGTGCTATTAGCAATGAAAGCTGATAGCACTCTGACAATTTTTCAAGCTTAACTCTGTACAAATGGGATTATGCCTTATTTAAGAACAGTGAAAATTTGGGCTGAGTACAAAGTGAATTTTATCAGGGAATTTTACATAGATCCCACCAACAAGTTCATGGAAACCTGCAAAAATTGCTTACTGGATGTGATCCATATCACTAGTATGTGCAGCTCATCCTGTGTTGGAAAGCCATGCTTTTCCAATGGTGATAACCCCTTTTTTTGACCTTGGAGTTCACTGAACTGTTAAAATCAAGTGGTATTTACATGTGGAACATGTGACATTATGCTTTTTGCATAATGGTACTAAATGGTAGCCAGAGTAGAAATCAACATCAAATTGTTCAAATAAATTCCACAAAGAATGGTAATTTGGAGAATGCTCAGCATTCTCCCAAGATTTGTTCACTATAAGAGGAAGGAAAGAACATTTTTAACTCTACTTTAAAATGACAGCTGACAAACTTACATGGAAGGTGATAAACATCATCCCCTGGAATGGTTCTGATCCATTCCTCCTCTCTCTCACCATGTGTCCACTTTACCCACTAAAGACCTTCTCATGTGAGAAGTTAAGATCTAGTTGAAAGAGGGCTAGAAACTTACAGGGAGAAATTCATAATTAAACTAAGTAGTTATATCCTGAAAACTAATTGGTATCAAGTCTGGACCTTGCTATAGTCATAAAATCTCCAGAATATCCCATTTCTTTATTCCTGTACCCAATTCAAAATATCTCTCTCTCTCTCTCTCTCTCTCTCTCTCTCTCTCTCTCTCTCTCTCTCTCTCTCTCTCTCTCTCTCTCTCCACCCCTCGTATTTCTTAATACCTGTTTCAAAGAAGGGAAAGACTCTGAGGTGAGTCATTTAGTCTTTCACACTTTAGTGCAAATTAAAGTCAGTGACTCAACTCTCACAGGAATGAGGATTTCAAGTAATAGCTCTAATTGTAGGATTACTGTCTTTGAACATTTTTAAGGATATTTCATAGAACAGTTAAATACAAAGAAGAGGAGAGGAACTGCCCAAGTCTGTCTATGTGTAAAGGCAGCCTTGAGTCCAGTTTTGCGAAATGAGAGCCTTCAGCTGCCACTCCCAATTGAAAGTGAATTCAGATTAATTCAGACATTGAGTGAGAGTTTTAATTCATCTTTCAGGGATTTACTGGTTTCAATACCCTCCTCTTCTCCTCTAGGCCTAGGAAACAGATCTATTTCTAATGACCTGTGTCAGCCCCATAGGATCCATTCTCTCTCAACACCTGGTCTCATAGCACAACACAAGCTGCTTGGGTCAAATGTGGTTGAGAGTCCTTCAACAAATGTTCTGCTCCAGTGAGTGCGACCCTCAGAGAAGAAAGCTGATAGCACTCTGACATCCTGCTGGTCCCCTCAAGGCTCATACTCCTCTCTCAGCTGGAGGAACTTCAAAACTTCCAGCCAGTGGAAAATGTAGTCTGATCCAAACAAGAGAGACAAGTGCACTCCCAAAATGAACACTGGCATTTGGAAAAGCCCTTGGGTATTATAATCTTTCTGAGGTGTGAGTGTGTGATAGGGAGAAAGAGATGAAGAGATGAAGCAATGGAGTAAGGGGGGAGTCATGTGGGGGTAGGGCAGGCACAGGAAGAATTCCACTCTGTGCCCAATTATTAAATTTCCTTTTCTAGTGAAAAGGAAGAGCTATGCGAGGAGACTGTCAGATAGTAACACACCACAAGACTTCTGTAATTACTACAGTGTAGTAATGGCACATGAATAGAAATATCACCTGTCCCTGGGTAGACCTAACTCTCCAGGCAGCCATGAACATGATTCATAAGCAACAACTACCCTGACTGAATCATGCATGCTGATTATTCACTAAGACTCTGGTAGTTTTGAGGGAGATGTGCAAACAGGATATGTTTCTGTTTGGGTCATCAGATGAGACTTGCACATCAATCAGTAAGTTGAAAGGCCAAACTAAGCTTCATTTAACGCCATCCAGGATTGCAGTAGCTTCCTTGGTGGTCACATCACTTCAGTGACTCATTCTGGGCTTACTGTTAGATAACCACCTCTCAGCTTTTGTCATACCCACTGCTGCAAAGAAAATGTCACATCCTGAAATTGTGCCATTGGTGTTTTGGACCCAGATATAGTGTCCTTCATTCATCCTATTAAATTTAATCCCGTGGTCATGTCCCATCTGTAAACCCATGATTGTCTATTTTTACTTTTGTTTTGTTATTAAAAGCACATCTTAGTGAATACTGCTTCTACTCCTTCACTAACCAACATTGCCATAATCTCTTTGAGAACCTGAAGTGAGATAACCAGGAAATTATAGAGCTTACAGAACTCAATCTCTTCCTGCTTAAATAAGTCAGATGTGCCTTAGTCTATTCTATCTTTCATTTTCTCTTCCAAATCCACAAATTCTCATAGTTCCCTCAACTCTGGAATGGAATTTGTTTAGACCAGAAAAATGGTCCTGTCGTGTGTCACTTAATGACAGGAATATGTTCTGAGAAATGAACCTTTGGGTAATTTCATCCTTGTACGAACGCCAGAGTAAAATTACAAAGTCAATGATAATAACTAGCTATGCATGTAGACAACATGGGACAGCCTGGCAGGACCACTGTCACATATACAATCCAATGTTTACCAAAATGTGACTAAGCAGTGTATGACTGTAGCTTGAACATTGGCACTTTAACTCATCTTAAATATACACGTCCCTTTTATCAATGCTTGTTCCGTACTTTCCAGTTCAAAGATCATTTTGTTTTAATTATTCACTATATCTTGGGTACTGACTACATCTTAGGTGTTGAAAATTCAAAAAAGAAATATGTTCCCTGACTTTTAGGAAGCTTTCAGTTCACCAGAGAAAACAATCAGCAAATAGACAAATTATAATATGCAGCAAGTAAGAATCAAAATAGGAGGTCTCCCCAGTGGCACAGCAGGTTGAGTGCAGTGCCTTGAAGCTGCCCGCAGCCTCTGCAGCGCAGGTTCGATTCCTGACCAGCCAGGGAGATACCCACATGGTGCGGCAGACCTTTCCTGTCTGGCCTGCTGCTCCTCTCAGCAGTGCTTTCGGTCCATCTGCCTGTTCTGCTCCCCACTCTGTCTTTGGTGAATCCTCTCACCCTCCCACACTTCTGGCCTATACCCCAGCTCTTGTATAAATAAAAAATAAATCTTAAAAAAAAAAAAAAAGAATCAAAATAGGGCCCATCACTGAAGCAGAGTAAGCTCAGTCTCACTTGCAATCCATGTTTGCCCCATTGTGGGGGAGGGTCAAAATGAGAAATAAGTGTCCTGTCCACTCCACAAAGTGACATGTTAAGTGTTGTTAAAGACATAAGAATATTGAGATGCGATGACTTTGTAGGTACTAAGAAAGTAGCCCCTGACACCCAGAATCACAGCTAGACCCCAACAGTATCACAAGCTGGTCTGATACTCACAGCCAGGCCATTTTATTTCCCTGTTGGGCATAAACAATCTCACAGCACACCAGCCTTGTACAAGCAGACTTGATACCATGAAAAAATGAAACAAAGCAAGGTCACTGCATAATTTTGTTTATGCAAAGACCAAAACAAGGCCACCCACAAAACCCCAATCATAGAACTGTCCAACCTTCTGTGGTTTCCAATCTAGAGCAGATCCCCAAGTTCTCACATCCTCTGCAAGTAACCCAACCAAAGCCTGAATCCTATAATATGTTCTCTTTACACTTACACTGAGATGCCCCCTGGCTCCCCACAGTGTGTGTTCTCCCTCAATCAGTGAGCAAAAAGCCCACCCTGTTTAATTGTAGGCATGTTCTTGGTGGCCTCAGGCTAACGATCAGTTACAGCATTCCAAAAGCATGCATGGAGTGAATAACTGAGGGGAGTCTTAACAGAGGTGACCTTTGAGCTGGGTCTTGAAGGATGATTAGGCCTTTCCAGGCAAAGCAGGACAAAGGAAGTTCTTTCCAGTAAAAGAAAGCAACCTGTGTAAAGGCAGGCTGCACAGAAATGGAGGCTGAGAAAGCCACATGGTTGAGGTGAGGGGTGAATTGGAAGGACGCTGAAAACAAATGAGGAGACCCTTGTGGGTCCACTTAATCCTGTAGGCAAAGAGGACAGGGAAGTAGGAGATAAGGAGCTCTGTATTTCAAATCTGGATGAAAGAATTCCTTGAGGAGCCATAGCTAGTTTCCTTCCCTCCTCTCCCCCACCCCCTACTGTCCTCGCCTTCCTCTCCCCTCTCCTCTCCATGGACACTAGCTTTCCTTAAATCATAGCTGCCTGTTTGGAGTTTTCCCACCCTCAACTTTGAGGTACACGCCTGACAATGCTAAACCCTTTACTTTCTGAATACTGTGAATTCTGAGAAGTGCTGAAAATCAGGAGGCCAGTGGTGTAAGTCACAATCCAAGTCAAAAAGCCTAAGAAGCAGGAGGGCAGATGTCCAAGGAGAAGAGAATACGGATGTCCCAGCTCAAGCAGAGGCAGCAAAGTCACCCTTTCTTGGCCTTTCATTCTCCTCAGATCCTCACTGGGTAGGATAATGCATTGGGGAGGGCCATCTTCTGCACTCAGTCTCTCACTACAAACTTTAGCTAGTCTATTTTCTCATGGACACACCAAGAAATAATGTTTTACCAGTTATCTGGGTATCTGTTAACCCAGATAAGTTGATACAAAAAAAAAAAAGTTGTTAACTATAGATCTCTGAAAGTAACATGTATCTGATCAAGCAGGAGCAGAGTGAAATGGCCCCAGTCTTATAAATCATCCTGTGGGTCTGCTACTCCTAGGCAGCCTATACGGCCACCATTTTGTTACCTAAACAAGGTCAAAGTGGTCTGGCCAGTTAGGAACAGGAGCCCTAACTCGTAAGCCCTTCAAATCAAACAAGAGCACAAAGCTGGATCACACTGAGACGGCTGTGCATCACAAGGTATGTCCAGAATGCTCGGAGGGCTGAGGACTGATGCATAACATATGCATCAAAGAGGTATGTCCAGAAAGCCCAGGGGGCTGAAGACAGATGCATAACATATACTCTTGATTTAAACATCACAAGGTATGACAAGGTATGCCCGGGTGGGCCGAGGACTGGATGTATGACAAGGGACCCCAGAAGCTGATCAGTGGAGGGCCTTGTTGATGAGATTAGAACCATGGCTGGGGATTAGGGTGTAGCATCAAATAGATTAGAAGTGCCTGGAGGGCAGACTCATAATCCCTAATCTTCTATACCCTTCCCCTTTCCTTAATCTCCCTAATCTCCTAAAAACCAATTACGTGTGTCAATAAAAGGGCCAGGATCTTGCTCTTCAGCAGCATCTTCCTGCATTATGTAGCCTGCTCCACGACTCCCGTTTGTCAGTGTGGTGTTGCCCAATGCAACATCATCCCGAGTGCCACCATCGGCTTCCATTATGGAAAAGTTGATGTGTATTTGTGAAGTCTATGTCTTTAAATTTTACTACATATGTATTAGTAATCCATAAATATTTTGTAGTTTTTTTTAAGATTTATTTATTTATGCATAGAAGAGCAGAGGTACAGGCCAGAGGTGTGGCAGGTGAGAGAATTCACCAGAGACAGAGTGGGGAATAGAACAGGCAGATTGACCTAAGTACATTGCTGAGGGAAGCAGAGGACAAGACAGGAGAGGTCTGCTATGCCATGTGGGTTGCTCCCTTGGCTGGCTGGGGATCGAACTTGTGCTGTTGCTGCAGAGGCTGTGGACAGCTTCACAGGCTGTGTCTTAACCCCTTGCGCCACCAGGGAACCCAATATTTTGTAGTTTTAAAACTAAGTAAGTAGTACCACAATGTTGTATCATTTCATTATACACATATTTTTCATGCATTATGTTTTGAGATCCAGCATTTTTGTTAATATATCCAAAGTTCTTGCAGTGCCAAAAAAATTGTATAATTATTAGCTATTGTTATTTTCCTTGTTATTGCTAATGTATGGATTAATGTATGGATTTAGATTAATTATGTTATAGTAACTGATCACTGATTATATTGTATTTTCTTTATCCATCCTCCTGTTGGTGGGTATTTATTTTTTATTTCTGCAATTACACCCAACACCCCATAGAATACCCTTAAACAAGTTATGCTCATGTGTTCAAGAGATTGCATTTACTTAAAAGTGTACTTGCTAGGCTGTAAGGAGAATATTTTAAGTTTGCTTGCCACCATTATCAAATTGCTCCTCAAAATATCTGTAAACATCAATAACATATGAAAATTCCTACTTGTTTATATCTTTGCCAACAAGTGCCAGATTTTTCAAAAATGTGTGGGGGAAAAAAGAGATAATCTTTTTTTAACTTGCATTTTCCTATTCCTTAAGTGAAATTATACTTCTTTTTCTACATTTACTGGCCAATTAGGACTGATCCTTAACCTTTTTCAGAGTCATTGACCACTCTGAGACTCACCCTCAAAATATGCACATAGGTATCCACAGCACACTATCCACACACACCAAAGGGCTCCACGGGCTCAAATAGACCATCCATGGACCCTCAGAGCAAGGACTCTTGAGCTTTTAGTGGATCTAAGAACCACTGGAGAAGTTTGTAGAAATACAGATCACCAGGTCCCATCTTGGGTGATGCTAATTCAGGATATCTGGGTAGGTTCAAAGATTTGGTGAATAAAAAACGTTTAGTCAACAACAACAACAAAAAGATTTGGTATAAGTAATAATTTTAAGAAAGACAGTTTTAAGAGTTCCTATATTCCCAATAAGAAGTTCTATTTCTGCTTTCCAAAATTGTCCCCTCTCCCACAGCTATGAAACAAAGAACAAAATCAGCTGTAATGTGCCTTCAAGTTGATGCTGTAGCTACATTACCACTGCAGATACACCTTGTGCTCTCACCAACATCACTGGGAAGGTGGGTGAAGGGCAGAATAAATAGGGTGACACATGATGCAAAGAAAAAACACAAGGAAAGGGAAAAAAAATCAGGAAATTTTAAGCTATGCAGAAAATGCTACATAAAAAGCATCTCCCTACTAAATATGTACAGCTTGTGTTTGGAATGGCTTGTGTTACTAATTTTATTACATGAGCAAGCTTTTTATTTTTTTCTCTGCCAGATACTTTAAAGATTCTCTTGTGAAAAGAAGGAAATAAATTTAGTTTCCTCTCTGATCTAAATTCACATAAGTGACTCCGTTGTAAGATGAAGAAAATTGATTGCTTTCAACTGCAAAAATCTTTTCTGTTTAAAAACCTAGTACTAAGGAAGCCATGAACCAGAGAATTTGCAGACCATTTTGAGAGTGGTTAAGAATCCTTTTTGGATGATGATGATGATGATCGTGCTACACAGATATATTTCTGCCCCTTTCACTTTCAGGCTTGTAGGTGTTAAAAAATAGTTAATCCTTGTTTTTTACTCAATCACATGAAATACATTCCTCTCTGAGGTGTTCAATGGCCAGCAACTTCTTGAACCTTTGTAATTTGGCTCTATAAATGATGCCAGCAGTAAGAATTAGGATCCAGTGCTAGGACTTTAGGATGACTCACTGGTTAACTTTGGTCCAGTAACAATAGAAAAATGACTCAGTTGCTCAGTCTATGAAACTGGGGCAATGATCCTGACTGGCTGCCTCCCAGAAAGGATGAAGGAGGGCCAGGCTTGTGAAATCAAAGAGGCCTCTGGGACGCAGGCATTAGATGGGGGGAGGAGAGGTACCACAAAAGAGCTAGAGGACTGTAGAGGAGGAAACTTGACACAGAACTACAGGAGGCCTTCATGTAAGGTGGTCTCTAAACAATGGAGGAAACTGCATGAAGTCAGTCCCTTACTCTTCTGGAGACTATCTTCCTCCTTTCATGGATAACTCATTGGATTCATTGGCCCAGGGGCTCTCAGACTTTTTGATGCCCATAATCTTGCTCATTTGTCTATACAGTACCTCTCGTACTATATATATATATCCATATATCTATTTATCTGTAAATCTATACATCTATATATCTATACTGTGTGTTCATTAAATGCAGGAATTATGATTGATACATAGATGTATGTATATGCCTTGTGAGATGACCAGAACTCTCAGTATAAATATTGTATGTGTTGAATGAAAGAATTCTTACACACAGAGTAAAACAAATCACACACAAGCACAAATCAGCATTTGGTTCAGCACTGAAGCCACAAAGAGGAAGGCTGGAAGGAGGGCCTGGGAGAGACTGCTATCACATTCATTCCTGCCCGTATTATTTATGATATAGACATGACTGTAGTAGTGGAAGCTGAGCAACCGTGACTTAAAGAAAATGGATATTTATTTCACTCTCCATAGTGTCACAAACCCAGGTTCTTACCATCTTTCTTAGGGGGCTACTCTCATTTATATGGTCCAGAGAGCTCACCACAACACCCACATCTTGGCTGGTAGAAGGGGAGAAAGAAGTTGAGTGTATCACTCCTTTCAAGAACAAATCTCTTTACTTAACAGTCATTTGTCTAGAATTTAACCACAAGACCACATCTAACTACAAGAGAATCTAAGAAACAGTTTATATTAGGAGGAGGCATAGGTCCAACTGAAAGTCAAGATTCTCTAACAAAAAAAAGTATGGAGAAATGAATACTGACACAACTAGCCATCTCTGAAACATTGCCTGGTATAAAAAAAAAAAACCCACAGGAAAAAAAATGTGTATTTCCCAGAGTCACTAGAAAAGTCCCCAGTGGACTCAGAAGTAGCTGGCACTAGCGGGGCTCATGCAAACACTAACCTACATTCAGTCAACAATACAAATATTCACTCAGGAAAAAAAAAAATTCTCAACTTTGTACATATGACTTTTAGACAGCCTGCGCTTTCATGTATTCTCTCCTATCCTTAAACTTCATTTCTGATACTAGCTTTGGGTTTTCATAGTACAGCTAAAATTTTATGTTTTCTGACCTCTCTGAGAGCAAAAGCCCACTTTGATTACTGCACATGCAAGGCTAGAAGATGAATGCCTTCAGTGTGAAATCAGTTATCTGCCTGCATCCCACTTGGGGAATAAGAATAACAAGCCAGTAAGCATGATCAGATAACATAAAAGTTATAATTAAAGGAACCATAGAATAGTTAAAATCTTTTGAGGACTTGCTTTCCACCAAGTGCTTTACCTACATCATCTCATTCAGAATACTACCCAAAAAAATCCAGGAGGGATATACTATTACTATCCCATTGACAGTTGAGGAAACTAGCTACCAGGTGACAGATCCTGGACTAGAACTCAAGATTCTAACACTAGTGTTGCTATGTTTAACCCCTGAGCTATGCTGAGGAGATGGAGAATATAAGCAATGTCTCAAACATCCTTCCTACCCACGAATATATGCACAGATGGAGCTCCTGTCAGGAATCCTAGCTTAGAGGGCTGGGCTAGCAGTACTCTAAGCAAAAGAACGAAAGTTCCAATTTTGAGTATTTAAGACATGATCTTAAAGAATTAATTTAAAGCCTTTGTACAGTCAAGAAATTCAGAAATATTTTCAATATCATTTTAAAATAGACTTACATTTGATCATTTTCTTCTGTATTAATGTTTCCCAAATCTAAATGACTCCAGGTCACAAACTACTCTATTATTGTAACTCATCCCATAATAAGACTCCATCTAGTATAAAGAGTGGACTCCAAGGAGATATGTTCTTGGCTTTATTCTCAAATTAGGAACAGAATGGATGCCTAATAATTACCTACTGAGTGAATCAATGCTTGCCTTCAATATATGCCTTTAGCATTATTTGCAACCTATTAAAAATGGTATATAATATAAATAATTATATTATTAGATATTGCTGTGCTTCAAAATTTGATACTAAGGACTTGAACTATAAAAAGTTTTGCTTAATCCATGTTAACTTATCACAGGAATTTAATATCCCACTGACTTGTGTGTGTCTGTGTTCCCTGCAGGATTTCATTTCTATTAATAAGTTTGTTTACTGGACTACTTTTTGCCCCCAACATTTTGTGTGGTCAGTTTTAAATTTGACACCAGTGGACATGAAGGAGTCAAGTCATTAAGCTCTCAAGACTCCTTCAGAACATAGTAATTAAGCCCCAAGTAGAATGACCCACGGGTCATCTACCCTTCATAAATTCATTTGGAAAAAAAAAAATCCTTCCCCCTAAGATATACAACTGATATAAAATGGAATCTAAGAATAAATGACATTTTCTCCTGAGAAATCCCAGGTAAAATTTTTTTAAAAGATTTATTTATTCATGCATACAAGAACTGGGGTAAAGGCCAGAGGTGTGGGGGGTGAGAGGATTCACCAGAGGCAGGGTGGGGAGCAGAACAGGTGGACTGACTGAAATACACTGCTGTGGGAGCAGCGGGCGATACAGGAGAAGGTCTGCTGTGCCATGTGGGTAGCTCCCTAGCTGGGGATCAAACTCCGTGCTGCAGTGGCGGCAGATAGCTTCACAGTGCAGTATCTTAACCCCTTGCACCACCAGGGAGGTCCCCCAGGTGAAATGTTTATGAGTCATTTTACCCTCTAATTTTGATTCTTTATGCAAAACGCAGACAAGATTCCTCCCAAATTTAAACAGCAGCTTAACACTGCAGAGAGTTTTGCTACCTGGGTTTTTTTGTTTTGTTTTGTTTTGTTTAATGGTTACTCTCCCAAATGCAAGTTTGTCTTATTGCTTCCTTTTTTGAGCAACCCTCTTTCCACACCTGTCTTCTACTCCAGATTTTCAGCTACAGGACTGTAAAGAATTGCAGATTTCCTGAGTGAGAAATGATCAGCACTAAAACAACCTCCTACCCTTTATATCTGAGAACCCCTAATGTCTGAAAGGATAGCAGCCCTGGAATGTCTTTGCGAGGTTGCTTGGAGGGCTCAAATCCCCTCAGTTGTTTGATAATGTGTTTTATAGTTGAATGTTTTGTTCTTGAATATGGATGTTCTACCCATATTCATTCAAATTTCTTCAAACACATTGGCTATCATACATACTTGCTCTCTTTTAACCTAATTCTACCTAACACCAGTGCTGTCTTTTTTTGGTTTTGCTTTTATTTTTCAAGTTTTCTGTAGTCCCAGATAGTTGTCTTGTAGAATGTACCATATTTTGAGTTAATCTAATGGTTTCCTGATGATTAAATTCCATTTAAACAATTTTAGCAAGAATAATACATTGAAGTGGCTGTTCCCATGAACTTTGAACAAACTCCAGAACAAGGATTTTACCAAGGCCTCAGTGATTAGATTCAAAAGAGGAGTGGGGGGGGGAAGCCATTTTTAAAAGTGATATTTAAAGTGTACTTTTTTTTAACAGAAGGGTGAGGCATCCAAAACAAAATAAAAGATGGGATGCCCAAGACTCATGTCCAAGACTCTTAATAACTTAGGTATGCTTGAAAGAGGCCCTTGTTATGCCAAATCTAGTAACCTTTGTTGAATCATTAGAGTTGAGATTTGGGCAGGGTCAGCCTCTGCCCTTGCAAAGTGGATAATTACTGACTTGGTGCAATTTTAGGAATGCAGGAATCCATTCTTTCCCACTCAGCTACACTGCCTCTATTATGTGGGCAATGATTCCCAGCAACTATTATTAACCACCAAAACTCTTTAATGAATACCTACTCTCTATCAGGCCTGTGCTCAGCGTTTCATTGATCTCTTCATTGATCCCCATAAGGTTAACACTGTTATTCCCATGTTAGAGATGGGAAACTGAGGTTTAGTGCTGTAACTTCTGCAAGGGCCCAAGCAGTTTATTTGGGACTTGAATTAAACTAAAGTTCCAGGGCCTCCCTGGTGGCACAAGGAGTTAAGAAGCAACCTATGAAGGTATCCACAGCCTCTGCAGCATGAGTTTCATCCCCAGCTCGCCAGGGAGCTACCCACATGGCACAGCAGACCTCTCCTGACTCACCTGCTGCTCCGCTCAGCAGTGTATTTCAGTCAATCTGCCTGTTCTGCTCCCCAGTCTGTCTCTGGTGAATCCTCTCACCGCCCCCCCACACACACACCTCTGGCCTGTACCCCAGTTCTTGTATGCATAAATAAACAAATCTTTAAAAATAAATAAATAAAGTTCCATAATTCCATGGCCCATCTGATGCTCCTCTATTCCCAAATGGCTTTCCTTACCCTCTCTAGACCATACATAGCACTAAGCATTGGATGGCAGCATTCTAGGCCCATAGATCCTTCTAGAAATATCACATCATAACTGTTAACATTTGTGCCACATCTGCTTTGTGCCAGGCACCTCGCTGTATGCTCTACACCTCTCTCCTCATATACCTTTCCAAAGAACCACAGGGGCAAGATAGGAGAGGTCTGCTGTACCATGTGGGTAGCTCCCTGGCCAGAGAATGAACTCAGGCTACAGCAATGATAGCATGATAGTGCTGAGACTTAACCCCTACGTGCCAGGGAGGCCCTGCATCCTTGTCTTGAGGTTCTTGAAATGAGAAGACATGGAAAGCCAGTCTTCGGAGCATGAGTGAGGAGTGGGTGGGAACAGAAGAAATCCAGCTCCCTAAGAGAGCAGACACCAATGCAAGTGGACGGGCCACAGCCACAATCTGTTCGCCCTCAGTATTGCCCAGAACATATCCAACTAGACATCCCTGGCATATCTACCACCTGTTTCTAAAATATACCCTCTCCCCTCTTGAGTTTCCAGCCCTACCTTGCCCACCCCGGGCTTCACTCTCAGAGTCATGTCCCCACTCCTCACTAATCCCATGAGCATGTGGTGTTTCTTGTACATCTTTAAAAATGAAAATTGTCTCTTTTCCACACATTGTCTTCCAGTCACCACTTCCTTTTCTGCAATTTTTGACAGCAAAAGATTGTCTCTACTTACTGTCTCTACTTTTTATTTTAATTAATCTCACATTCTCTCTGCAATCCACTTTAGTCAAGCTGCCTCTCTCGCCCCATTAAGACTGGTTACATCAGCCTCTGCAGTGCTGGTTCAATCCCCGGCAGCCGGCGAGGGTCCCACATGGCGCGCAGACCTCTTCTTCCACGCCCGCTGCTCCCCTCAGCAGTGTATTTCGTCAGTCTGCCTGTTCTGCTCCCCGCTCTGGCTCTGGTGAATTCTCTCACCCTCCCGCGCTTCTGACTGTACCCAGTGCTTGTGTAAATAAATAAATAAATCTTTTTTAAAAAAAAGACTGGTTGCATCAAGGTTACTGATGACCTCTGAGTCTGGCAAATCTAAGGACCCCTCTCCCAGTTTTATCTTATTTGGACAGTCAGCATTCAACAAACATGAGTGTTATTTCCCCTGCAAGATTTCCCTGATATTTCTTTCTTCTGGCTTTCCTTCTACTTTGTTTCTTGCCTTCTCCATCAGTTTTACTGGGGTCTACCTTCTTTTGTTCTCCAAATGTTGGAGGAAAAAGGAGTGAGGCGGGAAGTAAAGGAAAGCACCTCCAGCAGTACATGAAAGAGCTGGTTTTCTCTTGGGATCAAGCAATCTCCACCTTCTAGTACCATCTTTCACGAGGCCACAAGAATGACTGCATCTCAGGACTTACTGTCTAAAGAGAGGAGTCAGCAAAATGTAGTGCCTGACTCTTTCCAATGGCCAAAATTGTACTCCAGGGAGCATTAACTTCTCCTAACTTCATAGTTGCTTCTACATGGGCAACAAGCAGGTCTCTCAAACCTCAGCACTAACAGGGAATACCTCTCATCTGAAAGATGAGAGAGGCATCTGGGAAACAGGGCTTTGTCAGGTTGCACCCACAAAAAGTCAGTAGGAGCCCACACAGAGTGCGCACAAATATGCAGAGTTCTCCTGAGAACACCTGGAGAAACTCATGAGAGGCATTTATCTTACTGTACATATCATCCAGTCCTCCCTTCATAGCTCCAGATTCACTAACTTAACATTGCCAGGTGAATGTTTAATAGGCACATTCCGATTAACATGATCAAAAGAGAACTTTTCCTTCCTCTTCACTCCAACCTGCTCCTCCTCTCTCTTCCCTCTCTGGTCAATAACATCTGAATTCAACCTGCTGCTGAGCTAATAAAGCAAGAGTTACCTTGAGTTCCTCTCATTGTCTTCCAGTCACCACTTCCTTTTCTGCAATTCTTCATAGCAAAAGATTGCCTCTACTTACTGCCTCTACTTTTTATTTCAATTCATCTCACATTCTCTCTGCAGTCCACTTTAGTCAAGCTGTTTCTCTTGCCCCCATTATGATTCATCTACCAGTATTTCCTGTGGGTTTTACTGCAAAATGTGCCCCAAATCCACCCACTTTTGTCTACTCACTCTACAACCAACCTAATCCATACATCACCAAATCTCAGGGGAATTGCTCTTAACTGACCCTCCTGTGCTTTACCACCAACCCCATACAATCTCCACAGCCATGATGAACCTCACTTTTTTTCTTTTCCTTTCATTATAAAAAAATTTTCATACCAATATAAAAGTAGAAACAACAGTAAATCAAATCCCTGTGTACCCATCTCCAACAAGTATCAAATCATGGTCAGTTCTGTTTGTTTTTTGTTTTTTAATTGGTGTAACATTATAACATTTTCAAGTTTCATTTGTACAGACCTGTAAATCCACATCTGGATCATGCATCATGTTCATCCCCGAAAGTCTAGTTTCTGTCACCATACAAATGACCTCCTGTATGCTCTTCCCTTCCCCTTCCCTTCTGATAACTACTACATTGTTCTTACAGTCTAAGAGTGTGCTTTTATTTTGCTTTGTTTATTGTTTTGTTTCTTTGCCTGACACATGAATGAAGTCATATGGTATTTGTCTTTTTCTGTCTGACTTCACTTAACATAATAGTATTAACATAACACTCAGTCCACTTAGGTTGTTGCAATGACAGAACTTTATCTGTTTTATAGATAAGTATTCTTTGTGGTTATATACCACATCTTCTTTATCCACTCATCTACCCATGGACAACTTTGGGTGGCACACAAATTTTTTAATGCCTGTAACTATATAATATTACAGAGTGCTCTTTTTAAAAGGTAAAGCATTTCATGTCACTTCTTTGCTGAAAAACCTTCCAGTGGCTTCCCATTCAATACCACACTTTGAATAAAGTCAAAGTCCTTATTAAGGCCCAGAAGGTTCAACTTCACAGGGTCCCTGCCTATTTCTCTTCCCCACTGCCAGTCAGTCTCTCCTATCCAGCACATCCCAACCATGCTGGCCTTCTTTATATTCTGCAAATGCTCCATGTTCCTTCCTCCCTGAGAGACCTCAAACTAGCTGATCTCTCTGCCTAGAAGGCTCACCCTTGCCATCTTCCTATGCTTGGCTCCTTTTTGTCATTTAGGTCTCAGTTTACAAGAGAACACCTCTTATCACCTATCTCAAGTAGTCACCCTGTCATTACCACATTGTTCTCTTCTAATTCTCTCCTCAGTCCTCTGCTGGGGACATTTCTGGTATGTCCTGAACAGGTTTATGTTTATTGTCAAGGTGACTATTAATAGCTCCTCCTCCACTCTCAAATGTAGGCAACAAATTCTATGGTCACCCTATTTATGAGTCTCATGTTTGGCATGTTTCTATCCAGTGATTTGAATGAGTACATAGATTTTTTTTTAATTGGCCTTTAAGAGAATTAGGGTAAAATCCATGTTTACCACATGGAAAAACAATACAATAAGAAGGTAAATAAATTATTTTCTGGCTTTCAAAGCAAAGCAAACAATTGCATGAAACTGTTCTCTAAAGTGAGGGAAATAAGAATCTCTCTTTGTTTGACTTTGGATTGCTTTTTGTCTTGCTCCTTCTACAGAAAGATAAGCTCTTTGACAGGATTTCTCTCACATGACAAGTTATTCACTATATCTACAGCCACAGTGCCTGGCACATATAAGATCTGATCAAGGGAAGAAGGGACAGAAGGAGGAAGATTTGTCTTAGACTATGATTTTCCAGTTCCTGGCTCCAATCATTCTTCCATAAGCTTCCATAAATATTCCTCTTAGTGCCTATATTAAAGAAATCCTAGTAAATTGTCTTATCCCTATTGTCATGGGAGAATACAGTGAAAAATGACTATCCATAGACCCAGAGGAGAGGCTCACCAGACACCAAGTCTGCCAATACCTTGATTGTAGACACTCCAGTCTCCGGAATTATAAGAAATAAATAAAATTCTGTTGTTATAAACTACCCAGTCTATGGCATTCTGCTGTGGCAGCCTGAACTAAGATATTCATGCTTCTAAAATAAGGCAAATCCACACAAAAAAAATGTTTCCCTAAACCATGAACCATCGAGAAGTCTGGAATTGCAAACAAGCAGTCCAAATAAAAGGTAATCATTTCTGCTCTACAGACTGCAATAAATGTTAGTGACACTGGCAATAAAGCTTCAGATCCTAATAATGCATGGGTCCATTTTCACAAAAACATTTCAGTGGAAGCCATAAGTACACTGTCAAAACAACAATAAATCCTTGAAATTAGACCCAGACTTTTTTCATCCAAGCATGTAAAGCATGTGTACTGCCATGGCCTTCACATCACTCCATTTCAGGAAACTCATGCCTTAAATAATCATTATAAAATAAAAGCCATTCTGTAAGGAAAAGAATGGTAGGAGTATTCATTCAAACAACACAACTGAAAAAAAAAAATCAAACTTTGTTTTTTCACATGGAAATGGAGGGGGGTTAGAGGTTTCCCTGATAATAGCTAATGATAGGAATGTTGATTCACAGCACACAATATTGAGAGAATTTTAAAAGCTCATTTCCCAAGTACCAGTAGGTCTTGGAATAAAAGAATGAGGTAACTCGTTATGTGGAAGGAAACGAAGAAGCTTTACTAAAGAAATGTACCCCAGACCACTTCTCCAACCTCAGCTCCCCTCTCTTTTCTCAACCAAAAAGGAAAAAATAATTTTAGCAAGTGAAAGAGGACCTCACAATGAACACTGCCACACCTTTCTGAGTTAAGCTACTCCCAGGAGAGACAAGAGCCATTCTGTGTGAATGGTGCTGTATGTTCATTCATTCCATCAAAATATAGTGCCTTCGTCTGTTCAGGGTTTATAATAGTAAGGAAAATCAACACAATCCCTGCCCTCAAGTTGTTTACAGCTTTATGACATCCCCAGAAATATTGCTGCCCAAATACTAGCCTGATTTTCTGTCAAAGAGGCCGCATTGTATAGGCCTTATCATCTGAAGGCCTGGGTTTAAATCTCAGCTCAACCACTTAGTAGTTGTGTGATCTCAGGCAAGTTACTTAACTTCCCTCTGCCTCAGTTTCTTCCTCTGTAACCTCAGAGGTTCATTGGGAGGATTAAATGAGTTAAACAGCATAAAGCAATTTGATGAGTGCCTGACATAAAACAAGTTGTAGGTGAGAGTTTGCCATTTCTATTACTATTATTACACCAAAGGATGGGATTGATTGAAATGGCTTGTGTTTGAAAAACTTCATCAATAAAGGTAATGTACCCAAACATGCCTGAACACAGTCTCCTGGTAATCAAGACTTTTCCTCTCCAGACAGGAATTATGAGGTTTCTTATCTGGAGAAACAGAATGGATCCAGACAAAAGACCTCCATAGAATGGCATTTAGAAATTTCCCAGCATTGGTGCCAAATCCCTGCCAATCACCCTCAACCAACCACCATCAGGCAGCTGGCCTTGCAAGGGTCAGGAGCTTTGTCACTCTGCTTTCCAGCAGCTCATGCTTAATTATGAATAAATTGCTAAAGAAGACCAGAACTTTGATAATAGACTTGAAGAAAAACAAACTAATAATGGTATCTAAGTGTGTAGACAAAGAAAATATAGGAAATTGAGAAAGAACTCAAATCTGAAAGGTTAAGGGAGATAGTGGACCAATAAAACCACATCAAAATGCTAAGAAGAAAAAAGAACAAAAAAGAGTTCTTGGAAAATTAAAAATAGAATTGCTGGGCCTCTCCAGTGGCACACCAGGTTGAGCGCTGCGCTGTAAAGCTGTCCTCAGCCTCTGCAGTGCAGGTTAGATCCCGGCCTGCCAGGGAGAGACCCACATGGCACGGCAGACCTCTCCTGTCTCGCCCGCTGCTCCCCTCAGCAGTGTTTTCGGTCTGTCTGCCTGTTCTGCTCCCCACTCTGTCTCTGGTGAATTCTCTCACCGTCCCCACCTCTGGCCTGTACTCCAGTTCTTGTATAAATAAGTCTTTAAAAAAAAATAGAATTGCTAAAATTGAAAATTCAATTTGGAAAAAATGTAAAAAATGCAAATTACATGTTTATATACATTTATCAGTCAACTCCTCCCCCAACAGTGGCATCAAGAGTCCCTCCCCCTAATCCATTTTCCTTCCATGCCCTGTGCCCAGGGCTACATTGGCGGCCTCTTGGCCCCTAGAGACATCTTTAATCTTGAAGCCTGTAGCACATGACACTGGCAAATGTCCAATGAGTGAAGGGAAGAATGAGTGACGGACAGCAGCAGTGAAGGCCTGGTGTCTTGCCTTTGCCAGCCCATAGGCTTAGTTTAAGTTGCCCTTCCTGAATATTCCCTCTGCCTCTGCAAAGAGAAGCCATCTGGAGGGGTTATATAAGTATGCAGACATTGGATCTGGAGTTACACAGAGTGGATTTCAAGCTCTGTAATGGAACACCTGTTGATTTACAATCTCATGGTCACCATGAGCCAAAATTAAAGCATTGATTTATTTGAATGATCTCTGTCAATGTTGTCCAAAGAACATGCTGCATGAAATAAGGATTGGTATTAAGTTAATGATGATCATTAAATACGCACACCCCAAAACGTAAAAAAATAAATAAAGATGAAAAATAATAAGAAAGAAAAGATAAAATCAATAAAATAATCAATTCAGGAGATCAGATATACCTGACAGGAGTTCTAGAAAGAAAAAACTCCCTGTTCTTTCTATTTCAGGAGAATATATGTATCCTCAGAATCATTCACTGCCTCCATTCAGAACTTCAGCTGCCCACTTTCGTGTTTATTATACTGTGCAATGGAGTGGATCATGCATCTGTCTACACTCCAACTAGATAGTGGACTCCCCAGAAGCAGAATTCATCTTTTCAGTCTCACTGTGAAGAGTGACAGTTTGTTCCGGGGTCAGGAGAGAAAAGGAAAGAAAAGTGCCCAGAACATGGGATGCTCTTCATAAAATGTCACTCAATGGAGGGCTAGTACCTTTAGCTGGTGGGTCTTGAAAGACTCCAAAAAAGAGAGAGCATTTTGTAAAAAAGCATAGAAAATAAAAACTAAGGTAGGGAATTCATAATTCACATCATTTAATTATTCCTAGAACTTTCTAAACACTATCAGCATTAAACCTCAACAAAACATTTGCATCACCACAACTTCGCACCAAAATCCCTAAGATTGCAAATGAAATATGGATTTGGTAAGACTTTGTTAAAAATAAAAGGTAACATAGATGAACAAGTGCTGAGAGAGAAAAGAGCAGGAGAGTCAAACTCACAAAAAGCATCATTTATTTCAAAAAGCAGATACCATTGCAACACCCTGTTTTTACATTTGTAAAGTGGAGATAATGCATCCCTTCATAGGATTGCTATGACAATTAAATGGATTAATAAATATGAAGTGGGTAGAACAGTGCCTGGCATATAATAAGTCAATAAATTGTTGGTTTTTCTAATATTATCTTCAAAATGTTAATGCTTCCAACTTTTGAGCAAGAAAAAAAAAAGAATGACTTTGATACTACACTGGATCTTAGACAAAAGGCTAAGAAGCAATGGGAGAATTGGGAAAGAGAGGGACCAGAAATGTGTTACATACCAGGCATTTTTCACAAGCCACCTGATTTGTATTCTGTGAAGTATGTAACACTGTGCCCATTTTACAAATGAGGATATAGAGGCTCCAAGCCATATGACTATTCAGTGTACTTCAGGCACATTCTCATTGTGCAAGTGCTTTTTCTTTCAGAAAGACTTCCCTGTTTACAGAAATGATTCCACGGACAGCAGCCATCCCATTATCATGTGCTAAAGGTCATTAAAGTTGTTGCTCCTGCTAACAGGTACTGTAATCAAACTATTAAGGAGGCTTGAAAAATCAAACACTGCTATTAAATCACCCTCTGGCTGTAGTTGTCAAGGAAACTGATCTCAAGTCTTTTAACCTTTCCTGATAGGTGTTATTTTCCCAGTGGTTATCGTTACCACTGTCCCTTTCTTCTGCAGTCCTGAATCTCAGAGGGATCCAAGATAGGCCTTGACAGGTCTGTAATTCCACATGCCCCCATCCCATCCTTTTTGGCCACCCTGGTTAGTATCACCAGAGGTTTATCTACTTCAGTCACTTGTCTTAAATAAACTGTATTTGTCAATAACTTGTGCCTTTGTTTTCTTTTTATGGATGGCTACTCCTAATTTTAAATTATTGAGGTGTTTTATAGTAAAGCGCACCCTTTATAGCTAGAGGTGAGGTATAATAAAGCTCACCCTTTTAGGCTTACAGTCCTATGAGTTTTAACAAATACATAAAATTATGTAACTACCACCATGAAAGCATAGAGCATTTTAATTATCTCAAAAAGTTTCCCTATGGCCCTTTGTCAACAATTTCTGGTTGACTGAGCACCTAAGCCAGGTCAATCCTAAGATAAAGGGCACATGGAATAAGAAGAGTTCCCCCATGTCCATCTAAGGGACCCAGTGTGTTTAGAACAATGACTTTCTATACTACAACATCATCTAGGTTCCTAGCATATGTTTCTTCAATGGAAACATTTTTAGGCAGAAAAGTCTCAGGGGTAGTCATCTATTGGGATTCCTGGAGGATCAGGAGAGACAGGAGGCTAGCTATGCTTGCAGAGTTCCTCACAAGGATTGTAAATATCAATTCTCCATATCAAAGAAAGGAGCAAAGATGAAGCTTTCTGCTAATGGACTGTAACATTCCATCTTTCATCCATTAAGAACAGTTAGGAAGAGAGTGAGCCCAGCTCCCCATCTGTTTTTCCACTACTCTCAAAGGAGATAGAGATAGTAGATATAAAATCACTGAATTTTAATAGTAATTATTAAACAAATAATCAAAAATAATCCTGGAACTTCTGATTCTGTAGTATTGATCTGAGAATATGATCTGATTTTGAAGCTTTCATAGCATCTAAGAAATGATAAAAGTCTTTAATTTGCCTGACCTTTGTTTGGTAAACTTAAGTAATCAATTTATTCTCATTTCCTTTCTCACATGTTGAAATAGACAATTAAACCTGCAATACAGAAGTGTGAATTCCTGTTAACACAGATATCATCAATGTCTTAACCTCTACAGCTCTTCAGCTGATCCCAACAGTTTGGATGGAGTATTTTCTTAGTTATCAGTATCTGTGAAGGTTTGTTCCACATCGTGGCACGCTGTGTAAGATGAGTTGTTCTGAAAACACATCATCATGGATCATGGGTTATAATGAGAAGCAGATTAACCCAGGAGCATGCCATTGAGTGATCTGCCAAAGGTACAGTTGACAAAGTCTTCATCAGTCAGTACTGATATAAATACCATCTTTCTCAGTGGATCATTTGCAGTATGTCTCAGAGCTAAATCAGTACTCTAATTGCAACATCAGTTATGGGCCCTGTTCAGTGATGAGAGGGACAAAGATATGAGGATGTTCTCAGCTAAAGCTATTTATACATGCCACATGGTCCTTAATTATCTGGTAGGGAGGGGACTTGAAGAGGTAGAAAGTTGAAATAACTAAAAATTGAACCCACCCATCCCCCCATGAGCCATTCTAGCAAGGGAGAAAATTCTACTTGCTAAGAGAAAAAGGTAAGAAAACAAAAATCTTTTGAGAATGCAGGCTACCCAGGTGCCAGCTGGCGGCAATTCACTGACAATACTCCTTTTTAATGTGTGAATCCAAGACCTCAGAAGATTACAGGAAAGAAAATTCCACTTTCATAAGCCCAAAATTAAGTGAGCAGTCTTGGTAGACACTCCTTTCATCTTTAAAGTAGAAAAAAAAAAGTTGTAGGTCAGAAAACTGACTTGGTTAATTTAGAACCTTGATCAATAAAAAACTCAGATTTCAATACAAAGATTTCCTAGAGCATAACACACAGTCATGAACTACATATTCATAAATTGGTAATTTAAATGCCAGTGATTCAAAATACAAGACTACTCTAGCGAGGCAACCAGGTACAGGGCAGGCAAGGGGGCTGGGAGACCAGGAGGCTGGCAGGCCTCCCAGCCCCCGGTGAATCTCTAAGCTTTCCTTTTTCTCTGAGCTCTCTGGCATCCTCTCTTCCAAAACAACTTGTGACCGCACCTCTTCTGTACTCACATTGCTTGTCCTCTCGAAGCTGTCCTCTGTCTCTGAGTGATGCCACCCTAATATCCCTGGACTCCAGGCTCAGGGGTGCACACTTATGCATGCCCACACCTATGCTCCATGTGTCCACAATCTTGCACGCGTGCCCCCACGCCCACACTCCCAAGTGCCTTGCCTTCTGCATTAACATGATCAAGCCCACAGGTGATAGACACAGAGGCTAGTGGTGCAAAAAGCCTGATTAATTCACTTACCTTATATAGTATATAAGGTACATGGGGGAATAAATAGCTAACCTTACCTATATTATCTCAATAAATTCTTACTACAACTCAATAAAAAATATATGATTTATTATTCACATGTTACTGGTCAGGAAACTATGGCTCAGAATATTAACTATGCAAGTCACATATTAAGTAGAAGTGTCAGAATTTAAATTCTCTTCTACACCAAAGACTTCAACCCGAAACACAACTCTACATAGTTGTAGCAGCTTTGTAATTTATTTTACTCATCTTTTCTACTTCCCTATAAAGTCAACTGATCTATTTATGACCTTTCAAGGCACCTACTCTCCATTATGGCTCTCCATCATGCACTCTGAGCTGTGACTCCCTATGAACAGCTTGACTTTCTAACTTTCTCTACTCAAACCTGATAATGAGATTGGGACTTTTCTAGCTTCTCGGTTTGAGCAAAGATTTTGCCCTAAGCCCTCTCATCACATAATGATTGTCCATGGCCAGGTACCTGGTCTTGCTCCAGTTAGCTGGTGGCTTAGAAGAAGCTGTGGGTAGGCCCATTTCCCTTGGCAGAGGCTGCAGAAACTGGGATTGACTTGGGTAAATATAAAATGATGAAGGGATCTAGAATTTATCAATCTTAAGAATTTTCCTTTCTGAACTTCCCTTATCTGCCTATGAGCAGAGCTCCCAGAAGAATTCAATGATCGTAAATTCCCTCCCTTAGGAAAACCATCCTATCAATGGATATGAGCCCCATAAACAGAAATCCACCAAAAACTACCACTATCTCCTATCTATTCTCCTATGGGTCCACTAATCTTCCCTAAAAGGCATTCAGTTTCCCTTCAGGGCCCTTTTTCCCAATTCCTTCCCCTCTTAAAGTTATCTATAAGCCCCCCATTCTAACTGCCTCCTTGAATCACATTTTTCTGTGATTCCTATGTGCATACATTAATAAAAAATGTTTCTTTCCTATTACTAATCTGTCTTTTGTCAGTTTAATTAGCCTATCTGGAATAGTTTGAAATCATCAAAAATTATACTGTAAAAGAATATTTAATGACATGGAAAAATTCCATTATCTGTTAAGTTTAAAAATAATGTTGCCAAACCAAATAGAGAGTCAGATCTCGTTTTTGTAATTATATTTGTTTGATGCATGCATTGGAAAGCTAAAAGAATGTTCACAAATTGTTAATGATAATTACCTTAAGGACTAGTAGTAATTTTAACTTTTCTCTTTATTCTATTTTGTATTATTCAAATTTAACTTACTCTTTATAAATTGAAAAATATGCAAACATTAATGATATTTTCAACAAGGAGTTAATAACCAAAATATAGAAATATTGCTACAACTCAATAACAAAAAATAAATTACCCAATCTAAATAAGCAGAAGATCTGAACAGATACTCCTCCAAATGTACAGAGGGTCAACAGGCACAGGAAAAAATGCTCATCATCACTTCCAACAGGGAAATGAAAACCAAAGCCACACTGAGATCTCACACCTGTGAGAATGACCTTTAGCAAAAAGACCAGAAACATGTATCTGAGAGGGTCTGGGGGGAAAAAAGAATCTTCTTACACTGTTGGTGGGAATGTAAATTGGTGCAGCCTGTATGGAAAACAGTATGGAGTTCCTCAAAAAATTGAAAACAGGTCTACCACATGCTGCAGCAATTCCACTTCTAGGTATGAAAAGACATCTGCATCCCATGTTCCTCGTAAGATTATTAACAATAGCCAAGATATTGAAACAACTTACATGCCCACCTATGGATGACTGGGTAAAGATGTGGTAAATATACACAAAAGACTACTACTTAGCTATAAAAAAAATTTTTTTTAACACTTTTTGTACTCTTTTTTTTTTTTAAAGATTTATTTATTTATACAAGCACTGGGTACAGTCAGAAGCGCGGAGGGTGAGAGAATTCACCAGAGCCAGAGAGGGGAGCAGAGCAGGCAGAAGGACCGAAGTACACTGCTGAGGGGAGCAGCGGGCGGCAGGAGAGGTCTGCGCGCCATGTGGGACCCTCCTCTGGTGGCCGGGGAGCAGCCGGGGATCGAACAGGCGCTTTAGAGGCTGCAGGCAACTTCGCAACCCAGCGCTCAACCGCTGCGCCACCGGGGAGGCCCTAAAAAAATTTTTTTGAAGATGAAATCTTGTCATTTGCCAGAATATGGATGGAACTTGAGGGGATCACGCCAAGCAGAAGTAAGTGAGATGGAGAAAGAAAAATACCAGATGAGGGCCTCCCCGGTGGCGCAGCGGTTGAGCGCTGGTTTGCGAACCTGCCTGCAGCCTCTGAGGCACCGGTTCGATCCCCGGCTGCTCCCCGGCCACCAGAGGAGGGTCCCACATGGCGCGCAGACCTCTCCTGCCGCCCGCTGCTCCCCTCAGCAGTGTACTTCGGTCCTTCTGCCTGCTCTGCTCCCCGCTCTGGCTCTGGTGAATTCTCTCACCCTCCCGCGCTTCTGACTGTACCCAGTGCATGTATAAACAAAACAAGCAAATAAATAAATACATAAATAAATAAACATGCCTCTATAAAATTAAAAAAAAAAACTTTAAAAAAAAAAAAAGAAAAATACCAGATGATTTCACTCATATTGTTACAGACGCATCTCCATGAAAGGGAGGAACATAGAATAGGTGCCATTTTTCCATTTCCAATTTACATGCAGCCACCTTAGACTACAAGTCCCTGTGTGCTATGATTCAGACTTCGTGAATGGGAAGCACCCAGGAAGGAACAAAGTGGATATTACAAAGGGAGGCAGAACAAAAGGGAGAGGAAACTCATGGAAGGAGACACATGGAAGAGACATGCAGAGAAACTTGAAAGAGACTTGTGATGAGAGGCACAAGAAGATCCTGTTCCTGTCCTTGGCAGAGACAATGGCAATTGTTATCTTGACTTCATGCTGGATTATGTGTTATATTTTGAATTTTGCAACTGCTGTCAAAATTCTCTGGGACCTGCCTAATGCCTAATGCCTTTCTTGGGGTTCCCTGCCAAAAGCTACCTTAGACTTGTGGCAAGATTTTAGATTTCAGCTTCCCCATTTCAGGCCAAACTTCTTTGGGCATTTCGTTTACCCATGAAGGGATGGGTAATTTTTGAAATTTTATTAGGACTATCCTTTCTCTCTCTCTCTCTCTCTCTCTCTCTCTCTCACACACACACACACACACACACACTAATTCTATTAAAGATATTTCACACTAAGAGTCTTCTTCCTTTGCCTTTGTACATGCAGATGGCTGCACCATCTTTTAGAGCATGCACCCTTTAATAGTCTGGGGCCCCTGGGTACCCTGCAGTCACATGCTGACATTATGAGGAATATAAAGAAACAAAGCAAATGAATAATCCCTTGTATTTTCATGGCACAACTGAGGCTACCAAAGCAGGAAGGAGAGATGGGAGCAGAGCAAAGGCTGGAGAGGGTCCAGTTGACTGTGGTTGATGGCTATTAGGACTTAGGTGCTAGGTATGGTGCTAGGTATTTGAAGAGGTATATGTCTAAAACATATACAGTATATTTTAACCAGTTAAAATATACAAATAAATTATTTTTGAAAAAATAAGAATCAATGCATACCATTTGTAACAGCCATATTTTTTAAAATTTATCATAAAAATATATAGATAAAATTTAGCTCTGAAAATCTTCATTAACATATTAGGAAGATTAATTTTCAAAGAAAAAAGTATGATACATAGACCAAATAAATTAAATTCTATCCATAAAATGGATATTTTGTAATCATAAGCATTATTTTATGAAAATATATATGACATAGAAATATGTATACAAATTGGGGGAAAGTTACAGAACAATACAGTATGACCTTATTTTGTAGATAAAAGTTGATAAAATACATTTATGTCTAGAAAATAAACTGAAAGAATTTAGCAAAAGGTGTGCATGATTCAAAATTATTTAAATTTTTTATTTTTATATATGTTTTTATTATCCTACAATGAACCTGCATTTTTAGAAATGAAAGTTGGGGCCTTCCTGGTGGCACAAGGGGTTAAGACACAACCTATGAAGCTATCCGCAGCCACTGCAGCACGAGTTCGATCCCAGCTGGCCAGGGAGCTGCCAACATAGCACAGCAGACCTCTCCTGACTCACCCGCAGTATATTCTGGTTGGTCTGCCTGTTCTGATCCCTACTGTCTCTGGTGCATCCTGTCACCCTACCACCACCTCTGACCTGTACCCCAGCTCCTGTATGCATAAATAAATAAATCTTTTGAAAAAAAAAGAAGTGAAAGTTGGTATTTTTTTATTAGAGGTTTTTATTTTGTTTACTGTAAATATGATGGCTCTGACTGAGATTTAGGACTTTTCCTCATTCTTCACCATCTCACTTGAGACAGCTTAAGCACATAGAAAAAAGTGTCAGCTAATAAGGTTTTATAGTCATGACACAAAATAGACTAACAAGTGTATTTTTAATATAGAAAGCAAATGCAATTTCTCAATCACCATATTAGGTTTTCTTAATGAGTGTTCATTTATTCATCATTGAGTGATAGTCCCCACTCTACTCTCATGATGTCTATACAGAGTTCTCAGTTCCTTGCATCCATGGTAACAGAATTTCTGTGAGAATTCTTATTTGCAAACTTGGCAAGCTGCTGGAAAGTCATGGTAACACAGATGAACATTCTACTATAGTACATTGCTTCACAGTAGCAGTAATCTGGAAATTGTATTTATAAAAATCAGTTTCTCAAAAAATTAAAAATAGAATTACCATGTGATCCATCAATTCTACTTCTGGGCAGATATCCAAATGAATTGTAAGTGGGGACTTGAACAGATATTTGTACATCCAAGTTCATAGCAGCATTATTCACAATCGCCAAAAGGTAGAAGCAATTCAAGTGTCCACCCATGAGTGAATGCATATGTGCATGTATATGCAATGAAAAATGCATTTTGTACGGCAAGTCACCATCAAAAAAAAAGTTTGAGGACCTCCCTGATGGCCCAGGGGTTAAGTCTGAGCACTATCAAGCTATCGCCAGCCACTGTGGCATGAGTTCAATCCCCAGCCAGGGAGCTAAAATACATGGTGCAGCAGACCTCTCCTGTCTCATCCACTGCTCCCCTCAGCAGTGTATTTCAGTAGATCTGCCTGTTCCTCTCACCCTTCACACCTCTGGCCTGTACCCCACTTATATGCATTTAAAAAAAAGTTTGAAAGTCTCTGGATTAGATCCTATGTACAGATATGGCTATTTAAAATACAAATGAGAATACATTATAGTTTATGAATTTTTATTAATGTATCCTTTAGAGTCATCAAAACTAGCAAAATAGAGTAGAGTGCAAGCCCTTAGAATTTCTTCTTTCTTATTTCCCTAAGCACATTTCTTTGCAAACTCACCCTAACCCGTCTACTCTCCCACAGGATTTCCAACTCTCTTTCCTTGGTGATAATCACATCTAAACATAGAAGGGACATCAGTGTGCTTGAAATCTAAGTTGTAAAGAATATCTACCTAAGTAAAGAATCTACCTAAGTAAACAAAGACTTTTCCCTGGCCCTCGAGCACTTTAAAATTTGCGCTCAGTTGTCGATATGCCTGTGAACATCTTAGTTTCTCAATTTCTTGATCCTTGACCAGGGTCAGGAAAGGCCCAGTGGGGCTATCCGTGGAGGCCAGCCCAGGCTGACATGGGCAGCCAACTGCCACAGAGTGGAACTATGGATCACCAAGTTAATAGTTCTTCTGGTTTTCCGAGAAAAGCCAGGAACTTTTATATGAAATCTCCCATTTTTAAATGCCAGTATCCACTTTAAAATCATTTTTAATATTTCAAAGGACAAAGAAAATGTGTCTGCAGGCAATCCTGTTTATGACCTCTGCTTCCAGAAGTCCACTGGGTAAGACTTAACAAAAACTTCTCCTCAGAGTCTCCCTTACTTTCCCCATTCTCATCCAAATTAATATTATCTGATCTGAGTCACTACCCAATGTACATCTTTGTGCCAGTGTTTTCAACCATTTGGTGATAGTTTATTACTGTTGTTTGCTTTACATATCCATCTGCCTTGCCAAAGGTATTTCTAATTTAATTATCTTTATTGAACCTGAGCTTGACATTCAATTGGAGTTTGGGGAAATCAATTTGAGAACCTGCTTTGACATGAGACAACTTCGGATGAGTCACCTGACCTCTTTAGGCTCAGTTTTCACATCTAAAATGTAAGTGAAAAATAATGAATAAAAAAATAGTGGCTGCATTATTAGCTATAGAGATAGAGCTACTGTGAGGTATCTATAGTCACACCTTGCCGGAAAGCCTCAGGAAGAAAACTTGAGAACAGATGAATAATACGTGGAATAAGTTCCTTCACGTGTGAGGCACTTCCTAGAGGTTTTTTTGTGGTCCCCAAGTCTTCATAATCACCCCCTAAGGTAAACACAGTTATTGGCATTTGATGGTGAAGAAAATAATGCTTGGGGAGGCTGGGTAACAAGTCCACTTTGTGCAGAACTGGAACCCTCATGTTCTACCTTTGGGGCATATCCCTAACTCACAACAGCACAAAGTCTCAGAACAGGATTTTTTTCTTTGCTTGGTTCCTAAGGCAACAGAATGGACAGACACAAGCATGCTTGTCTTTTTCTTCTACTTCTTTTTTTTTTTTTTTTTTTTTTTTACTGCTCCAGTCAATGAAAGGGGAATTTTATTGAGGCCCCAGGGCACCTGCAGGTAGAAGAGGAGTCTGTTCTGGGGATCTTACTCGATCTTCCCCTTGGCGTGCATGTTGCTGGTGTGGCTGCACTTCTCGAAGCACTTGACAGTGCGGGGATGCAGGTGAACATAACACTATGGCAGGTCATGTTGCAGTTGTGTTTCTGGGCCACGAGCAGGGGACAGCTAGATGATGCCACCCCACAAGCACAGCACCAAGTGCAGGGTGGACTCTTACTGAATTTTGTATTCTGAGAAAATGACCATCCTCTAGCTCTTTGCCAACTAAAATCAGAGGCTGCTGATCAGGTGGGATGCCCTTGTCTTGAAATTTGGCTTTGACATTCCCAGTGGTGTCACCTGGCTGGACCTCGACCTCGAGGCTGATGGTTTTGTCTGTCAAGGTCTTCACCAAGACATGCATCTCTACTGCCCTCAGGCCACTGCCTGCTATGCCATCTTGTTGAAAAGAAAGAATTCTTGTGTCTTTTGTATTCCTTTTTTGGGAAATATTTGCTTGCATTTATTTATGAAACAAATTCTTAAGAAGTGGCTAGACTGACTGGATGGTTATGGGACACAGAAAGAGGGTGCTCAGTGATTGTAAGCAGATTTCTCTAAAGAGACAGAGTTTGAGAAAAGCTTTTAACAAAGGGGGCTTAACAGATGGAGCTACAAAATTGGACCTTATCTGTTACTCCTGGCCCCCACACCACCGCAGCTGTGGACAGCATGACTGCAATGCTGAGCTACCAGCCAGGCAGGAACTGGGGCCAAGGGTGACAACTGCCCTGGGAAAGGTGGAGGCTGCTCAAACTTCAGGAAGGCCCTTTATCTTGGTAGTGGCAAGTCTTACCATTCATCATGGAAAGGTAAATATAGAAAGCCAATACATAAGCATCAGCTGATGAAAGCTTACTTTTCTAATGCAGTACTTGCTCTGTTCTCATTTAAAGATTAATCCCCTAGTGAGTAGTTGGTGCCTCCCAGGTACATTGTAAAGGGGCTTAGCTTAGCGGTATCATATCCAAAGGAGAATTGGGGGAGGGAGGCTAAGCATCACTCTGAACACAGTTTTCCCCTCATTGCCATTATAAGTCCCCATCCTTTATTTTTATTTTTTTTAAAGATTTATTTTTATTTATTTATACAAGCACTGGGTACAGTCAGAAGCGCGGGAGGGTGAGAGAATTCACCAGAGCCAGAGCGGGGAGCAGAGCAGGCAGAAGGACCGAAGTACACTGCTGAGGGGAGCAGCGGGCGGCAGGAGAGGTCTGCGCGCCATGTGGGACCCTCCTCTGGTGGCCGGGGAGCAGCCGGGGATCGAACAGGCACTGCAGAGGCTGCGGGGCAGCTTCGCAACCCAGCGCTCAACCGCTGCACCACCGGGGAGGCCCCCCATCATTTATTTTTAAATAACTGACCGCAAGAAAAGGAAATAAAATACCCCCGAGACCTTAACCAATTCTGATAAACTTGTCTGGGGCTTTTCGCTGTTTCGTTTGTGAAAAGCTGTTTTCACAATGCAGAGCAGTGTTACATGATTGCTCTGGCATGCCTGCAGTCACCTGGGAAGGCTCTGGGCAGACGACCTAGCTGAGGGGAAGCCAGCACTTGTATCCAAGGTTTCTACTTTCCAAAGATAGAAACAGGTGTGGGAGAAGGGGTCTTGGAGGGACATTTTAACCAATGCTAATGAGGTGTTAAAAAAAAAACAAGAGGCACCCTCACACAGGTTCAGCCAGATTAAACCACTGGAGAATAGGAGGTAGTACTTCAGGGGGTGCTAGGGTCAAGAAGAATGTCCTCAGTCATTAGGGCATGTGGTCAGAGGAACACCCTGGGGTTCCACCTGGCTAGCCTTTAGTGTCCCACGAGGAAATAGTGGTTTGCTCCAAGCCTCGCCTGGGGAGCCCGGGGGCAGTCAGATACATGCCCAGCAGTCCACAGGGACCCTCTCATTTTTCTTCATTTTTCCAGGAGGAGTGACCACAGCAGTGGGCTGACATCTTGGAACTCAGCCTAGCTGACTGGCTTCACAGGAATCCACCAGCCTGGTTTTTTTTTTTGTTTGGTTGGTTGGTTTTTTTGTTTTTTTTTTGTGTGTGTGTGTGTGTTTTTTTATAATAAATTTTATTTTTATATTCCCCATACAATTGCAACCCCCTTATTTTGACCCCAATCCCTCCCCTCCGACCCCCTACCCCCCAGAGAGTGTCTCTGGTTCATAATTTTTTGTTGGTTTTGATTTTCACTTTCTTATAGTTATTTATTTTCCTGGTCCCTTATTTAAGTTTTCTAGATTCCTGCTATGAGTAAGGGATCATGCTCAGCAAAATAAGCCAGAAAGAAAAAGAAAAATACCGGATGGTCTCACTCATAGCAGGAATCCACCAGCCTGATTTGTGAAGGACATCCCACTCTGAACCAAGATTTTCTTGCTTCCCCTTGGGTCTGTGCAACATAGATACCATGCTATGCAATGTCTAGTGTGTAAAATATAAAGGAGAGAAGAGGGTAGGGAGGGAAAGGATGTGGAAGGAGAGAGAGAGAAGGGAGGGTGGAGAGAGGAGAGGGAAAGGTCAGGGATGATACTGATTTTTGGAATCCCAGTTTCTAGTATAATGTTGCAATTATTGTGGACTTCAATAAGTATATGTCATTGGGCTGAACTATCTCTACTTATTGTATGCCTTTTTCTCTTTAAAATAGAGGCTGGGGCCTCCCCAGTGGCGCAGCAGTTGAGCGCTGGGCTGCAAAGCTGCCCACAGCCTCTGCAGAGCCAGTTCAATCCCCGGCCGCCCGCAAGGGTCCCACATGGCGTGCAGAACTCTCCTGTCTCGCCCACTGCTCCCCTCAGCAGTGTACTTCATCAGTCTGCCTGTTCTGCTCCCCACTCTGACTCTGGTGAATTTTCTCACCCTTCCACACTCTGACTGTACCCAGTGCTTGTATAAATAATAAATAAAACTTTAAATAAATAAATAAATAAATAAAATAGAGGCTATTTCAGATTTTTCATAAACGCAGGGAATTCTTGCTGCCAGACCAGCTTCCACCCAACTAGTATTCAGTCATTAAAGTTAATACTGAATATGTACTATCCAAGATCTGAGACATTGTCTTTTTCTATTTTTGCAATGAATTATACCAAGTTTCAACAGAAGAGGTTAAGTAGTATGTAAAACAGCAATAGTCCTGTACTATCAAAGCCACTGTGCCATTAGATCAGGACTTTTTGTTCTCCAAATAAGTTCAAACACCTGGAGGTAAAAGCAGTTCAGCAACAGAAAAGGTAAAATTATTTCCCAGAAAATGTTGCCTGAGTTGTTGGTACTATGTCAGAGAGTGGGATTAATTTAGAGGTTGTATTTTTTAACTCACATTTATTTCAGAGTATAAATTTACTGGCATTTTATTTTGCTTTTTTTAGTTGTTTATCTTTATTATTATTAAAGATAGTTCAAACTATAGTTCATTCTTCATTCCGATCCTGTAGGAACTAAATTTATCACTTTCCCCTACAATGTAATGTAAAACTTGAACATCAGTGACACTCCTCAGTTTGTATTTGTAAAATAAGGAACACATTAAAGATGAAAACTTCTTACATGCATGGAAAGTGAGTCACATCAATCCATTCTCCATCACCCATGAATGCGCCACTTCTAAGAGAATCTGTGCTCGGGGGACAAAGACCTATCCCATCATTTCAATGTTGTCATCTATCCTGGCTCAAAAATACACTAAAATCCAACAGAGAAATGTGTGCCATTATAGCAGTATGTCTCCAGATGAGGACATTCTGAGAGGTTTCTCAGCTCTGGGTAATGTGAGACTCGTCTATGTGCAAGGACACAGCACGCATTCAAAGATGTAGGGGAAGGGAGCAGAGGTAGGGATCTCAGCACTGACACACAAAAGTAACTCAACAATGAGTAGATTGTAGCATCCAACACAATGCAGTAAGTCTAAGACTAAAGAATGAGAATAGAAACCATCTACCCCACACACACAACTTAGACACTGAAGACTGCATCTAACCTTCCTCTTCTCCCTCCCCCAACCCCGATATACACATATACAACTTACTTTCTATAACACATTAACAGAACTTGACCATTGCCTTCATTATCATACCTTTATTAATCCAGGAGATTTGCCCAGGTAAATAAGTTGATTGTTCACGACTGGACTTTCCCCAAAGGATCATTCACCTCTTCAACAGGAAGTATAAACAGTTAACACCCTAAAGATCTTCAAATTCCTCACTTCAAAATTCCTTTCTTGCTTTTTCCAATCCTAAATTGTTGTCTTTATCCTTAGTCAATCAAGCCCCCTCATTGAAAGACCACCTTACATCAAGCTTCCAATTCTCAATAAAATCTGACCTTGCTCTTTCTCCTTGAAGAAATCACTCAACCTGTAAGTAGTTATCTGCCTTACACAATAAACAATAAGCCCAGCTTTGTCTTATCAACAGGTTGAGGAGATCAAGAAGAGATCCAGCGCTTGACAGGTGGTTAATATGAGTCTAGCAATAAACTAAACTGGTTGGAGGCTAACATATAGCATGAACCTATTTTCCCCATAGGGATCAGTGGCCCTCAATGTTTAAATAGTTCTACATCTGGACAATTAAATTTATTCCTGTTCCAGCACTGTCTATAGTATATTCCAGCAGATGTAAAGAAGTGTTACTTGTTTAAAAGAAAGAAGTTTCTGGGGTCAAACAATTTAAGAACTACTGAGTTAAGGATAAAACCCATTGCTTCTCTACTGCGGGACATCTCAATGTCTTTAATCTATTACTGAGTATCAAAAACATCCACGAGGCGATAACTAAAATGTAGTCTTTGCAAAGCATCTTTATTTGAATGCCTTGTCCTAAAGGAGCTCACTAAGTTTTTGCTGGATATGATGGAATCTCAGAGTAGAAAAGTTTAGGATAGAAGGTCTCACAAGGACACACAAGAGGCGAGAGTAGAGGTGATCAGTGATTCTTGAGCTAACCCTGGCTATGGAAGTTTCCAGGAATCTAAGGTGTTGTCAGAAAAGATTATCAGCCAGAGCCGGGGGCAGAGAGGATGACCGTTAGAAAACCAACCCAATCTGACCCCAAAGGGATACTTTCCACAATAATTCCATAAAAGAACATTATAAATGAACACCCCTTGCCCTGGCAAAATGAAGTTCTTGCCTTTTAAGATTGCCCACCAGTTGTGACCAAAAGCATCTCTCTTTCCTTGTTTGCTTTTCCTCAATAAACTTGCTACACGCTGATGAATGAGGAATGGGAATGTCTGCTGAATTCCCTCTTGGAGGAACCCAAGAACCCCATGCACTGAACCCCATCATCCAAACTCCATCAGATACAACTGGGAGGATAGGCAATTTAATTTAACCTCTACCTGCCCTTTATTCACAGACCAGAATAAGAGAATATGGCCAAAAGTAAGAGAGTCGCCACAGCCCTCTTAGCACTCAGCACTCAGTTCCAAGGTAATTCCTGTGAGCAGAGGAGGATGAAGGAAATGGATCAACTTGCATCCCATCAGTCTTTCATGATGAAGTCTCTGTACCCCGAGTCATGCCTAGGTGGCTCCAGTCCTCCCCCCAAAATTAATCCTAGCCCTTCCATACCCTGCTGGGAGTTCCTCAAACCTTTCCTGCAGTTATAAGAGTCAGAAAAAAAAATGGCTAAATATTCCAAGTTGCTGACCTTTGCTCAAAGGAAGGTCCTATTGGCAGAGACCCACCAGGTTACAAAGAGGTAGCATCTGGTGCGCTCTGCCACATGCTGTTATCCTTTTTCTTTCTTTCTTCTTTTTTTAAAGATTTATTTATTTATTTATACAAGCACTGGGTACAGTCAGAAGCACGGGACGGTGAGAGAATTCACCAGAGCCAGAGCAGAGAGCAGAACAGGCAGACTGCTGAGGGGAGCAGCGGGTGGCAGGAAAGGTCTGCTCGCCATGTGGGACCCTCGCCCGGTGGCCAGGGACCAAACTGGTGCTGCAGAGGTTGCGGGCAGCTTCACAACCCAGCGCTCAAATGCTGCGCCACCAGAGAGGCCCTGCTGTTACCCTTTTTCACCACATCTTTCTACTAGGATTTCCACTTAAAGGACATTCTCTCAGTCAGCACTTACAACTCCTACTGCTCTATTTCAGATTGAAGAAAGGAAATTGACCATTTAGTGTTCATTTTCTATGTTTTTGACACGACTTAAGGCACTTTATATGCTTTATCTCATGTAATTGACACAAGTACAAAAATTCATAATAGCAAATGTTTGTATGGTGTTCCCATGTACCATGTTGTGAAAATTCTAGGTATTTTTCAGTCACTCAATGCTCAGAGCAACACTGTCTGGTATACATCACTATTACCCCACATTATAGGTGAAGAAACAGGGATTCAGGTGAAGTTACTTGAGGTGACACAGGCAGGGGTAGATTGGACACAATCCACTCAAACCATCATCTAACCAGTCTACCATCATCCATTATTATTTGCTCCTATAGATAAGAAAATCAAAGCTCAAAGAATTTGAGTGGTTCATTCAAAAACAGACAGGAAACAGAACTAAGAGTAGAATCCACATCTGCCTGCTCTCAGGTCCTCCTTTTTTTCTCTAGACAACTGCGCTCAAGGCATGGTTCTGAGATCAGCAGCATCAGTATCAACTGAGAACTTGTAAGAAATGTAAATAGCAGATGAAATTGGTATGGGTCCCAGACATCTCTGCTGTAAGTAGTCCTCCAGGTGATTATGACTTAGGCTAGTTCTGGAGGTCACTGTGTGCTGCCTTCTGTCAAGCATTGACTCCTTGTTATTTCAAGGGCTATACAGACTGTGTTGCATAACAGTTAGAGACTGAGACATTAGGAAACCATTACCCACTACTAACTGCCTTGCCAAGAGACAACTTACTTAGACCAGTATATTTCTTTTGTTTTTTTTTACAGGTTTAAGAATTTTATTTTTTATGAATTATTTTATTTTATATAATTCTTACATCATTTTCATTTTTGCATAATGTATACATTTTCATTTTGGTTATATTCCCCATACAATTCCCACCCCCTTTTTCTGACCCTAATTCCTCTTCTCCTCCCTCCACCCCCAATGTAGTGTGTCTCTGTAGACCAGCATATTTCATTGTCAATAGCCAGGCTAATGTTTGCTCTATTTCCCCTTAACCATTCACAGAGCAGGAAAAGAACAGCTTTGCTCTAGTCTGTGCAAGAGGAAGGTCATGCTATCTTCCTGGCAATGCTTGACCCTGATACTGGCTTCTCAGAAACAGAGATTCTCTATGCAGTTCAGTTCATGGTTTTGCTGCTTTTGTCTGCCAGTTCTGTCTGTTCCCACCTGCATCCCTTCTTGTCTTTCAGAGCCTTCCTCTTTGGAAGGAACAACATCTGTGACAACATGGTCTGCTGATGTGCTGTTCTCCCAATTAGTACATTGTGCAATGGAAATCTTTTACGATTCTGGAACCAAACTTATTTCTCTTTTTTTTTTTTTTTTACTAAGGATCAGTTCAATAGCTACACTAGTGCTTTCATCTCCCAATGCTTCTCTGAAGTGTTTAAGAGCCCAGCTTTCCCCTGAATCAAGCTGTTATCCAGAGGTTCTGTGTATGTGTAAGATGCCGACAGAACAATAAATTGATTTTTGTAGAGGCTAAAAGGAAGTTAAGGAATGTTTGAAGACTCACGATGGGAACTTGAAAGTCCTCAGGACAAAGAGCCTCATGCTCTTGAATTTGTGACCAATAGCTGGATCACAGAAGAAAGAGAGACACAACTAAGAAAGGAAGAAGCAAAGTCAGCGCCAAGGTGCTTTTTCGCAGTCAGGGAGCAAAGAATACTACTTTTTAAAATATTTAATTGTGGCGGGAATGGTGTGAAAACATACATTTGTAGAGGTTTGAACCTATAACCCCTAAAACAAATACAATGATGTAAACCACCTGTTAATGTAAACCACAGTTATCATTAAATATAGCTGGGACAATAAATGAAATATTTAAGAGAATTGCTTTAGTTTCAATGGAAAACTATAGTACAACTTTGTGGGCTCTGTCTTGTACTAAATCCTGAATTCTAAGTTCTTCCAATATCTGGCTACAGCTCTCCAAATCAATGTTTCCAATGTTTCTGTCTTCTGGTATGTAAGTAAGTATTCTACTTAAATAACAAATGATAATGTTATCCTTTGTTAGCCTAGCATATCAGTTGAAATTTTCAGATTATCTCATTCATTTGTTTGCCACAAACCTGCTGGAAGGACTTTTCCCAAAGTCCAACAAACTGAATCTAGATGACTTAATATAAGCATATAAAAAAATGAACACGACGGATGACATATGGACAACCTTCTTGCCTACTGCTATATAGCCCATACAGAAAGTTCACTGGGATGCCCAATGCCATTCAGCAGAGGCATTCAAACTGAAAAACAGGAAAATTCATAAGATGGCCACTATCATCCTCTCTCCATCTCTGAAAGTGTTTTAAGTTGAGGCTTAAATGTCTTGACTGGCTGTTGTCTGGACTCAAAAAACAGTTTCTATTAATTTATTTTTCTTTCATTTTCATAGAAACCACCTTTATTAAATGCCAAAGCATTAGCACCATCCTGAAAAGTGTCACTAATTTTTTTTTCTTTAATAACACTCAAATCCCTGTACAAATCTCGAGGACTTGTGGTTATAAACTGTGCTGTCAGAAGATAATTGATCAGATAAAGCCATTCACTTGGCTTAATAGATAATCATCTATTAAAGTGTTCAAAGAACACTTCAAGGGAAAAACAATCTTAAACCCAAAGCATGAATTAGTAATGGTTTTAGACATTAGAGACAGACATGTCTAAGGGCTGGTGGGCTGTGCTCATGACACTTAGGTAGATCTCCTCCTTACTCCCATATGGCTCCCTCTCAAGACAAGATGGTTGCATCTGCTCTTCCCTTGGTCAGCACTTGCCTATAAGTAGGTAATTCCTACTTATCCTATAGATCTTAATGGAAGCATTGCTTTCTCTCTTGTTGACCTCTCTGTCAGATTCTCCTAACATGGGCTCTCAAAGCTCCATGACTACTCCTTCTCAGCACTGGTCAGAGCTTCCATTTTTCATGGTTTATGTGGTTAATGGATTCTTGACTGACTCCTCTACTCATTACCAAGTTCCAGGGCAGCAGTGGTCCCTGCTCTTGGTCATGTGCAGCACATGGCACCTTACCTGGCACATAGTGGTGGGCCCCCAATAGTGGTTGAAGGAATGGACTAGGGACCTTTAGTGACTTTAGGAATTTCCCTTTCTACTCCCTGCACCCCACTGCCATACTACAGGCCACCAATAGACAGTATTATCCTTCTGTGGTAGTCTATCAAAGTTAAAGCTGGCAGAGCAAAGCAAAGCAAATGCTATTTGAACAGTCTCTTTTTTTCTATCCCTTGAATATAACCCCTTTCAATGCTCTGTATCGACACCGTCTTAATAAGGCATGCACATGCATGTGCCTCTCTGGCAGGGAGCCTTGACAAGGTTTATCATAACATTCCCCTGGGGGTCACAAGCATAATCACAGTGACCAAACTTGGGGAACTGAGCTTGCTGTTCAAGGTTCCCAGTACTAGGACACTGTCCTCCTCAGTCAGGGGTGAACAAGACTTGGACCACTGAATTAGGAATTTTTACTCCTCAAGCAAAGATTAACCAGGACTGTTTCCATTTTTGCTTCAGGAAAAAAAAAAAAAAAAAGGATTTCCAGCTTTTGCAGATAAGATCTTGACCATTTGCAAAGGCTTTCTTTTTTTTCTACCTACAGCTGCTGATCTAAATTTTCCCAGGACCCAAGCTCAAGAGTATTCCTGAAAGCCGGATGCCTCCACTAGCTGGCTAACGTGGAGTGGACAGGAGAAGCTGCCAAGAAGCCAAAATGGCCTGGCTTCTTGGCAGCTTCTCTGTCCCACTAACATTAGCCCAGCTAGTGGAGGCATCCGGTATCAGGAATATCTTGAGCTTGGGTCCTGGGAAAATTTTTCTCTGCAGCTTTTGTGGAAAAAAAAGAAAAGCTTTAAAGACTATGTGTGTGAGATATTATATGTCAAATATTTTCAAAAATCTTAGAACACACTAAAATAGACTTCATTCTAGAAACAGTATCTGTCATTTATGATTGGGACTTTTTATAACTTTTAAGGCTGAGGAACATAGATTAAGTTACGTCAAGTTTTTTATAAGCAGTTATTTTGGAGGAGAGATGCTGGGAAAGCAGATCATAACTTAAATTGTGTGCTAGACATTTTCCATGCAGTTTCATATGAAGATTTAGGATTTTCAGGCCAACTAGACTTCATTCTTCTTCCAAAGAGCATATAGAAGGAAAGAACAGTGATGATAAGAATGCTGAAGTATATGGGCTCCAGTGTTGGTAAAAATCTCATAATTTAATTTATTTTATAATTATAATAATTATAATTACAATTTCCACAATAAGTGCAAATTTAACTTTACACTTTTGGGCAGCCCCCACAGGGTGATAAGAGGAAGCTAGACTGTAGTTTCTAGGTGTTTTGGAGGGAATAAGGATTCATGAAGTAGAGGGGGCACATTCTGGAATAGATAACTTTAATTTCCATTAGGAGTTATTATATTAGGACAGTGTTTACAGCTTACAATTTCTCATCTCAACATCTTATGGTTTTGTTACAAATGCATGTTTCTGTAACAAATGTTACAAACCTAGTTTTTAGATAAGGAAAATTAAGGCTTAGAGAGGTTCAGGGACTAGCCCAATGCTGCACAGTTAACATGTGATAGAATTGCAGAACCAGGACCTATGTTCAGGTCTTCTAATTCCTAATTCAGGGATCCTTTCTATTATACCACAGCAGTAAAAGTTCAGCCAATATCAGAATCAGAAACGTTTAAGTAAGTATTCTACTTAAATAACAAGTGATAATGCTGTCCTTTGTTAGCCCAGCATATCAGTTGAAATTTTCAGATTATCTCATTCATTTGTTTTCCACAAACCTTCTGGAAGGACATGTGTTTCCTCAGATGTGAAGACACAAGAGTTTGAGGGCCTTATGGAGCTTGCCCAAATTCACTGTGCCAGGATGGGGGCTAAGGGGGCTTTTAAAGGTGCAGATAAGATTGCCTCCCCACAGAGCGCACCTCTGGGACCCTGGAAGGCCTCTCTAGCACAGGGGCAAGTGCCCCCTGAACTCAGGTGAGTGAGTTGAACATTCATAGCTAAGTCAGGTCGCCATTACTTGCATTTTCTCATATAGACAACCCACCAGTGTCCAGTTACATCACCAGGCAGGGAATGTTCTGTCTGCATCTAACATCCAGAGTCAACCCTCACACTTACTCCTACCTGATAAACCAAGTCAGGTTTGGTGACTTTTTTTTTTAATTGAGGTGATATCGGCTTATACACTGTATAGGATATCAGGCTACAGGTTCACACCTCTTTACCAACCCACCCCACCACCAAAACTCCCATTATCCTGCACCATGATCCACAGGCCTTTCACCAGAGACACCCACCATGCTTACTGATTTTTGATGTGGTTCCTTTTCTGGTACTAACTGGTTTCAGTGTGGGCCAATAAAAACCAAGATTCCAAATAAAGCACAAAACAAACCAACAGATTCCCAGAAGGTCATCAAGAAACAAGGTTAGCGAGATATGGGTAGCTCCTTCTCACCTCACCCCCTTGCAAATTCAGTCAATATACAGTATGTTGTCCCATCAGGAGGACCCCACCCTTAGCCTTGAAGGTAATAAACACTGTGTTGCTGATTTTGCTTAGTAATGGACGGTGTGTAGAAACTCAATATCCCACTTTAACTTTTGTTAAATTATGTTTAAGAGGTTTATTTATAAACTTATCCCATGGACATCTATTTAATTCACTTGTTCTTACAATTATGCTTGAATTACTCATGAAAATTTTATGAGACATTAAACAAGGCTAACCATCATCTTCAGATTATTTTTCATCTTGATAATCAGACAAGTGTACAAAACACACACACACACAGAGGAACCTAAAAAGTTCAACATATGGTTCTTCCTTTTTTTTATTGCCATGCTTGACATGCATAAACAATTTCTTTTTATTGTACATTTTGTTCATAGGTTGGATTTATAGTTTTATCATCTTAACTTGTAGAGATATTATAAACTTGTTTGACTAGAAAACTAGCCAGGAAAAATAATATACATCTGCATTATATTTAATGCTGGAAACTTGAATGACATGCCAACAATTTAAAACTCAGTTCATTTACCAAAAAATATACCAGATCACATGAGCTTAGAAAAACACTTGAGCTACTGTATATATTTCTCAGAGTTTGAGGAAAACTTAATTTATATAAGTACTCATTTATCTCTAAGGCTTTGTCAACAGAACTCCTTTAAGGGATTTTATAAATTAATTTGGTAATACCATCCAGAGACAGAAAGATGTCACACATGTGAAATATACAAACATATATAATAAATACACAGTCAGATGCACAGAGATATATACTTAATTCTAAAAATTTAGTTGCATCAGTAAAACTTCATAATATAAACTCACTGGCTTATCTCTATATTTTATCTGTTAAGACCATCTTTTAAGGTCACTTTATATTTTATCTGTTAAGGTACAGCAATTTTTGAAGAGGAGACTTTTAAGATTTTCTTTTGCCGTGATACATATGTATCGTACGGAAGCCACAGACCACATTTTAGATGCATGCCTGAGAAGATATCTAGTGGCTGTCTGCACATCTTCCAAGCACATTTGAATAGATAAAACATCTGGTTTGTTTCCCAATAGCCCTCCCCCTCTTTCAGTCTCAAGTATTTGCTTTCAGAGGCTCCTGGTCCCTAGAGAGCTCCTGATGGAAGTCAAGGATCTGAAATTCAAGGAACTACAGGAAACTGAGAAAATGGGAAATGGGAAGGGAAGGGTCTGGGGATGCATACAAAAGGAGGGAGAAGGTAGGACCTTAAAAGGGGACACACACAAGGATTAAGGGAACTGGAGGGAATACTAAAGCTGGTAAGAGGAAGAAGGAATCGCAAACAGCATGGGTAGAACTCTCTCTCTCTTAAAGGAGACAGTCTGGAGAGATATCTAGTTCTCCAAAGAGCCCAACAGCCCTCAGAAGGTACCAACCCTGCCAACATCGTGATCTCACACTTGTAGCCTCCAGAACTGTGAGAATATAAATCTGTGTTGTTTAAGCCACTCATTTTGTAGTAATTTGCTATGGCAACCTTAGCAAACTAATATGCCAGTTACAACATCTGCCTAGTTCCCTGTGTCATAATGAGTAAAATAAATTCTTCAACCCATATTTTTTTATACTTGTATAAGCATCATAAGTTTACCTTTTTCTGAAAATTATTTTATACATGAGCATATTCAGTTTTGTTTCTTTTCTTTTTTAAGATTTATTTATTTATCTGAAAATTATTTTTAATAAGGTAAGTATATCTTCTGCTAGCCCTCTCTCTCCATTCTTAAAGATCTCTCAGCCAGGACAGTCTTTCAATACTCTTTTTCAATTGAATTTGTTTGTCTTTCGTATATTATTTCTTAGTATAGTTTTTTAAAAAATAATCCATAATTGGAAATTTAACAAAATGGGCTCATCTTGTCTCCCCTCTTCAGATGCATCAATGGGGAGGGATTGAAGCTTTACTGTGCTGTGCTGGGCACTTGGCATTCCCCACACATTTCGGGAAGGGGACTCTACCTCCCAAGTGTCCCCAGAAGTAAAATCTGACTGATCTAAGGCTCCCACCTTTCCCTTCCCATTTCCCATTTTCTCAGTTCCCTGTAGTTCCTTGTATTTCAGATCCTTGACCTCCATCAGGAGCTCTCTAGGGACCAGGAGCCTCTGAAAGCAAATACTTGAGACTGAAAGGGGCGGGGTTGGGGGGGGGGCTATTGGGAAACAAACCAGAAGTTTTATCCATTCAAATGTGCTTGGAAGATGTGCAGACAGCCACTTGCCAGTCCCCTTGTCAGTCATTGATTAGAAATGCTGGGAGGTGGGGGCAGAGGTAGAAATTCAAAAAGAAAGGTTTCACATCATTATTTTTTTAGATTTATTTTATTTTATTTTTTTTATGCAGACAAGAACTGGGGTGTAGGCAGGCCAGAGGTGCAGGGGGTTAGAGGATTCACCAGAGACAGAGTGGGGAGCTGAACTGGAAGATCTACTGAAATACACTGCTGAGGGGAGCAGCAGGCAAGACAGGAGAGGTCTGCTGTGCCAAGTGGGTTAGCTCCCTAGGGGGGTAACTGAACTCCTATTGCAATGGCTGGCAATAGCTTGACAGCACTGAGACTTTAACGCCTGCACCGCCAGGAAGGTTGAGTCGCGGTTTCACATTCTTAAAAAGAGCGATATGGGGAAAATCACACTATTTTTTTAGTCTACCTGTGATGTCTGGTACCATAGCAACCATCTTGTAATCATGAGAGTAGCTAGATTGACTAAGGACAAAAGTTGTCACACCAAACATGGCTAAATAGAAAGCAGGAAGATTCCTGGGTTCTTGGTAACATTTTCACGCCACTAAACTAATCGAGGTGGGAATTGACCTTCCCCATGACTTCCTTAATAGTGAGATAACAGATTTTCCTATGAAGTTAGCTGAGCAGGTGTTTCCTGTTCTATGCATCCAAAAGCACCCTATACTCTGTATCTGTGAATATCTTCATTTCTCAGAGGAAACTTTGAGCTTCAAAGACTTGATGGCCTACAAATGCCCAGGGTCACACATAGCACAAAAGTTGTATTCAACTGAAACTCTAGACCCATCCACTATTACTTCCACTGCATTTATCATTGAGCATTAAAAGAAGAGTAACTCTTCCGTGGTTTTTTGTTTTTGTTTTCTTTTTTTTTTCTTTCTTTCTTTTTTTTTTAATATCCTTTACAGTGTCTTAGGAGGTCATAGAACCTAGAGGTTAAGAGCAAACTTAGGTATCAGATGGGTTTAAATCCTGCCTCTGTTATCTTAAGCAAGTCATAGAACTCCATTAAGGCTCAGTTTACAATTTTACAGAATGGGGATAGTGACTACCATGATAAAAGGTCATGATGAGGACTAAGTGTAAGTATATATATTTATCATATATGTTGATACATAATTCAAGCACAGAAAAACATATGCACTTATAATGACTATTGTAATTATTATGCTACCCTGCCTCTTCAATAGGCAGCCAGCATTTTGAATGTGAAGAAAGCATCTTTCCCCACACAGAGTGGTTTCATCAGTTTGACTTCAGACTCCTTAGAGCCTCATCTCCAAGCTAAAAACTGAGTTCCTCTTCCTACCCAGCCAGTCATCATCAAAAGAGCCCAGCTCCCTGGGAGCACCTGGCATTCCTTGGTGAAGTTCAGGCTGGTTTGCTCTCTACTCTCACATTACCGGGTCCCCATCCCCACAGGAGCCCATCCCCTCTGGGGCCCTCAGAGCTTTGATGTCCAGGGACAGAAAGATAAAACCCCTCTGTTCCCTCACTCCACAATAAGACCTTTGGCAATTTAGAGAGACACAGAGATAAAAGACTGGGGTTTTTTTCTTTCCATTTTTTTTTCAACAACAAATGGTGGTTTGTCTTTAACCAGGCACTCCTTCAGAGCCACACCAACATCAAAGAACCTGAAATCCTCAGAGAGCCAAGGCAAGGTAGTTCTATCCCACCCTGTGGGGAGCCTGCCTACTTACAGGGCAAACAGAAGGTGGAGGGGAGAGAGCTGCAGAGTACAAATGGCACTCCACTGGGGCAGTCTAAGCTGGCACCTCCCACCCCACACTCAAGTTTCTTTTCTTAACATTTAGCCTATATCTTTAAGCTTGGCAAACAAACAAATAAGGGATGGGGTGGGAAAACAAGAAAGGAAAGCTCAGTTTGTCTCAAGGATAAATCTTGAGTTGGCTTTGTTACCAGGCAGGGTGAGGGGCACCCCAGAAACCCCAAAACTGCCCATTTTAGGGCCTCACTAGTGGTGCTGGCAGTTGAGCACAGCACTGTGAAGCTGTCCGCAGCCTCTGCAGTGCTGGTTCAATTCCCGCTGGTCGTGGAGATGCCCACATGGCAAGCAGACCTCTCCTGTCTCACCCGCTGCTCCCCTCAGCAGTGTATTTCAGTCGGTCTGCCTGTTCTGTTCCCCACTCTGTGAATCCTCTCACCCTCCTGCATATCTGGCCTGTACCCTGGTTCTTGTATAATTAATAAATCTTAAAAAAAAAAAAACAACTGCCCATTTTAAATAGGTTCTACCATCCACTGTATCAAGACAAAACATACTCTAGTGCCTGAGACCTTTGATGGAAAGGAATTTTAATATAATTAATGTGCAATAAAGACAAAAGAAGATGAAGAATATAGTTTCCAAATCAAGCACCCAAAGTTACCCATCCCCTCGTGGGTAAATGCCCAGCCAAAATCAGCACAAAGCAGGGCCCCTGAACCCCAAAAGCTGCCATGAGTCTAAGGCCCCTCCTGGTGATGACCCTTAGAAAAGGGGCAAAAGGGCTAAGTCAGACAAGTCTGGAAGGAAAAGAGCAGAAAATGCTGCCATTGTTAAACTCCCCACGGGTCTCTCACCTATGTGTGTTTCAAGTGTCTCTATCCCTGTTCCCCAAGTCCCTGGTGCCAGACCAAGACCAGGGAGCAAGCATAGCTTCTTCATATGTCTCTCTGCTCCATGTGCCTCCTCCAGGTCTCCTTCTTGATCTCCCTCTTTCTTTATCCCTTCCTCCAGTCTTCTCTCCAGCTTCTCCTCTTCCCTGCTCAGCTCCACCCTTCCCTAGGTGGGGCAGAGAACCTAGAACCTCCCTCTCCCTGGGGACCACCCCGTTATGACTTGACATCTTCTGGTCCTGAGGGCTTCATGTACTATAAGTGGAATGCTTATTCTGTACATCTGTTTGCAGGTGGAGAAGAAGAGAGAATAATCCACCTGCATAACACTGAGGCCTGTTGAGTATGTCCTGTGTGTCATGTCCTATGCTGAGCACCTAACATGTAGCCCTGTGGGGTAGGTGGCATTACCTTCAGCACTTCACACTTGGAAAAAGTGAAACTTTCTAAAGACAACTGAACTGAACTCAGTTGTCCAAGGTCACCATAAGGGGCAGTAAGCAATCCCAGCTTTCTACAGGGATTGTGAGTGGATTCTGAGAAATTCCAAGTAGGATACCATTGTAGGGCATCTGTTATCCACTGAATTGTGTCTCCGGAAGAGATAGGTTGAAACTCTCATCCCCAGTGCTTTTGAATGTGACCTTATTTAGAAATAGGGTTTTTGCAGATATAATAAAGTTAAAATGAAGACATGCTAGATGTGGGCAAGCACTAAAACAATGACTAGATTCCTCAGAGCAACAGGAAAATTTGGATTCACATGGTCACAGAGGGGAGGTGACCATGTGCAGATGGAGGCAGAAGTTGGAGTCATAACCCAGATCGTCAAGTGTTGGCTGGAGCCCACGGAAGCTACACAAGGCAAGGAAAGATGTGTCCCTGGAGCTTTGGGGAGAACACAGCCCTACCAACACCTTGATTTTCCACTTCTGGCTTCCAGAACCATGAAAGAGTATATTTCTGTTGTTTTAAGTCACCAAGTTATGGTACTTTGCTACAGCAACCTGAGGATATTAACATAGTGTCTGCCTTTTTGAGTTTGGGGGTGGCGTGCTAGAGGTGTAACAGGGTAGTGCCCAGGAAAGGGGGAGGTTCCAGGTTTCCTGCCCCACTCAAGGGAGGGTGGAGCTGAGCAGGGATAGAAGAAGCTGGAGAAGGGACTGAGGAAGGAAGGAAGCAGGATGGAGCCAGAAGGAGACCTGGAGGAGGCACATGGAGCCGAGAGACATGTGAAGAAACTGCACTTGGCTTTTGGTCGTGGACTGGGTGACACAGATGCAGGTGAGAGACCCGTGGGAAGGTGATAATAGTGGTTTTTGTCTTATTTTGATTTTGCTCTTTTCCTCCCAGACTTGTCTGGTTGTTTCTGATCCTTTTCTGTGGGTCCCCACTGGAAGGTGCTTTAGATTTGTGGCAGGCTTTGGGGCCTTGTTCTGGGCCAATCCTGCTTGGGTGGACTTTTACCCACGAGGGGACGGGTCACTTTGGGTGCTTGATTTAGAAACTATATTCTTTGCCTTTCCTGTATTGTTTCCTAACTGTATTAAAGTTCCTTCCCATTAAAGTCTCATATGTTTTGTGTTGATGCAGCAGATGGAAGAACCTAATTAGAGCAGGCAGATTTGCGGGGTCTGGGGTGCCCCTCTCCCTGCCCTGTAACAGAGGCACATTAGAAGAAGGCAGGACAACTTTCAGACAGAGAAGGAGAGAACTGGAACCAAGTTTGATGGGTCGGCTCCTTGAAAGCAAGGGGAGTCAAAGAAGATTCCGACATTCCCAGCCAGTGAGGGAAGGGATTGAGAAAGAGCAGGACGCTGCATAGTCCACCCCAAGACGGTGACCTTGCCCCATACCACTGTCCCGCCTTCTCACACCTCAGCAGGACTCTTAGGTCAGACTCTTTTTCAGTTACCACACCCTGGAGACATATATTTAGCACTTCGCAAAGTAACTGTGAGGGCCTGAGAGAAGGACCAAGGAACAAGGAACTACGAAGCAACTAGGACCCTTACGATTGCCTCAGTCTAGATGGCTCTTCCCCTTCCTGTCATCTGTCCTTTTCCAACTTAGATATTTGCCCGGCTCATTGGGGCCAGAACAACTTCCCTTAAATGTGTGAGCATTACACTGTCAATACATACACACCTACATACAAACATGAGAGAGGCATACAGCTACACATAGATGAAAGTATACAGAGATTGATATCTCTAGATATCTATATACAGCTAGATCTAAATAGAGAGTGATTATAGATATAATGACTCCTCTGTTATATTGTGAGTTTCTGAAGGTAAGACTAGCACCCACTTCATCTCTGTTTAGTCAGTGCCTTTGAAGAGCCTACTGTGCAGTAGATGATCAGTGAATATCAATAGTTTATCAGTAAAGGTCCAGAACATTTTGTTTATTTATTTTTCTCTCTCTTTGTCCAGGGCACTTTAGAACTGAACCAAAAACTTGGAAAGAAAAATAGGTAAAGGACATAAATGCACGGTTCACAAAATGAAAGAAATATAAAGGACTCTAATCACATGGAAAGGTGCTCAATGCCGATCCAAATAAAAGGAGCACATGTCCCTTACAGATACATGAAAAAAACATGTTTCATCTCTCAGACCAGTAGAAGTGTGCAGTGAGGAGCTGTGGGACACAAGCAGTCTGATACCCACTCACAGGAGCGTGAAGTGACATAAGTTATAAGGATGTCCATTAGCAATGTTTGTCAAAATTACAGAGGTGTTTACCCTGGGTCCAGCAATTCCACTTTGGAAGGGTGCACTGGGGGGAGCTATGTATAGGATATCTCATAGATATCTGTACACATAAAACCCGACTATTTACAAAGCATTGTTGGTAATAACAAGAGATTTAAAGCAATTCAAGGTCCCTCTCTGGAGAACAGAGAAAATAAAGGTGGGGCATGAATAAGAATGAGAAAAATAAAGATTATATTTGTTTTTGCTTAATTTGCATTAAGAAATACTGGGAGGAGCTATAAGGAACAATTGAATGTGGTTACCTGGGTGGGAGCAGGAAGTAGGGCAGATTAGCTAGGGAGTGAACAAGGTTTCTCAAGGCATGGCTGTCACATCATTTCTATTCTAGAATTATATAAACATATTCCTTGGGTAAAAATAATTAAATTGAAAACAAAAAAGAATATTAAATAATATGTACAAGCAAGAGTGTAAAATTCCTAAACCTCCCTTGTATACTGTGGGAATGTTCACGGGGAAGAGGTTAAAAAAAGATTCAAAACTCAGGAATTTTCTGGCCAGCACTAGGTGAGGTAATCTCCACGATAAGATACTCTTGACCTTCTTTAGGGAAGGTGATTTTGCCTGAAATCTTTTCTTTTGCTATCCACCCTTCTTCTGATTATAAACACCTTCCATTTTGTCCAATTCCAAGGAGCACCTTTCTACTTGCTGAATGGGTTGCTGCCTGATTCATGAATCATTGGATAAAGTCAATCAGATCTTCAAATTTATTCATATGAAATTTGCTTTTTAACACAGCTCACAATTGGTCTTGGGGGTCTCCTCTCCTGCAGCCTACAGTTTTATGATTGTCCCTTCACACTGATACAAGAACAAGGGTTTTGTATACTTCTCACCTCAAGAATCCAGGTTAAAAATACAAAACAGAAAGGGAACCTGATCTGACGATATGCCTCACAATAGAATTCAAAGGACAGAGCAGCAAAGAAGCACCTAGAGATCTTACCTACTGCCCTTAAATGTCCTCTTCCTTATAACAGCCCAAAGGACTCATGTTCCTAACTCCACTGTACTGACTAAATATGCATGTTTCCCTGCTCCCACTCATTCTCTAGGGGGTAAGAGTGATGCCACCTTCCATGCCCCAGACAAAGTATCAGAACTAGTCTCGCAGATCTGGGTTCAAAGGCAGAGCAGCACTTCATGAAAGTTCAGTAGTAACAACTTGATCTGTGAATGGGAATGATTTGATAACACAGGCACAGGCTCTAGGGAGGCATGACCCAAAATGGAACACTCATAGACAGTCACCGCCGATTTCCACATACCCACCCATACAGCTCAGCTCTGGACTGACAGTGACACAGCCAAGCCTGGCCCCTCTGCCCTAGAAACCCGAGTACTTCTCTCTGCAGGCCCCGAGTGCTGCAGAGGGTTTGGGAGAACAGACCTGGGACAGAGGAGAGATAGGGATTATCCCAGATGTGGTCACCGAAGCTGGGGCTGGGTTACACTCCAGACTGGGGGTGTAAGAAGGAGTTCAGGGAAACCTGGGGAAAGGGAAATGTTGCAGATTAGAGGCCACCCAGTGCCCAGGGTTCTCCCAGAGACAGACCAAGTCTATAGTTAGACACCAGCCATGTGATAGCATTCAAACATTTACTTTGCACTTTTTTTTTTTTAAAGATTTATTTATTTATTTATACAAGCACTGGGTACAGTCAGAAGCACGGGAGGGTGAGAGATTTCACCAGAGCCAGAGCGGGGAGCAGAGCAGGCAGAAGGACCGAAGTACACTGCTGAGGGGAGCACCGGGTGGCAGGAGAGGTCTGCGCGCCATGTGGGACCCTCCTCCGGTGGCCTGGGAGCAGCTGGGGAGCGAACCGGCGCTGCAGGGGCTGCGGGCAGCTTCGCAACCCAGCGCTCAACCGCTGCGCCACCGGGGAGGCCCTCAAACATTTACTTTGGGAAGAATTTATTATTTCCCCAAAAAGCACCAAAGAAGTCAGAATAAAATCAGAACTTTCCTTAACTAGTCTATACTTTTATATGGCTTACTGTTGGTTTTGGTTTTAAATAAACAGAGGCAAGGGGGAGAAGGGGAGGAAGAAGAGAGGGACCATACTCTGTCTCATGCTGGCCCCCCCAAAGCACATAACCTGAACTGGCCCATTAAGTACCAATAACACCTAATTCTAAATCTCTCTAGATTGAGGATCAAAAACCCAAATGCTTACAGAGGTCAGGCAGATTGGATAACTGAGCATCCGTGCCAGCTGGGGGCGTGGCAAACCTGAACACAAATTCCCCAAGGAAGTGGGACAGCTGCTAGTCAACCACAGTCAACTGTTGCTATAGAGAAGCAGAGTATGTGTTGCTGGATCCATTCTTTAAAAATAGAGTGAGCTTTATTTAAGGAATTGGCTCACAGACTACAGGGGCTGGCATAGGGCAGGCTGGAAATTCTGGTAATAGTTAATGTTCCCAACTGGAGTCTGAATTCAGCAAGGCTGCAAGCATCTGTTGATGGTAACTATGCAAAAGTGGTGCTAATCACTTGACCACCTTCCAACATGTTTACACAACAAGGACAAGAGATTTTATTTTCCTGGAGGTAGAGGTGGATTTAATCACCTGTAGCAGATTTCCAAGTCTTGCTCATTATTTCTCATTACTGCTTGCTTCTCCAATAGATTTTAGAATGCTTTTCAATAGGTTGCCCATGGACCATGGTTATCAAAATTTCCAGGAATGCCTGATAAGAATTCAGATTCCAAGCCACCACTGATCTATTCAATAGAGAATTCTGCACTTTGTAACAAGCTCATTCTTTTTTTATGTGCGCCAACATTTGAAAACTACTTTACAAAATCTGTTTTCTCATTTTTGTTTTCATTTTGTTTTCTCATTTTGTCCCCAACACCTAGAGGGAGCTTAACAAACATTGTTGAACAAATTAATAAGTAATGTCATTAGCTTATCCTGGGGTTCTCTTGTGACATCTCTAAAAATTATATTAAACTTTATTATAATCAGTCTTTTTCCTGATCCCTTATTTAAGTTTTCTAAATTCCTGCTATGAGTGAGACCATCCGGTATTTTTCTTTTTCTTTCTGGCTTATTTCACTGAGCATGATCAACAAGCAACTATAAACCAGAGACACACTACAGGGAAGGGAGAGGGGGGAAGGGAGTAGGATCAAAATAAGGGTGGTGGGAATTGTATGGGGACTATAAGCAAGATGAAAATGCATACATTGTGCAAAAATGAAAAATGATGTAAAAAATATATAAAATTAAAATATATTATATTAAACTTACAATCCTAATCTCTTTGTTTTAGGTACAATCTGTCGCATAATCACTATGTCTGTATAAGTTAGGCCACTGGACTCGAAAATTCCTTGTACTTTTGTCATTCTTATATTCCCAGCAGCTATCCCAGTCACTGGCATATGTTAGGTACTCTGTGAATATTTGTTGAATGAATAGCTAGATGGGTGAATGGAGGGGTAGATGAAAATACCTAAATAGAAACCACCCACTGCTTTATTAGTTTGCACAAATTTTTTGCTCCTTAGTCCCTGGCTTTTTACAAGTTTCTCATCCTATCTTACAGTAATTCATAATTGCTACCGACATTTAGAGTGCAGCTAGAATTTCACTTACTGCAGATCAAAGCATACTTAAGAGTCTGTAACATATAATTTTTGTAGTATTCACTCTCTCTTTTATCCCTGTTAGAAATAAAATATACATCATTATCTCTGTAATTCAGAGTCATGCTACTTTGGTGACATTCTTGAATCCTCTTCACTATATAAAAAAAACTGTGTAAGTTTGAGTGCTTTAAACTATTACTGCTACTGTTTTTAAACAAATTCCTCATGATATCACATACCCAATCCGAGTCTATACCAATCGAGACCAAACACTGTGTCAAGACACTCAGATTACAACTTACTGCTATACATCACATGACCTAAACAGGGGTAAAGATTTCTGTTGTCAGAACGACTAAAATTAAAGACTGACAATGCCAAGTGTTAGTAAAGAGGTGGAGCAGTCAGAACTGACACATATTGCTGGCAGGAAACTAGTATTGACCCAAGAGAAAGGAAACCATTGTCAAGGAAAGGACTTGCACAAGAACGTTTATAACAAATCTACTCATAATAACCCTAAACTGGAAATGACAAACCCAAACGTCCATCAACAAGAGAAGGAATAAAAAAGTATGATAGGCTCATACAGTGGGACTGATACTCAACAACAAAAAGCAGCAAACTACTTATCTATACAAGGACTCATCTCAAAAGCATCACCTTGAATGAAAGAACCCAGAAACAAAAAGAATACATTATTCCAAGTATAGAAAATTCAGAAAAGGCAGAACTAAACTGTAGTGAAAGAAATCGCAAGAATGGTTGCCTCTACAAAGGACAGGTATTGACCAGAAAGGGACACAAAAGAACTTTACAGGTGAGAGAAATATTATATCTTGATTTGAGCGATAGTTACATGAGTGTCATCATTAGTCCAAACTCACTTAATTGTTTAAGATCCACATATTTTCCCATTTGTAAAATGTCTCATTTATAAGACATTTGTTTAAGCGTGACCTAGCTGTTCTGCACTGTGGGTTTCATTTCAGGTGTAGTGGACCATTTTGCAGAAATATAAGTGTTCAAATGACATATTTGAACTGTGTAAGTTCAGTCACAGCTTAATGCTCCAGTCAAGCATTAAGCACATCTTAACATAATCCCTCCTCTTTTCAGTCATTCTACAAAGGTATTACAGAAAAATCAAACACAAATCCAACATATAATTTATATAAGTATTTGGCACTATTTGGGTTCTTTATGTTCATTAGTTGATTTAAATCTCATGTTTAAAAAATGTGCCATGGAAATATTTAACAGATGAGAATCAGGTTCAAAAAGGTCAAATTACTTGCCCAAGGTCACACAGTTAATGAGTGATGTCACCAGGATTCAAAGATCCCAAGCCCACATTCTTTCCCCTTCCCGTAAAGACCTATATACCTGAATCACAATTCATAGATCTTTCCATTCTCTTATCATTAATCTGTGATAACAGTTCTTCCTGCAGGATTCAAAAATAAATAAGCAATGCCTTTATAAAGGGGTCTAGAGCCCATGGAAAGTTTTAAATCATCATCTGACTTGTCATGCCTGGCTCTCATTCTCAGATCCATGTTTGCTTTGGAAACTAGGGAGGGGAATAATCTACTGAGAGTAAATGAAGGAAGCCACAGAATGTTTATAGGCCAAAGAACAAAGGGGGTGTTTCCTTCACTGTGCTTTGGTATTAAAACAAACTTCTCCATTGTTCTACACACTGAAGTACTGTCAGCATCTTTAGAAGACATGCAGACACATTAATTGCATTTTCAAATATTCAAAACTGAAAGGAATTAGTAGAGGGAAGAAAGATGAGCTTTATTGTGCACAACTATTGGCTTCTTCTTGATTTTTTCACTCAGTGGTTTTTAAAGGTAAATTTTTAAATCTCCAAGTCTATATCAAAGTCAAGATTATTTAATTCTTATCTATTAGAAACCCTTAAGAACTCACTTAGGAGAATGCCAGAAAATTTCAAGCAACCGTACTCTACAAAGTAAGATTAATATGCCACAGAATTACTTCGTAAGGGCAAATTAAACGCTTCCCTGGCAAAACATAAAGCTTCTACAAAAAAGAATGATGTTGTAGCTAAATAGTTTCTAATGTAGATGATCAATTGATTAACTAATGAAGAAAAAAACTCTCCTGAAAAAAAAAGCAGGTTTCTGATTCAATATACTTCCAATAATATCAATGCTATGAAAAAAAAAAAAAAACAAAAAACTTTGCATCTTCCACAGAAGGCTCTCACATATATGGGCAACAAAATTGAAAGTTAGTTTCCAATCTGGTTTCAAGCCCTAACCTTATTTTCCATGAAAAATAGTTTTCCTTTTTAAGAGCTCAGGATGATAATTCCTTTGGAGGAAATATAAGTCTGTGACTGGCTTGTTATTATAGATACAAACCATTTCAGGCATCAGCTATAAGCTAAAGAACCTTATTCCTCTTTGGCTTGTGGAACAAATAAATAATAAAATTGTCTCCCCTGATCTTAAACAACCTTCTGAGTCCAAACTAACAGTGAACATGACTCCTAGGACTGCAAATAGTCTTATAAATCTTGTCTTTCCCAACAGATTAAACTTTTCAATTTTCTTATATATTATAAGCAATAAAAGTACTATGTATAAATGTCCTCAAGCTTTGGACAAAGCTGGCACAAATTCAAAATACCCAGTCACTGTGGTTGGAAAGCTTTTCATATAGTTAGGAGGCAAAGCAATTCTTAAAGCACAACAGGAATAAAGAGGAACGATTCAGAGCAATAGAGGTAAAGCAGAATCATCAAGAAAAAAAAAATTTAGGTTTTATAACGTGATTTTTTGTTTTGCAGGCAATTTCAGATTCAGTAATTCAAGCTGAAATATTTTTTGCCTTTGGGTCTCCCTAGGGAAAAATGCACAAAAGCAAAGGATAATGGAGGGGCCTCCCCGGTGGCGCAGCGGTTGAGCACTGGGTTGCGAAGCTGCCCGTGACCTCTGCAGTGCCGGTTCGATCCCTGGCTGCTCCCCGGCCACCGGAGGAGGGTCCCACATGGCGCGCAGACCTCTCCTGCCGCCTGCTGCTCCCCTCAGCAGTGTGCTTCGGTCCTTCTGCCTGCTCTGCTCCCCGCTCTGGCTCTGGTGAATTCTCTCACCCTCCCGTGCTTCTGACTGTACCCAGTGCATGTATAAAAACAAAACAAACAAACAAACAAATAAATAAATAAATAAACATGCCTCTATTAAAAATAAATAAATAAATGAAAGGATAATGGAAAGGTCTTGGGGACTTGGACACAAAGGGTTTTTAATCCAGGTTCCTTCTTCCAAGCTGAGAAATTTGAACAATAAAAAAAATATATAATATTAGCTAAAAGTTATTGAAGCTTAAAGTGAATGACACACTGTTCAAGGCATTTTAGGTATATAAACTTACTTCATTCTATGAGGCAGAGAAGTGTTTAAAGGATAGGTTCTGAAACTACCCTGCATGGTTTCAAAACTCTCTCCTGTTTACTAGCCATGTGATTTTGGGTAGGTTTCTTTTCTGTGTAATCATCATACAATGGCATCTACATCCTAGATTGCTTAGGATAGTTTACAAGGCTAAACACTTAGAACAGTGCAAGTTTGGCACAAAGTAGATACTCAATTAATGTTTGCTCTTCTTCAGAAGGAGAAAGACACATATAGAATTATTTCACTCTCATGTGGAATACAGAGTGGGAAAAAGGAACTGACAAAATTGAACTTTAAAAACCCTAGAAATCTGACTTGACACTAGTAGAGGGAAAGGGAGGGTGTGAACAGGAAGAAAGAGGTGGGGGGGGGCCAATGGCACATGCTAAAGGATTATGGGTGCTTTGGTGGTGGGTGTGCTGTGTTGACATACATTCAAGGAGCTGTGGCCCCAGTAAAGAAAATAATAAAACTTGCTATTCTTACTCCTAATTTACATTAAAGAAAGGGACACAGAAAGACTGTTCACTAAAGATACAGCAATTAATATCTAACTAATGAAACTATAATATCTGGTGCTTGGTAAATACTTCATACATGATAGTTTTTCAATCTGTAGTAAACAGAGATGACAGTAAAAACAACTCTTCTTTCATTGTTCAAAACTGTGAGCTTGGTTCAATTAGAAAGTGAAGCTTTCTAATATACAGCATTTAATTATCTGTCAATTATCATCTTTTTCTTGCAGTCCTTCTCATAAAGGCAGAGTATGTCAGTAAACTATGCAGAGTGAATGGAGACCTACATTCTGTAGTAACTATTATAGTAAAACACCTTTCTAATAATGATCAGTTTACTAACCCGGGGCAACCCAAACTGGCTCCCAGAGCAGGGCACTTTCAGGGCAGATTCTGTACAGTCCAGGTTCTGGCCCACTGGCTGGTCATCTTGGAAGTTTGGTACTGAGCACAGTGCCATCTCTTAGGAAAAGACTCTTTTTTTGCCCAAGTTCAGCACCAAGACCCATGCATGAAATCAGAAGGCAGAATAACTGAGTACAAAGGGATATAGCACACCAAGCAGGGCCTAGAGTAGGGGAGCTGATGGCTGCATTCATTGCCTGCACACCAGTCTGCATGGGGAATGAGATCATTAAAAAGCTACATGGGGAATGTAGAACCAGGAAGAAGGTGGATTCTACCATTTCCAGAGTTATAAGAGTTGAAGAGTTTGTAATAGGGCCAGGTGGGGCCAGTCCTTTGCTCTGCAGATAGCCCCTCCAAGACATGATTTAGTTTACCTTCCAAGGCAGATGAACCCCCTTTTTGAGTCAAGACTTTGGGACCAAGAAGTTATTCCATCTTTTCAGGTAACTTACCTATACAATCTGATTCTTTCACTTGTCTCACAATTTATCTCTCTTAGAAGGCAATCTCCTTTCTAAAGTTCCAGACACACAGGTAGGTACATCCTTATTTCTCCCAAATACCAACAGTGAGACAATCACCTATTCTAGCACAAAAATAAAAAATTAAAACTCCTCCAAAAATATAACCAATGACAGTTTTACCTCCCCACAGCATTTACATGTGCCTAAGGGTCACTACATTCATTCATTCATTTAACTTCCACTTATTCATTGTCTATTACCTGCCAGCGCTGAGCTCGTGAGCTCTGTGAGTCTGCTGAAAAAGTCAGGGACTCTACGCTGCTGAGACCTCTGTGTGCTGTGAAATGACCATTGACCATTTACTGCCATCCCACTAGAGAAGGTAAAAACAAACTGAGAAAGGTACCTGAGGGAAAAAAGTGATATAATTTTTTGAGAAAACTAATGAGTTGACACAACTAGGAAAATTAAGATGGCATCCCTGAAGAAATGAGGAGAGTAGTAGGCATTAAATGGGAAAGCAGAGTGACCAAGAGGGTTTGGGGAGAAGAGAGAGTTTCAGATAAAGGAAACTGTACTACAAACACCTTAAAGTTTTTGAGAGTGAGCAGCATGCACAAGGAGACATCTAAAGAGATACAGAGATGCTAGGGGTCAAGGAAACTTTCAAAGTGTAAGTAGGAAGTAGATAAATGGTGCAGGTAGGAAGGAACTGAGCCACACTGGGCCTTGCTGGCAAAAGTACATTTTGCTCTTTATTTCAAGGTGAAGAGTTTTAAGGAGAATTGATGATTTTTTTTTAAGATTTATTTATTTATGCATACAAGAACTGGGGTACAGGCTAGAGGTGTGGATGGTGAGAGGATTCACCAGAGACAGAGTGGGGAACAGAACAGGTAGATTGACTGAAATACACTGCTGAGGGGAGCAGCGGGCGAATCAGGAGAGGTCTGCTATGCCATGTGGGTTGCTCCCTGGCCATCCGGGGAATCGAACTCATGTTGCAGTAGCTGCAGACTGCTTCATAGGTTGTGTCTTAACCCCTTGCACTACCAGGGAGGCCTGAATTGATGATTCTTGATTAGATTTGTACCCCAAAGGTCACTCCACCTGCATGGGGAATAAGTTCGTGGGGGTGGAAGAAAGGCTGGGATATCAACTTAAAAGGTAATCACAGTCATCTACGCAAGAGATACTGGTTTTCTTTGGCTACAGTGATTATTGGAGATGAAGGAAAATGGACAGGCCCAAGACACTGTGAAAATAAAAGAACACTGACAGGCAGTGGGTAAGAAAAATCTGCCCCAGTGTATGTATAGCTTACTCAGAAGTTAAAGGAATGGGCTACACACAATAATGGGACAGGAACCTGGGGATGTGTCAAAGAAGGACCAACCAGGAAAGGACACAAGGGAACTTTGAGGGAGTAAGATCTAAGTTGTGTTGGTGGTTACATGGGCATGGAAATTGGTCAAATTTCATCAAGATAAATGATTGAGCACAGCGCTGTGAAGCTATCCACAGCCTCTGCAGTGTAGGGTTGATCCTGGCCGGCAGGGGAGATACCCACATGGCGCGGCAGACCTCTCCTTTTTCGCCCACTGCTCCCCTCAGCAGTGCATTTCAGTCAATCTGTCTGTTCTGTTCCCCACTCTCTCTCTGGTAAATCCTCTCACCCTCCCACACATCTGGCCTGTACCCCAGTTCTTGTAGGCATGAATAAATAAATATTTTTAAAAATGCTGAAATGGTTACATTTTATATGTAAAGTACATATACAATCAGTGTAGCTTAATTATTCATCCTGGACCCTAAAGAAGGAATAAAGGTGGGGAAGGGAGAGGTCTGAGGTAGAGAGGGAGCTGAAACAAATGACACAGCTAGAGTGTCCCTCCATGCCAGTCTAGACACCCAGGCCATTATCTTTCCACTCTAGCTTGGACAGTTTTTTGGGGAAAGCCAAAACAGCTCAAAGCTTTTCTTAGAATAACATTTTCCTCTGTAAACTAGGGAGAAGCTAACTGTAAAATGATCGCTCTCAGAAACAAAAGAATTTAAATAATGAGACTTCTTGTACTTTTGATTTCAACCATCACTGTCACAGGTGGCTTTTGGAGATGAGACAAGAGACAAAAGAGTAATTGTTCTTAGAAAAAAGACAATGGTGCCCTGCAAATTTAAATCTGCTGCCTCTTACACCAGGCATAGTGTTTCCCAAGCAAAATCTTTGCCAAGCAGCAGGATGGCACACATGATATATTCTTATAAGCCAAGACTAGTTTGCTTTTGTTTTTTTACCTAGCTTGATATCTAATTATGAGGGGATTTTTTTTAAAAAAGCAAACATTGTTTAAAAATGAACAATGATGTAAAAATATATATACAAAAATTAAAAATAATAATTAGGGGATTTTTAAAATGCTCACAGAATTTATTTCATGCCATGCTGTCTCTCCTGTTTCTCTCAATGTGTTCTAGTTAAATATTTGGTCAAATTAACTTCTAAATAAAACCCTAAATTCTATTCTGATATTCTTACCACCACCACAACCCTCCTGACCCCACCCCACCCCCCAAATACACACTGTACCATCTGTGCTCCAAGTGCTCAGGAGAGATGTCCTGGAAATTTTCTATATTTACCAACAAAGGGAACAGGAAGAAGTTACAAAGCCTCTTTAGACCTCAAATCAGTCTGAAGACAGGAGGGCAAGAGAATAGGGATACGACAGCGAGAGGATGACAGATGACAGTGGCAGACAAAGACAGGCCCTGGGAGAAGGAGGCAACAAACCCACACTCCACAGGTGCAACCATTGGGTGGTGGTGGAGGGAGTGAAGAAAGGGAATATGAAGCAAGAGCCTGTAGGGACATATGAGGAAGTTCTGGAAAATATTTGTTTCAAATGGACACTAATGAAGATTTGTTGATTTAATCATCAATATAAAATGGTTACTTAAGCTAGAAGGGCCATGACAGGATCAAGACAGAGAAGACAGGGTGCTGATCACACAGAAAATTATTCTTACCCTTCCTCAACCCCAGTGAAATGTGAGGGCACAGAAGGCACATCCAGGTTTTTTAGAACCCCTTTGTCTAGACTTGTATATTAGACCAAGATGAGACATAGTATCTCTCCTCTTATGTTTTATTATGTTTTATTATATCTTTATAATATAAAATAATATATAATATAATATAAAATTATATATATTAATTAATATAATATATAATTATATATATTAATTAATATAATAAATTTATTTATATTAATATAAACTTATAATATAATAAAAAATCCTAGGACATATTAAGCTTAAAGAAGCTGAAAGCCACTAAAGGGTAGAGAGGTAAGAATATGATATACCATAACTTCAAAAGAACTAGTAACAATGCTCTAAGGATTGGTCCAATTATTTTTGTAGATAGCATTCATTGTTTAAGGGAGTGTTTATTTAGGAGGTACACTCTACCTCATGGTGAATGCAGGAGAGGTACTTGGTCTTGAACTGTGGTGTGGCAGACAGAGAGGACTGGGTGAAGAGTTGGGAAATATGAATCCAAGTCCTGGCTCAGACACTCAGTGACTCTGGGAAATGGCATTCCAAGCAGAGAGTAACTGGTGAGCCATCCTGGAGAGACAAGAAATAGCATTTGCGTTCAAGAAACTATAAATAGCATGGTATATGCTAAAAGCAGCAGGCAGAGATGGCAAGATTTTAGAAGAACACATAGGAAGTACTCATTCATTTGTTGAATGGATGGATGGATGAATGAATGAAAAGTAGACACAAAGAGATCATAGAGGACCTTACACTCACTCTGTGCTAAGAAACTTGGGTTTGTCTTATAGGATATAGACAATCACTGAACGGAGAAAAGTGTACTCAGACTTGGGTTGCAGCTAAATGCCTTGCTGTATGGAAAATTAATTCAGGTGCACAAGAAATGACACAGAAAAGACCAAAGAAGAGCCAATGATTTTAGAAAGGGAGAAAAGCAAATGACTTGGGAAAATCAGAGCTAAAACAGAGAGCACATGGCAAGTGATTACATGAGGGAAGTATGTAGCAGAGAAATTGAATCATGGGCTCACAGGTGATAAAGTGCTTGATAATAACACCAAATTATATAAAATATACATTAAGAACAAGTCTAGAAGGGAAAGTAATAAGTATAACTTTGGACATGGAACATCCAGGTGTAATGAAACCATTAAAAATTAGTAAGTGTTAAAATAAAAAACAAAAAATAAATATCCACTGAGCCTAACCCGTGGGCCAAAATGTATTCTGAGTACCCTATGTGTGTGAACTAGTTTAACCCTCAAAGTGGACCCCAGGAAGTAGATTATTGTTATAGAGAAGGAAAATAAGACACGGGGAGTTTAAATAACTTCCTTAAGTTCCCAAGCTGGTTAAGTGGCAGTGTCAGGCTCAGCCACAAATGCCACGCTGTCAACCTCTGTGAAAATGGATGTATATTTGCCATTTAGTGAGGACCCAGAGGCCTCGTCCTATCTCTTCTTGTAGAAACAGTAGCTCCCCAAAATAAAGTGATGGCTTGATTATCTAAGCACACAAGACGCAAGAATTACAATCATCAAATCATGAATGCTGTTACCGTCGATGATTTAACACAACTAAATCTCAATCTATATTTTAATATACATCTGGTCTCCAAAGCAAACAATGTTATTTTTCATTCATTTGTCAAATCATGCTATTTTTTTTTTTTTTTAAAGATTTATTTATTTATTTATTTATTTATTTATACAAGCACTGGGTACAGTCAGAAGCGCGGGAGGGCGAGAGAATTCACCAGAGCCAGAGCGGGGAGCAGAGCAGGCAGAGGGACCGAAGTACACTGCTGAGGGGAGCAGCGGGCGGCAGGAGAGGTCTGCGCGCCATGTGGGACCCTCCTCTGGTGGCCGGGGAGCAGCCGGGGATCGAACCGGCGCCGCCAAGGCCGCGGGCAGCTTCGCAACCCAGCGCTCAACAGCTGCGCCACCGGGGAGGCCCATCATGCTATTTTAAATAATTGATTTAAGAGTACAACAAACAGCATCTGCCACTTGTTAAATAGGAAAAAAGATCAAATTGATCTTTAGATAGTCTATAAATACATTATAGAATACATTTTAATATAATTTTTAATAATATTCTTCTCAAATTGATTTTTAACTTAAAGTTACTCCTGCTACATCATTACTTTCTAATTACTTTGTGAAAGTAATCTGATGATTTTTTTTTTTTAATTCCAAAGAGGGTTCATGAAATTAGTACAATACTGTGAAGTGGGTTTGAACTTTAATAGGTCGGAGACTACTGCTTGGCATCAAGATGTGGCATCAGGACATGTTTTATAAGCCAGAGACCTCCGCAAACAACTACAGCAAGAAAAAAATCTGGGAACTTTTCCATTCCAAAGTTTGTGGTGGTGGGTTTGGCTTTGACCAAGGTCCCTTCCCTGTGTGAACTATCCAGCACAGAGGTGAGCACCTTGTCAAAAACTCAATACTATTTTCATCTAGCTTTAATCCTTCATAGATCAAGAAATAGTCCTCTTTAAAAAGTCAGATTTAACAGAAAGAACATGTGACAAATTCTCAGAAAATGAGGGGTAAGAGGAGAATTTACTTCCTTCTTAGTTACCTAAAACTCTAGAACTTACTGTAACCTCCACTGCAGCCAACAGGAAGGTCTTTTCTCTTGACCCTTGGCTAATCCTTTCATTCACTTCCATGAATTTTCTCCCTCTTTCTGTCTATGGCATAGGTTTTGATCCCCTTGAGATTCAGCCTTCAATGGAAAGCTGAGTTCAGGTAGAGTAACAGCATGATATACAGAGCTCTTTCATGATAGCCCGATGCTTCAAATATGGCTGCAGTGACCGAGAAACTCTATTTTCAATTGAATTTTATTTCAGTTTCTTTAAATATTAACTTTAAAGTGTGACAGAATTTGATTTTTTAGAGTATTTATAAAGAAAACCTGTTTCTTTTTTTAAAAAAAAAAACCTCTATAGAATTTGTTATTGATGAACTTAGAAGTAAGTCTGGAACAACTTTGGTAAGTGAATCTGCTTTTTCAACTGTAAATTTTTTGAAATCTAAATGCACATCAAGTGTTTCCAATGAAAATTTAATCTCTAAACTGACATGTGTTATGTGTTAAGCAAACAGCAGATTTTGAAGACAGTACTACAAAAATGTCTCATCAATAATTTTATATCACTTGCATGTTGAAAGGATAATATTTTGGCTATAATGGGTTGAATAATATCTATTACAAAAATCAATCTTATATGTGTCCTTTTTCAACATGGCTACTAGAACATTTTATTTTTTTTTAAATAATAAATTTTATTTTTATATTCCCCATACAATTGCAACCCCCCCATTTTGACCCCAATTCCTCCCCTCCCTCCACCCCCCCCCAAAAGTGTCTCTGGTTCATAGTTTTTTGTTGATTTTGATTTTCACTTTCTTATAGTTATTCATTTCCCTGGTCCCTTATTTAAGTTTTCTAGATTCCTGCTATGCGTGAGACCATCTGGTATTTTTCTTTTTCTTTCTGGCTTATTTCACTGAGCATGATCCCTTCCAGCGCCATCCATGTTGCTGCAAATTGCATGTGTTTATCTTTTTTGAATGCTGAGTAATATTCCATCGTGTATATGTACCACATCTTCTTGATCCAGTCATCTATTTTTGGGCATTTGGGCTGTTTCCAAAGCTTAGCTATTGTAAATAGTGCTGCTATAAACATAGGGGTGCAGGTGTTCTTTGGAATTGATGTACTAGAACATTTTAAATGATACATGTGGCTCCATTTCTATCAGATGGTGCTATAGTGTGGGGTACCGTGTCAGAGAGAATCAGCTCCCCACTCCCCACCTCCTGTTTGCTTGCTGTGAGACTTCAAGCACACTGCTTCCTAATCATTCCAGTTGACCTCCCCAAGCCTCTGTTTATTCATCTGTAAACTGGGAAAGTTATTACTATAAAAAGTTTACTATAGTGCCTGGTTCATTATAAGATAGTCTGTAAATGTTCATTTATATTACCGTTGTTATCATCATTCTTCTCAATGATTATCAGGTGATCTCATCAGAGACTACAGTTACACAAACCTAGACAGTCAGTGTAGACACCCTAGGCTTTATGGTGTAGTCTAATGGGACCACCTTGTAGATGTAGTCTATACAGTCTCTTCCCAAAAACCAGAAGTGGAGATAATAAACAGGTTACTTGTTAGCTTAAGCTGGCCTCTCTGTTCCAACACAGCTCTTTTCTTTCAGTTCTGGAACATAACAGGTACTTTCCCTACTTAGGAAAGAATGAACCCCTGCAGCAGTCTCTGCCCAGGGCACTTCCAAATCATGTTCTTTCGCTAGAGTCATTGCCACTCACCTCTCCGATCTCATCTTACTCAGCTCACAGTTTACTTCCTCAGAGAAGCCCAACATGGGGAGGGCCCCGTCATGCACTCATATCCCCTGAAATGCTATCTCTGTGACACATGCTGTGATGCTGGTTGTTTGCAACCTAAATTACTCAGCAGACTAAAAAATTATTAGTTATGTAAATTATTATTTATTTCTAAGGTCTTCCTCTCAGTCTGGTCTAGACTGTAAACTGTAAGCTATATGAGGGCAAGAAACCAGACTGCCTTATTCACACTCTCTATCTCTGACTTAAAGCCCGGGGATTCAGGTATCATTAGATCAATATTTATTGCGTGAGTACACATGCAGAGTCCTGCAGAGAAACAGGATATATTTATGCATACACATGTACACACATATACATGTATACATACATATATACAAACATAGAGAGATTTACTATAATGAATTGGTTCAGGTGATTATGGAGACACCAATCCCAACACCTTCAGTGCTGGTTGGCAAACTAGGGACCCAGGAGAGTTGACAGGGTAGTGCCAATCTCAGTCTGATGGCCAGTAGGTGCAAGACCCAGGGAGAGTCAATGTTTCAGTTCAAGTCTGAAGACAAGAAAAAGGCAGCATCCCAGTCTGAAAACAGAAGGGGCAGATGTCTTCGGTTTAATCAGTCCTTCAACAGATTAAATGCGGTCCACCCACATAAGGAGGGACAGTCTGCTTTAATCTGTCAACCAATTTAAATATTTATCTCATCTGATACCACTCAAAGAAACACCCAGAATGTTTGACCAAATATCTGTGCATCCCAAGGCCCAGCGAACAAAATTCACAAAGAAAATGAACCACCATGTTAACAGTTAAAGAATACAGAAAAAAGATTTGCTTGCATATGTAATCTATCAAGTGTCAAAGCCTATGGTCATAGTTTATTGTCATATTCTGGATGAAAAATATAGAGCAGTAAATTCATCAATGAATTTAGAGTCACTAGCTAGAGTTTGAGATGGAATAATATATAAGAAGAATACTACCATTAACTGAGTACTTCTCCTTGTGACTCTTGTCTCCAACCCTTCCAACAACTCTGTCAGGCTCACAGGGGTTGTACAATGTGTGTAAGACCGCACCGTGAATATTGGCAAAGGCATGAAAGAAACCCAAATTTGTCTTCAGAACTCAAGATTTTACCTTCATAAGTGCTTCCATTTAAGAAAAAAGAGTCAATAGAATTTTCCAAAATTGCAAAATAATTTGCATTTCACCATTTTTGGAGGAAGTTATTTAACTTCTTTAAGCCTCATTTAAGTTCCCTCATTTGTTCCACTCATTGGGTAGTGGCTGAAGGATTAATGGAACTAAGGACCTTAAGTTTAGCATGACACCAGGGCACAGTAGATGTTCAGTCAGTGTTAATTGGTAACAGCAGCTGTTCAAATTTCATTGGTTCTTACTGACATCTGTTCTCACAAATTTCCAGACCCCTATAAAATCCTCCTTGAGTATTTCTGCACCTCTCTCCTGGGTCTGGGAGGGCATCAGGAAAGAAGCAGCTCACAAGTGTTCATTTACAACTCAGGCCACCTACCACAACCCTCATGGCACCCACGTTGCTCCTCCTTCCACCTCTACTGGTCTCTGGTACATTTCCTCCCCCTCCCCCACATCCCCACACACACATTCCTCCCTTGATAAAAGAAAAAAAAGTCCCTTCTGTTCCAGGAAGCTCCAGGGCTTGACCAGAGGTCATTATTGAGACTGGCACCTGGCCACATTTCTTCCATTCTCCCTTCCCTGAGCAGACCCCTTCAACCCATTAGTTTTTCATGAATGCCAAACAACAGAATGTACAGAGAAAGAAAAGTTTTACATGCAAATCTTTACAACAGACATGTCTTGGAGAATGGCCTTTCACCTGAGCTCAAAGGTGAAACGGTTGTTCTAATAATGCAGTGATCATAATATGAGACTCCCTAATTTTCCAATGGAAAGAAGAAAGATATCATTAGGGCCTGAAAGACCTTTTGCATCCCTTATTAACTGTTTAAAAAAATAAACAATACCATGTGACTCTTCCCTGAAAACTCAACCAGGATCAAGGAAATAAGGAAATTCAATTTTCTGCCCAATTATAATATGATTATTTTTGATACAATTTTTTAACTTATACTAAAAATTTGAAGGGGGCTATGCAGTGGCACAGGGGTGGGGGTGAGGAGAAAGAAGAAAGGAATACGGCTTGTTTCTCATAAGCAGTTTCCAAAAGTGGACAGATAAAATGCTGACCTGTGAAATGTCTACCCTAAGATAAAGACTTCAGAAAAAGCCCCATGAAAGCAAGTTCTATGCACACATGGGTCTGTCTGCTGATATGACAGCAGTGGTCACACCCTAGAGAAGGTGGCTAGATGGCTGAAGCTATTTTAGGTATTGTCTCAAACCCCCTGGCCTCACACACCAGCCCAGCTCCAGGTTTACCAAACCCACAATGGAACCTTGACAAACCTAAATCCCAGGGTGGGGGTGAGGGGGTTGAGAGGATTGAGGAAGAGAATTTAAATCCAGGTGAAATTCAAAGATAGGGCGAGTAAATGCATTTAGCAAGAAACAATAAGCTCACCAAGAGCCTGTATATCTTTTGCCCTTAGGAACAACTATAGTATACTTGCTCCCTCCCATAGGCTACAAATGGCCATAATCTTTCGGCCCATCCAACCACTTTCTTCAAGAGACTTTGTCTAATCCTTGTACAAGGTCCTGGGTGTCTGCTTCCTGAGGGAAACACATTCCTAAAAAGTTTTCAGTGAGCAAGATGTTTGTAGAACAAATAATACTTTCCCACTGATTTGCACTCTGACTCCACAGTTTTTATCTTCACTTCTAATCTATCTCTTGGGACAAGTGAATCACTTGTAAAGTAAGAAATTCTTTTTAAAGCAAGCAATCACTACACCTATTGAACATTTCCATCAAGTGAGGCATCTAAAAACAACTTCCCCTTGCAGTCCTGAAGGGGATCCACAGCTCTCGAAACCACACTCACGTCCTAGCCTTGCAGACTGCAGCCTCCAGCTCGACTTGGCAAAGCTCAATCTCTGCTCAGGGCTCCACTAGGGCTGCCTTAGTCTGCGAGAGCTGCCATAACAAATGCCACAAACCGGGTTGGGGTGGTGAGGGGAGGCAGGGATCTTAAACCACAGAATTGAACTATCTCAATGCTGGAAGGTAGACACCCACCATGAAGGTGCAGGCAGGGAAGGTCTCTTCTAAGCCTCTCCCCTTGGCTTGCAGATGGCCATCTTCCCCTGTGTCCTCACATGCCTTTCTCTCTGTGCATGTCTGTGCCCTAGTCTCCCTTTCTTAAAAGGACACCAGTCATATTAGATTACAGCCTACACATAGGACCTCATTTCACCTTAATTACCTCTTTAAAGACAGTCATATCCTGAGGTACTGAGGATTAGGACTTCCGCATATGAATTTTGTTGGGACAAAGTTCAACGCTGCAGAAATACATAAATACACACACACACACACACACATATATACACACACACATAATGATATATCCTTCCACATCAGAATGAGTGGAGGGGATCATTTTACCATTTCTAAATTCACTCACCCATATAAGATAGATACTATTAAGATGTCCATTTTATAGATGAAGAAATGAGGCTTGAAGACTTAAGAAATTTATCCAAGGACACCCAACCTGTAAGCAGTGGAACCTGTTGTTCACAACCCAGAGGAGTCTGATTCTGGAGCCCATGTTCTTAGTCACTTCAAGAAGGGAAATCAACCCTCCATTCTAAACCCACTGCCCTGGGGTGCCCTGTCCCCTCGGGCAAGGCCTGGACTTTATGATGAGAATGGGGGGTCACAGGGAGAATAAATAAACCACTCAAAGCTGGTGGTGGAGGAAGCTAGCTGGACCTCCCAGGAAAGTGATGAAGGAGGAGAGAGGAACACAGAGAGCCTGGACTTGTCACACACAAGACTTGTCACACACAAGATTAACCAGGTGGGTGAGTTTTGCTCCAATTTCAGTAAATCAAGTTTTCCTAGCTTCCAAATACTTGCTTTGTGTTACCCTTTCTTCCTGACAGTAGAAAATAGTCTGGCTTTTTCTGTAAACTGTTTTCCTTTCCTGACTACTCCCAGTCCCTTTAAAATTTCTGAAGAATTGGGGTTTTGAGGGTTACGTGGAAATTTCCCCTGCAAAGTTTTCTTCATTTCTCTCCTTCCCTCCCCATAAGACACACCCAAGAGCTTATGGTTAGGCTAATAGGTAATCTCTGACTTCCTGGGTGGCCTCCCAGATAAATATTTTATTTGGTTCCCATGACATATCCCTTTTAGAGTATCTACCAACTTTAGATTCTATGAGCATGTGTGATCTGTTTGCATATAAGCACTCCCATATCCGTTCTCTGGATCCCACATCCAAAAGAAAGCTTCATTTGGCATGCCTAAAGGGTTAATTTAAGAAGAGGAAACCTTTTCTGGCACCTTCTCTGAGGCAGGAGTGAGGTATACATGCTGTTCTTCCGCCTCCTCCCAGCACTTCCATGAGATTAAGGGTGTTAGGAGACTTGCCCAGATCACACAGTCTCTCCACTGCAGCACCAAGCCCAAACCTGAGCCTTCCTCATTCTGATACCATCTCTTTCCTCAGTCCTGCTTCTGGACAGAGAAGAAAGCCCTAGTCCTCGGAGATGCTACAATGCCAAGAGATCATTAAACTCCTTTCAGTTCCAACAAGTACTTATTGAGAATTTACCCAACGTCTCACTTTGTACTGGGATCCACAGTTCTGGGGCTCACCGTCTACAGGGAAAGGAAGCTAAATGTTTGTGTCTCCCTGCAAATTCATAATTGAAGTTTTAACCTACCTGCAATATGACAGCATTTGAAGATGAGGCTTTGGGAGACAGGTTTAGATGAGGCCTTGAGGGTGAGGCTTCATGATAGGACTAGTGCTCCTTAAAAGAGGAGGAAGAGAGACTAGAGCTCCTCGAATGCATAAAGAGGAGGTGGTATGAACACAATGCAAGAAGGTGGCCAATTGCAAACCAGGAGCAGAAACCTCACCAAGAACTGAATCTGCCTGAACTCTGATCTTGAACTGCCCAGCCTAACCACTGTGAGAAATGAAGGTTGGTTAGGCACCTAGCCTTAGTATTTTGTTAGAGCAGCCCCAGCTAAGGCAAGTGAGAATAGAAATATCAGACTTTGAGGTGATTCACTTCCCAGGGCAGGTCCTTGAGCAGACATGGGAGCAGCAGATGAAGGGAGATTGCTCTGATGGATCTCCTGGAAGGGTGCCACCTCTAGCAGAGTAAAGGCCACTTAGCAGAAGTAGCAGAATTTGTCAGTTTTTTTCCTCCCTGCCCTTTACCCTTAAAGAGAAAATTCACAAGAGCCAGAGTAATTGTCAACAACCCAGGAGAGGCAGCTTTCTGGGGGCTCACTCAGAGGGGTTTGCAAGTCTCTTAGAATGTCTGCAATGTGTTATTTAATATAGCTACCACAGGGTTTTACACGTTAATCACAAATAAGAAATTGGAAGAACTTGATCAAAATAAAGAATCAGCTGTTATGTACGATAAGTAAGATACCAAAGCCTGACTCCTGATTTCAAATCCTGCCTCCACCACTTACCAGCTATGTGGCCTTGGGCAGCCCACTTAACCTCTCCATACTACAGTCTCCTTCTTATCCCTAAAATGGGGATGATAAAATTATCTACCACATGGGGCAATCAGGAGTATTAAATGAGTTAATATACATAAGATTTTTTTAAACAATGTCTGGCACATAGTCGGATCTCAACAAATGCTATATATAATATGGAAATATATGCATATACAAAAAAAAATGTATCCAGAAAATCTTCACAGTTTCAGAAACAACATCAGTTTATAAAAAAAAAGTCTTCTCTGTTTTCCATGAAATGTGACATATTTCTCACATCTGTCAATATGCATAAGGGGAATGTTGGCTTAATTATTGAGTTACCAGAAGGTTGCGGTTAGTAGCTTTTTGTCATGAAATAATTTTAATCAAGGACCTAATTGATGGAGTAGCAAGTTTGGGAAGTGAAGACATGTTTCTTATTGCTTTCTTCCTTATTGGGTTTGGCACCAAAAAAAAGTGTCATTCAGTTTCTTGCCAATTTCATGCTTTCTTTAAGAGCACCAATGTGATGGGCATCAGACATTAGGAATGAATCGAACTATATCTCTGGTCTCAAAGAGCTCCAGACCTAGCAGTTGGCAACACCTTGTACAACAACTGTATACTGTCTCCGTTGGTCCAAGGCAACTTGGGAACTGATGCATCCCCACTAAGGTAAGAGCACAGGGGAGGATCAGGTGAAATCATATTCATATATTCAGGCTCCTCCAAATATAGTTCCCTTATATTGCACATACTCAGTGCCAAGCACTAAGTACTTTACATATATTAGCTTGCTGTAGCTTCTGAGAAGCCTCTGCAAAGATGGTAATGTTCATCATAAGTACAATGTCAAATGTAAATAAGGATGAAAAATACTAAGACTTAATGAGTTAGCGTTAAAAGACAGAAGGGACAGAATTCAGACAAAATACCCTCACCCAAGCTCAAAAATATGAAAAACAAAGTCAGAATCCCACAAAAACACCTCAGGTTTTGCTCTACTTCTAAAGTGCCTCATGGAAGAAACCGTGACATCCAGAACCATTAAAAACAATAATTGGATTAATGGATGGAATTTATTCAACTACCGTGCCCCAGATTTATATGTAATATGAAGCTAGTGCTTGGGAGCTGACTCGGCTCACACTGCATTCCTAAAGGATGCGCTTACTAGTTTGGGAACACTGGGAAAGTTGCTTGACCTCTCCATGCTTTACTTTAGCTTCCTCGCCTGTAAAATGGGAACAATTGTACCTGCCTCACAGGTTGATGTGGGTTTAACTGGATTAGTATATGAAAATACCCAGGACAGTGTCAAGCCCTTGGTAAGCGCAATGGAAGTGCTTGCTTGCTGTTACTAAAAACCTCACAACCACCCTGTTGTTATTACACATTTTTACACAGGAGGAAATGGAATTTAGACAATTAAGTCAATTTACCCCAGATGACCACCCAGAATTTTGGTAAGGATTCAAACAGGTTTGCCAGACTCCAGAGGCTGGGCTCTGAATGAGCCCTGGTGCCCTTTACCCAACTTGTGGGAGGAAAGTCAAACATTGGCTGATAAAAGCAATTGTCTAGGTCAATGCCAGATAAATCCCAAACCAGGGCCACCGCCCTGGGCTTGCTCAGTTGCAAACCTCCAATCCTGACCTCAGCTCACTAGAAGAGCCAATCCCAAGGTAGCCTGGGGTAAATGGGCAGGGCAAAAGACTTCCGGTTGGAAAAACAAACGGAAAGGGGTCAAAACAATTTACCTGAAGGTGCAGCAGAGGGTGGGACTGCTTATCACTAGGAAATTAATGCTAAAGGCTAACTAGAGTCAAGAACCAGTGGCCGGTGGTTCTGTAACCAGCAACCCTTCTCACTGCTGGAATCAATGACCAGCAGGTTGGCCTAACCCCCCCACCACCCAGCCCCGGGAACAAGCTTAGAATAGCCATAAGCATTACCAACAAGCTAAGGGAAAGACAGGATTCAGGAACAGAGACCCTTCCTGCCAGAGTTTGTTAGGAGATGAACTAGCAAGGAATGCTGGATTTAGCACCCGACATTTTTTTTTGCATCTTTTTTTTTTTTTTAAAGATTTATTTATTTATTTATACAAGCACTGGGTACAGTCAGAAACGCGGGAGCATGAGAGAATTCACCAGAGCCAGAGCAGGGAGCAGAGCAGGCAGACTGATGAAGAAATACACTGCTAAGGGGAGCAGCGGGCAGCAGGAGAGGTCTGCACGCCATGTGGGACCCTCCTCTGGTGGCCAGGGAGCAGCCGGGGATCGAACCGGTGCCGCAGAGGCTGCGGGCAGCTTCGCAACCCAGCGCTCAACCACTGTGCCACCGGGGAGGCCCTTTTTTTTCATCTTTTTTGACCTTTGTGTTCATTCCCTCTTAGGCGATTCAGCAATGCTTTGTGAACTCCTAGGGCCATCTTGCAAACGTCTTCGGATTCTAGTCAAAGTAGAAGAGTCACTTGCATGAGACCAATGAAAACATACACACCAGTGGAAAAGCGCTCCACTGGTACATTTCCTATATGTACAAATATTTATATCATGATGACTTCAGAACAGAACAAAGGTCACTAGACAGATTTATCTTGTCCAATATATCTGATATCTCTGTTGAGGAAAAAAAAGGCATTATTTTGCAATTGTATATGCATTTAAAAGTACTTTATTGTAACTATTTTTTTAAGATTTATTTTACTTACGCATACAAGAACTGGGGGCTAGGCCGGGGGGGGGTGGAATGAGAGGGTTCACCAGAGACAGAATGGGGAGCAGAACTGGCAGATGTACTAAAATACACTGTTGTTGAGGGGAGCAGCAGGCGACACAGGAGAGGGTCTGCTGTGCCATATGGGTTACCTCTCTGGCGGGGAATGGAACTCAAGCTGCAGTGGCTGGTGATAGCTTGATAGTGCTGAGACTTAACCCCTTGGGGAGGCCCATTTTATTGTAATTTTAATAAATAAATGCTTGGGGATTTAAAAAAAAAAACTTAAGGGCCTCCCCTGGTGGCACAACAGTTAAGCACTGGGCTGCAAAGCTGCCTGCAGCCTCTGCAGTGCCAGCTTGATCCCCGGCCCCTGGCAAGGGTCCCACATGGCATGCAGACCTCTCCTGCCGTGCCCGCTGCTGCCCTTAGCAGTGTATTTCATCACTCTGCCTGTTCTGTTCCCCACTCTAGCTCTGGTGAATTCTCTTACCCTCCTGCACTTCTGACTGTACCCAGTGCTTGTATAAATAAAATAAATAAATAAATAAATATTTTAAAAAATAAATAAAAAATAAAATCCTTTTAAAAATAAAAATAAAATTAAAAAATACTTAAAAGGTGGATAAGGGGCTAGTAGGAGGGAAGGATGGATACACAAAAACAAAGCAATTACTCTAAATCATGCTTTCATTAATCCTCCAGAAAAGCACAGTAAACACACTGAGAACTTGGATTCACTCAGCAGGGTCTGGATTCAAATACTAGCTCTGTCCATTGTATGTTACCTTTGGCAGGTTTCATGAGCCACCTACCCTAGTCTGCAAAATGAGGATAACAATATCAAGCTCTGTTTTGGCACATAAACAGTGTATGACAAGTGTCTAATCTTATGTATATAGCCCAGTCTCAGCTAAAAAATGTTACGTTTCTTCCTCTTCTTAAAAATTCTTCCCCACAGAGAGTTAGTTGCCTGGACTTTTTGTTGTACCCATAATTGATTTGTTCCTTTTATCCCTGGAATTTAGAGCAGTGATCAGGTGCTTGGTAAAAGTCTCTTCCTCCAGACTTGGTTATGTTATATAACTTATGTGCTTACCATAGTTTCCAGGGACAGGAACCATGTCAGGCAGGGCATGGCTGTGTTACTAAATGTTGCCCCTCCCTTTTAGCAAGGTCCAATAGCTTTCTTCTTTCAGACACATCCTTTTCAGCAGCCAGGCAGGTGACACAAACCAGGTGAATTAAGATAGTAAGAGTGGCAAAGTCTGGAATAAACTGGGGAGTGCCCTTCCTATACCATCATAGCCACTTCCATTCGACTAAACAAAACATGCTTTTCTGGCCAAATAAAACAATCTGCCCACAGGACCTGCCCCTTTGGCCATAAACCAGGGCTTTGGGATTCACAAGTATTTTCTTATATATTATCTGATTTGATATTTCAGCAATGCCCTGAAATACACTTTGTTGAGTACAAGTTTACAGACCTCAGACAAAGTAAGGATCAGATGTAATTATTTGTTTCAATGAAGCACAGATGATTAGTGGGCCACCATATCTTTTAACAGAATCCTGCTTCTCTTTAAACCACATACTGTCCTGGAAATGCTGCTGTTTTCACCTCCATAGTTTTTCTAGGACAAAAACCAAACCCTATCATAAGGTTAAGCCTGTGTCAGGTTTACACTCCAATGACCGCCATGAGTCACAGTTCATCTAGAGCTCTGAGAGAGGTGTTCTTGGAAACAGTGTCTTCTTTGCAACTAGGGAAACATGTTTCACCCAAGCCATCTGCACCAGGAGTTATGACAGAGGTTCCAGGCAGACAGGTGAGCAGGCTGATGGGAGGAAGTCTGCACCCAAATACTAATGAGGAAACAGATTCCTCCTATCAATATGAAGAATCTTTAAAGGAACTTGAGTTTATAAAGAGAGCAAGAAAAACAAAGTAGAATCTTAGCAACTAGCGTAAACAAGCATCTGATTTCTGTAGACTAGTGGTAGCTGATAAAAATAAAATGTGAGCCTTATATAACTTTAGATTTTACATTTTTAAAAAGTCAAAGAATTAAGAGAATTTTTTGAATATTACATTTTTTACCTCAATGTGGCCAAAATATTGTCAACAGTCAATACAAAATTATTAATAAACTATTTTGGATTTTTGTACAAAAACTCGTTGCAACCCACTATGCTTTATGCAACTCATCTCAGTTGCTCTAGCCACATTTCTTTTTTTTTTTTATTTATGCATACAAGAACTAGGGTATAGGCCAGAGGTGCGGGAGGTAAGGATTCACCAGAGACAGAGTGGGGAACAGAACATGCAGATCTACTGAAATACATTGCTGAGGGGAACAGTGGGTGAGACAGGACAGGTCTGTTGCACCATGTGGGTTAGTTCCACATGGCAGATTAGTTCCTGGTGGGTTAGTTCCTGGCCAGGGATTGAACTCATCCCTGCAGTGGCTGGCGATAGTGTCATAGTACTGAGCCACCAGTGAGGCCCTCTAACCACATTTCAAGTGCTCAGCAGCCACATGTGGCTGGTGGTTGCCATATTGAACTGCACATATTTTAGTCAAAGAAAGTCCTAAGAAGGCTATATTTCTGGCAGAGTGGAAGTGAGTGACAGAGTTGAAGGCGTGATCCAATAGCTTTCTTCCAGGCCAAAGAGCCTTTGTTTCCATTTCTGTCTAATTTCAAGGCAGTTCCTTCAGAGCCACCTCAAAACTTGGCCACCATTTGCGGAGCAGCCGTGTCAATTTTCAGTCAGTTGCTCTGCAAAGTCAATCCGAGGTCATTGCATTTAACTCTCTGTTTTTGCCTCAAAATAGTGCAATACTCAGTATGTCCCCTTTCAAATACCTATTATTCTTGTTTGGTCTCAATGGTGTCATGACTGTTGGTGAATAAGGTGATTTTTTTATGTGTCCAAGTTCACAGAGCAAATTACATAATGTCAGTGCCATGGTGACTAAGAGATTGTGTACAAAGATTAGAATCACTGTATTTGCATGTCTGAATGAAATTCTTATTTCCATTATAAGTCAATGAAGTAGAAATTGATAGCATTAATAACTACATCATAAGCACAATTTTCTGCTTGCTCGCTCGCTCTCCCTTCAGCTAGTTTCAAAGAAGCCAAAAGCTAGAAGAGGCAACCAGAGGCCATGAAGTCACCTTCCCCTAACTGAGCCTCCAGGAACCCTACCAAATAGAGATGTTCCATACCAAGAGATTCCTACAACCTTGTCAATAAATCCTCTGACTGCCATCCAAGGGGAGTCCACAAACAATCCAATCCAACCTTGTGATTTCACAGGGGAAGAAACTGCAGCACAGAGAGGTGAGATTTGTCCAGGGTCATACAGATAGAGAAAATTATGTCCAGAAGACAGGACTCCAATAATACCCATTCTCTCCCATTCTCATCTTCCAGGACCTGGTTGCAGCTTTGCAAAAATGGAGTTTCATCTTCTACCTAATTATCTATTGTACATTCTGATCACACACCCATTTTCCTGCTCAAGAGATAGAGAAACCAGCTGAAATTATTGTTTGTTTTCTCAAACACAAAGACCCTTTTAAGTTGACTGTAGAAATAAGTCCTGACTAGCCACTCAATCAACAAACATCAATTTTTGCAGCAATGAAATAAATATATGGGGAAATAATTATGGTTATGGTGGGTTATAAAACAGAGAAAGGGAAAGCAGTGATTAAGTGTTTATGTGGCTCCGCTTGCAGCAATGAAACATTTATCCATCAACCATGTGGCAGTGACATTTTTTTAAATCAAGGGCAAGATCAAGGTAATAATATCCAAAGAGACCCTTTTAAAAAAACAGATCATCAGTGAAGCAACCCAAAATTCATACTAGAGAATGCTTCACTAGCAATGTCGCAGTGTGTAGAAGAGAAAAATTCTTTCAATTAAATGTTAACACGTCAGTGGTTTAGTGAGAAATAAACAACCACAGACAGGAGGAAGGTTAACTGCCTCTGCATAAAAGAAGAGATGGAGAAGATTTGTCAAGTATATGTTGGCATCGGCTTAACATTCATGGTAGTTAAATGAATACATAAACAGCTGTGACACTGAATCCCATTAATAAATATGACGGTGAAAAGGAGTGGAGTGGAGCGTTATTATTTATTATGTACTAAAATGGACTGTTTGTTTATGCTATATCTTAAAAATAATGAGCACCTTAAAATAGCTAGAAAGGTCCATTACCTCCTTCCCCCATCAATAATCAAAGGTCATATTTTAGGAGTTAAAGCCAAAGGAACTTCTGGGTAGAGTGATGCATAAGAAAATTGAGAAATATTCAGTCATGTGTAAAAGAGGTTGTGAAATCTTTTAAGTCTCCACTTAAACTTCACTGGATTCAAGGAGGACTTCCTCTGAATCACAGTCAAAATTGACTGTCCCTGTTGTAAGTTACCATTCTTCCATACACAGTTCATGTGTTATGTTCAATGCATGTCGGTGTCCATGAAGACTCTACCAGTAGAATTGCTCATTTGCCTAAAACAGCTCATTTTCTGTTTCAAACAGTACTAAGAGCACCTACCAAGACCTAGGCACTTTGCTAGGTGCAGAGGTTACAGCAGAGAACAAGACAATGCTGTCCCAGTGTAGCTTACATCTAAATAGGAGGATATCAACCATAAACAATGAAACAAGTCAATTTTTGGATAATAATATGTGCTCCACCCAGAGTTAAGGATAATGGGATAGAAAGCAATGTATGGGAGGCTAGTCAAAGGAAGTCTCTCTGAAGTTATAAGACAGAGAAAACCTGAATATTGGATACTCAGATGAAAACAGGAGCTCAGTGATATATATGCCCCTCATGTTTATCGCAGTATTAATCACAATAGCCAGGACATGGAAATAACCTAAATACCCATTAACATATGAAGGGATTTAAAAAAAAGATGTGGGAGATAGGTCCTCCCCTGTGGCGCAGCGGTTGAGCACTTGGCTGCGAAGCTGCCCACAGCCTCTGCAGCACCGGTTGGATCCCCAGCTGCCAGCGAGGGTCCCATATGGTATGCAGACCTCTCCTGCCACGCTCGCTGCTCCCCTCAACAGTGTATTTCGTCATTCTGCCTGTTCTGTTCCCCTCCCTGGCTCTGGTGAATTCTCTCACCCTCCCACGCTTCTGACTGTACCCAGTGCTTGTATAAATAAATAAATAAATCTTTAAAAAAAAAAAGATGTGGGAGATAGATACACACACACACACACACACACACATATACATTCAGTGGAATATTACTTGCCCATGAGAAAGTAGGATATCCTGCTATTTGCAACAATATGGATGGACCATGAACCCATGATGTGGAGATAATTCAGACACTTACTGTATTGATATCACTTACATGTGCAATCTAAAAGAAATCAAAGCATGGGGGGGGGAGTGGAAAATGGTGGCAACAAGGGCATTGGGGTAGAGTTGTAACAAGTACCAAAATAGCCTTAGAGGCTTAAAGTATAGCATATTGAACATAGACAATAACACACTCTAAGTATGTAACATGATAAATATCACAATTATGTTACAATATACAAATGCATCAAAGTAACATACCATACACCTTAAATTTACACCATGTTACATGTCAAGTTTATCCCACAAAAAAGAAAACTGGAACATGGGGAGGTTCTGGGAGAGGGGCAGTCCAAGCAGCCAGAAGAGCAGATGGAAAGGCCCCAAGGCAACAAGTCCTTATGGTTGGAACTGAGCAAGTGAGGGGAAGATGAAGTGGACGTGGATTGGGACTGGATCACATGCTTGGCACATAGTATATACTCAATAAACATTTGTTGGATGAATGACTGGGCACATGTTAACTCTAAGGGCAAGTGCATGTACTTCAACACTGCTTTCCGCAAATGTATGAGTAACTAACATTAAAAGTAGAGATTAGAAACTTGAAACTTCAAGAAAACTATCGTAAGGAGGTAAGATGAGATTTGGAGACTCAAAGAATATGAAAATGTGTTATTTAAAGCTGTTCATTATAAGCCACAAGTTGCTACAATGGGGCAATCATGCTAAATGCAGACTGACATCACATGGGGCAGGTGCCTGAAGGCAGGAATTAAGCTGGGTCTTGAATCACACTGAGGAATTTCTTAGGTGGAATGAATAGGGAAGAGAGAGCATTGCAGGGAAATTAGTCTTACCAGCGCATCCCACCAGAACTGCCACTTTTATTTCCAGAACATTATGGAAGTCCATGCTATGCTGTTGCATAGACAAGGTGGGCAACCATATGCATGGAGTCCAGAGCTGGCATCAGAATTACTTTACTTTAAGCTCAGGTTTCCCTCTTAGAATTCACAGCCTCCACATTGAGCAGGGAATTACCTACCTTCAGCTTATAGTGAAACTGCTCAAAGCTGTGGATCTATGAGGTATGTTCTATTTCTCCTTTTTGCTGGAAGTTCACAAGCCTGCCAGTCTTGCTGTGGTGGTTTAGTTCCTTTTTAGCACTTTGTTAATTAAACCCTTTTGGAAGTTGTCCAGGATAATCCAACCTCATATTATAAGGTCTGTAACATATGAGTCATCCTGCCACCACCCAACCAATAGGTCTCAACCAGAAACTAGGCGTTATCCTTTACTCCACCCTTTCTCTCATTATCCCTACCCCTGGCCTAATCAATAAAGTCCCATCAATTCTATGTTTGAAATAATTATCATATATCTTTCTGCTCCTTACTCATACCATCACCTCATTTAGCCCCTTGACCTTGTCAACTCTTGCCTGAATCTTTCCCATTAAGATCTTGCCCCACCTCCAGTTCTTGCTGAACATTCTTCTCTAGTCTCTATAAACTAAGTGCCTGTTTGCATAGTCACCACACTATACATATTCACCTTTCACAGTTTACCCACTTCCCCATCCTCATCTCCCTCCCTACCTCCCAAACAAGCTAATTTCAAGAAACCTGAGCGACTGACAGTTCTCCAAAGCTCCATGCTCTTGAAAGTCCCCCTGCCTTTGTGCTTGAAGTTCTCTCTGCCTAGAACATTTTTTACCTAGCCCTATATGGACCTCTCTGATTCATCTTTTAGAAGATTCAGCACAAGTATTACCTGTGTATAAAGCTTTCCCTAACTTCCCTTGTATTATTCAGGTCTTTCCAAAAAAAATGGGAGAGTATAGGTGGCTATGTATAGAGGGAGAAAGATATTTTAAGGAATTGTTTCATGCAGTTATGGAATCTGGCAAGTCCAAAATCTGTTGGGTAGGCCAGCAGGCTCCAGGGAAGAGCAGATGTTATTCTTCAAGTACAGAGGCTGTCGGGATGGAGACCCCAGAAAAGTCTGTTACAGTTCAATCCTGAAGGGTGCCTGCTGCAAAACTACCTCCTACGGGGGGGGGGGGGGGGGGAGATCAGTCTTTTGCTCTAGTCATGTGTTCAACTGATTGGACAAGTCCTGCTCACATTATAGAGAGCAATCTGCTTTGCTCATAGTGTACTGATTTAAAAGTCAACCTCAACCAACACCCTCACAGAAACAAACACAATAATGTTTGACCACATATTTGGGCACCATTGCCTGGCCACACTGTCATGTACAATTAATCATCATAACCATTAGCAAGATCAGGGGTTTTCCTTCTATTATCTTGTAGCATCTCAGTAAACTCTACTTTAGCATTTACTGCATTGCTCCAATTATTAGTAGACATGTTGGTCTTGCCTCTCACAGGTTGGGATCATGTACAGCCATCTTTATATCTCATTCTTAATACAGCATCAGCAAATACTTATTGAGTTAAAGACTAAATTGATTAACTGTTCTTACACTGTTGGAACAATATTAATACCAAGAAAATGGTTTCATTAAACTACAGAAACAATGGTTATAGTATAGAATATTCATAAGCAAAAAAAATATATACCATGTTATAAGTACTTATGAAGTTATAAACCATTTGTTTCCTTAACATGTTCCACATTAAGTTCATACATAAAGATAACCAGATTTACCATTTTCTTGGAGAGCCTGGGAGCGGGGAGGGAAAAAGGGTGTATTTATTATCAGCTAGTGTTCTAACAATATTATGTAAGCCTACCCCTTATACCAATCACCAGATCAGGGAATCATCACTAGCTTACCAGGGAAGGAAATAAAACAGAGTGCAAAGAAGCACCTAAATCAACTCCCCACCCAGAGACTACACATACAAAGGTTGATTTGCAATTTGGCTCCTTAATGAACAGGACACAAAGGCTGGGCTGGCTTCCCTGAACTTTCTTGGGCAGTGGTTGGGTGACCAAAGCATGACTCTATTGGAGACCATCCCAGCCCCTGCAGCTACTGGCCAACAGGAAGTTCTCTACAACAGACTGGATTTACATACCACTCCATGACTCACATGCATAAATGTCCCCGACTCTTGGCTCAAAGCATTTGTGGCACACTAACAGTCAAGACCATAATTCCAAGCATGTGTCATAAAGCAATTAGAATAATTCCTACTATTATTTTGAAATCCAGACTCAAGATGTGAAGGGTACAAAATCTTCAGTAAAGGGGGTGCTAGGGGGTGCTTTGCTTAGAGCAAAGGGGGTGATAATATTTGATGGAGCTTTGCACTAAGGATTTTATTAATGTTACAATTTTTAAGAATTTATTATGTTGTAGGCATTACGTTAGAGCAATTCAGGCATATTATCTTATTTCATTTTCACAATAGCCCTTTGAGGTAGGAGCTATCTTAGCCACATTTATAGATGGAGGGTGCTGAAATACAAAGATTAGGTAATGAGGTTGGGAAGCAGTTCAGTGATGCTTCAAATCCAAACAGTCTGACTCTGAAGCCCCTGGTGCTGGCTGGGGCACAATATAGTCCTCTCAGAGCACCTCAGAATCATAGGAGCAAATCAGTTTCTCTCCCCCAAATTCCTATGTTGCAGTCCTAACTTTCAGTACCTCAGAATGCAACTATATTTGGAGACAGAACATTTAAAGGGATGATGAAGTTAAGATGAGGATATTAGGGTCAACGTTAATCCAATCTGACTATTGCCCTTACAAGAAGAGGAAATTTGAAAAGACACAGAGAGGAAACACCATGTAAGGACAGAGGATCATTTGCAAGTCAAGGACAGAGATCTATTCCTCCCACACTTTCAGCTTCCAGACCATAAAAGAATAAATTTCTGTTGTTCGAGCACCCACTCTGCTATTTTATTATGGCAGACCTAGCAAACTAATGTGACAAATGATTAAATATTAGAGCAGTGTTAGTATCCCAGAGCATAATGTGCTTTATCTGCCATTTTGACTAACGATGCTTTGATTCTGAATTTTTTTTTTTTTTAAATAAATTTTATTGTTATATTCCCCATACAATTGCAGCCCCCCCATTCTGACCCCAATCCCTCCCCTCCCGCCCCCCTAAAAGTGTCTCTGGTTCATAGTTTTTTGTTGATTTTGATTTTCACTATCTTATAGTTATTCATTTTCCTGGTCCCTTATTTAAGTTTTCTAGATTCCTGCTATGAGTGAGACCATCCGGTATTTTTCTTTTTCTTTTTGGCTTATTTCGCTGAGCATGATCCCTTCCAGCGCCATCCATGTTGCTGCAAATTGCATGTGTTTATCTTTTTTGAATGCTGAGTAATATTCCATGGTATATATGTACCACATCTTCTTGATCCAGTCATCTATTTTTGGGCATTTGGGTTGTTTCCAAAGCTTAGCTATTGTAAACAGTGCTGCTATAAACATAGGGGTGCAGGTGTTCTTTGATTCTGAATTTTTAATACAAATATCTTAATTAAAATGGTAACAAAATGTATTAATTTTGCATAAGAAGTAATTTGGGGGTGAATTTCATTAAGTCAATTTAATTTCTTGGTTCATTTTCTATGGAAGTCAGCTTTAAACTATTCCCAGTTTTTTCCTGTTAAATTTTGTCCAACTGAAGGCATCTTTATTGAATCCATTTTTATCAATATTTCACAATAAAGATTCATCGGTCCATGTTTTGTCCAAATAAAATTTTATCATTTAAAGTTTTTTTCAAAGTTGACTGTAATTTTCACTAAGATCAAATTTTTTAGACCAAATGTTGTTTACAATATTTGATTCTTTTATCAATTTAAAGATATATATAATGACTTTTTTTAATATTTTGATATTTATTTTATAAAAAGTTTATTCCTTTAAAGTATACAAGTTACTGGTTTTTATTCACAGGGTAATTCACCCATCACCACCATCAAATTCCAGACATTTTCATCACTCCGAAGAGATACTCCCCATACCTCTTTCCATGTCCCTTGCTTCTGACAACCAATAGTCTATTTTCTGTCTTTATGGATTTGCCAACCATTTCATATAAATGGGACTTGGACAATATGTGATCATTGGTGTCTGTCTTTTTTCTCTCAGTATAATGTTTTCTAAGTTCATCCATGTTGTTGTAAAGTATCAATATTCCATTCCTTTTCATAGCCAAATAATACTCCATTACATAGATATGACATATCTTGTTTATCTATCAGCTGGCAGACCTTAAGATAATTTCTACTTTTTGGTTATTGTGCACTATGCTGCTATGAACCTTCATGTACACATTTTTATTTGAACTTATGTTTTCTATTCTCTTGTGTATATATAGGAGTGAAATTATTAGTATATAGTAACTCTGCAACTCTATGCTTAACCCTTGTAGGAACTACCAGATTGTTTCCCAAAATGGCTGTACCATTTTATGAGTGAATTTTTATTTTCATTTACATGTTTGACGTTGGTGTTTATTAATACCAAATGGTATTTATGAATACCATTAGTATTCATTACAAATCATACCAAAATATGGTAGCTTATATTTACTTCTTAGCAAATTCAAGGACATTAGATATTCCAGGATATTTCTGTATGATTTATTGCTGATGTCCTAAAACTACAACACCTGGACCAAATCCAGCCCATCATGGGTTTTTGTAGATGCACATGCTAAGAATATCTTTTACATTTATAAATGGTTGGAAAAAATCAAAAATAATATTTTGTGACAGATAACGTTTATATAAAATTCGAAATCATTGATAATACATATCTATAGCTTATATTGAAACATATTCTCACACTTCATTTATGGATCATCTGATTCCTTTCAGGCTACATCAGCAAAGTTAAATAATTATGACAGAGATTGTGTTGAACACAGAGCCTAAAATATTTACTATATTTACTAGCCTTTATATAAAGTTCATCATATTGTCAATCCAATCCATCTTTATTTTTCAGATCAACTGGCACAGCAGTAACTGTCCAAATAGTTGGCAAAGATAAAGCATATTGTAGCATCCCCAAGTGTGGGGGCCTTAAACTGTTGCCAGTTGGTAAACTGCCATGATCAATAAAGAGATAAGTATAGAAGTTGACAATGAACTTTAGAAACTTCTGGGAAATTAACAGAGTAATTTTATATCTGTTGTCTGATACTAAAAATTGGGCTGTGTTGTGTAAGTCTTTGGGGTTTTTTACCCTCATTTTTCTAGGACTTGGTTTTTATTTTATTTTACTAAAATATCTGTCAGTGACAAATTGGAAAATTTTTTAAAAAGGGTGCTTAAACACAGGTTTAGAAGCACTCAAATAGAGAATCAATGTGTTTATATTCAAAAGCATGGAAATACTAGGACAGAAGCATCCCAAAGACTGGGTTTTTGTCTACTTTGTATAACTCTCCGTCCTCAGCACCTACACAGTTCTTGGCACAATGTAAATATGCTCAGTAAATACTAGACCAATGTAAAATCCAAGACAACCCACTTTCTAACTCCAATATCACTGCCAAGGGCTACCATTTTCTAGGTTTGTTTTTGTTTTCCATTTGCTTTTCAGCAGTCATACATATAGCACAAAATCTGGACTCAGGCCTGAGTCCAAACTCCAGCCCTACCCTTTACTAACCAGATTATCTTGGGCAAGTTACCTAACTTCATCTATCATAATTCTTCATCTATAAAATGAGTATACCAATAGTATCTACAGAGTTATTGGACAGTCATTTGAGAAGAAATTACTTAGAACAGGGCCTAGCACATGGTAAGAACTCAGTAAGTGTTAGTTATTATTAATACTATACATATATGTAAAGTGTATGTGTGCAAAGTGGTCACACAAGACTTTCTTCCATTAGCTGTTCTAAATGGCTCCCAGCACACTTGATCTTTTTTAATACATCTTATATACTTTCCAAGTATAAGAACTGTAAATTTTTAGAACAGTTTCTCTTGGTTAAGGTCAGCAGATATTTTTACAAATTATATCTATTTGTGTATAGTTTTTCATGAATTTATGAAGTATTTCTCATAAAATGGCTTAATATAATCTTAAGTTTTAAATACATAAACTGCAGCCCAGGAATGGGTACAAGCAATGTGTTGAAGTTTCAATTCCGTCATCTACACACTAAGCCTATCAACCCACAATAGTAAACAAACTATTAAATACAAAATATTTTCAGACTGAAACTCTTTCAGATTATGGACACTTTTCATAGGCAGGTCTGCAGGCACTGAGGAATAATAGTAATAATGACTGGTTACCTTAGAAATGACCCTCTATATCGTTATATCTCAGTGCAATATATTCAGGGTCCCTGGAAGAAACAGCTCAGCTAGCTCCACAGAAAGTCTTGTTCCTCAAAAATGTCCTTCCCATTCAATACTTCTTGCATCTGGCTACATTCTGCTATCTGCCTGGGATAAATCTCCCAGCCTCTCTTAGTGAAACATATAGATAACCTTCAAAGCCAGACATCAATACCTCTTCTGTAGCAGTGCCCCAGCTACTCTGTAACCAGAATAAATAAAAACTACAAAATCTTATGTTATCATTTTTGTTTAATGTTTCCCTTTCCTCTAAGTTGACCTCATAGCAACTGTCAAAGTACATACCGAGTGGGGAAAAGAGAGCAAATAATATCTGCTAGGTAAGTATTGGTGAGATGTCAGCAAACTATTCTTTAGTGGTCTGCCTTCTCCCACTACCTAAATCTGTAAGGACAGAAATCTTAACTGTCTTTCTTATTAGCCAGGAACTGGCACTAATAGGAGCTAAATCAATATTTGATTGAATAAATGGATGTTTCCATTGGATCAGTGAATGAATGAGGCACTAAGACAGGGATAATCTTCATAAAATGAGTCCAACTGATATTATTCGACTGATCTCATTTCCGTCCACACAAAGGGAGTGAAGTTCAAATTTACCTTACCCTATCTTCAAGAATCAAGTAGCTCTTTGTCAAGATCAAAAATAGAGTTGCATATCATATCACACAGAGCACACTGATATCAAACTATGAGTGTATGAGTGTTGTTTAAGGAATAGATGTATTTTTTTTTAGAAAATTATAAAGCATCTTTCTTTCTCTAGGAGCAAAGTTTCCGGTTGTCTTAGTTATTTATCTCCTAATTTTCTCATGAATTAGGTGCATCTACTTTGTAGCATTTAAGAATTTCATCTATCTTGGGTATCAGTACTAGTTTCCCTTGGATGAAAATTTTCAGTAAGTCACAATGACCTGGGTAATGCTAAAGGCTCAGGCTCAGTGCATAAACCCCAGCCCTACACTTGTGCTATCCAAAGGTCAGGAGCAACTTAACTAATGTTCTCACCAGTTGTTTCACAGCCCGTTAGGGTATGGGTGTTAACCCTCCCACAGACCTGAAAGAGGAGACTCTGCCTACCTCTTTACCTGAATGTCACTCTGCCTACTTCTTCACTAACCTTGTTTACTTAGAGAGTGTTCACAATAACTAAGATTCTAGAATCATAGATATTAATGCTAAGAGGACCATACAGAGAGTTTAATCCAGTGGTTTCAAACTCAAATGTCCACTGCAATCAGACAGGTCATATGAATAAGTGCTGGTGAGGATGTGAAGAAATGAGAACCCCTGTGTACTGTGGTTAAAAATGTAAAATGGTAGAACTGCTATGGAAAACATGGGGGACCACTGAAGACTGTGAGGTGGGGCCAGGGAAGAAAAACAAATAGAAAGAGTAGATACTCGGTTTGATCTGGCTGTTGCCAATTGTTATCCAAGGCCCATGTACCTAAATCAATATTTTTTCCAAAAATGACAATTCAGATTTTCATGAGCTATCTCTCATTTTTTTAACCAACATAAACTTCACCATTTTAAGTATACAGTTCAGTAGTGTTAATTAACATTCATCTTATTGCACAACCAGTCTCCCAAACTCTTCATCTTGCAAAACTAACACTTGATGCCCATTAAACAACAACTCACTACACCCCATTCCCCCCAGCCCCTGGAAACCACCATTCTACTCTCTGTCTCTATGAATGGGACTACTCTAGGTGCCTTATACATATGGAATCATAAATTGATGGTTGGCTAATTTCATTTAGCATAATGTCATCCAAGTTTAGACTATGTCAGAACTTCCTTTTAAAGGCTGGATAAAATTCCATCTAGACATATGTCTCATCTATCTATCTATCTATCTATCTATCTATATATATATATATATATTAACCCATTCATCTATCGATGGACACTTTAGTTGTTTCTACCTTCTGGCTAATGTGAATAATGCTGCTAAGAACATGGGTATACAAACATTTCTTCAAGACTCTGCTTTCAAATTTTTGGAAAAATACTCACAAATGGGATTATCAGCTCATATGGCAATTATCACATCAATTTTTTTAAGGAACCCCCATGTTTTCCATAGCAGCTCTACCATTTTACATTTTTACCCACAGTAACACAAGGGTTCTCATTTCTCCACATCCTCACCAGCACTTATTGTTCTCTGTTCCTTTAATAGAAACCAGCCTAAACCGTGTGAGGCTATATCTCATTGTGGGTTTGATTTGTGTTTTACTAATGATGAGTGATGCTGAGTAGTATCGTTTCATAAATTTTTGGCTATTTGTCTTCTTAAGAGAAATGTCTATTCAACTCATTTGCTCATTTTTTAAAATCATATTTGATGTTATTAAGTCCATTTTTAAATGATGGACACCAACTGAAATTTTGTTCAAAAAAAATATACAAAGTACATGCTTTGAAGCAGTGAATGGTCCAGAGACCTCCATTTGGTGACTTGATATGGGGACAACCCCTCTTCTTGCAGAAGAGGAAACCAAAACTGAAATCACGATGTTAGCATGCCCGCAGCTACACACAGCTCTGCAAATCTGAGAATTAGACCTGAAGTCCTCTCGCTCACAAACCTATGGGACATTTCTTAGAAGACTCAACAGAGCCAAAACCTCTGATTTGTAAGAGGTTCCAATTTGCTAAAAATTCATGACTGGACTTGATGATTTGTGAGGGAAAGTGCAAAAGGCACTGGCTCAAAGTGTTCTCACACATAAATATGTGAGGTATGTATGTGCTAATAACTAGATAGAAGGAACCCTTTCATAATGTATACATATGTCAAATCATCACATTGGACACTTTAAATATCATGCCGTTTTATTTGACAGTTAAACCTCAATAAAGCTGGAAAAAAAACTTTTAAAGGCAGTAATTCAAGGCAGAACCAGGCTGCAAGAAACTTTCTCTGCCCACTGTCTCCTCATTTCTCTAGAGGTAGAAATAGAGGGTTGGAGATCTATTCATTATCACTTAACAATAGACAAAGAGAAGCCTGTCTGCCCATTAGTCATTGCTTGGAGGGCCTCAATTTCCAATTACACTACTGCTCTCTACCCCAAAATGACTTCTCTTTGATGTTATTTTTGAAATGGAATGTGACCCTTCAGCAGGACAGAACTGAGGGCATATGGGGGAAATGAATGGCATATTAGAGCTGTATTTCTGCTTGGATCTGACATGTGGATTCTCAAGAATACATATGGCAATCAGAACTGAGGAATGATCATTATATTAGGAGGAAAAACAAGGAACATCCTTAAGAAGACATGGCAAAAATGTGAAGAAGTCCAACTTCAAAAAGTGGTTGGCATTTCTTTTTTTGACACAGCTTTGCAATCTGATTTGGTGATTACTTGAGACGCGGAGCATTCTGCCCCTTGCCTGCTGTGTGCCCTGTACCTCTCATAACCTCAGCTGTCTTTTCATAATATTGAGAAAAGATTACCTAGAAATGGAGTTCTTTTGTCTTGTTTGTTACGGTACTTAGTTACAACCTAACTGACATAATTCACATATCCCTTCCACCCTATTTGGCTGATGTCCCTACTCTGTCAGCACCTCAGCCATCTTCAGCTGGTGGTTCTGGAATTGTGAGTTTGGTGGGCTAGACCAGAGGCAGAGCAATTGTAATAAACTGAAGGACCTGAATCAAACTCATGAGTTAGTTCCCAGAGACCAGCCTGATTGCTGGTCACCCGGAGCCTAAGACCAGTCAGCAACTCAGACTCTAATCATGTTTGATGTCACTACAAGAACTGTCACTTACCACTTTGCTCATGGCTAGGGCATGGTGTGGTGCAGATGACAGTTTGAAAGGGCAATCAATATCTGAAAAAACTTTTGGAGGCTCTTCAGATGCAACTGCCCATCTCATCCAACGACCTGCTACATTTGTATTTATTCACACTCTAGGGTTGAGGATCAATTATTTTTTGACACAACCATGATTCAACAGGGTCTGAATGATGGCTTTTTAATACCTGGGCTGGAGCTGAACATGCTCCATCTCCTGCTTCCTTAATCATCTACAGTCTGCCCAGGAATAAACTCAGAAGATAAGTTTGACAAGAGTTTGCTATAGCCAGTAAATGGCCCAGGGTGAAGCACCACTAATTAGAAAGGCATGTTCAGGTGTGCAAGCTTTTTAATTTTTATTGCCTGATACATTATCATGATCCTGCCAGAAAAGAAACTTGATGTAATCTCCGAGATCAGGGCAAAGGCTAAGTCTCACTCTTCATGTTTTTACAGCACCTAGAATAAAGCCTGGCCCCTAGTTAACTCCTAATCATCCAGCAGTTCAATCACTCATTTGAATGCTGATTGAGCACACAACACATTCAAGGCATTGTCCCAGCAACTGCTGGTTGTGGGGGGGAGGGGTTAAGCAGAGGTAGGGGGCAGCAAAACAAAGCACAAGACAAGTCAGGCCCCTGTCCTCCAGGTGCTTCCAGCCTAGAGGAGCTTCAGCTCCCGCAGGAAGCTTCTCTTTATTCCCTATCTCTTCCAGATGCTGGCTAAAGACCCAGTAATTATCCCAAAGATAACACTCATTACACAGTAATAGAATTGCCTATGAGGATTTCTTGAATAAGGAATTGTGAATTGCTTATCTTTCCAGTCCTGGTGCCTAAAACAGAACTTGGTGTGCCAAAGGTACTCCACAGGTGTTTGTTAATCACTGAACTCACGCTTTCCACTGAACCTCAGAATAGTAGACTCCAGTGTAGAATGTAGAATGCTGCTCTCTTGGCTTCCCCATCATGCTAACCACCTGCTTGGGAATTACCCATTTATTGACCTGACTGCCCCACTAGACCACACCAATAGCTGGTGCTCCATACATGATTCTTAGAGAGTTGAACAAGTAAGTTGAATTAGGAGCAAAATAAAAGATGTTTAGATGTTGTCTAGAAGGAAAAGGAATTTCCAGCCCCTCTGGATTCTTCTCAGGATGGTGGAATAATCAAATTAGCATCAGACAGATTAGTGGGAGACAAAAACAAATTATTGACATACCAATGGGAATTTATATAGACCAGAGGATTCCAAAGACACTGAGACAAAATGGGAGTATGTTATCCTGAGCTAAGGAATGAGATAGGGGCATGGGATTCAAGGGGAGAGGAGGCAGCTCCAATCAAGTGACCAGAAGAAATCGACTCATATGATGAAGACCAGATGCTCTATAATTACATGTGTGCCCTGCCATTTAGATAGGTGTTTCAGATGGAAAGATTAATTTTGGTAATAATCCTAATTGTGGGTAAGACTTCCAGTTTTCATTCTTCTGGGTAGTTAAAGGAACGTTAAGTTTTCTCAGGTGCCTGCAGGGCATTGGTTAGCCTCTGCTTGAAAAAATGTGCATGCCTAAGTCACATGTCTGAAGAAGGCCTGTCCTTCATCATGGTTATGCTCCTGGTGGTCTGAGACAAACCTTGAAGGCAAATAAGTACAATACATAAGTCAAATGTAAATAGGATAGTCAGGAAAGGCTTCCCTGGAAATAACATGTGGGAAAGGTGTCATAGTGGTGAATCTGAATTCTATAAGGCCTGTTCTTGACATCATACAGAGGCTAGCCCTCAATAAAAATGATACCCATTTATATGTATGATAGAGATCTAAAGGTTTGAGGTAAGATTATTCTGATGTCTGCGATGTATTGTTGCTACGATGGTGGAATTTCTATCCTATCACAGAGATACAAAAATCTGTCAACGGTTGAACAATTGGTTGAACAATTCATTGTTGTTTCCATTAACAGCTCAAGCAGTGAAAATATTTCAACCCCAAATCTTCATTTAAGCAACTCAGTGCCTTGACTGCCACCAATGGAGCTGTTTGCTTCCCAGAACTTAGCTGCCTTGGTTCTCACTTCCACTTATGTCCACTGTAATTGTTATTATAGTTTTGCAATATAATTAAATATTGTATAAGCCAAAGAAATAGGGATGGAAAACAACAGTTGTGAAAGCTAAGATGAAAATATTTGGAAAAATTGATAAATCATTTAAAAGTTGGAGGGGTGAGAAAAATCTTCTAAGTAAGCTTCTGCACTCAAGACTGGAAAATATGAATGATGCTTTACGGAAACAGTTTGTAGAAAGGAGACAAAGTAGAACTTGAATCAACAAAACCTTAAACTGGAGGCTGAAACCAAACTAGACAAATGAATCAGCATTCTATATTGGAATTGTATAAAAATACTTAAGGCTTGTTAGTATCATATTTATGATGACAAGCTTTTACAGAGCTTGTTTCTCAAGTTATTGGTTATTGGTCTATGGTCTGACAGGGATTTTCTACTGTATGTTGAATTATTCAAAGATACCATCTGAAAATACAATCCTGCATGCCTCATGATTTTGAGCAACAGCAGACCACATACAGGACAGTGGTCCCAATAGGCTGAACGCTTCAGCCTATGTGGGTAGCAGGCTGGGCCTCCTGTGTTTGGGTAATTACACCCTAAGATGTGCATGTGACAATGAAATCACCCACAAAACATTTCTCAGAATGCAAAGCAGCAGTACATAAAAAGGGGACTGTAGTAACACACCAGGAAGACTCTGTAGGCCCATCCTAATGGCCTCCGCCCCTAAAGACTAGAGTAATAAGAGATGGTGCTAGCCACATTTTCAATTTATCACTTTAACATCCTGAATCAGGTAGGAGAATCTTACCAACTAGAAGGCATTTAGATGTTCGTTAACATATATTTCTAAGGGATTTTGTACTCTAACATTATAATGAAATAAAGAAACTATTTTCTTTTTTTTTAATTTTATTTTTATATTCCCCATACAATTGCAACCCCCTTATCTTGACCCCAATCCCTCCCCTCCCGCCTCCTACCCCCCATAGAGTGTCTCTGGTTCATAGTTTGTTGTTGATTTTGATTTTCACTTTCTTATAGTTATTCATTTTCCTGATCCCTTATTTGAGTTTTCTAGATTCCTGCTATGAGTGAGACCATCCAGTATTTTTCTTTTTCTTTCTGGCTTATTTCGCTGAGCATGATCCCTTCCAGCGCCATCCATGTTGCTGCATATTGCATGTGTTTATCTTTTTTGAATGCTGAGTAATATTCCATGGTATATATGTACCACATCTTCTTGATCCAGTCATCTATTTTTGGGCATTTGGGTTGTTTCCAAAGCTTAGCTATTGTAAACAGTGCTGCTATAAACATAGGAGTGCAGGTGCTCTTTGGAATTGATGTTTCTGTGTCCTTTGGGTAAATACCTAGGAGTGGAATTGCTGGATCATATGGAAGCTCTATGTTTAGTAGGTCCAGAAATCTCCACACAGCTCTCCATAGTGGTTGGACCAGTTTGCATTCCCACCAACAGTGCAGGAGAGTTCCTTTTTCTCCACAACCTCGCCAACATTTGTTGTTGCTAGTTTTTTTTACCATGCAGTTTTGAATAAAGAAACTATTTTCTTAAACAGAAATTCTCTCTAGATAGAGGGAAAATGGGGAGGTGACTTTTGTTGAGCCCTTTCTGAGAGCTGGTGCTTTTCACATCTAATTTCATGTAATCTTCACATTTCTGAATTTAAGTTGACTGGTCTCATCTTCCAGGTGAGGAAAATCAGGCTCTGAGAGGTTAAACAAGGTCAAACAGCCAGTACTAAAGAAGTGGCATGGGACCCACTGTGAGACAATACTCTTCTCAAGACACTGCTGAAAAAGAGACAAGATGCCCCAAATGGAGTCATGCGTGCCAAACCCTGCCAACACTCATTACCTGACCTAAATGGAGCTTCAGCCCCTCCCAGAAGTGAAATTTTAAACCAATCAATCTAGAGTTCCCTGGTCTACACCAGTGAGATCATCTGCATGAGACTCTTTTCCCCTCCCCACTGCCTTATCCTAAAATAGGCCAACTACACCTAATACATTCCTTTTGCAAATTACCAGTCCTGCCCTCTTTCAAACTATAAAAGCCTTTGATTTTGTACAACTCCTTAAAGAGCCCTTTAACGGCTACCTGGGATACTGCCCCAGTCAAAACACGATGGTGGGCAGAGGGAAAAGCAAATACAACAGGCAACTAGATTTTTTTTTTTTTTTTGAGTGGTTGGAAAGACTAATGTATTTGGGGTTTTTGTGTCTTTGAAATAGAAGTCTACTATTCAGTATTAAAGTCGCCTTACATGAAGCTTGGTGTAGTCGCCTCACTATCACCTAAGTTTCCAATAAAAATCTAAAAACAAAACAAAAAAATTGTTTAATGAAGGCAATGAACTCTCTAAATTTACTCAGTTGAATTTTAATATCGCCAAATTACCTCTGATGATTTATTTAGATAAATATCCATTTTTTTTTTGGATATCACATCCATTTTTGGATATCACATCCATTTTTTTTTTTTCAGATATGAGGCATTATTATGGCCATCCTATTTTCTTTCCCCAAAACTCTAGTCACTCAAGAGAATTTATTTTTTTCAATTTCGTTGCTAGCTAAGCAGTTCCCCTCTCCCTCTCCAATACTGGCTGAGTCTGCAGAGGTTCTATTAAAAAGTCCCTGAGCTATTCTAGAAATTCGCCAAGCTACCCTTTACTTCCACCCCCGCCCTATTACAGGCTGAAATCTGTCCCCCTCAAAAATGTTACTGAAGTCCTATGAATGCAACCTTATTTGAAAATAGGTTCCTTATTGATAATCAAGGTTAAAATGAGGTCAGTTAAGTTGAGTCCTTATCTGATAAAACTAGTGTGCTTATAAAAGGGGAAATTGGAGATAGATGCAGAGCAAAGACAACATGAAGTACAAGGAGGTGCCAGCTACAAGCCAATGCATATCTGAGGGTTCAGGAAAATAGGAGAGGCTCAGAACTAATTCTCCCTCACAAAGCTCCAAGGAACCCACCCTGCCTACTACACCTTGCTTTCAGATTTCTTGCCTCCAAAATGGTGAGGCAATAAATTTCTTGTATAGAATGCTCTTTTGTCACACAGGCTAAGACCATCCTGCTGACTTGATAACCTTCTATTCCATGTCCCCAGTTGTTATCACATTGTCAGGATCCAACAAAATTGTTCCCTGAAAACACCAGGAGAATCACAATAAAGTGTCCCAAAGGAAGTGAAACTTGAACTGAATCTGGTATCTGTTGTCAGACCCAGAAAAGGTGTCCAGACGGAAGGGCCAGCATGGGCAGAAGGTAGGTCAGGAATACAGCAAGGAGTGATGGTGGAGGAAGCTGGAAAGTGAGGCAGGAGCTACATGCTGACCTACCTCATCTGCATATGTCAGCCCTTTCATTGCGGAAATCTGATGAGTTTATCAGACAGGTTCTAAAGGTCAGCAAAGCTGAATGATGAGGGACGCTGAAGTAGTTAATTCAGTTGTTGCCTAGAAACCATGTTTGACACAAAAGCATCTTTTCTTTCCACATTGCTTTGTTTCCACCCTGGGTGTCAGATTCCGTGTCCTCTTATGACTCGGAACCACAGACCGTCCTAGGGCAGGCACGCAGGAGGCTGCTGAAGCTTTCTGTTCCTCCACCTGCAAGCATACTAATCCTAGCTTCAGATCTGCTCTGATCCACTCACTCTGTGCCTCACCGTCGCAAACCTGCTCTTCTGGTTTATGCTTGAGTCTTCCAGAAAGGAGAAATATTGAGACACTGGTGGGGGGAGGAGAGTACACAGCTGGTCTTTAATGAACCATCAGCAGAGAAACTCAGTCTAAGGTTGCTTTGTACCTTACTGTTCACAACAGTATCCTCATGAGTTTTTTTGACCTGGGAACCCGAAGTTTGTGTCCCAATATTTATAATCATGTATACACAGGGTCTCCCCTGGTGGCACAGCGGTGCTGGGCTGCGAAGCTGTCCACAGCCTCTGCAGCACTGGTTCGATCCCCGGCAGCTGGCGAGGTTCCCACAAGGTGTGCAGACCTCTCCTGCCGTGCCCGCTGCTCCCCTCAGCAGTGTATTTCGTCGGTCTGCCTGTTCTGTTCCTCTCTCTGGCTCTGGTGACTTCTCTCACCCTCCTGCGCTTCTGACTGTACCCAGTGCTTGTATAAATAAATAAATAAATCTTTTAAAAAAAAAAATCATGTATACACGCTGCCATAAATAAGGAAATCAGAGAAATGCAAAGAATAAAGTTAAAATTACAGCAAAGCAATCACTTGAGGGTATTTCACTCTTGTCTTTTTTTCTTTGAACACAGATATACATATAAATTCTCTATTCAGCATCTATGTACTAACATATGTTTGGTGAATAACAATATGATTTTAGTTACACCCACTTAGAATTAAAAACAATTGAAATTTTACTTTTTAAGATTTTGCTCAATATATTAGGTGCATTTTAAAAGCAATTTTCTATGAATGCACAAATCCTGTGTTGTGGAATAATGCTGAACTGAACACTCTGCACATAACCCTATATTTGCATCCCTGAGGCTTTCCTTAGCTTGGTTTCCTACCTGTGAGATTAACAGGTGAAAGAGAAGGATTCCTGGTGTCATTCAAAGCTGATGAACTTTCCAGATGGAAGTGATTCTTCACATGGAAACACAAGCTTCTGAGAGCTCTCTGGCAGCCTGCAGGCAGCTGCTTCTCATCTACTGAAGGCCAACCTTCTTAGGTGGGCTGTGGTCCCATAGTCCCCTCTGCTCCAGAAAAATCTCTTTTCTGCAGTATCCTTGGGCCACCCTTGGCTTGGACATGTTGGGTTAAGCTCCACTCAATTGTTCTGGCTCTCCACAAAGGCTGGAGCAAGAGATCTAATCATTGGTATTGCATTCCATTTAATTATTTTTAAAGATTTATTTTATTGATTTATGCATACAAGAGCTGGGGTGTAGGCAGAGGTGCGGGGAGTGAGAGGATTCACCAGAGACAGAGTAAGGAGTAGAACAGGCAAACTGACAGAAATACATTGCTGAGAGAAGCAGCAGGCTAGACAGGAAAGGTCTGCTGTGCCTTGTACATCAGCTCCCTGACCAGAGATCGAACTGGTGCTACAGTGGCTGCTGATAAATAGCTTCATAGTGCTGAGACTTAACCCTTTGCACCACCAGGGAGGCCCACATTCCATTTAATTTTTACTTAAGCATTATCTTTAATGTTCTCTTGTTTCTTTAACCATATCTATTCTAAACAAATGGAATGTCATAGACTCTTTTTCCACATTGCAGGCATTTGGAGTGGCCTATACCCCAGTTCTTATATGCATAAATAAATAAAAATAAATCTTTTTTAAAAAGCGCATGTTACAGTGCTATACCCTGGAAGGGATTATTTTTTTTAATATCAAAACTCTGCTTTAAAGAATTCAGATTCACCACTATGACACCTTTCCCACATGTTATTTCCAGGGAAGCCTTTCCTGACTATCCTATTTACATTTGCAACCACCCTTTTCACTTCACTTAATTCTTCTCATAGCACTTATCACCACCTGACTTATGTATTTAATTGCCTTAAATGTTTGTCTCATACCACCAGGAGCATAACCATGATGAAGGACAGGCCTTCCTCAGACATGTGACTTAGGCATGCACATTTTTTCAAGCAGAGGCTAACCAATACCCTGCAGGCACCTGAGAAAACTTAACCCTCCCTTAACTTCCCAGAAGAATGAAACTGGAAGTCTTACCCACAATTAGGATTATTACCAAAATTAATCTTTCCATCTGAAACACGTATCTAAATGGCAGGGTACACGTAATTACAGAGAATCTGGTCTTCATCATGTGAGTCGATTTCTCCTGGTCACTTGATTGGAGCTGCCTCCTCTCCCCTTGAATCCCATGCCCCTATACCATTCCTTGGCTCAGGATAACATACTCCCGTTTTATCTCAGTGTCTCTGGAAACCTCTGGTCTATATCAATTCCCATCGGTATGTCATTAAATTTGTTTTGGGGGCCTCCCTGGTGGTACAAGGGACTAAGTCTCAGCACTATGACACTATCAGCAGCCAATGCAGCATCAGTTTAATTCCTGGCCAGGGAGCTGACCCACATGGCACAGTAGACCTCACCTGTCTCGCTCGCTGCTCCCCTCAGCAGTGTATTTCAGTCAATCCACCTGTTCTGCTCCCAACCCTGTCTCTGATGAATCTGCTCACCCCCTGCCCCTATGACCTGTACCCCAGTTCTTGTATGCATAAATAAATAAATCTTTAAAAAAATAATTTATTTTTGTCTCCCACTAATCTGTCTGATGCTAATTTGATTACTCCACCATCCTGAGAAGAATCCACAGAGGTTGGAAAAAATTTCTTCTCCTTGATAATGCCAAAGCAGTTCATTCATTCATTCATTTATTCAGGAATTTATGAACACCTGCAGCGGTTGGAGACACCACTGCAGAGGCATAGCTAAGGAAAACCCAGCCAAAATGCACTCTCTCTAATCAGGCAATTCTCAAAAAATATTACAATCATCAGATATCAGAGAGGACCTCGTTAGTAGGCTAAAGACACTCTGAGGGTGGTTGCCTAAATGGGGAAGAGATGGGTGAGAGACTCAGGCTGAGACAGCTGGGATAGTCTATCTAAGTTAAACCCACTTTAAGAGTTGAGATAAAGAGGAGTAAAAATGAAAAGAGGAAAAAAATGAGATTCACTATTTTAGATAAATCCCACATGGCTTCAGCTCTTAATTTACTTAAAGCAGATGGCTAGCATGAGGGCTGCCTAATTTGTTGTCCTGCCATTCAGAGCCAGAGTCTTCCTCAGTTTCAAAAGCAACCCTGATGGAAAATGTCAGATTGCATGAAACTCCCTGATTAGGCCATGTGACCCAAGCACAGCCCACAGAAAATGGTTTGAATATTCAAAGTCACTTATCCTAGGCCACAGCTGCCAATTCTGTTCCCGCCTTAGTAGATGGGTGTTTTGGTCTTTCCTATTTGCAGGCAGTAAGGTGGGAGTTCCAGGACAAAGAAAGACCAAAATAAAGAGGAGGAGAGGATTTGGAAGAAAGCTTGGGAGTATGGTATTTCTGATTCTCTCCTGTATATGCTTCCCAAATTTTTCTATACAGGAAGGAAAGTAGAAAAACATTTAAAAAGAAGTACTTTAACTTCTCTAGCAATGAAGCAGCCTTCAAGTCAGCAAACTCATCTGATAAATTTGACATAACAGAAGAGATTGAAAAGTAAAAACAGAATTAGCAGCTGAGCTGCTTTATGATCTGAAGAGTAAAGCACAATGATGTAACAAAAGAACAATTAATGTTTTTTGATAAGGAGCTACTGTGTGCCAGGGCCTTTAGGAACAATTATTTTAGAGGTGAGAAAACTAAGGATTACTTAAGTTAGGTCACGCAGCTAGTAACACTGTTCTGGACCAGACCTGTAGATCTGCCAAATGGAGGCAAGTGATTGGTCATAAAAAGTGAAAAGGACCAAGTGCCAGAATAAGAGCCTGCAAGATGGTTTGTTGTGGCATTTCTTATGAGCAGAGCACAGGGATAAGTCTAACAAAAGAAGCAATTGCTTAGCGGAGAAAGGGGCATTTGCCAAATGCAATGTGCTCCCTACATTGGCTCCTGGAAAAGAAAAGGATGTTGGTGAAATCTGAAATAGTCTGGGATTGAATTAATAACAATGTACCAATGTCAGGTTCTTAGTTGTGATATTGTGATCCCCTAGTAATATGAGATGCAGGTGAGAGACACAGAGGAACTCTTAAAAATGAAATTATTCTAAATAAAAATGGTTATTTTACTATCTTTTAGAAATAAAAAGGAGTATTTGTGACATGTTTACAAAAGTTCTTCAGAACAGTATCACTTAAAATGAAAATGGTGTGAGGACCACTGTGTATCTGTGAGTGGTCATGTTTCTTGGCAGATAGGATTATTATTAATGACAATCACAATGACCAATATTATTAAGCACTTCTGAGATTTCATCCAAAGGACGTCACACACATGCCCAACAGTTGTTGTCAAGACAATACTTAAAAATTATATAGGTGTTGTTATTGTCACAATTTATAATGTCAAAAGCCTTTAGAATTGTGACTGGAATCTAGTAAAGGCACATTTTTATAGAGGCAAGGAAACTGACCCAGATTGTAAACAACAGAGTCACAATTCAAATCCAAAGGTGAAAGATTTCCAAATCTCAACCTTGACATTTACTAACCCTCTGGCTTGGGTGAGCTTGAAAACCTAAAGAAAGTTAATATCAGGGAGTGGGTTGAAAATTTTTTTGAGTTTGAAAACAATTGTTTATTAAATATTTGAGAATTGTTGGACTGAATTTAAACAAATAATTTGAAAATATCCAGGCTATACAGTGCTATACTGAGATCAACAGCAAAAGGACTGAAAATTACCTTTCTTAAGATTTGGACACACCTCTGGATATAAGAACCCAATAAAAGCAAGCAGTGATGGTAAGGGAAATTGTCAGCTCCTGTAAAAGAGTTTTTCCAGATCTCCCTTTGGGTCAAATGACCACAGCCACTGGACTAGGCAGAGTTCCAAGATGAACAGCATTCCTTAGCATGGGAATGTGAAAGGGGCAAATTATGAAGATAGTCTCTGAAGACTGATGCCCAGGGGGGAATGACTCCAGGGAGAGGGGGAAGCTATCAGTCAATAGTCCTTGTTCATCCACATTCAATTCAACTGTACAGAACTTTATTTAGCATTTTTAGTGTCCAGGATGATGCTAAACTCTGAGAAGGACACAGTAGTGAAAAAATATATATATAATGTCTAACTTCCAAGAGTTTACATCTTCCTTACCACATGGTTATGCTATCTACCTGCCCCCAACCTAGGCACAAACATAAGGGTGCCAAAATCCTGAGCCCACATTGCTGACACAAAGTTGCTCAGAACCTTGAGAAGTGGAAGCTCTTTTTCAATCCATCTGCTCAGACCTGGAGCCACTTCTAATTTGCACAAGAAATATGCCAGCCATCAGCCTTGCCCATTCCCACTCCAGACCTGCATGAAATGTGACAACCCTTGCACTTCTTAGCTCAAAAGCAGTTGAGAAAACAACAAAGCCCTAAGCCTGGAGTTATATAATTTATTCATTTATTCAACAAATATTTATCCAGCCCCTATTGAGTGCCTGGAACATTTTCTTCTCCCTGCATCCCTGGACTGCCTTTAATCTCACAGTCCATCCTTGTTGGTGCTGTACATCTGTCATTTACAATCTATTTACTATTCCTTGGTCATTGTCCCACCTTCTGATAAGCAGGTCTGCCTCCTCTTTCTTTCAGAATGGAATATTGTTCTACACTCCCCTGCCAACCTCACCCCAAGTTTTCCTTCTCTCTTTGGGACTTAATTCAAGGCCCTTGATCCCTTCATTGCTCAATTCCTTTTGCTTCCCTTCTCCAATATGCTATTGGCAATATCTGATCTTATCTCACCCACACACCAACCCCTGGATAGAGCAAGGGGTGCCAGAATATGATTCATTTGCTGTAGTAACCCAACAGTAGTCCAATTCAATAAATTCTATAAAAATAAAAATAGTGGCAATAATAACTAGCGTCTTAGATTGAGATTGAAGGACACATTGGAGTTATTAGTAATGACCGAGTCTGAGGACTGATTACTGAAGTCAGAGATATTATGTAGGATTGGGGTAAGGTGGCTGGGGAAAAGAAAGCCAAGACTGCATATAGAAAAATTAACCCATGAGGATAAAACAATTCTCAAGAAATCTAAAAGAAGGAGTATGGGAAAGAGGATCTGGTACTAAAATCTTAAGGAATGAGTGTTTAGGTTGGACGAAGGAGACAATAGAAGACCATAGTAAGGTGTCATCTCTGATGACATGAGAGACAGAGTTGAGGAGAAGGCCATGATTCTAGGGCCCCGAGTTACAAAAAAATGAAACAACCAATTAAGCTTAAAGACAAACAATTCTGTTCTCTGCGTCCCCAGATTTATAGTTAAACTCTGTGCATTGTCTTTGTCCCTTAAAGCCTTTGAATGTTACTTTATCTAAATCTTACAGTTTTCCCATTTACTCTCACTTACCAATTATACACACCATTCATAAAATGAAGCAGTAGCAAAGATTTACTGTTTCAAAACCAGAGCATACTGATTTTTTTTTTTTTTTAATAGAGGCATGTTTTATTTATTTATTTATTTGTTTGTTTGTTTGTTTTGTTTATACATGCACTGGGTACAGTCAGAAGCGCGGGAGGGTGAGAGAATTCACCAGAGCCAGAGCGGGGAGCAGAGCAGGCAGAAGGACCGAAGTACACTGCTGAGGGGAGCAGCGGGCGGCAGGAGAGGTCTGCGCGCCATGTGGGACCCTCCTCTGGTGGCCGGGGAGCAGCTGGGGATCAAACCGGCGGCGCAGCAGAGGCCGCGGGCAGCTTCGCAACCCAGCGCTCAACCGCTGTGCCACCAGGGAGGCCCCAGAGCATACTGATTTTCCCCTAAATTCATTTTACCCATGTATAAACACCAAACACTGACAAAAAGACACAGGAAAATGTGGTATGATTGAGAACTACATCTCATATATTGCTTTTCATAATGTTTGTGTGACCAAGGCCTATATATCTGTGTTTCTGTGTTTTGGAAACATAGCCCTAAGGAATGTGAAATATTATTATGTCTCCTAATTTCAGTAAACTTGCTATGGCAAATGGCTAGAAATAAACCCAAATGTGATTGAAAGCCAATTTTTTGCTGTTTAAAAAATGTAACATTCTGGCGAGGGTGTGGAGAAAAAGGAACTCTTCTGCACTGTTAGTGGGAGTGCAAACTGGTCCAACCACTGTGGAAAGCTGTGTGGAGATTTCTGGACCTACTAAACATAGAGCTTCCATATGACCCAGCAATTCCACTCCTAGGTATGTACCCAAAGGACACAGAAACATCAATTCCAAAGAACACCTGCACCCCTATGTTTATAGCAGCACTGTTTACAATAGCTAAGCTTTGGAAACAACCCAAATGCCCAAAAATAGATGACTGGATCAAGAAGATGTGGTACATATATACCATGGAATATTACTCAGCATTCAAAAAAGATAAACACATGCAATTTGCTGCAACATGGATGGTGCTGGAAGGGATCATGCTCAGCGAAATAAGCCAAAAAGAAAAAGAAAAATACCGGATGGTCTCACTCATAGCAGGAATCTAGAAAACTTAAATAATGGACCAGGAAAATGAATAACTATAAGAAAGTGAAAATCAAAATCAACAAAAAACTATGAACCAGAGACACTTTTAGGGGGGCGGGGGCGGGAGGGGAGGGATTGGGGTCAGAATGGGGGGCTGCAATTGTATGGGGAATATAACAATAAAATTTATAAAAAAAAAAAAATAAATAAATAAATAAATAAAAAAATCTAGGATGGTAACCACTTTACAAAAAAAAAAAAAAAAAAAAAAAGTGACTTTTGCCATCTTGTAAAATTCATGCACAGATGAATGACAAGCAATTCAGCTAGATCCTGAATCTGAGAAGTCCCAGCTTACATGGGAATAAACCCATTTACCTAAAAAAAGCAGAATTAATTATTCTTCTTTTCACCGAGTGAAAGTATGTTTACTACAGCTCTAAGCATAGAGAAAGACAGTCAGTAACACCCGTTTTAACTCTTCTTTTTCTTCTTTGCTGCCTCTATCCAGAGATAGGTAAGGATAGTAGTGTTGGCCCAAATTAGATAAAGAAAAGGGACTTTCCTCTATGCTTGTCTTGTCGATCTCACGGCTAGCCTATTCCCACCTCCAGTCCTCAGAAACTAATTCTGGAATTCCATTATGAGCCATGACAGGATGATCAAAAAAATAGTTTTCCACCACTTACTTTTACCTATAACCCCAGAAAAAAAAAAAAAAAAAAAATGTAACATTCAATCAAATCAGATGTTGGTTTCAAAAGAAATACAGTTCTATTCTGAATCTTATAGCACACACACACACATACACACAAGCTGGAGAATACTTAACAAGAGCTAAACTCTAAAGAAATTTAAAAATCTGTTGAAAATACAATGATGCACCTGAAAATCATTTTCATTTCTCCCTTGTGTGAAATTCAATTACACAGAAAGCAAACAAATGGAGCAAACAATGAAAATGGCACATGGGATTTTTTTTGCCAATTACTATAAACTGCACTCGCTAAAACAAAAAGACCGTTTATGCAGCAATTTCATCTAATGGTGTGCATTGCTTTCTTGTCAGTTATTTCTGATTTTAAAAAATACTTCCTTTTGGAGGCTTGATGCACTAAACCCAGTCATTAACTCCTTTATAACAAGAAACTAACTCTCCCCATAAACATAAGCTTAATCTTGCTCTTAATCTTTTTGTCCAAAAAAACTCTAAAACCTTGATAATACAAAGAAAGATTCAATATGGTATTTACATCTTTCTGAAAATATCCCATTGAGCCTACTTTGACAGTTCTAAAGCGGCAAAAAAGGAAAAGTCTGAAATCTCATTGTTTTGATTTAATACTAATTATCACTTTAGAATAAAAAACAAGCTAGTATAATATACAAGAGCAATCCACACAAAAAATACCAAAACATATATCTACCAGATTAATCTTCTAGAAAATTTAAATACTAAAATTCTTCTTTGAATTCTTTCATATAGTAATGTCATATCTAAAAGTTGACACAAGAAAAATTAAAATTTATCCCAAAGACCCCCCCAAAAAATGAATTTAACACACCTTTGGATAAAATATACACATACATGCATGCAAACATATATAGGTAAACTTTGAACAATGTGGGGGTTATGGGCAATACAGTTAAAATTCTGTGTATAATTTATGACTCCCCAAAACCTATCTACTAATAATACCTGCTGTTAACCAGAAGCCTTACCAATAACAGAAATAGCTGATCAACATATATTTTTTTTAAAAGATTTATTTATGCACACAAGAACAGGCGGGCAGGGGTGTGGAGGATGAGAGGATTCACCAGAGACATAGTGGGGAATAGAACAAGCAGATTGACTGAAATACACTGCTGAGGGGAGCAGTTGGTGAGTCAGGAGAGGTCTGCTGTGCCCTGTGGGTCAGCTCCCTGGCCGGGGATCTAATTTGTTCTGCAATGGCTGTGGATAGCTTCACAGTGCTGCAACTTAACCCCTTGTGCCATCAGGGAGGCCCTTCAACATACATATATATATATAGATATTTTTTATATATCTATATATATCTATGTATATTTATATCTATAGATATATATATACATATATATATTTTTTTTTTTGGTGGGACACTCGCCAGCAGCCGGGGAACGAACCGGCGCTGCAGAGGCTGCGGGCAGCCTTGCAGCCCAGCGCTCAACCACTGCGCCACCAGGGGAGGCCCTCAACATATATTTTAAAATAAAGTAATGTTAGGAAAATCATAAGAAAGAGAAAATATATTTGCAGTACTGTGCTGTGTAATACTGTGAGTTTACAACATCTGTTTGTAAGAAAATCTGCATGCTAGTGGACCAGCATATTTCAAACCCATGTTGTTGAAGTGTCAGTCTACAACATTTGGGTTTGAACTGCTAAAGTATATAAAATATTACAGATACTGCTTCTCCCAGATAGATTTGATTGATTTAATAGGGAATAATCCCCTGAGCCAAAAGAGACTTAAATATCAATGACAACCAGGTGGTGACAACTGAAGCTCTTCTGCCATATTCAAAACAGACTCTACCATCCACCTTCTCTGCTGCCTCAAAACAGTATTATCTACTGCTGAAGATTTGGAGTCCCACCTACGCACACCTGAGGCCATAGGGCAACTGGCGAACAGACCTCACTACTTGCCACTCCTCATTCTGGAGACAATGCAGCATGGAGGAAAGAGCTTTGGGCTTTGGAGTCAAGACAAACCTAGATTCCAACCCATTTGCTAACATTGAATCCTATGCTAGTTGCTTTATGTCTCTGTAAGCCACAGATGTGTTCATCCACAGAATGAGGAAAGTAAAACCATCCTTGAGGGGTGTAGCAAAGATAACACATGTGGAGCTTAGGCAAGAGTCCATGACAAAGAAAGGTAGGCATGAAGCAACCCTCCTGGTGGGGGAAACAGGACAGATTCCAAAGTTTGAAGGAGTGAAAGGAAATATATCTGCAAACTGTCTTGGGTCAGTTCTGAACATCGATATTAAAGACGGAAATTGTTTTGTGCATTTATTTATCTGTCAAGTACACATTTCCTGAGCTTCTCAGCAAGGCCAGCCAGGAAGACAGACTTACATATAACTTCTTATTACTGTGAGGCACAGGTGCTGTAGCTCTGGTCATTTCAACTTGAGTCACATATGGTCACAGAGGGCTTAGTAGACAGACATGGCTGGGAAGTTAGAGGAACATAGGAGTGATTCATACGGGGCTCTCTATAGACTGAGGGGACCTCCTCGGTACACCTCTGGGGTGGTCCCTCCATAGTCACTCTGGCAGGGACTCACAAGAGGAGTGGACTGGGAAGTGAGGACAGTCAGATCACAGGGGGGTTCCAGGTCTTTTTCCAGATCAGATGAAAGATTACAATTCCACAAAAACTCAAGAGGGCTGTTTAGTTAGAAGGGACCTACAAGGGAGCAGACAATGTTTTCTGTTAATATATTCTTCCAGATGGGATGAGGATTAGGATTCATTATCTATTTGATAATGAGTAATAACTAGTCTAGGAACTTCAAATATAAATTAGAACAGATTAATAGAGTGATGACTTCTTTGATTTGACTCTATCTACATGTCCCTGATTGTGATGAGGATCATGATAATGGCAGCTACCATATCCTGAGTATTTCTGATGTGCCAGGCAAAGGTTTAAGTGCTTAATTTTTCATTTGTGCAACAACCCATGAGGTAGACAATATTATTGTGCCTGCTTCACAAAGGCACAAACTAAGAAACTGAGAGATTAAGTAATTAGCTGAAGGTTATACCAACAGTAAGCAGTGAAGCTGGGTTTCAGATCCAGAACCTATAACCCACAACTAGTTGCCGACAACTGCAGAGCTTGCATTCTTTCCTGCCACCTACATACTTTTTGAATCTCTGACTGTGTTGACATCCCCAAACAAGAATTTGTCAAAGCGCTGTATTTTTAGTAGTCTCTATTATTATCATAACAAATACTAACATTTACTATAAAAGTGCTAATTTCTCAATCTTAAGAATTTTTGGACTCAAAGGCATTTTTGAGGTAAATTTAATCAACTTCCTGCAAAATTCTGCAAATAAGGAAGTATCAGGCACAAAGAAAATTATCCTGTGTATTTCTGGGTTCTTCTAAGCTAGCATATAACCAAACAAGCATCAGACTGATAAGAAAAAAAAGTTGAAAGGAAGTTTAATAATAACATGTATGCCTCTTGTAAATATGGAAGACACCCACCCAGCATCACTGAGTGACCCACTTGGCACCAGACACCACCTTAAATAACTTAGCTAAGACAAAGAAGGTTGGAGGGGGCAGAGAAAAGGGGAAGGTCAGTTATAGGGTTCACCAAGGGAGGCACAATTAACAGGGGTATGCAGATTTAAATTCTGCCTCTTCACTGAAAATAAGAGATTAGATTAGGTATTCCCAGAACAATGAGAGATAATCCCTTTCAGAGAGAAGTTTATGTATAAATGTCTTTTTAAAAAGCAACCTCCCCAGGTGCCTTTGGGAAGCCTCAGGGCACCGTGGCCAGGGTCCACATTGGCCACGTCATCATGTCCATCCGCACCAAGCTGCAGAACAAGGAGCATGTCATCGAGGCTCTGCGTAGGGCCAAGTTCAAGTTCCCTGGCCGCCAGAAAATCCATATTTCCAAGAAGTGGGGCTTTACCAAGTTTAATGCAGATGAGTTTGAAGACATGATAGCTGAAAAACGGCTCATCCCAGATGGCTGTGGTGTCAAATACATCCCAAATCGAGGCCCCCTGGACAAGTGGCGGGCCCTGCACTCATGAGAGCAGGAGTTGCCCCCTTGTTAGTGACACAAATAAAAACCGCATTCTTAACCAAAAAAAAAAAAAAAAAAAAAGCAACCTCCCCAGCCTTCATAGCCCCTCTCATGAAATCAACCTTTGTCAAAGAGACATATTTTGGAGTGGCAGATTTCTGCTCCCCTACATAAATTATCCCAAATTCAACTGTGCCATAACTAAAACACCAGTAGTTGTCCCTAAAACATTAGACAACTGTTGTTGGTGATAATAAATGCAGTTTAAAAGAAAACAAAGATATAGGGGCCTCCCCTGGTGGCGCAGCGGTTGAGCGCTAGGTTGTGAAGCTGCCCGCAGCCTCTGCAGCACCGGTTCCATTCCAGGCTGCCAGCACGGCACGAGGGTCCCACATGGTGTGCAGACCTCTCCTGCCCACATGGTGCACAGACCTCTCCTGCCCACATGGTGCGCAGACCTCTCCTGCCGCCCACTGCTCCCCTCAGCAGTGTACTTCGTCAGTCTACATGTTCTGTTCCCCGCTCTGGCTCTGGTGAAGTCTCTCACCCTCCCGTGCTTCTGACTGTACCCAGTGCTTGTATAAATCAATCAATCAATCAAAAAAAAAAAAACAATGATATAGTACAAGATGGTATCAGCCTATCTTAGGATCTGACACAAATGATTGGAATGTTTCAGATCTCACTTACTTTGTTACCTGGACAATATGGTGTAAAGCAAATGACTTCCTCAACGCTCTTTGATTCCCCAATAATCATTCTTAAAATACCAAAGGCATGTTTGGTTTAGAGGTATCTTTAGCAGAATAATTTTTATTAAGAACTTAGTCTTCCAAAACTGAATTTATTTTCTCTTCAAGCAGAAGTAAACTCTTCCTAAAAGTAATCAAAAATAAACATTACCTGAAAAACAAAAACCAGTCAAAATAAATTTTAGATTAAGGCCAACGTAAATCATTACAAAATAAGGCCATTGTCTGAAACTGAAACAGAAAATTCATCGTGTAGCTTTTTCATTGCTTTATTTTTTATTCTCCCATCTTCAGTGTATCACTTTTACCATGACCAGTGTATCAATCATTTGAAAATTTTACTTTTTAAGAGAAAACCATTTATTTTTAATGGTTTTGTACAAATGACAAAATGAAATCGTCCTCAGAAGAAAATATCTCCAATATATTAATAATAAAAGAAATATAGATTAAACGAGATGTTATGTTAATGCCATGAAATTTCTAATATCCAAGACTTTCCCCCCAAATTCTAAAGGTTGATGGGGTGATGTATAGGAGAGGGAGGGAATTAACGAAATCAAAATGTCCAACAATAGGAGCTGGTTAAGTTAATAAACATGGTGTTGGTGATCCATAAAAAGAAATGCTATTTTTTCATTAAAAGGGATGTGAATAAAAATTATGGAAATGGAAATCATTCATATGTCACTAGGTTGAAGGCAGATGACCTTACCAGTACTGACCAATAAACTACAGAGGTTTGGTTTGTTCTAAAGTTCTCTTTTAGTAGAGGCTGAAACTGCACTTAGGTCAGGTATTAAGTCTCAGTGGGACTTAACATAAATGACACTATTTTGGGTCAGCTGTTTCTTCTTTTAACAAACACCACCTCAAAGTTACAATGAAAACAATGTACATGTGCAGAAAAAAAGGATTTGGAGTGAATTTTGGAGTGGTAGGGTTATGGGCTTTTTTTATTTAAACAATTATCAATGAGATATAACAATTAAACTCAAATATACAAATGTGTCCAAATATGCTTCAATGAGACTTTCACACACTTAATTTGGATATTCCCTCCCACTTCCTCAAAAGGTAGAATGTAGCTTACCCAAAGCATCACAGAGTGACCCCAGAGTTGTGTGCCCTACATTTCCATAGAGGGATAACACTGGGGCCCTACCTTTTGTGAAGGTCCCTTATGATCAGCACTTGCTGATCATTTGTTCCATCTTTCAGACAACTTCAAATGCCAAAGTTAAACCAAGAATTTGGTCCTTTTGAGGTATACTTTAAGTAAATTTTATTTGCAGAAACCAAACCCCTTTCAGGTCCAGAGGATAAAGTTTTTAATTACTGAAGGCAATGCAAATGCTCTGTGGTGGGAGAAATAGCTGTTCCTTCGCCCGTGTCCTGCCGAGCATGGAAGAAAGCTTTTGCCATTAGTTACAGCACCATAAACCATCCAGCCTGAGCCTTCCCCCTGTATGAGGTCTGTTACAGATAATTCAGCCACTCTTCATGAGACAGGGAAGCCTTCTCTGCCAGGTGTACTCATGGCCAGGGCTAGGGTCTACACCTCTTGCTGGTGCAGTTCAAGTCACATGCAGCTCACAAATCTCAGCAAGGGCTGCTGGGTGGTTGGTTAACCAAGCAGGCACAATTACCTACTAACAATAACAGCGCAAACAACCTTGGGGCAGTCAGTTGAAGGGTGGGAGAGGGAGGGAGTAGTCATAAGAAGATGAAACATAATTACATTCCTCCTCCTTAAAACCCCTGCAGGAAGGATACAAATTGGGAACTGAGGTAGGTGGGGACAAGTGAGAACAGATATTCAGCTCTTCCTTGGGAAAGCAGCCAAAAAAGCTGGTGAACAAACAGTGCAAAGAGAAACTCAGATTCAACACCTGGCTTGGACCTGGAGCAGGGTTAAGCCAAATGCCCACGGATCTGTATCGCTAGCCCACTGGACAGCCTGCCAAATGCGTCCCACAGGGCACCACACTTAACTGGTTTCAATCTGGACATCCCTTCACAGCCCCTACAGTGCTACTGTTTTTTTCTGAAAGGTCCCCATCCCAGTGAATGACACCCCAATCTATCCCTATACTCTAGAAGCCATTGTACAGCACCTCCTCCTTCATCTTTCACATATGATCAGTTACCAAATCATGCCGGCTCCACCTCCTAAATATCTTTCTGATCAGTTCTTCCCTCCAGTTCCTGCAGCCACAAATTCTGAATGACCTTCCTAAATTGCAAATCTGATCATGCCATTGGCATGTTCTAGTCCTTCTGTGGTTCTACATGTTTACCCAGAAGTTTCATGAGACAATTTCAAATGATTTCATCACCAGGTACTTAACTATAGTAAGTCATAGGGCTTAATATAGCAGAGTAGGAGGCTGTGTGAACTCAGAGAATACCTGGTCCACTTTAAAACATGCAAGCCTAAAACTATTTAAAAACAATTGCACTGGCCTGGTAAAACTCTTTCTGAGGTGATGCTGATACTTCTGTCAATAGTTGACAGTGTAACTGTGCAAATTCCTTAGCCTACTTCTAAGTTTACAGTGTAGCAGATGCCTACTACTTTGGCTTCATCTTCAGTTATTCTCAGGAAGTAGTTTCTGTTATGCTGAAGATTCTCTTTCACACAGCAGTGCCTTTGAACAAGATCTTCCCTTAGCCCGGTTACTTGGAATTGCTTCATGTGCACACCTACAATGCATACCTATAATGATTCTGATAAGAGTGTTATTTATAATAGCTAGGCAGGAAGGGAGAGGGGGGTTTAAAGAAATAAAATTCCTATCAGTAGGAACTGGCTAAATGAATAAATACTCCTTTAATCTGGTTTCCTCTTTTTCCTTACCTTGCTGGAAACTCTCAGTTCAAGACCTTCAATACCAGACACCCCAGAGCCCCAGGAAGGGTAGTACTCCAGACATACATCTGTTACTGCTTTTCCTTCTCAGCTTGCAAATGTTTCACCTCTACTAGATAGTACTTTGGGGACTTACCTTATAACTGCACAAATTAGGTTACAAAATAAATAGCAAAGACATAATTCCCTAGAGACAGTTTTCCTCCCCTATATTTTAAATAAGACTCAGAAAATATTGTTTGCATCACAGAATACAACTTTTAAAAAATTGTGCATATCCTTGGGGAGCTAATGGACATTTTAGGGAGGCTTCCAAATACGCACTACTCTACGCCCTTAGACGGTGTTTGCCCACTAAATATTGAATATGATATTGCAATACTCTTATGCTAGAAAAGTTGCTTTTAGGCCTTAGTCAATTCCACAAAATGTTAATGGGGCAATATTAATCATTATGATTGTTTAGCATTCAAAAGAAAGTGTTATATGCTCCAGTGCCTTTCAAAAAGTCACTCTAAAATATAAAAGGGAATCCAACTCCACTCCCACAACTGGGTCACAAGCTCCATTGGCTGAAGTAGTTTGAGTGCTCAGTCACATGAAATAATTCTATTTCTCAGAACTTGTCCAAAGGGACCTCGCCTGCCTGCAGAGATAGAAGGAAAAAAGAATTTTTCGTATACCTTTAAGTTTGACCTGCCTCATTTTTCTCCCTTCCTGTCCATTGATGAGTGAGGTATGGAGGGGTAAAGGGGAAGTTGGAAGGGGAAGAGAGTGAAGGCTGAAGGGGAGGGCAGTAATGGGGACTTTCGAGGTATCTGGGCCTGTAGTAGCTGAGGTTCAATGAAGTCCACCACAAAGCTACAGTAACCTTACCACTTCCTACTGTGCAAACAGACCGAGTTGCACATCTGACTTTAAAATTTGAGTGGCCTGACTTCAACGCATTATTTATGTGCAAGTTCCTCTCAGAATCTTGTCATAAATAGTATATTTATCATTATTGTTGGGATGATACGTGCTTTTTTCTCTCATTAACCAATATGAAGCAACTGACTTAACACTTGATTGAAAAAATCCATAAAGAGAATCTATTGTGAGTTTCAAATGAACATCTCATGATAAAAAAAAAAAAATTGGAAAAATACAGACAGGAAAGTATAAAGAAAAAAGAAATAGGCTTCCTGGACCAAATTCCAACATGTGTGTGGAGACTTTGCCAAACCAACAAGAAATTCTCAGACACCAAAAGTTTATCTGAGAGTAACTAAATTCATCTCAATTTTGACACCATCTACCCAGAGACAGCATTAGATTCCACAGGAAAAGGATTGCCCTTCACTTCAGAGGCCAGTTGCAAGTCCTGGTTGTTGTTACCTGAGCTTCTGAGCAACCACTCACAGATTGGAAGTCCCCACAATTTCTCTTTAGACTTCAGGTGCCAGAGGCAAGCCCAGGTTATTACCTGTGCTTCTGATAGCCTATCAGTCACAGAGCTCAGGAAACTCATTTACTCACTAGATCACCAATTTATTACAAAGGACATTTATTATTTAGGAACAGCCAATTGGAAGAGATGCATCTAGCAAGGTACTGGAAAAGGACATGGAGTTCCAGGCGCCTCTCCCCCAGGCCCTTCACGTGTCCTCCACCCTGGAAGTTTTCTGGGCCCCATCCTCTTAGATTTTTATGGAGGCTTCATTATCCAGGCATGGTTGATGAAATCATGGGACACTGGTAACAGAGCTCAATCTCCAGTCCCTCTCCCCTTCTCAGAGGTGGGGGTGGGGAACAGGGGGCAGTACTGGAACTTCCAACAAGCTAATCACTGGTTGGTTCTCTAAGCAAAGAGCTACAGACCTTAGATGTTTTCCTAAGTCATCTCACTGACACAATAAAAGATACCCCTATCTCTCTCAACACTCACAAAATGTCAAGGGTTTTGGAAGCTGTGAGTCAAGAACTGTGTGTGAAGACCAAATGTGTATGAGAAATACATCTTGGTTATGTGAATGACCAAATATTTGTCTTATAAATCATAATATCCACAACTCTATCCAAAATAAATATTAACTACATTTCTAATTCTTCTATTATGATCTTTAGATAATTTTAACTGAATTGTGTTTACTTTTTACACTTAAAAACCAAACTTGGTAACAAAATGTTGCCTTATTTTCTAAACTATGCATTGTTTTTGACTGCTGCGTCATAATCTTTGCTGTGGCTATATTATAATTTATATAACTATCTCTCCACACTTAGGCTTCATGTAACACTTTAGAATATTAAGACAGAATTTAACCTTTTTTAAAAGCTTTCAATACTAGCAATGAGTAAATGAGAACTCTTCAAAAGAAGGTATTGGCTGCAGTAGGAGAAAAGTTTAGGAGGCATTTCAGTTATTGGTTTCCTTTTCCTGAGGAAAACAAGTGCAGTAAATATTACTGAATTATGAACAAAAACATGAAATACTCTAAAATTTCCTCAAGAACAATGTATTTCTTAAGCCTCTATGGACCGGCAGGACTAGTTCTATGGAGGCTTTGAGGCAAGTGAGGAATGTTGAATAAGGAGCACAAATGTATGAGAGGTGGTATAAAGACATGAAGTTGTAAGGGAATAGAGAAAACACAGACTGTTATGTCACACCTGGCAGCCTTCCTTCTACTGCTGCCTTTGAGGGCCATTGTACTGACTGATAAGCTTGCCACAAATACTTAAATCTCAGTGGAACACTTTCTTAAACAAAGAACTTTAACAACCTTTTGTTAACAGCAATCTCGTACCTCCCCTAAGTATCGTTCCACCAAATCATTCATCTTTTCCCATGCCCTTTAGACTTTACCAGCAAGAAAGTAGGTGGCCAGATGTCATTTCACGGAGTCCTAGTAGCTGGTGTCCCTACCGTGGGAGTGCTTTTAAGGTGATACATGATCTAGAGTCTTCCTAAAATCCAATTTCCTTGGACTTCAGTGGCAATCTGGGGAAAACAAAATGCAATGTATCAGTACACATTTGATTTCCATAAATTGATTATTTTTCTTAGAAAAATATCTTTAAAATTTGAATTTGTTCCACATTTTGCCAGAATTTCCAATCATTTATCATCACAAGTGGGATAGGCATTATTATCTCCATCAGAGAAAAGGAAACAGAGTAAAAGTACTGCCTGGTAAACTTAATATAGCATATACAGATATTGATTTATCATGATGTATATTTAAAAACTATATACAATGTTATAAACCAATTTACTTCAATGAAAATTTTTTAAAATAAAAACTTAAATGCTGCCACCAGAACCCAGATGTTTAGTGTATTTTGCCTGTTGTGACTTCACAAAATACACTGTCGCAGGGGCCTGCCTGGACATTGCTAGAGAACCTGTGGAGACAGGACTTGTGCACTTCTGTGATCAAATATCTCACAGCAGTTTGTACTTCAGTCTCATACCTGGCACATAAACCCTGAGTATATTCCTCAAGCATACATTGATATATTCTGTTTTTAAAGCATCTCCAAGCCCTTGCAAATGAGGATTTTAAAAATTCCTATCTAATTAACCTATATAAAAGTAGGAATCGAAGATAATTTTAGCATTCATTCTTCCACATACCTAAAAGGGATAAAGACAAATTTTTATGTCCAGAAATATATTGGGAAAACTATGGTTGAGATTTAAATAGCAAACCAAATTAGAAAATGTAAATGTATCTCTGAAATGCAGAAAAATCTACACTACTGTGGTTTAAATTAAATAAATGAAAATTTATCTTCACAATATCAAACTCTGTCAACTAAAGTAAAACAATACTTTTTCTTAATGACTGGAAATATAATGGCTCATCCTAAACAATTCATCAGTAGAAAATGCATCCATGCGTGAATGTTTCCCTTTTTAAATAATGTGACTTCTCAGTAAAGCTGGATTGTAAAAGACTATGAGAAAACATACAACACAAATAGAACACATCTTCTACATATCATATTTTAATGTATTATAGATTTCCTTTTTTTGAGATTTTCTTTTTAGAACTGAAAAGAAAAGTGATATTGAAAGCTACTTGCTGCAGAGCAATTTCCAAGAGCCCTCAGCTAGACTCTGAATGTGGTTACAATTTATGTGGATGCATTTTTAACTTATGCAAATGATAACTATATATCTTGTTTTCCTTCTTAGACTTTCTTAAAGAATTGTCTCAAGATCTATCCCTGTTGCTTTTTATTTTTAAGTCCATTTTGCTATGTATACTGCTGCCTAGCCCTCAACAGGGAGAACCTGCCTCTTTGACCTATGTATAAGGTCCCATTTCACTTCCTAACACAGAAGGAAAACTCCCCCTAAACGGCATCTGGGGGGGGGGAAGGCAGACACAAGTCCTTTTTTAATTCTGGACAAGTGGGGTTCTGAGTAACTATGCCAGGAGAAAAAAAAAATGAGTGATAAATATCTAAGAAGTGCCTCACAGTCTAGAACCTAGAGGGAGCACAAAAGTGTCCCCAGATCGCCAGGTCTCTATCCTCCTGGGGGCTTGCAGTCTAGTTACTAAATGAAAACCGTGTTTCACCAGGCAAGGATGACCACTGGAAACTAAATCAATCATCATTAAATTTTCACATAGAAAAGACTCAAGAAAATTTTGATTCACAGACTGTTATGTTAAAACTTCTGACATAGGCGAGCAATATTTTACATCATATATTATAAAAACATCATATAATTTCAAACTGCATTTTTGGTTATTTCAACCTTCTAGATCTTCAAACTTTTGACTGTGTACAATTTATGTTCTAAGAGTGTGGAAATTAATTTCCAAGCCCCTATGAATTATGGAACATTTCTCTTTTCCCTCTCCATCTTCTCTCCAATTTTCCTAATGGCTTACACTTTTTTATTTAAAAATATTTTCATTATCAGAAATTTTAAAGAAATACCCAAATAGTACAATGTATTCCTAGCACCCATATCTCAACTTCCACAATAATCCACTCATAGCCTATTTAGTTTCTTTCATACTCCTACCCATTTTCACTGTTCCAACAACCCAGATAATTTTGAAGGAAATCCCAGATGTTATATCACTTCAGCGTTGAATGTTTCAGTATATAATATATCTAAGGGGTAAAGATTCCCTTTTTCAAACATATCACAGCTGCTAAAGTAACAATAGTTTCTTGATGTAAAATATTCCATCCAAGTTCACACCCCCTGATTGTCTTACAAAGTCCTTAAGGAGCTCCCCGGTGTGCAGCGGTTTGAGCACAACACTGTGAAGCTGTCCACAACCTCTGCAGCCAGTTTGATTCCCGACTGGCAAGAAGATACCCACATGGCGCAGCAGACCTCTCCTGTCTCACCCGCTGCTCTCCTCAGCAGTGTTTTCGATCATCTGCCTGTTCTGCTCCCCACTCTGTCTCTGGTAAATTCTCTCACTCTCCTGTGCTTCTGGCCTGTACTCTAGTTATTGCATAAATAAATAAATCTTTAAAAAAAAAGTCCTTAAAAAATTGTGAATCTAGATCAAAATGAGGTTGCTGCATTGGACTTAGTTACCATGTCTCTTGTGGACACTGTGTTTTTCCTACCATTTATTCTGAGAAATTGTAGAGCTGTTGATGTAGCAAAAGCAACCGTTCTGAATGAAGTTCAAGATGCTGTCCTGAAGAGGTGGATGAAAACGTCAAGTCATTGCCTTTGCTGAGGAGATAAGCACTTGGCATATACCTTTCCCTCAGTGATAAAGAAGGGAAGGAAGAACTGAGCTTCTAGGCAAACATTTTTTTTAATATTTTATTTTATATAGTTCTTACTCCAGGCAAACATTTTTATTAGTCACAGAGAACTCATATAGAGATGATACTTGTGCAGCAACATGGTATGGAAGCAACATTGGAATGGAAGAGAGAGAAAATGAGCTGCAAATCTGAAAACCATTTATAGCTTTATTTCAACAACAGAGGTTTAAAAATAGTCAACCGAGACAGGCTTCTTTTAAAACTTTGTAAATGCTGGATGATTATTTTTTAAGATTTTTAATTCAAGGCTTTACTTTATATTAAGAATTAACTTTCAAGGAAGGACTAGGATCAAAATAAGGGGGGGGGTGAAATTGTATGGGGAATATAACCAAAATGATAATGCTAACATTGTGCAAAAATGAAAAATGATGTAAGAATTATATAAAATAAAATATTAATTTATAAAAAAAAAAGAATTATCTTTCAGGCTTTGCTTTCTCCATTCTAGTCTGTCCCTTTTGTAAAAGAAAAAAAAATCCTTTCTATGACATGAATTTGTAACCATGATTTCCACTTCTGTTTCTCACTGTAAGGGCTTCTCTTCCAGATTCTACCTTAATCTAAGTTCCTTTTTGATTTTAAAATGGAAAAGAAGCTGCTGTGTTAAAATACAACACAGATGAAAAAAATTATAATTACCATGTAACAGAAGCAGAACAAGCAAAAGGAGAATGCTATCCTGCATTTTTGCCTGTAAAATGGGAACAATAAATACCTCACAGGTCTACTGCTAGGATCTTTCAAATGAGATCAGCAAAAGCACCCAGCACTAGCTCACACACAGTGAAAACGAGCTGTCATTATCCTTAGAAAGAGAGAGGAAGGGATTGACAAGATCAGTTTTACCAAAAGAGAAGGCACTTTCTTTATGGAAACATTGTAAGTCAGTTATAAGACAAGATAGGAAGCTCCCTGTCCTAAGCCCTTCTCTTCAAACTTATGGGTCATACCCTCTCCAGGATACATAGTGAAAAAGACACAAGGAAAAGAAATGCCCTGCAGAGGTCAACGTTAAACTGTTCGCTTCTCTGGAGTTTCCAATATTTGAAAATAGTACAAGAAATGACTCTGTATATGTAAGTTCTTAGTAAAACAATACTGTGGTAAGTGAACTAAACAGATTAACCTGAAATTGGACTCTGATCCCCAAGGGCATTGCGGGTGTTGCCCTGTCTTTACTGGCCTTGCAGAGGAAAAACAAGCTTGTATCTATCTCAACTGTGATATGGCTGGCTATGAACTAACTTCCACTAGTGCCTAAGTGCATTTCTGATGCATAGTTCACTTTAGTCTGTACTAAGCAGGGAGGGCTGAGCTGGGGTGTGCGTCCCAATATTGAGGACCTGACATAGGAACTGATAAACAAGATGGTATTTGTAATTTGGTCTTTCTCCAGTCTCTCATCTTAGTCATACCAATTTCCTTTTTCCTTAGGACTTTATCAAATAATTGCAAAAATCTAATTAATGAATGAGCTTTAAAAAGGGGAAGATGGTTACTCATCCTATCAAAGCATTCTTCTGCTTAAGTCAATAACTTCTGTAGACCCCAAACAAAAGCAATCCTTTATTCCAACCACAAGCTGGTTTATTCAGAATGAAACGACAGAAGAGAGGGCAGGCTGGTGGGTAGTTGGTGGTGAGACACACATGCACTTCACAGGTCCAAGACTAACAATCCCTACACAATCGCTAGGGGACCACCCCCTCAGTTCCACAGGAGGGGAAAACAGCATTATTTCTCATGGGAGATGCAAGGCATGTTATGTCCTGTAGTTTGTGGTTTACGTCTGTGTAGACGCTCTCCTTCTAACCTCCTGACCTCATTTGAATAGGGTTCTAAATATTCATGTTCACACAGCTTACTCTTCTTTAAACGCTTCATAGTTTTAAAGCACTTTCAGTTTCATTGTGATCACTTAGTTCATTTGAAAGTTGAGAAAAAGCTATATATAGCGGTTGGGACATTTGAGACTTGAACTCAATTCCCCCTTCTGTGAGTTGGTTTACAGGCATCTTGCTCTTTACTCCTCAGTTAATTCTGATTCATGCCTCACCTCAAGTAATTACTAAAAGGGAAAGGCTTGAAAGAACTAGTGTTTATTATAATAATATAACAATATGATACATAATAATAACATATAAATCAACTAGTGTTTATTGAATACCAACTTGAAGTCAGATCTTTGAGCAGTTTTAAGCAGAGGGAAGCTTATTCTTTGTCATTTAAAAAGTCTAAGGTGAGAGGAATCATTTTATCAATTTGAACCAATTATCTAAAAATACTATTCACTACTAGTAATATTCACCACTAGCTAGGAGCCCCCTCGCTAAATATTTTCTGCCCAATTTGTAAATCTGGAAGTAAACTTCAAGTGGCTTTTAAAAGAAAGCTGAGACTTTGAACATGTCTCTCTGCACAGACCTGATAAGATTCCCAATTGTGCTAAGTCTCTTTTCTTAAATCACGTATTTAATACGAACTCATCTACAAACTTGCATCTGCTGGGTTCTGGGAGTAAGAAGCTGAGTAAGATACACCAGTACCAAACAACAAAGAAGTCAGTCTAGAACTGGAAGACTAATGCTCTGGGCTCTCCAAGGACCCCACATCTGAATGGTCAAGCTTCAGGGCCATCAGGCCAGAGGTGGAATCCAGCTCCCCCGGACTCCAGTTCCAGCCACATTGGCCTTTTTCTCTCATTTCCTGAACTCTCCTCCCTCCTGTCCACACTGGCCATTGCACATGTACCAGTTCCCTCAGCCTCGAAAGTTCACCAGCTCCCCATCTAACGAGTTCCTCCTCCTCTTCCTTCAACACTCAGCTCAGCCCTGCCGAGCCTCCAGCCCCACACAGCCCCCAAGCCCTTTCTGACTTGCAGATCTGATCAAATCTCCCTCCAAAGGCCTCTACCACCTTAGGCCCTATCACACCGGTACTTTTACAAGGATAGGTGTGATTGCTTAATATTTGACAGTCTGCTTTCAGGTGCTTAAGTTCCTGGAAGGGCAGGAGCCGGTTTAGATGCCAGTGCCTGGCACACAGTAGGCCTTCCAGGAAAGAATAACAAATGGTCTGAAGTTTGACCTAAGCAACCCGGGCCTCTGTGGAGGGAGCAGGAGGGAGTGGCAGAGAGCTTCTTCCCAACTTCCAGAACACCAGGCCTCCTGCAAGGACACTCTGAGAGGTATCTGTCCCAAGTCTCTGAGAAACAGTGAGCTCCAGTGAGCAGAAACTCCCACAGGGTGGCGTTTCCAATATATTTAGTATTGGGGGCCGAGCCCCTAGCTATCCGGCTACTCAGCACGTGATGCATAAGACAAACACTCCATAAAAATCAGTCATTGCCAGTATTAACGAATATCCTGGGGGGCGTGGAGGGGGGTGTTAGCCACGGTTTCAAAGGTAAAGCTTCGGGCGACCCTGGGAAGAATACAAGTACCTGCCCCCCAACCCATCACTCCCTCACCCCAAGATTTACACAAAAAGGAAATCGGCTTTCTCCCTTTCTTGTGGAAAACAAACGTAAACTAAGAAAACCCTCTTGGTCTTCACCTTTCTAGGCCTTCTCTCCTCGCGCTACAGGGGCGAACTCTGGAAGCGTCTAGAAAGGGGCACAGCAAGGCCTCCCGCCCTTCCCGACCCCAGGGCAACTTCGCTGGGGCCTGAGCAGTTACACCTCCCCTGCCGGGGCTGGCCTTTTAAAGGCTCAAGGGGAACGTCGCGGGATTTACAGACAGGACAAGAGCGACGTCTCCCCTCTCCCCGGGCGCGTAGTGCGCGCGTTTCTCCCGCGCCCGCCGAGGGACCAGCGCCCCCGCCCGCGGCACGCACCCGCCAGGCGGCAGAGGCCCGACTCCCGCCACCTCGGCCCCGCCGCGCAGGCGCAGTGGCGCGCTGGGCGGGGCGCGCCGGGGGCGGGGCTTCGGGGCCCCTTAAATACGGGCGGAGGGGGCGGTACGGGGCCGCCGCGGCGCTGCCTGCCCAGTCGGCGCGAGTTCCCGCAACTGTCTCCGCGCGGCGCGAGCCTCCAGCCTCGCTCTTCCCACCCCCCGGCGTGGCGGCGGCGGCTGAGGCGAGCGGGCGGCGGGCTCCATGGAGAGCGGCGGACGCCCGGGCAGAGGCGGCGCTTCCTCCCCGGCATCCGGGCCCCAGTGACCCGCGCTCGCGCCTCGTCCCTCGGCGGAGCGGGCGCCGGCCCCGGCCCTGACCGGCCTCGCCGTCCTCCCCGCGCAGCCGCCTCGGCCCCGGCGCCCCTGCGCCCCGACTCGCCCTCGCCCCCACACCCCGGCGGGGTGGCGGCGGCCGGCCCCCCGCGGCGGCGGCAGCAGCAGCAGGAGCAGGAACCCGCCTCTATGATGAAGTTCAAGCCCAACCAGACGCGGACCTACGACCGCGAGGGCTTCAAGAAGCGGGCGGCGTGCCTGTGCTTCCGGAGCGAGCAGGAGGACGAGGTGAGCGCCCCGCGGGGTCCCGGGCGGGCCGGGGCGGGGAGCGGGGGGGCCGGCGGGCCGGGGGGGGGGCGCCTGGGCCTGGCGGGTCGCCCGCCGAGCCTGCGTGTGGCCCCGGGGCCGGCGGAGATGAGCGCCCCCCTCCTTCCTCCCGCCCGCCGGCCTGGCCCGAGTTGCTGGAGGAGACAAAGGGGCGCGCCCAGCCCCCCCCCCCCCGTTCTCCGGCTCGGCTGTCCGAGGACCGCGGGCCGAGGCGCCCCAGGAACCCCCGGTCCCCCACCCCCCCACCCCCACCCCCGGCCGCGCAGGTCGCGCCTAGCGGAGTCACCATCTTAAAGCCGAGCCAGCCTCGAGTTGTGATAAGGGGGTGGAAATGGCGTGAGGGTTGCTTTGCTGCCCAAGCCTCCCTCTCTCTGCCTCTGTTCCGTGTTCCTTCCATGTTGCTGCAGTTTGCGGTTGAGGAGGAAATCCAGGCATGCCCGCCGAGTCGCCAGGCGCTGCGCTTTCCAATCTGATCCCATTTGGGGGAGTTCTGGCAGTCCCAGGCCTGGGTGGGTCTTGTCACTCACAAGCACGCGGCATAATTACACGTGATTTAAGGGAGGGGGCAGGTTGCTCTCTTTTTTTAAAGTTTTTTTTGGGGGGGGACTGCAGGAAGATGGTTAGTGGGGGATATAATGCCAGGAGGGAGCAGATGGGCTCGAGGTGGACAAAACTGCCATTTTTAGGGTTCTCTCTAAGCTGTGAACATAGTGACCCGCGCAGCTTTGCTTTGCTCGTTTTGCTTAACATATGGACAGGAGCCTTTCTTGTTGGAAGAGGCAGCAGTCAGGCTTCTGTCATTTACTGCACCGCGTGGGATATGAGAGTGAGGCCCCTGAGGTTTCCCTGGAGAGGGGTTTTTACTTGTTTCAGTTAATTTAGTTAAAACTGGCTCACTTTTAAATTTGCTTCGGGCAATAGCAGTTGGTAGTTGCTACAGATCTTTAACCTGGCCACTTCTGAAATGATTAGGTGGGGGTGGGGGAATTAACATTCTAGAGTTCTGCTTCCATCACCAGCTATGCCCAATAAAATACCAGGCCATAGCTGGCGATGGAATTTAATGGGTTCCTGATTTGCTAGTCCTGGTAGTTAGGATGAGTATTGACATAGTTACACTCACTCCGTGACTCTGCTAACAAAAGTCAAAGTGCTTCAAAACAGATCTCTTTATACTCAGGTTTTGATTTTTGTTTTTTGAAGAAGAAACCTATATGTTTAGTGTGATCAGTGCTTAGTTGGGTTGCCTTTGAGGGCTGAAATCTAAATTCTGAAGGAATTTTCAGAGTTGTGCAGTGTGAGGCAGAGGCGCTTACTGAGAGCAAGCAGTACACTAGAAAGACTAGAAAGAGGTAGGTTTTTAACATTCACAGAGTCGCTGGCAACCATTAAGTGCATTCTGTTTTTAAAGTTTCGAAGGTCCTTGAGAGAAGGGCCACATTAGGACACAGAAAACTTTGATATGAAAGAATCTTGATCAAAATTGATCAAGATAGTTCTGATTTGCTTTGTGTAATCTTGATCTTATTTGAGTGCTTAAGATATATCAGGTGTTGCCTAAAGACCTTTAGGTTACATTTAATCCTTTTAGTGCTGGTATTCCCAGTTTATAGGTGAGGAGGAAGCTACAGAGTTTAAGTATGTAACCAAAATGACATAATTACAAGTGGGAGAGTGGGAATTGAGGATCCAGCCCTGCTTCTGATGCTGGGCTCTTGGCAAGGGGCCTAGCCCTTAGCAATTGGGTACTGGCTGGTTGCTGAATGTGTGAGATTTGTGATACTGAGCTTGGAAACCTTTCTGAAAGTGGTGACTTTGAAGTCTTGCCATAACACGAACTTGGAAGCCAGCTTTGTAACAATATATAAGTTCCCAGGAGAAAATGGAAATGGAAAGAAATTTTGTGAATGTGCAAGCAACGTCTGAGGAGAGCATCAGAAATTACATTTCCAAATGAATGAGCTACTACTTGCTTGGAAATTGTTTCTACTGTAATAAATGCTCAATTCCTAGTCTCTAGTTGAGTCAAGCGACTAGTGGGTTGAGAAACTAAGTGAAGATAGTTTCTTAGAGAATATGCTCCGAGAGAAGACTCTGGAATTCCCTAAGTAAAATGTACAGCCAACTTTAACATCTGGCGTAGCTCTTTAGGGACTTTCATTTCTGTAGTTGTGTATATATTTGGGGCTCTATTATATGATAATTACAGGATAAATGCTATTAGTTTTGCTGTTTGCCAATAAATTTGTTGCTACTCTGTTGAAAATATAGTGCTAGCCTTCCAAGGATAAGCTACAAATCAAACTGAGCCCACATCACTTTAGCATTAGCTAAAGAGAAATGAGGATAAGGTGAAATAAAATGATTGCTGTTTGACCCCAGAAAGCTATGTAGTGCTCTATCTGGCTCTCCCTGGACTGAAGGAGTTCTCAGTAGCCCTTATTTTAGAACAGGTTATTCTAGTAAAGGCATTTCTAACAATAGTATATGCTTTGGGGGGTAGTTTTATATTTTTTCCAGTTTTGTCTCTTTCTGTCCTGTGAGTTAAATAAGAAGAAATCAGGCAGCAGAAGTAACTTATCCCAAGGTCACAGAAGCAGGCAGGTTGCTTTGAACCTAGGGCTTTTATTTCTAAATCTCATGTCCATTTGATCTTCCTTCCATCTAGTTCTTTTTGTGGGGAACCACCCTTACTTTTGGCAATTGGCGTTCCAGACAAGACCACAGATACAGTGCCATAGAGGAAGTGGGATACATTCACAACAGGTCACCAAAAACAGATTCCATTGAGCTTACTTAGAGATATGACAGTTTGAACAAGGATACAAAGATGAAAAGGGTCAGCTCCTAAGTAACATTCTGTAGCAGGAGGTCAGAGGAATGGCTGGTATAAAGGGAAGTGTGAAGTAAAGTGCCATCCGGTGGTTTAGAGCCAGTGTGAGTCATTTCAAGTTGGATTTCAGTGAGTGGGAAAGGAAGGACCAAATATCACAGATCAGAGCAATACTTTGGGACCATTTTGGCTGCAGCTTAGGATAGGCTAGAACAAATACTGGTCTAAAACCAGAGCACTTTAAATGTAAGGCTAAGAAATTGGTATATAAAGGAACTTAGACTTGGTGGAAAAACAATCACAAAAATCTATAAAACTCTAAGACTTGAGTCTACAAAACAATCCTAAGAAATAGCAGTACAGTTAAATCTCCACTAGCATTTTTATGCTTAGAATCACCAGGCGGTCCACTTTGGGGGCTCATACTTGCTGAGATTCAAGTCCTTGAAGATACTTGTTTCTTAAGGAGACGTATCAAAATTAAACAACTGTCCCAAGGTCATCCTTTCTAAACCTAGGGAAATGTCACCAGCGTCTTCAGCTGTGCTACAGCAATCCCAGCTCTAAAGAATGGCTTTGTGGGCTACTAAGTCAGCCACTTTCTTCAAGGGAAAGCACTTCTGTATTGTTTTTTTCCCCTTAGTGTCTTGGTACTCCACAAGGTTTTCTCTAATAGTGTAAAAACTTACCCTATCACTTCAAAAAAATGGCATACTGGGAGAAAACATCATAACCAATCCAATCTACCATTATGGACATATTAGTTCCATAATCTAATTTGGATTGGCACATTTTCACAGCATGAACTGTTACTTCTGATTCTCCTGTAGCATGGTACCTCTGTGGTCCAAAAGTATTACTGATTTGCTTAATGGATGAACGTAACTGGTTAGTATATATAACCACCATTGTTGTAACTTAGACGTTTTTAAAAATCACAAGTGCATAGTGGGTGTTCCTAGTATACTGTTAGCCTGGTTTTGGTTAAATGACTATGAAAAATTAAGTATGGTAGAGGTAATTTTAATCATTCATGCTATCCTGACTCTTGATAACGTGGGAGGAGAAAAGACAAACCCCAAACTGCTTCTAAATAGCTACAATTCACAAAACTCTTCATTTTTAGATATTGGGATCACCTAAAGATTTCTCTTAATATTTTTGTTTTCCCAGGGAAAACCTGTGGTAATTCAAAGTCACTAGTTTTCAGAGACAGGCCATGACCACAGCAGTTCTCAGGGTAAAAAGCTGAAAGACAAAAGGGGATTTGGGGCCCTCTGGTGTAGGGGATTAACTGTCCCATGTGCCTTCAGCCTCTGAAGGCAGACCTAAAACAGACCTAAAACAGCAACAGCATTTTTTCAGTTTACATGCTCTTATGCTCTTAGTAGTTTCCCAATGAAGAGGCCTTGTTGGGTGATAGAGGGTAGAGAGTCTATCCAATAGATCATTCCAATTCACAGTCAAAGCTTCATCATGTAAGACTCAGGACTGAAGGTAGTCAGCTTGAATTGAGGAAGAAATGTCTTCACTGCATTAGGGTTGGGGTTTGAGTGTGATTCAAGTGTAAATTCTGCAGCCTGGTTGGTTGACTGGTCCTTATATAAATCTTTCCTTTGGTCTCAGCTCTGTCTTATTTGGAAGGATTGTCTACTTCCATCTCTTTCATCTTGTCCCTTGTCATCCAGCTAGCTTCTTGGATACACCATATACCCGGAAAGATAATTGAAAAGGAATTTAAAATCTATGAATGACCATGTATGGATCTGTCAGCTGTTACTCTATCTTCTTACTGAATAAGTTTTTATAACTTTGTTAATTCCGTAATATCATTTTTAAAGTATTAATTAGCATGCTAAAGCTATATAATATAGAAGATTGAAGATGTCGTGGAAATGTTTAGGGAGATAGACATATAGAAAAATAGTGCTATGTGCTTTGCTTCTTTAGGTTTAGAGTCTTCAGATGTGTAGGAGGGGTTTTAATTATCCCAGCATCTGCTTATGCCATTTCATATTCATTTCTTCCACCCTGGCAGATCTGTGCCATAATTCTATCTACTCTTGCCTAAGTAAATCCCTTAGATCTTGCTCTTTGTCACCATCCCCCTAACAAATGTGACTTTGACCTCATTTGAACTCTGAATGAAGTACTGAAGATGAGTAGACATAGTTAATGAAACACTGGTTTTCAATTGTATACAAAGGTTCATTTTCAAAATCACCTAAGCTAGAAGCTTAGATGCCAGTCATTACCATATCACAAGTATTAATCACAAATTTAAATTGGTCCTTTTTTGAAAGGTACATTTGAAATTAATGGTTTGCCCAAATTTAAGCATTTTGGAAAATTGAGGACTCTTGCACAGTAAGTTGTTTTCAGCTAAGTCATTTGTACGATACTTACATAGATCTGTTTTCATGAGGCTTTCTAAAATGTAATATATGAAGGGAGATGTTAAACCATGCGGGGGTCCCTGATCACTGGCTTTTGGAAGAGCAGCTTATGTGTTAAGAAAAGCAGGCACAGGCTATTCTAAAGGGTTTTTCTACATTATTAACCTTACGTAATTTAGCTCGGAAAGGCTATCTTGGAGAATTGGGAACATAATAGTCATTGACCTAGATAAGTGACACTGAATTTCATTTTTTCAGGACTCAGATTTATAAATATCAATGGTTTTGAAACTGCTATTTACTCAACAGGGCAGTACTTAAGCCACCTTCCTGTCCCATTAGGAAGGTAATCAAGGAAGTTGCTTGGAGAGCATAAAATTGAGTAGTAAGAATTTCATCCAGGTAATAGAAACCAGATTATCCTCAATCTACAGTAGTGCTTATGAAAAGAGACCTCTAATTCCACAGGTGAGGCAGGTTACCATCTATTTTTTCCTTTGATACAAGATAATGCTTTTGTACCTTAAACATAACGATTGGGGGCCTCCCCTGGTGGCGCAGGCGGTTGAGCGCAGCACTATGAAGCTGTCTGCAGCCTGGGCAGCGCCAGTTTGATCCTGGCGAGGGTCCCACATGGTGCAGCAGACCTCTCCTGTCTTGCCTGCTGCTCCCCTCAGCTGTATATTTCATCAGTCTACCTGCTCTGTTCCTCACTCTGTCTATGGTGAATCCTCTCAGCCTCACGCGCATCTGGCCTGAACCCGGTTCTTGTATAAATAAATAAATCTTAAAAAAAAATAACGATTTTTTTTTTTTGTTTGTTTTAACGTAACAGTTTGTGTTCATTTGCTGGTTTCAGTCTGAGGCCACAATGTCTGAATACCATAGATCCTAATACCACAGATCCGTGGTAAGCATTCTTTTTGAACAAAACACAAAGGTGAAATCTGATTTGCAGTTTTCACCTTGTTTAAAGTAGAATTTAAGTTTACGCCATTGCAGCACTTTCTGGATTTTGAAATTCCCTTTTTACAGTCTTTTATAGTAGTCTCATCCCCACAAAAAAAAAAGACAGCAATTTTCAGTAACACGCTTTTTTAATGAATATTTGCAATCTTTTTGGTAATTCTTGGCCTGCATCATTTCACCATTAACTCTAATAAAATGATAAAACAAATGCAGCTGGCAAATTTTTGGAAGAAGCCTGGTTTCTGAAAAGCTGATGCAATTCCATTGGCGAGGATGTGGAAGAGCTAGCACTTACTGAGTGAGCGCTTACTTATACAGGATCTAAGATGTTTAATAGTCATTAACACTGAACAATTTTACAAGTATACTTTTTATAGACAGGGAAATTGGTGCTTTGAGAGGTAGATTATTAGTCCATGATTGTGCATCAAAGAATGAAACACTTCTAGGTTATGATCTTTGATACAAACACCTTCACATCCAAACTGTTAGTCATTTCTTGCCAGATTTGCTTATTCTGGCTCTTTAGTTTTTAATTTTGATACATAACTCTTTGCTAGTAACCTAAATCTTAAATTTAAGGCTCTTACATTTTATTTTATCAAAATCGTTATGCTTGGACTTGGTAGTAATCTCATTAATACCTTAGTCTTTTAGCTAAGATTTAGTGAATTAATGTTAATTTACAGCATTGTCCTGGGTTTGCCACTGTCCCACCAGTTACTCACATAGAAGAGCAGTGCAGTCCTCACATACCTTGAGCATTAAGTGATCCCTACTCTGTAGTGAAGGTGTGCCCACAGGCAAAGATGTGCTACCTTTTCCCCTTCAAATTGATGGAGTTAACGTGCCTGACTAGCTATTGCCTTAGATCTTAGAGTTTCAGAACTTGGGGGGAAACTGGGAATTGCTGAATGACTGTCAATACTGTCAGCCTGGAACTTTTGGACTGAGGAGGTTGAGTTCCTGTTGCTTCCCTTGAGGTGAATCCTATGCTGGTTTTGAACTAGGAAGGTCCAGCAGTTCCTCCTCCAGGAGGGAGGGAGGAAGCTAGGCAGATGGAACTAGTATAATGCAAGTCAAAAAGTTATTACCTACACTGGGATTAAACTTTGCTCTGAATCGATTACTTTTTCTGGTGAGAACTGTTTACATTTATATCAAGGCAATGCACCAAGGTAATTTTGTAAACATTTGTGTTAGAGTTGGTTAAGATATCAGTTACCATCTATAAAAAACCACTATTTGGTTATTTATTATAGCTTTTTTCCAAAAACTTTTAGGTGAATTTCAGTCTATCTTGGCCAAAAACTTTAATTTATAAAATAGATGTGTAGTAATTATTTGCGGTGTTATTGAAATAGTTAATCTCCAGGATATTCTTTGACAATAATTTGATTTTTTTTTAATGTTTGCACACTTCAGGCTGTTGTAGATCACAGATTGCAGACATTTCCTGCGAAGGGCCAGATAATGTTTTAGGTTCGTATGCCGTATAGTCTCTGTTGCAACCACTCAACTCTGCTGTTGTAGCACTAAAGCAGCCATAGACATATGTAAAAAATGAGTGTGACTGAATTCTCATGAAATGTTATTTATGAACATATATGAAATTTGAATTTCATAAAAATTTAAAATAGACGCCATTTTTAGCCCACAGCCTGTACAAGAAAAGGCAATGGGCTATCACTTGCCAGCCCTGTTCAAGATCATAAATTATAACTTCCTATTACCAAATGGAGCAACTTTTGCTCATTTATATAGGATTGGAGTATGAAGTGTGCCTCTTTCCACCTAGTTGTTAGTGTAAAAATAAGTACTCCCTATACCAAGCTACAGCTTTACATGAATTTCCTTATTCCTTTCTCATAGCCCCTCTTATCTTTAATTATTCTTACATTTTATAGATTAATTACTATGCTAAAGCTATATAATATAGCTCTAGAAGACTGAGGATGTTGTTGAAATGTATAGGTGGCTTCATGAGTGGGGATAGGCATATCAGAAAACTGCTTTGTGCTATGGGATGAGCACCTGTGGCGTCATACTTCTTTTTAGAAGAATAAAAAGTCTATAACTAAAGAACCACTGATGTAATAAAGTTCAGTGCACAAAGCTCTGTGACTAGTAAACCAAGTGTCTGCTTTTATCCTTTGTTAGTATTTAAGAATAGCAGTTTTATTCTCCAGTCTGGTCATTTAAAATGACATCAGTAGGTGCAGAATGATTTAACGTGGTCATGTTACTACCTTTCTGAATTTAGAATTACACAGTATTTACAGAGGTTCTCAGCGATTCCTCTTTTATAATGTGTGTGCCCTTCATAACTTTAATGAAATTTAAAATGGATTAATGTGGAGGAGACTTACAACAATGTAAAATTATGCTGTTTCTTATATCCATGGTGCTGCTTTGGCAGGGAGTAAGCAGTGATGGTTGTCTTGCAGGTGCTGCTGGTGAGCAGTAGTCGGTACCCAGACCAATGGATTGTCCCAGGAGGAGGAATGGAACCTGAGGAGGAGCCTGGTGGTGCTGCTGAGAGAGAAGTCTATGAAGAGGTGAGAGGAATATTAGTTCTCCTTTCACATTAACTGTGCTTAGGGAACTGACAAGGCAGTTTTCTGTGTGAGGGCCACAAACAGGGCACTTTGCTGCATAACACTGAAGAGCAGGTGAAAAGACAGGCAGGCCACACCAGTATTTTGCTGTTTACTTAGTTCTGCATTTTTAAACATGTGACTATATAGGTAGCATTTTGCTAAGCAGATTCATTTTCTACCTTGTAAAAATGAGCTAAATTCAATGTCTTCCAGAATTGTATAATGTACAACTTCTGTTATCAAACTTAACTGATTGCTGAGCAATATAGAACATGATGGCTTTACCCCAGAGCAGTCTTGTTACATTGAGCAGGAACACACAGGCTTTAATAATATGCTCTAATTCTTTTTTCAAATGAGTGAGAAAGAAGCAAATTGTTTTTTGTTTGGTCTTAAAGTTTAGTAAAATATGTGTGCACACATGCACAAAAGCATACATGGCCCCTTTGTCTTCTTAACATACAGTTTAAGAGAGAGAGAATTTGCTCTTACTCACAGGCAAAACAGCATAGATTAAGTGCCATAAAAATTTATTGAACAGCAGTGATGGCATAAATGGGAAACAGATGCTAAAGTTCTCTCAGTGGGTCTTGGTGTATAGTTGGAAGGGCTTAATAGAGACAGATCTTGAAGCATAAACAACTTTATGAGGCAAAGAAAGGAGATCAGTTCACACAGAAAAGTCTGTTTTCATTGATGGAAATTTGTCCCAAATTGGTAGAACGTCTAGTTTAGTTCAGTCCTTGCCTTTTCTTATAAAGGACAATAGATCTGATCAATAGAAAGGTGAATGTGAAACAAATTTAAGCCATGTCTTACAGCAAAGCATAGGACATGGATTTCAGCACAGCCAAAAAGAGCTCCACAGGAACAGGCTTGGTATGGGAGGGCTCCTGTGTTTAGATTCAAAAATTGAAACTTCCAGAAAATAGCTTTCATATCAATTACATTATGAAAGGTAAAAATTTTACATTTCATCTTTTTAATAGGCTGGAGTCAAAGGAAAATTAGGCCGACTCCTGGGCATATTTGAGGTGAGTTACAAAGATAATTCTCTCTGCTGATAATAGAATTAAATATCACTGGACCAAGTAAATTATAAGTATTAGGAGGGAATGAAGTAAAGCTACTTAATTTTCCTATACCGTAAGTTTTATACAACATTATTACAGTAGTAATTACCTCTGTTGCAGAACAATGGAGCGGATACAGAAAGGCTTTTCTCTGGCTTTACTGTGCTGGTTGGGTTTAGATTTTCTTTTAGGAGGCACAGTATTCTTAATTTTAACTTAAGGGCTTGGGACTGCTATAGATGCTTTCTGGAAATGTACCTCTTACTTTAAATGGTAATACATAACAGTAACTTTATCCTTACAGGACTGTGTGAGGATACAAAACTTGGGATATGCAGACTACAGCCTAAAAGAATAGAATTTTCTCCAATTTAATCCCTATTACTGAAGGCAGATGGAATTTGTGGAGAAGGGAATTTGAAAGTGATAGGAATTCTATGGGAAGCAGGGAGAAGTGAGATCAAGACATGAGACCCAAGCCATTCTGAAATACATTTGAGCCCCAGATTTAGACCTACTTACATGGCATAACAGACACACTATGACTCTCCTCCAAGACACTATGGAAGGGTTAAGCTCAGTCCTTCTGGTAATGATGTGTCTTTAAGCCTTTTTACGGGAATTCAGGAAAAAAACTCTATTCAGCACTTCATCGGATTGAGTTCCAGAAGATAATAATTGAAGTTGTTAAACATTGCCAGAATTCAGCACTTGCTTTACCCAGTTCAATAGCACCATCTCCTGGTTAAATCAAAAAACATGTTGAGGGTTTTCTGTTAACTCACTTAAAGCTATCTACCATGGGAAGGGTATAGTAATAAGTGCTTTACAAACATTTACAAATACTTAAATTTCATAGATCTGAGTGGAAAATAATGTTATCTTTCCCTTTAGAAAACATAAGAGAAAAATAGAATTGTCCACCATTCACCCTGGTGATTTCTGTGACTTTATGAACCTCAGCATGTAGATTAAAATGCTTTTCTTTTTATATTCAAGCAGAACCAAGACCGAAAGCACAGAACATATGTTTATGTTCTTACTGTCACTGAAATATTAGAGGATTGGGAAGATTCCGTTAATATAGGTAAGTTATCTTTCCTTTTAACATCTTAAATCATTGATTACTGAGAGATTATCAGTACACATATGAATTACCTTAAAACTCTTCCCCAACATGTTATCTAAGCCTTTTCTAAAAAAGTCATTGTGGGGGAGGAGCACCAGCCATCATTATGGTTAATTATTAGTGTTGATTGTGTTGTTTTTACTACTACTCTTGTAAACAATGACGTACTATTTTCTAGGAAGGAAGAGAGAGTGGTTCAAAGTAGAAGATGCCATCAAAGTTCTTCAATGTCATAAGCCTGTACATGCAGAGTATCTGGAAAAACTAAAGCTGGGTTGTTCTCCAACCAACGGAAACCCCACAGTCCCCTCCCTTCCAGATAATAACTCCTTGTTTGTAACCGCTGCACAGACCTCTGGGTTGCCATCTAGTATAAGATAGAATGAACAGGGAGGATCTCTCCTACCAAGTACAATCTTGTGGGAGAGCCTTATTTTCCTTGGCAAACATCTGAATGACGCTTGCAAACTGTATGAATTTGCCATGCAGGGTTTTCAAACAATTTGCCTGTATTTCAGATGCTTTCAAATCTTTTTTTTTTTTAAATAGTGTAAAATATTTTAATAAGCCAAAGCCATGTGGGATTTTTTTTAGATGCCTTAACTCTGTCCTCCTTCCCACCTCCCATGTTATTTCAGCCATCGGTTATTCGCAGCAGCTTTTCAAGGTTTCTGTCTATTTGACATTCTGGTTTTTGTCAGATCAATTTGCTTGTGGGCTTATTTGCCCACTAAATTGTTTTCTTATTCACCTCATTAACATATTCAAGAAATGCTCCTGTTGTGGGAATTTATAAAATAATTCTTGGTATTAAATCCATCCATCCAGAAGTTGTTCCATGGGGTCAAAATTTTAATTTGTGAATTCCAGATTTTGGCTATTTCTGTATGACCCAATAACTCTTTCCAGACAAGAGTCTTAATTTTCTATTTATAGGCATCTGTCAACTGATTGTCTCAATTTTTTTAATACTCAACACCCTTTTATTAGGCGCCTCACTACAAATTTTGTCTGTTTTGACAAGTGATATATAATGTCACACGGTACTTGATAAGGCTATTTCCTCTATAACTCAATAGTCCTTTTAACACAGTAAAACTCTACAGTTGGTGATTTTTTTTTTTAGGGGGTGGTATTGTAAGCAAAATGCATGTAGTAGATATATCTTATCATGAAAACTATATTCATGGATTTTGAGTTAGCATGTTCAGTTGCCAATTCCCTCTATCCACATTCTCTCTCAGAATGTCTCATCTTTTATAGGTTTCAATAGTTACTGTTTATCACAGGCATTAAAACATACCTGAACGAAGAAAAATTTTGTCTTACACTTGACTTTATACTCACTCAAAAGCAAGAATCCCATCTAAAGCACATGCATACCTTAACTGAAACTCCCATTCTCCCCATCCAGATCAGAAATGAGGTGGGAGGAAAAACCCTTGAAAATAAAGTGGGGCTGGGGTTGTAAATACTGTGGCTGGTGAGTGTAACGTAGAAAATAAATGTAGTTATATATTCTACAAATTGTCAACCTTTTAAAAGTATAATTGCTGCTAAACGTAGAGTACTGTTACACTTAAGGAAAATTGGTGCCATTGTTTTGAAAATGAGATCTTGTGCCATAAATGCAGCTGAACTAAATATTACCATTAGTTCACAAATTGATGGTGTCAAAGGAATGAGTAAAATAGAAAACTTTTAGCCAGTGACATTTTGTTCTAAATTATGTAATGTGATCAAACATGATCATCCAGGATTTTTATATTTTTCTTTTTACAGAGGTTATTCTGGGTGTTTTTTAAAAAGAAAACATTTTAGATCCCACAAATTGACAATTTCTATCACTCTTCAATAGACTAAGATTCTTTTTTCTCAGTAAACTCTGAGGTTTCTTTAAATTATATATTTAACGCAACAGAGAAACTGGATTGTTTTTGTATATAAGACTGCGTCTGCCTAAAATGCTGTCACAAGTACTGGGGGGAGGGAGCGTTGGTTATCTTGTACATGATATTCTTAGAGGTAATGCATGAACTTATTTTATAAACTTGGACTATGTATTTTACTTGTAAAATATGTACAGTATTAATGTCAGCCATCTCTCAAAAGTGAACCTATAAATATTGTTGTATAATTTTCTTTGGTCAGAAACATACGGACTCAGTAGTGCCGCTTTGTCAGGATTTTCTTCTTTGCCATTTAGCAAACACCTTTCTTTAGTCTATGCAACTAGCAACTTCCAAAAGTAGAGGAAGGACCTCAAGATTTATTTCTATTAAGAGACTCAACAGTTTGAATCTACTCCGGGATAACAAAGTATGTGCTATCTCAACTCTCCCAAGTTTAGCGTGCTGGGACTGTCAGCTGTACTTTTGGTGGGTAGTCAGATAAAATTGGGTAGCTAAATTTTTCAGTCCCATATGCCTCCTAAATAAACAAACGTACAGTAAATTGACTTTCAGACACAAAGTAGTAACTATACTGTGTGTCTATTTTTGGGTCTATTTTTAAATAGGTGAAAAATTTCCACCCAAACACATGCCATTCAATTTTCTGTCGATCACAGTTGTATAAAGCAACAAAAGCTGAAGAAGGGGGGTGGGGGGAAAGAAGGACTGTTGTATACACTTGACATTGCTTTGCATGGTCTCATTTGAGATGATTGGTGTAAGAATCTTGACTTTTTTATATATTTGAAAACATCGAATAAAAATGGAAATAAATTCTTTGTCTTTTCCTGACATAATTGGACATTGTTCAAGTTGAAATTTTGCCTGTTGTTCTGCTTAACTGTTCTTCCACGGATGATCACATACAGTATTTTAGTAGCACATTTATGTATTTCCCATGACCTTTCCTAGTGTGATCCAATGGGTTTGGAGGAACTCTGCTCACCAGTAAGGTGTTATTGCCACTTCCCCCAACAGATAAACTTCTCATCTTAGGCACCAGTCTAATGGTGGGTGTACTGTGTCATCTTACTGCTCTCTCCCTGAAAGGGTTTTGTTACAGTTCTTTTTCAAGCTCTTACTCTGTAATTGCAGTATCTTGCCAGTACATTCTATACTGCTACCACTTTACCACAGCTCTGTTTTAAAAGAGTCACTGCTAGGCACCCTGCTCACCTGTGTTCCACCAAAATACTACTTCCCTGAGACACCAATTTCAGGATCCTCACATGAATGTCCCATTCTAATCTCATTTGGGTTTTTTTGATTGTTAAATTGGAGAAAGCCTGGCATTTTCCACTATCTTCACATAAGAATGTAAGAATTTTCTACAGGCCTCTTTAGGCAGAATAGGCAGAATTTTGTAGACAAGTGTCACAAGACTAGTTAAACAGCATTTGAGTTTACTGAAGTGATCTTAATTAACAATGTCATGGATAGTATGTTGCCTTGTAGTTGGTTCTGCCTCAAGGTTTCAGCTAATACTTTCACATATAAATAATTTTTCTGGGAGATACACAGTAATAGCTGTTTTATGCTCAGCATTGGCTGGCGCTATAACATTTCTGCCCCCAAGGAGTGTATGTATATATGCCATAGAGGTAGGTAGCGCATCAGCCAGTGTGTTTAGTAAATTCCTGAAGTGTCCTTCAAGATGTTATAGGTGTATGGGTTCTTTTTTAAATTCACACCATCTTCAAACAATTTTATGTAAAAACATGGAACTAGAGACAGGCTGATGTGATATCATCCTTGGTGCTACTAACCCTTTAATAATTTCCTGGCTAGTGTCATTAGGTGAATTTTAGCAGTTAACGGGAAAGGGACACCTAGGCCTAGTTTAATAAAGCAAAGATCCAAATTTACTGTGTGTCTCATGGCACCATGTCTTCTCAGAAATTAGTCTTAAATTTCTCTACTTTGAGTGATTAACAAATGATCCTAAAGTTGCTCTTCTGCATTTTAACAACTGACACTTCCCAAAATGTGGAATACTGTCCTCATGACATCACATTTCCTGGTTCTTAGCAAACACCAGTGCCAATATGTAAAATCTTCCCATTTTCTAAGTTTTTACTCATATTTAGTCCTTAAATTAGTGAAAAATGTTTTATTTGGCCATCAATGTGTATCCAAGTACCTTAAAAATAAACATGCCTTTTGATCAAGTAATTATAATAGGAATCCAACTAATCTCTAGGAATGTGGACAAAGGTTTATGTAGCAACATCAGGCAACAAAAATGTGTAGGACATGGGACTAAAACGCCCAGACCTAAATAAACAATGGTTAACTTGTATCCTATAATGGAATAAAAAAATTATACTCAAGCAAGGCTCTGGTCACTTAAACTAGTATAATCTTTGAGAAATCAACTGAGTAGTTACCAAAAAGTAAAATATAAACAACCCTTTCACCCAATAATTTCACTTCTGGGAAATTAGTCAAGAGAAATACTTGGACAAGTTGCACAATCTAAGTATGTTCCAAAAATTGTATTGATTGCAGAATTTATTCTGCCATTAATTTAATGTACAAAAGGACTAAAGTCAACAGACATTTTATGCTACCAGAAAGCTATACAGCCACAGGTAGTAAGGGGCTTTCAGTAACACTGAGGAAAGCAGAACAGAGCACAGCATTACCTATTGTCACATTTTTTTTTTAAAGTAACATTGGTTTACAACACTATCTTCTTCATATGTATGTTACCACACTCTACCCACCACCAAGACACTCAGTCTTGCACTAATGTCCACTGGGGCCCCTCCACACCCTTTTCTCCAAACCTCCCCTGTTCACGTCTGATAGCTTCAGTTCTGTTTTAGGGTTTGTTACTGGTTTGGTTCTATCTGAAGGTCACTTTAAAGGAGGCTGTATAGCTCTGATTTTTAAACATTGTAATTTCAAAACAAATTTGTATATCTCATACATGAAACAATTGTGTAATAGATGCTCAATCTGTACATAACTAATTAATGTATATACATCAAAAGGGAAAAATAGGGCCTCCCCTGGTGGTGCAGGTAGTTAAGCGTCACACTGTGAAGCTGTCCGCAGCATCTGCAGCACGGGTTCAATCCCGGCCAGCCAGTGAGGGTCCCACATGGCGAGCAGACCTCTCCTGTCTCGCCCGCTGCTCCCCTCAGCAGTGTATTTCGTCAGTCTGCCTGTTCTGTTCCCTGCTCTGTCTCTGTTGGATCCTCTTACCCTCCCGCGTATCTGGCCTGTACCCCAGTCCTTGTATAAATAAATCAATCTTTAAAAAAAAAGAAAGGGAAAAATAAAACTACATCACAAATCTTTTCGCTAATTGCTATTGGACTATAACAGTAATTTTGCTTTTTAAACAGGTGGAGGGTGGGGTAAAACTCAGCCTACAGGCAAAACCAAGCCCATGGCCTGTTTGTGTACAGCCCACAAACTTAGAATGCTTTTTTACATCTTGTTTGAAAAACCTTGGGGCATGTAAAAATTAAATTTTACCAGATCACATCATGCCCATTCATTTACAAATTGTCTAGATGCTTTCTCACTACAATGGCCGAGTAGCTGAGACAGACCTGTGACCCACAAAACCCAACACACCTGCTTTAGAAGGAAAAAACACTGACTACAAAAAATTTGGCCCTATTCCCTTGGTTACTCAGTCCTAACACCTCATGCCAAAACTGACAGAAAATAGCACCAAGTTCAAACCTAGTGCAGCCAATCTCTGTCTTAAAGAGGCTTTTGAAAGATTGTCCTGAATACTCTTAAATTTAAACCAGAATATTTCATAAACTTGCTATGAAAATTAAATACTGGGATTAATCTAGATCTAAAATCACCCAATTTGTAAGTTATTTTAAAAGGAGTCATGTGGTAAGAAGAGGTAACGTAAAGAGGAAACACTAATTATTCTAGATAGTAGGAATGAGGTTATTCTTCCCTAACTCCTATTTTTTGGTCCATAGGTATGATTAGCAGAAATGTTAAAGCTCGTTAAAGAACACCGTTAAATGCACTTTCATGGGATAACAGTCAGTTATTGCTCTGCTACAGGAGACAATAAGCAAGGTCTAAACAGTTACTATTTGCTTCTACATCAGAATCTGAACCAACCACAAGAAGTCAGTATTCAGCTCTATAATCAAGCCTACATCATATACTCGAAATGCCACACCCTCAAACACATCTGAAATCAGCTGAAAGGTGGTAAAGGTACAACTAAGGGGAAGGAAGAATGACCCAAACACTTCATGTTATGTTCTACTCTTAACAGGAATGCTTGTAATCTGATTCCCAGATCTGAGACCAATAGGAACTTGCCAGAATTGTGAGATAAGGCCATAGCAAAGTCAACTCTTAGAACAAATCTTCCCAATTCCCAGCTTCAGTAATAAATTAGTGAAGGGGTAGGGTATAGTTAAGGAAACAGACAAAATATCACCAGTCTGGGTGGTGGATTACAGAAGTTTATTCTTTGTATTTCTTTCAAGTTCTTACATTCAACATATTTTTGCTTTTGTGATCATTGTCAGTTAAAAAATAAACCCTGATATAATTCCTTAAACTAGGTAGCATGCTAAATAGCTAAATGAAATGTTGCCCCCAGCCCCAAAATACATTACTTCAATGAAATATTACATTTTTCTTAAATAGACTGATGAATTAGGTGTCCTTTAATTATGGCATTTTAACTTTTGGCCAGCTTTTCTAAGTAAGGCTGTATTTTTAAACATTTGCAACAAAAACAGATGTGATTAAAGTAGTCAAAAATTTCCTGAACCTATCAGATAGAAAAATAAAACCAATTCTTAACATTTTCATGGCACCATTTAGTTCCATTTAGCTAAAATTGTGTTTATAATGACTTATAGGATACCAGCTTTCCTCTCCACATGCTACTTTAACAGTGCTAAACCATAGCACCTGTGGCTTTTATATATTAATTTGTATTTCAACTTATTTTTAAACATTTCTGAAATTTTGTTACAAGTATGTTCTTGATCTAGAGCAGGGTGTAAGCTCTACATACTTCAGATCTAATATCTTAGCCTCTGAGAGGACCAATGACAAGTAGTGTAGAAGCAAATAACAACAAAGTAAACAACATTTAAAAAAATAAACATAAAGCTTTTATCAATGCCTCGGGGTTTCAGAGAAGATCCTGAAGGTGCAGAGTTGATTTGTGAGAAGTCACTTCTTAGATTCCTATCCCAGGGTTTAGCACATGCTGTTACCCCTGCCAGAGGTGTCCATCTGGCTTGAATCCAGAATAGCAGCCCCTGCCAAGTATTTCCTTTTGCCATGCAGAGTTGTAACTATTTGTCTGTGTCCCCTCGCTCATTATAAGGTTCACAGGGAAAGCCTTGTGCCAGTCTCATTCACCTTATCATTCCCAACAAGTAGTACAGTGTTGGGCATATAGTAAATATTTCTGTCAAACTGTTTTCTTTAACTTAGAAGTTACAAAAACAAAGGTTTACAAGGAAACAGGACTAAAGGAGCAGGTAGGGTTGGAGGGGATGCTAGTCCATAGGAAAGTAACTGGACAAGAAGACAATGACAACTATTGAGGGCTGCTGCTCAGCTCCTGCCACTGGGTGGCACACACAATGGTGGGTAACATCTGCTGTCAGACCTTCAGATCATCCATTCTAGTTAGCAGATTTCTTGATTCTCATGTGATCTTCCTAAGTTTTAAAAATACTGGCATTAAATTCACAATGTTTTAACCAACCACAGTGTGTCCGCCAAGGAAAGCAGGCCCAAAGCCAGATGTAGCTGCCAGTTTTTGACCTCTGCTTTGATCTTCCGTCTCCCTGAAATCCTAAGAAAGCACACTGGCTCTGGTTTCATACCTTTGGGTTGAGAAAGGAAGTTTTGCCAGAACAATGGGGACTTACCAAAATTACAAAGAAAAAAATCAAGATGCCTTGAAATAAGGAACTCATATATTTGAAATAAAAACTTACTCCATTTCTTTACTTCTATAACTCACAAACTCAGGAAACATCAAAGCCCTATTTTAGGTATTTGTAGTGCAATAGATCTGGAATTTCATACCATGTAAATCCACTACCATCTTCTGCAGAACAGTGTCGTTGCAATAAATGTAGCTGAGTTTTAGCTGCTTCAGTTCATTTTGGCCCCAAAATAAAATTCAGTTTCCTTAGATGCAAAATATCCTCTAAACAATCTAAGAATTGTTATAAATAACTTCTATTAATAGTTTTAAATTTACAATATTAGGATTAGTTATGAACAATTTTATTCTGAATTAAACATTTGTTACCAAGCAAACATTTGGAAGGATACCAGTTACCAGTCATCAAAAAACTTTTATATGTTGAAAATGTAATTTTAATAGATAATTTCTTCAACTTACATAAGAGCACAATACACCACATTCTGAAGAAACTCCAGAAGTTACGAGAATAAGAGTGGGGAAAATTCGGTGAGCTACAACATCCATTACCTTCAACTGCAAGAGACAAAGGTGCCAACCAAGCTAACATTTACATACTTATGGCTGGTTACAGTGATGACAGTAATAGGAAGACTCAGCAATCAGATATGGAGAGGGATGGGAAAGAATAGTTTTGTGGGAGGAAGAACTCTGTTAATGGAGAAAATTACTGAATATCAAAGAATAAAAGGAGCTCTCATCACAAATACAAGAGGGATGAAAGTAAGAATAACTGAGGATGTGATCGCTCGAAGAAACCTTTCCGATGACACTTACGCAAGCTGGTTGCTTGAGATTTGCTCATCAGGTCTATAAGAAAGACTCATAAATGCCTCAGCAAATCCCAAATGATTATCAGATTGGTGTTTCCTAATAACACACACCAGTGGAGTTTGCAAACAAGAATTAAGAAAAAGGTCGTAACCCAAATGCCAGACACAAATGTGGCACATATGAAAGTCCTACACAAAGTCTGTCACAGCTGCTGCTTTGCTGTGACTCTCCTGTACAGTAATTTTCAAACATTGTGGCAAGACACCAATGATCATCTAACGGTAAGACAAGACAGAAACATTTACTTCAAATTTCTAAGAGGTAAAAAAATGTCAGGTACTGATGCTGTGTGCATGCTCAGAGCCAGCTTTTAAATACTCCATTTAGTGATATCTTTAAACAAATTTGCATCAGTGAAAAGAAACTGGCAAAATCCACCTCTTGCCATTCAACTTGTCAGATGGCGAAGATCAAAACAGAATGTTACCATCAGTTTTAACTTTTAAATACGATTGTCACATTGGGAAAATGAAATAAACACAGTAAAATAAACTGTACAAAGGCAAAGTAGAATAACAAAAAATATTTTACTAAAACATAAGATTTACAGAAGTTTCCAGACAAGCCATACAAAATGGTCACAAGCTTTTTCTTGAAGGGAGGATTCTACACTTGACAGCAAAGTCACAATGTTATTAGTGAGGGCTGTGATGTTTAATGTTCCCATTTTGGTTCAAACAATCAAGCTTGTCCATCTACAGCGTCTAAAGTTAGACTTGGCTAGAGAGGATATTCTAAAGAACTGGTTAGCTGCTTTAAACCAATGCAATTAGATCACCTTAAAAAGGGGGAAAGGAACCCATAAAATTAAAATAAAACTACCCCCCCTCAAAAAAATAATAAAATAAAGAAAACACCCACACCCCCGCAGCTAACCCTGACAACTACCTTCATTCACAGTGCTTTATACTTAAACCATGATGGGGGAAATGAATAAAAGCAGAAAGGGGCCACTGCTTTTAAACGTTTCACAACAATCCAGATGATACTTCTAGCCTCTGCTCATGCTTTACAACAGTGAATCAGGACAAGACATAGATTTGCTAATGTGCATTTAATCACCAAAGGACTGAAGATGTCTGGGCTTTATTCTGTAATGTTTCTAAGACTGTGTCCATTAAATGCAAACAAAAAAGGAAGAAGTCTTGGCAGAACAGGAGAAGTGATGCACACTTGATGATCAGATCGGTTTAAATATTATTCATGGCATATAGCCTAGTCCATGCTCTAGCTGTAGACAAAAACAAACATGCAATTACTATCTTACTTAGTTCACCATTACTTTTCAAACTCTGTAAAATGTAAACAAACACTATTAAGTCAATTATGGAAATGACATGCTATTATAATCTCTTAAATGCATGCATTTTCAATAATGTGGATCAGAGGTGAAAGACTAATTACCAAACAGTTGAATGAAATTCAGAAGTTCTATAAAATTCAACAGGATGAAGAATTGTCTAGATACATAATGCTCCCACTAATTCTGTTAAAATCTGTAGCAGGAAGTTTATTGATTCCCAGTCCTACAGCCATAAACTGATACATACTTTAATTGAAAGGATTATGAAAACATCTCAAAAGAGTTCAAAGGTTTTCCATTACTTTACACATTGCTAGATGAATAAGAGGCGGCCCATATTTGCTAATCAAACATAGTTCACACCAGAGCCTAAAATCTCTCAATCACAGGTTGTCTAAATTTTAGAGGTAACAGGCCATTAACTGAGATCGAATATTTTTTATTATGAGAAATTTACACACAACGAAAGCAAGATGTCAATTACTCCTTCTGATATATATGTTCCCTTTTTGTTAAGACTTTTGAAAGAAGTTTTTCTAAAAGTAGTACAAATTTATTTTAAAAGTGGAGGTGGAACAGAAGAAATGAATATTGAGTACCTGTTTCTATGGCTTGGGCTTCGTTGGTCTTCCACTGCTCCGCTACATCATTTGCTAATGGATCATCTGGATTGGGAGCACTTAACAAAGCCTGGATCGATAGCAGAACTGTGCGGATCTGCAGTGCTGGAGACCACTTATCTATGAAGGCAACGGGCCCAAAATGATAAAGCATGAAAATATAGCCTAGAAGTGTTGATTTCCCTCCCTCCTATTTCCCTCAGAGGTTTTTTATATAAGGCAAGATCACAATGTTCAGATTCTCAATATGGAATGCTTAAGAGAAAAAGGAGAAATTGTAATAAGCATACAGTGATAAAGAGAACACTTACCTTTCAAAATATCTAAACATATTCTTCCCAACTTGTCTACATTAGGATGATAAATTTTGGTCATGAAACGTACTTTAGGGGCTGCCATTGGGTATTCTTCTGGAAGGAATAGTTCAAGTTTAAAAGTCCCTCCCTCAAAGGGGGAATCCTGGGGGCCAGCAATGACCACATGAAAATAACGGGCGTTGCTTTCATCTGGTTCTGCTTTAATGCCGGGGACTGGTTCTGCCAGCAAACGCTGGGTTTCCTACAACAGAAAAACATAACACATCTGTGAAACAACGTCATTTTGTTAAAACACTAAATAATTACAAATTTCATCTCCTGAAACTGGACATAAGAGAACCTCTAATTTCTTAATGTGTTTTTATTTTAAAAATGCAGAGCTCAAAGACGACCATTTAATCACAATCAGCTAAGTGCGACTACAGGCAAATACTGATGACTTACACCCATTCCAGGCACAAATATCTCTAAATGGTATGATAAAATAAGGGTAATGAAATTGATTCTACACTCCATTAAAGAAAAAATGACAAGGTAGCGAAGGAAGAAAGAAAGAAAACAACACTAGGATCAGCACCTCAGTAAATCAACTTGCTAATTTAAACTCTTCTATTCAGACTGTTTAGAAAGTAAAATTAACTATTGATAGTTCTTAAATTCACTGAAAATCTCCCCTCTGAAAAATACAATGGCATGAAGGACAAATAACAAATGCTTAAACACTAAAACAGGGCTAGAGAAACATCTAACCACGCTGATTAGGATTAGTTTCTAAAATTGACAGTAAATCTCGAAGACCTTTACTGATGCTCCCCAATGATCATTTCACTAGTTCTCTTTAGGAAAGAGTCTCCTTCTCTTCCAAATAACATTCTTCCTCTTCTCTCTCTTCCAACCACCAACATCTCTATCCTCACGCTTGGCTGATGACTCTGCTTCCTATTCCTTGAGGAAACAGAAACTTCATAAGCTCCCATGGGAGGAAGCTCCCACGCCCGCATCTGTCTGCCTTCTCTGCTGTTACTACGGATGAAATGTCCTCCTTTGCTCAAGACTAAGCTCTCCTCTTCAGCACTAGATCTCATCTGCTCCTCACCCACTCAAGGGCACGGCCGTCAAATTTCTTTCCTCTCCTGAATCATCAGTTTCCTCCCCTTACTGAGCCTCTCCCCAAACTGTCCAAACTTGCTTTAAGTATTCCTAGTAAGGGGAGAAATAGACTTTGAACTCACTCTCTCCAATGAGCTACTGCTCCCAAACTTGCCTCCTCTTTGAAAGTTATCTATGCTTCCTTACCGCCAATGTCTCCTCCCCCCTTCCTATCTTGAACAAAACTGTTCAATCAAGCCCTCACCACTAACCTGTCTGTGGAGGTCACCAATGATTTCCACATTATTAAATCAAACGGCCAGCGCTTCATCTTCATCTTACTTGACCTAAATGCAGCTGGTCTGCCTTCCTTACAAGGCCTCATCCAGCTTCCTATAGCCACACTCTCTGGCTCTCTTCCTACTTGCCTGGCAGCAGTCTCCTTGCGAGTTCCCTCTTCCCCAGTACCAGGACTCTTGTCTCTGTCTCCACACCTCCACAGTGATCTCATCCAGTTCAATGAATTTAAGTACTAAATATACCCTGGGGCCTTCCTAGTGGCACAGGGGTTAAAGTCTCAGCACTATCAACCTATCACCAGCCACTGCAGCAGGAGTTCTCTCCCCGGCCAGGAGCAAACCACATGGGGCAGCAGACCTCTCCTGTCTCACCCGTCGCTCCCCTCTGCAGTGTATTTCAGTAGATCTGCCTGTTGTGCTCCCTTCTCTGGTGAGCCCTCTTACCCCTGCCGCAAATAAATATACTCTGTATATGCTGAAGCCTCCCTAAATTCCTATCACCATACCCCACCCTGACCACTTTGTTCCTGTCAAAGTAATTTGTCTGTAGTTCCTCCACCTGAGAGACATATTTCTACCTCAGGGGTTTTGCACCGGCTCTTCTTTCTCCAAATTTCTATATGGCTCTCTTCCTCAGTTCCTAAAACATTTATTCAATTTTGTTTTCTAAGTGAAGCCTCCACAACTTGAAACTGCAAATCCCATTTCCATTCTACCCCACAAACTCCATATTCCTCACTGACTTCTCTCTACAGCACTAAAGTATGGCAAATCTCACTTATTTGATTTGCAATTTGCAGAATGGAAGATCCATAAAGGATCGATTTGAGTGTGCCATGTCCTCAGCATTTGGAACTATGTCGGGTACTACAGTAGATATTCACTACTCATGGAATTATGAATCCATCTGATGTTATAAAAAACAAGAACTATAAGAATTTCATCTTCAACATCATTAAAGCAATGTTATTCAGAGTTAGGATGTGCACATTAGAAGCAGAAAATAAAAGGATCCATTCAGGTTTGGGAAAGAATGATCTAACTTATATCTATAAATAATTTATTTTTAACCAGAAAAAAAGTTAATATTCAATATACAAACTGATGATAGTATGCGTAGTTTTATATATTAGTAACACATGTTCAACATTTTAAGTAAGCACTGCTTAGTCAATAAGTTTATGTGTTAAAACCATAGCCACTGAAATGCCTTCAACACTGTGAGGTTCACTTTTGCTTTGTTTTAACAGTGGCAGTGCAAGAGGACAAATAAGAAATTGAAATGCTGTAAACTTCTCTTAGCAAACTTCTTTAGGTTCAAAATAAAAACATTTTTAGAGTTTAGTGTGCTCATGAGTAACAATGAAGTCTTCCGTCATAGAAAGTCCTTCAAAATGTAATTAGGACAAAAGAGGTTGGTCCTCCCCTTTAGAGGGAAAAGAAGAGAAATTAAGGATGAAAAGGTAAGAGTAAAGGAATGAGAAATGTACTGAAAGGTAATATTCCCTGAACTCTGACCTCTCCTCACCTCTATCCTCCTTTTCCTTCATATTTTTAGAAAGGTCTTCATATTTTTAGAAAGCCATAAAGAGGGAGAAGGGGAGGGAGAGAATGCTGGGGTCCAACAGCCACAAACAAACACCCTAGTTACACAAAACAGTAGCAGCTCTATCCAAAGCTATAAAAAGCTTCCAGAAGGGCCTCCAAGATCATATCCCCAAGCAGCTGCAAAGCCACTCCTAGTGAGACAGATAATGTATTTTCTCATTCTTCAATTCATCCTCAAAACCAAGAATGTACATGTTAAATTGAATGTACATGTTAAAGAATGTACATGTGGCCTGATCAATTGAAAGACTTAATCAGAACACACTCTAGAAAAAGCCTCTAGGTGTAGAAACTTTTTTGAAATAATTTTTACATGTTTTCAAGTTTTAATGGGTTTTGAGACAATGAACATATGCTAAACGTCTAACTACACTGTGTTAGACAATTATGAAGTAAAAAATAAAAGCCATGAACAAGTCTCTGATATTAGCGAGTAAAAGTCTTAGTCACAAAAGTTTGTGTTAATTCCTTTCCCTAAAAAGGCAAAATCTGTGTAGGAAATAAAATCCTGCTACCACTAACATGGTTAACTGTAAAACAAACACCTTCCAGTTTTATATTTTCTACTACTCTTTCGCAGACAGAAAAGTAAAGTGTGATTTCTTCAAGTCTAGAAGTAAAGTAGGTTCAAATTCCCACTGCATTACTCAGTTAACCATGCTGTTTGAGGAAGTAACTTACATTGTGCTGAGCCTGTTTCCTCCTCTATATAGTTAATATTATTTCTCACTAGAGTTACTCTGAACATCACATAGCATTGTGAAAAGACTTGAGAAAAAACATTGTCTGAGGCCATAGTCATATACAGTCAACTCAAAATGAATATAGATATTTACACTGCAAGAAATTTAGGTGTCAAGGAAACTTATTTTACAGAATGTGTGTAATAGTTCATGCTACATGAACACAATGATTTGTTGTGATCCTCAAAAGAGCTACTGGGACTTCAGCACATCCCAGAATTACACCAAGGTAAACTGTAACACTTAACATTCTGTGAAGTTGGGCCTCCCCGGTGGCGCAGCGGGTTGAGCGCAGTGCTGTGAAGCTGTCTGAAGACTTTGTAGCATGGGTTCAATTCCCAGCCAGCCAGGGAGAAACCCACATGGCGTGGCAGACCTCTCCTGCCTCACCCACTGCTCCCTTCAGCAGTGTCGTCGGACCGTCTGCCTGTTCTGCTCCCGGCTCTGGTGAATTCTCTCACCCTCCCATGCCTCTTGACTGTACCCTAGTTCTTGTATAAATAAATAAATCTTTAAAATAAAAAAAAAAATTCTGAGAACTTAACTCTATCAATCAGGACTTTCCCCATTTGTAATTTTAATAATCACCTGTGCTCACTATGAAGCAAGCTAAGACGATATACACATTCTATGAAGTAATGATTATACTGTATACAGCAACAATTTAAATAATAAACAGTACTCTCAGCAAACGAGTGGCAATTTGTATGTGAGAAAAGTTAGTCCAACTAGTAATTATCGACATATATATATATATATATACTTATCTTAACGCATCATACCTATAGCCATTAGGTTTTCCCCACTTAGAATCCTCTCTGAAATATGAAATTACAGTGAATAATAATGCCAGGATGGATTTTTTAGCTCATCTTCCCAAGAGTTGCCTATCTGGTTATACTCAAATCTCATCAGTTTTGCTATCACAAAAATAAGTCATGAAATTGATAGATGCCTCAAAGATGTATATGCCAGCTACACCTACCCCTCACATCTTTAAGTGATTTTAAAATATTAACAAAATATTCCTTCCTTTCTATTAGTAAAAAAGCAAGTATCAATTCTTTTTCAAAATATTACCAATGAAATTTGAGTGTCATACCCCAAAACCATTTTATCCAAGAACTATGTGGTTTTTACTATACAATTTTGCATAACAATGAATTTTAGGAATGTATATATTTCTCACAGGCCTGACTGTATGTATTCTAGCTGTGGTTAGAAACAGAATTGAAGTTGTACTCAATGTCCTTACTACTAAACCTTAGAAATCATAAGGTCAGCTAAAGGTAGACCATGACAAAAATGATCAATGAATGCTCTTCTTCCTAACTATGCTAGTGCTATTTGTGGCACATACGTAATTTTAAACTTTCTAGTAGCTACAGTAAAATGTAAAAAGAAACAGGTCAGATTAATTTCAATATTTAACTGAGCTAGTATCATTTCATCATGTGGCCAATATAAAAATTATTCACAATTTTTTTTCATACTAAGTCCTCAAAATCCAGTGTGTAATTTACATTGACAGCTATTCAAACTAGTCACATTTCAACTGCTTTTGACAGCCATGTGAGGCCAGTACCAACCACATGGGATGCTGTAACACAAAACAACCCTGCTATAATGATGTTATTTACAGGTCATTAAAGAATAATCCAACTTGGAGCCTCCCAATTACAAAAGGGGTTAAGTCAGCACTATGAAGCTGTCAGCAGCCACTGCAGCATGACCTCGATCCCAGACAGGAAGCTAACCCACATGGTGCAGCAGACCTCTCCTGTCTTGCTGGCTGCTCCGCTCAGCAGTGTATTTCAGTCAATCCACCTGTTCTGCTCCCCACTCTGTCTCTGATGAATCCTCTCATCTTCTCCCCTCCTCCCACTGCACCTCTGGCAAAAAAAAAGAATCTAACTTATTTTATAATGTGAGTTAAATTTGATAGAGAAACTTTACAACATCATTATTTTCCCCTTTTAGAATTCTATACAAAAAGTAACATGAGATACCTGGACTCAATGACAGGAAGTGTTGTTTGCAAGTCACAAGATTATGACCTTTACAGTCTACAACACCCCCTAGTGGACAAGAGAAATATCCACTTATTTTAATTCCTTTTCCTTTACAAATGAAAAACTAGTCACTCACAAAAAGTTATTAATTTTATCCTAATTTGCTAAGTTTTAAAAAGATTGCTTATTGTAAAGTCAGATGAGAAAACCGACTCTCGAAGCAGATTCCTTCCTCTTTTCCTCCCTCTACTGCCCACACACTTAACCCTCAAGATTTCTTAGGGGTCAGATTCAGAGAAGGAAAAATAGAGGAAGCTGTTTCAAAGGCTCCAAATATCAACGACTAAATCTTAGAAGATTTCAGCCTAAAAAGTTTTATTTCCAGTTAGACTGATAACAGAAAAAGCACTCTGTACTCCATTTCAAATAATCTGCAAGAGATGAGATGGGATGATCTGGGATGGAAATCCCTAAAATTCTAATTTTCCCCCACAACCCAAGACCAGATCAATACTTCTGTAAATTTGGTGAAAAGAATGGAAACTTGGGAGCCAGAGAGGGACTTCTAAAAGGTCAAATGTACTTGACCAAACTTTCTCTAGGTCTGAATTAATCTGAAAGTCCCCTGTGTACTACCCACCACTTCTCTACTATTATTAGCAGTTAACTGTTGGTTTTACTTCTCAGATCTTAAACTATTTGAAGATAGGCATTCCAGCTAGCAAGTGGTGGTGGTAAGTGCTAAAAACATGCTTGTTTAGTGAATTAATCTAATACATGTACCACACAAAGCCGATAAGGATTACTATACCTGCTGTGTTAGCAACTTCCACTCTCAGGAACAGCATTTAAGATTATTCTTCTCACTGACAATAGACAAAAATCTTAAAACCCTAACAACAAACTGTCCCCTCCATCGAGGAAACTGTTAGGCTGAATGCTATGATTTCCTTGTTTATCACCATTCCTTTGCTTCATTAATCACAGCAGGCCTGTAAGCCCCATAAAGCAAGGACTTTATGCAATTATCGACCACTGTTCCCAGATAGGCAAAGAACCAAGAAAAGGTCGAGTAAAATTAAAAATTATCAATAATCATCAAATACTGATGTAAGTGCTCTAGGTCTATTAGCTCATTTAATCTTCAGACCCATTTTACAAGTAAGGAAAAGGGACCAACGGTGACCACTTACAGTATAACCAAAGCCAGTAAGTGGTAAAGTCAAAATATAAATCCAGGCTGCTGGGCTCCCTAATCAGTCTAGCTGCAGAATTTGTTTACTTAATCTCAATAGTATATAGAAAGACAATTAACAATATGAGCAGTAAATGTCAAGTGTTTGGCAGAACAGTAAATAGTACAGAAGTTAAAGAAGGGCTATCTTCAGTCCACCATATTCATAAAAAAATGCTTCAAGAACAAGACAAATGTAAGCCATAATGTCTTTTTTTTTTTGGGGGGGGGGACTGACATCTGAATAAGTATAGTCTTAGTTGCTAAATAAAGTAGGAAAAACCTGCTTTACTGGATTGAAAACTTGCTGTATAGTAAACCTGGAATTACCTATTACACTATAAACCCTTCTGCCTATTGTTGATAGTGCATGAAACTATCACTCTGAAATGTTGTAACTTAGAAATATGAATATACTAGCAATGGTTTGCTTATTTTGTACATGGCATCATGGTATCAACCAACTAAGAGGAAGAGTAAAACAGAGTGCCCTGCTAGGAACTTACTTTGAATATAAAACATTAAAAAAGTCTGTTTTTGAAAGATGTATTTGAGAACAGGTCTGTCTAGGTCTTACAGAAGACAGGTGTTGAGTCAAGGATACCACCTGAACAATGAAATTAGAATGCGGGCATGATATGTTCATTTCCGAAGACATTTTAAAGGTTCATTGGAAAGATGAGAGCTTTATGTCTCCATTTTTTTCCCTCTGTTTTTGGAAAGATTTCTAAATGTTGGCATCACAGTTCAAGACAGTGTCAACTACACCTTCATAAAACACTCCTAAAGTTCTTAGGGGTAAAAATGTCCTCTGAATACCTAGGGCTGTAATTAGCAGGGTCACGGCAGCTAAGACTCCATTTTCTCTCGGTTTCTGATTTCGTGGATGAATTAATACCTCACTGCCTGGACTTTCCTCAGCACAGACTCACAAAACTTAAAAAAACAAGTCTATAGTTATTAGAATAATGTCACTGTCTTTCTGTCCTAATGAATTCTGAATCTTGTATGATCTGATAGTTATGCCTCAGAACCCAGGATGAAGATCTGGCTTAGCAACACTTTACTGAAACTGCTGTTGTGCCATGATCCTTAGAGCACTGTTTACAAAGATCCATCAAACAGTCCTAACCTGCAAGCTAGAGTGTCGGCCACTACTATATGTGACTTACTCAACTGTTTTCCTAGATCACCAGTTTCTTCAAATTCCGAATGAGGCAATCACAAGAAATGTAAGTGTTAAATGCCCAAGGACCCCATTCTCATAGGGAAGGCCCATGCTTACAGAAACAGACGAGACAGATGGAAGCACAGCAGCTGAAATTTTTGATGAGGCACAAATAAAAACAAGCTACAGTTGGTTCAGATTTGCGTTTTCAACCAAATTGTGCCACTGACATAATTTTGCCCAAAATCTGCAACACCGGAAAGGAAAAATTAGTTTTTTTCACATATTGTATATACACTCACAGACAGCCGTTCTCGTCCCCTGCCCGCAATAAGCATCCTTGAACAAGTCTGCCACATTCCACAACTCTAGGAGATGATTACTGACATCATCTTTGGTCTGAATGGCATCCCTGGAAATTATGTAATGCAAGACCCCAAGTAATTTGGATTAAAGAACAAGAGGTTAGCAGTCATAACTCTAGTTATGGCGAGCAGCCATGCACTCTAGTACATGCGAGTGACCTAGTCAGAACATTCCATCCATTTTCCTAATGTGCTTTAAAATATCCCCCACTTCAGAGGATTACATTTAATGTTATCTATTTTGTGGGACTAATACATAAATGAAAATAGTTTCTTACTGGAAAGACATTCATTCTTTTTAGATTTATGGTGAATGAGTATGAAGTATGTTTTCTCACAAAAATGAAAAAACAGTATTAACACAAAATAAGGCTCGGTATTATGTTTAGCTCTGTTCTCTGCACTCTGACCCTCCCAACAACCCTAGAGCTAGTATATGAAGCAGATAAACAGGCAAAGAGGCCAAATGAGGTTGTCAAGCTAGTATTGCCAGAGTTAGCAATGAAGTCCAGAGAACCTGGTCACAGATTCTATGCTTATACCACACATGCCTCATTGAAAGATCACATCATTTTGATCTTGAGAACTAGAAAGCAGAGCTAAGTCATTTAAGCAACAAACATTATTTTGGTCCTAAAAGGAGAATTGCTACTACGATGAAAGTTAAGTCAATTTAGAGGTAAGCAACTGACTAGATGCTACTGAAGATTGTTAGAAAGTAGGGAGGCACTCACCACCTATCTTTCCAACCACAGTGGATCCTAGAGGTCAAGGCCCCAGTCTAATGTTTGCAGCCTTAACACTGAGCACCACCGAGTGTCTCACATTCCAAACCAGTTAACAAACAGATCTAACTTCTACTGAGTTCAACTCCACAGAGGAAAGAAATACACTGAGAACTTCCAAATGTTAGGCTTAAGGCTTTCAGGAGTCAGATAATGGCGGTACATGGCAGGATAAATAGGCCTTTTAAAATTCCAAGCCCAAAATTTTCACACTCATATGTAGGCTCAAACTTTCTCTACAAGGATCAAGTAAGTACTAACCACAGTGGTAGCAGGCCTCACTTTTTTTTTTTTTTTAATATATTTATTTTGGGGACTCCCTGGTGGCACAGGGATTAAGATCTCAGCACTATGAAGCTATCACCAGCCACTACAGCATGAGTTTTATCCCAGGTCAGGGAGCTAACCCACATGGCGCAGCAGACCTCTCCTTCTTGCCTGCTGCTCCCCTCAGCAGTGTGTTTCAGTCAGTCTGCCTGTTCTGTTCCCCACTCTGCCTCTGGTGAATCCTCACCCCCTGCACCTCTGACCTATACCCTAGTTCTTGTGTGCATGAATTAATAAAAATAAATCTCTATATTTGTATGACATTTGTCAGTGAGTATGCTTTTGCTGAATTTATAACATTTGCAAGTAGCATTTAACCAAAATAGAAGAAAAAATGTGTTTTAAATAAAATCACTAAAGGAAACTGAATAAACATTAGGAAAACCCAATTTTAAAAGTGACAGTATCTTACTTTTAAGACATTCCTTAAAATTTAGAAGAGACAAAGATTTTTAAAAAAGGTATTAAGTGTGGGGCCTCCCCAGTGGCGCAGCAGTTGAGCGCTGGGTTGCGAAGTGCCCGCAGCCTCTGCAGCGCCGGTTCGATCCCCGGCTGCTCCCCGGCCACCGACGGAGGGTCCCACATGGCGCGCAGACCTCTCCTGTCGCCCGCTGCTCCCCTCAGCAGTGTACTTCGGTCCTTCTGCCTGCTCTGCTCCCCGCTCTGGCTCTGGTGAATTCTCTCGCCCTCCCGCGCTTCTGACTGTACCCAGTGCATGTATAAATAAATAAATAAACAAATCTTTAAAAAAAAAAAAAAGGTATTAAGTGTGGTAGAGAAAACTGGCTCTCATATTTGGCTGGGGGAACTACAAACTCGTCCAACCTCTAACAATTCCACCTCCTGGAATTCATCCTAAGGAAAAACTGTGGATGTGCTCAAAAGTAGATGATCACATCGGTCTACAGGGGGAAAAAACACCATAGAAAAATATTTCTTCTATATAAAGCAAAAACACCAGTATATTTTAATTAAGTGTTGGGCTGAGGAGATGGAATGTTCTAAAACTGAGATGGTATTTTCACAGCTGTATACATCTACCAAAATTTAAATTGTACACTTAAAATGCTGTACTTGACAGTACATAAGCCATTGTATACATCTACCAAAATTTAAATTGTACACTTAAAATGCTGTACTTGACAGTACATAAGCCATAAACCTTATAAAATTAAAAGGTTAAAAAAAATGTATAATGCACATCTTGAGCTTACTCGAGTCAGGAATTGAGTCAATTTCCAGAGTCAGGACACTTTATTCACCTTGGGTACTTGAAATTTGGGGCCAGGAGTTACACTGGTTGACCAGGCATCAGAGAATGTGAGAAATGGAGCAAAACAGGAATAAAGAAGTAAGAATTGGCAGTAAACTCCTGATAAAAATCACTTAAGCTTGCAAAATGCTTCAATTAGTGGGGTTCTTTTGTGGAAACTCTTCAAAGGGCCGAGCTATAAACAGCATGACAACCTGGAAGCCCAGACAAAAGGAAACCCCAACACTTTAAAGTGATAAATGGCTGAACCCTGGGCAAGACATTGAACTTTCAGAAGTTAAGGGATTGGAAAGTTATGATAAATTTAATTAGAACTTCAAGATACAGGGATCAACACTGAATCCTTAAAGCTGCCTTGGATTTTCACATCACTGTTCCATTTAATCCCCAGAACCACATCTGAAAACATTTTACAGAAACGTGCAGAGAAACCTATCAAGTGCCAGAACATAGGAGCCCACTCTCCAGTCAAGGGCTCTTTCACACCTCACAGCTAGAACTTGGAATCCTCAGCGTCCTGCAGCACTTTACACCTATGCATTCATGTTAGACAAATGACAAAGAGTTCTAACCAAAGGTGTATCAGAGTTAAAAATGGAAAACGTTTCTGAATTTGTTCCCATAATATATGAAGATCTGAAGGTGTCCTCAAAGCTGATGCAAAGAGAGGCTCCAAGGATAAGGGAAAAAGTAAACTCTTCAGTTACCATTTGCCTGTCTTCCTGGGCATGTTCTCGCTCGAATCTGTCCCCTAGCAAACCTGGCACAGTTCTGATTTCCCTGAGCACTGGAGGGAAGGGATGGCACAATAAAACCGGAAAAAATCAACTGACGTGGGGCACAAGTATTCGCCACAGTATGGAATGCTTACTTAAAAAATAACCTGACAGTCAAAAAGAGGAATGGGAGTCCTGTCCCTGAGCTTAATCAAATCAAAAACATTTTTTTAAAGACCTTATAAAATCCCTCATTCTACAGGACTGAAGTCAAGTACTGCCACATCTCAAGGGCTTCTTGCCCTTCCCTATCTATCCTAGGCTGGGCCAGAGGTGAGGCAGCTTTCTATCTTTAAAGTCTCTACACCGGAAAACTGGTATGCCAGATATAGTCTCTCACTCAGCCCTTTTATACTCTGTGACTCTGGAGGTGGGATGCTGCAAACCACATTTCTTCTTTCCCAGAGATTTCCTGTTAAAACTCTGCAGATGTCGGGGTGCTAATGGGAAACTTCAAGAGAGGACCGGCCTCTTCCTGGTATTCTAGTCTATTTAAGGTGCCTATGAGCATCCCAGCTTCCGATAGCACATTCTTCCAATCTGCAATTTAGCCAACACTGAAAGAAGCAGCTCAATCACATCTTTCCAGGGAGAGCCAGACTCTCTTCCAAAGTCTATATCCCAGGGCCGCCCTGGTGGCTCAAGGAGTTAAGACACAACCTATGAGGCCTCCCTGGTGGCACAGCGGTTGAGTGCTGGGCTGCGAAGCTGCCAGCAGCCTCTGCAGCGCTGGTTGGATCCCCGGCTGCTGGGGAGGGTCCCACATGGCGCGCAGACCTCTCCTGCCGCCCGCTGCTCCCCTCAGCAGTGTACTTCGGTCCTTCTGCCTGTTCTGCTCCCCGCTCTGGCTCTGGTGAATTCTCTCACCTCCCCCGCTTCTGATTGTACCCAGTGCTTGCATAAATAAATATTTTTAAAAAAAACACACACAACCTATGAAGCTACCCACAGCCACTGCAGCGTGAGTTCAATCTCCAGTCAGAGAGCTACCTACATAGCGCAGCAGACCTCTCCTGACTTGCCCACTGCTCCCCTCAGCAGTATATTTCAGTAAATCCACCTGTTCTGCTCCCCACTCTGTCTCTGGTGAATCCTCTCACCCCCCATACCTCTGGCCTGTACCCCAGTTCTTGTGTGCATAAAAAAAATGCTTTAAAAAAAAAAAAGTCTATATCCCATCTGGGAATCCTCCCCAGTGTCTAATATTTAGTAATTTTAATCTGTCCTCCCCGCCCACTGGCCCCGAATTAGGAGTTGTAGTTTCTTCTCAGAGTTACATGTCCACAATAATTCAAAGTTCTGTTTTTACCCCTTCGGTCACCTAAGTACAACTTTGTACATGACAGCTCCGTTCTGTTCAAAAAGCTGCCAGAGTAAGGATAAGCCCAGCTGCCTGCACACCACCTACTACCTTACTTTCCTCTTGGCCTCCATTCAGTAGAGGATACAAAGGACTGTTGGGTAGTGGAAAGGCAGATGTGCCAGTTAAGAAAATGCCAACCCTAGAGGTTGCCATGCAAGTACACAAGGGTCCCCAACTGTCTGGAAATCCCTTTACTTGAAATAGGCAAAGCCATACTGACCTTATCCAAAACTAGAAAATAAGCAAATTCAGAACCTCAAAGGTAGTTTATTGGTATCAGTAAATTTCACAGAAGTCAGGCCTAACCCAATACCACTCTTTCTTCACCTATCAAAGCAGCAAACTTCAGCTAGAACAGATAATATGCTTCAATTAAGCGACACCCAAGTGTAAATAACACAAATAGAATTTCATAATCCAGGAAAATTTTTGAGACTCCCAACCATCATACAAACAATTTCTCCCAATCACCCTTCTCTAGTATCCTTGATGAAAGATTTAGGGTCCAGCAATTCTTCACACAACTTAGGTAATACTTTGAGGTAATACCTTCCCATAGCTGGAAGTCAATAAATCTAAAATGTAGGCTGGAAAAATCAAGATTAAGGAAGAAGACATTATCTGGGATCATCCCTCCAGAATATAGAAATCTTCTTTCTTACTTCCACTACAAAATTTTTTCAATAGAAATGTGACAAGAATTGAGGAGCAAAATGGGCAATATTTCTGTTGTTGACAAGTTACCACATTTTTCAAAGCACTTGCTACCCAACATCAGTTGTATGACTAATATAAAAAAAGGAACGACATGTATAATTTTATAATTGTAAAGCGCATCTTTGGAATTGAAATGCATCATTTGTTGGTGCTTTAAGAAGATACAACATTTTTTCTTAAACCATAATTGGCCTGATGAGTCAATTCAAAAAATAAAGTAGCACTTTGAAGTGAAGAGGTACTTGTGTGCATTCTGAGCATATTAACATTGCTGTAATTTGGCTACTCATAAAAGGGAACATGCTTGATTTTCTTCCTTTTCATTGAGAGTAGACCTAAATATTCCTTAATACACACCCTGTGAGGCACAGCAAGTAAATGCCTGCTCACTAACAACCAGGACTGGGTTTCTGGCTGTCAGAGTCTGTTGCAACGTGGTACAGGAAAATTTGCTGATACAATGTCTACAGCAAAGGAGGATGACACTAGGAGTCCTCCAACACCTTTGTTCATGGACCCATTATGACTAATCTAATATTATCAATCAAACAGTAGAAAACAAAAGGCTGTTATATGTGTAAACCATGAGAACAAGTATATATGTGTATTTGACCTTGTCAAAAGCACTTGACCCTTGAATAAGGGGCAGGGTAAGGTGGGCTGACATTCATAGAGTAGAAAATCCCCATAAAACACCAGGAATTGCTTTCAGGAACATTCACACTTTTATACCAAAATTCACAAATGTTCAAATTACATATGGGGGCCTCCCTGGTGGCGCAGGGGGTTAAGCACCACACTATGAAGCAAGCCTCAGACTCTGCAGCACGAGTTCGATCCCCAGTCTGCCAGAGAGCAACCCACATGGCACAGCAGACATCTCCTGTCTCGCTGGCTGCTCCCCTTAGCAGTGAACTTTAGTCGATCTGCCTGTTCTGTTCCCCACGCTTTCTCTGGTGAATCCTCTCACCTCCCACATCTCTGGCTTATACCCCAGCTCTTGTATGCATAAATAAATAAATCTTAAAAAACACACACACACGAATTACATATGGTCCTCGGTTGACTGAATCCATGAATGCAAAACCGAGGTAGAAAAAAATCCATGTAGGGCCTCCCTGGTGGCGCAAGGGGTTAAGACCCAGCCTTATGAAGCTACCCACAGCCATTGAAGCAAGAGTTCGATCCCTGGCCAAGGAGCTACTTACTTGGCACAGCAGACCTCTCCCGTCTCGCCTGCTATTCCCCTCAGCAGTGTATTTTAGTCAATCTGTCTGTTTTGTTCCCCACTCTGTCTCTAGTGAATCCTCTCACCAGCCACTGGCCTGTACCCCAGCTCTTGTATGCATAAATAAATAAATCCTTTTAAAAAAAGAAAGAAAGAAAAGAAAAAAATCCATGTATACGTAGACTAGCTCAGTTTCTCAAAGGTTAATTGTATTTTATATTTTCCAATGTCTACAAAGAGCAAACTTATTTTTTCATAAGCTTTAAAAGGAAACTTCAAGAAAATTATGCTAAGTGAAGTATACAAGACATAGAAAGACACTTAAATATGCATTATCTCATGTGTCTGTGGAATCTAAAAAAATAGTCAAACTCACAGTAAGAGTAGAAGGGTAATTACTAGTAGCTGGGAGGTAAAAGGAAAGGGAAAATACCGGTCAAAGGGTAGAAACTTTCAATTAAAAGGTGAATACATTCGAGAAACCCAATAATGTACAGCACAGTGATTACAGCTATTCACATGCTGACAAGTAAATCTTAAGCTTCTGACCACCTCAACAAAAAGTTAAACTATGGGAAATGATGGCTGTTAGTTTCTGGTAATCACTTCATAATGTGTACATACATCAGAAACAGTGCATTATACACTTTTAATATACGTAATTTTTATTTACCGAAATAATTTTTTTAGAAAGGAATTTTTCCACTGATTCAATTAACAACGGGATCAACATTTGTTTCCCAGAGTGCCTTAACAGAATCCCAGAAAATAAAGTGACTCAAATTTTATTCCTTTTCATGGTACATCCAGAAATAGAGTTCCTAAACCGCAATCTACTTGCTATCAGGGATCTAAATAAGATGACGACAGTCAAGAATCAGTGAAGGTTCTCCCAAGGACACAGAGAAAACTAACCTAAGTAGCAGACTGCTGGGCAGTCACATGGGGATGGTCTCTCACGGTCAATGGTATAACTGAGAGGCTGGGAAACACATCATTTTCACTGGTAAGCAGTATCAGTTTCAGAGGTTGTACAGGAGAGGGGAGTCAAGGAAGGAGGTGTCAATGAAATACCCAAGATGAAAAGGTCAGGTTTTTAAAAAACCTCGTATGCCCAATTAAGTAGTTTGAAATCCATTCGGTATACAGTGGAGTCACATAAGACCACATCTGTGTTTTTAGGATAATGTGGTCATGTGGGAAACGGTGGGAAAGAGAATGCATATAAAACCATGAAGACAGGGAGACGCATTCTGAGATTATCACCCAAAAAATCTAGGCGGGTAAGAGCCACCACGACAAAGGTTATTGGGAAGAGGGAAGACAGGAATGAGTTAGGAAAAGAGTCATTTCTAGAGGAGAACCTGGTTATTAACAAACTGAAGGTGCATGAGGGCACTGGGGAGGAGGTGCCGGAAGACATTTCAGGCAACTCAGTTAACGCTGATGTGCTTGGTGTTAGTTAAAAGAAGAAACACTACAAGAGCTGATGTAAATGACTACATTCCACTGTTTAAAAAAAGGCTGACCTTAAACGCAAGACACCTAAGTGGAGATGAAAGGCAGGCAACCAGAGAGAGCTGAAATCAACTGCTAGATTTCGGAATTCCTGATCAATACGGACTGAATATGTTAAGTGAATAAATGTGTTCAGAAGAATACACAGTGACAAGAGGACCAAGGTCTGGGCCCAAGGAGAACATGAATTTTAAAAATATCATAGCAGATAGAATATAGATGTTTGTATCAGTTACACTGGAAAGCATATTCCAGAATACTGCTACTACTCACATCAGCACTTTTTTTTTTTAATTACCTAAGAGTCAGTTTAAAAGCCAAAAGGAAAAATCAGTTCAAGGATTATATGATTAAAACTTCTTGTTTTAAATTCTGCCCAGAGGGATCATATAATCAACCTTTAAAAATGAGAAATAAATGAAGCCCAAGGAAAGTGATTTGGCAAAGGTAACAAAGTTTCTCAATCCTTTAGATAAAAGTCAAGGTTGATTCCTACCAACTATTCACCAGAATTGGTTCAAATTTCTCATAGTGTTCAGCAATCAAATTTTATTTTTAAAGATTTACTATTTCTGACAATTAAAAAAAAATTTACAAGACTGAAACGTATTTCTTAAATGGTCTAAAGCAGTGCAAGTTTCAAAAGTGACTAGCTTTATGGGAAGCAATACAGATTATTAACCAGCTAAAACTTCCACTTTGTTTCATTTGGCATTTTCATTTCTCAAAAGCATTTACTTAAACAACTTCAAATGAAATGTTAAATGGGAACAAAGTACTGACACATGCTACAGTATAGATGAACCTTGAATACATGTTAAATAAGACACAATAAGTCATATGATTTCATTGATATGAGGTGTCCTGAGTAGGTGAATATCCATAAAGACAGCAAGGAATTAAGTGGATGCCAGGGATTTGAGGGAGCAGGGGTGAAGAGTAACTGTTAATGGGTAGTTTCTTTTCTGAGATGATAAAAATGTTGTGGAATCAGCGGTGATGGTTGAACAAAGTTGTACTCTACCTTTTTTAAAAAAGATTTATTTATGCATACAAGAAATGGGGTGTAGGCCAGAGGTACAGGGAGTGAGAGGATTCACCAGAGAGAGTAGGGAGCAGAACAGGCAGATCCACTGAAATACACTGCTGAGGGGAGCAGCAGGCGAGACAGGAGAGGTCTGATACACCTTGTGGGTCAGCTCCCTGGCTGGGGATAGAACTCACGCTGCAGTGGCTGATGACAGATTCATAGTGCTGATAATTTAATCCCTGCACCATCAGGGAGGCCCCAATAAATCGTACATTTTTAAAGGGGAGATTTTATGATACATGAATTATATTTCAAAAAAAAATATTTAGGTTTCCCTTCCACATTTGCTAAGACTTTCAAATTGTATCTATAAATTGAAGACTGGAATAACAAAACAAAGAGAAGGGGAAACTGTCTATAACTTGTTTTTACATGTATTTAATATAATAATTGAATTTCTACTAACAAATACATATATACATGAACTACACTTCTGAAAAAAAAAGTTTCAAATTAATAGACTACGTCTGCAGTATTTATGGCCCAGCAAAGAAGTGCTGACTCACGGAGTGGTCTCGCCCTGCTCCAGCATCTTCCTCGTTCCATGAGTCTAACCTGCAGTGACTGACATTCCTCTTCTCCGACCCCATTCTTCTACTTATCTCCTTCAAAGTTCAGCTCAGATGTCTCCCCTCAAAAATTCTTTCCCTAAACCAATCTTGAGAGTTTCCCCACCGAGACTGTCCTATCTTTGGTGTTTCCACTGGATACTGTTTTCTACACAAGGCGCTGGTTGTTAGGATTTTACTTGCATCCTCGATATTCCATGTGCCTTTGCACTGAAGTCAAGTACACACAAAGGCAGTATTTCCGCAATGTGCACACTAAAATCATCTGGAGATGGTAAAAATTTTTTTTAGAAAGTTGGGATTAACAATTGTTAAAATGTCAGATGTATAAACACTCCAGATAATTGTGGTGCACAACCGTTCACAAAAATATCTTCTAGTTGCTACCTCTCTCAGGCAACACATCACTAGCCCTCCCAATTAAAATGGAAGGAGAGGCAGCAGAACTCTGTCTTGCCCACTACAGAATAAATCTGTATGTTCTATTCTCCAAAATAAAAAATTACATGGAAGGAGGTTCTCATAAGAAATAAGCATGGTTTGACCAAGTATTCACAGATCTCTAATCACAGTAGCAGGAACAGAAGAGCTTGCCACACTTGTAATTTAAACTCTACCTGAACAAAGATGACAAAAGCAACAACAAAAACTGGGTGGACAGTGTTTTTGTTTTGTTTTGATGTTACTTAAAGGAAATGGCTTTTTTACAGGTAAAGGTAAGAAACTTCAAGCTACATAGCTGTAAATCACTGTGACTTCAACTATGAAAAGAAATGACTGCTTGGTGGTTTGTTTGTTTGTTTTTCCTTAAAGCCAAACCAAGAATTATAACATGGGCAGGTCTAAGAGTCACACTGGAAAAGCACTTTCCTTCTGTTCAAATGGGAGAATATTAAGTCAGGTACAGATATCCTCCTCGAATAAAAACCACAAAATTCAACTTCATATATAAATGAATGGAAGACTAAATCTACTTTGTGGCTTACAGAATTTTTTAAAGTATTGTTTAAAATTAACAGAGAGATTATAGTCTCATGCAGTGACACCTCGAATGTATTGTGCTGTTAATAACTAAGAAAAAGAGAAATAGCTAATCATCAATCCCTTCTACCAGAACTCCAAATTTCCCCAATTCAGAGACCCAGGTGAGCAGAAGAGCTATATGCCACCCCAGATCAGAGGCATTCCATTTTAGGGCAAACTATATTACTAAATAGGGACTCACTTGTGCAAAAACTTCTAATTAAACTACAATAAGGAGAACTGATAAAACAAAACAAGAAAGTTAAGTATTTACTCCACAAACGAACCTGTTTCCACTTCTTTGTCCAAATGATGAAACACAAAATACATGCACAGTCAGCTATTATATAGGGCAGGTATGTCCTGGGTGAATGTCATCTACAGTGCCCTCCGTTCAGAGAATCACACTGCCTGGGTTTATAACAGCTCCACCAACTACTTAATCCCTCCGTGCAAGGATTAAGGAAAATACTAATATCCACATCACAGGATTGCTGCTAGAATTAAGCAAATTAGCACATGTAACAAGCTTAAAACACTAACTTGTACATAGTAAGTGCACAATAAGATGCCATATTCAGGTAATAGGAACTGTATAAAAATTGTATGATAATTAAAAATACACCTGAAGAATGGCTGCCACATCATATTGTGGTAAATTATGATTCAGAGACTAAGCCTGGATTTAACAATGCAAAATTTAACAGTGTTTTATTTGAACAACAGTTCTTGATGCCAACTCTCTGAATTTAAAATTAACCGCAGTCCTTGACAGAACACTAGTAATAAAAGATACTATCTATCCATCTCACTGGATTTCCAGAATAGGTGCTACTTTTCTCTCCCCTTACAGCTTTCATACCTGCTATTCCATTTGTCCCAATTCCAATGTCCATCTTTTAAGTTTAAAATAATTTCCTTCAACATGTGTTTCCTTCAACCTTTCCTTCATCCTTGGTCTATGGTAAATCCCACACAACTCTTCTTTCATAGCACATCTCAATGCACTTTCCTCTTTTATTACTATGTTTTCCATTAGACAGGGATGCCTATCAGGTTGCACGTGGCTTAGCCCTTATTTACCACGTATTCAATAAATGTCCATTTAATTGAATGGAAAAAAATGTCGTGAATGTTTAATAGAAAAAATGTTATAGAAGACTGAAAGTTGGTCTTGGGCTCTTATCAGCATAACTAACTCACTTTTGCCTATGCCACATAGTAAGGTGGTGAAGGAGATGAAGATGTAATCTCAACTATCCTTAAGGGTCATGAATAATATGATAGCATTTAAAGGAGTTTGAAAATCTGAAGATGGAAAAAACCAATTAAAAAAGGCAAAACATGTCAACGCTAGATTTCTGAAACCAATGTCTAAAAATACTTTATATTTATTATAACTGAAATCCTATTTAGAAACCTCTGAGTTACAGGCCAATTTAGAACTATAAAACTTTCTATTCCTAAGTGCCCTTGGGGGATTTTACAATAGTTACATCCAGGATTGTAACAAATATAAAGTGTCTGAATGGTGTGGTGTAGCTCTTGAAAGACCGGATAAAGAATTCTTTCTGTTTATTCTCTGAGGGCTCTTAACCAGTTATCCAGCTCTTCCAACCACACAATAATGGTTTCTGCCCCCGGAGCCACAAGGACCACAGTTCTTACTCTTGCGTTCTCAGACTACGGTGATGCTACTACATGCCTCTAATCTACAAATTAAAGATGACTGTATTTAACCAAAAAAAAAAAAACCAATACACTTCACTTGGTAAGCATTTTAAAAGTTGCTAAGATTTTGGCTGGAATTAACTGATTCCCTATTAGTCCATCTAATCCACATATCTATGATGTCCCTAATGTACTATATTTGCAAAGAAAATTTCAACCATATAAAAATATTACCAGTTCAACTCACTTTTCATACAAAAAAAATATTTCTTGATATAACATTACTACATATGCTATGCCTTTCAGATACCTTTTGCTTTTAGAAAGTAAAATTATGTAACACAGTGATTAATCACCTACATCAGAACTTAAGGAGCACAATTGTAACATTTAAAGCCCCAAGCTGGATGCTCATCAATATGTTTCTACAATTTATTACTATAAGTGCATATGCAATCATACCTCATAAAAGATTTAAATGTATGTTCAGAATCCATACTACTTGAATCTGCTAAGTTATTTTTAAAATCCATCTACACAATATGGGGGAAAGGCAAAGGTACTGAGTTACAAGTCAGAAATTTTAATAACCCAACTTCTTTGAACTATGGTCTCATCAGAGGAGGAAATGATGGTGTTTCCAAAGAGTAGAACTCTATGGCTGTAAGTGGTAACAAGTGTGGAAAAGACTCAGGTATTCACAAAGCAAATGAATATCATTATCACCTAGCATGGGGGATACTCAGAAAGTGCTGGGTAATTTGATAAAAGTTTCTATTTTGTGAGTCAATCAATCTAGACTGGACAAAATGGCTGACACAGGAACTTTAAAAAATAACACTACACTCACTGCTATTTTTAACTTACTTTCAATTATGCCCACACTTCAAAATTAAAACATTAGGTAGCATATTAAACAGTATCTTTATAGCATCAAAGTTTAATCACCTCTCAAAGCAATCCAGGGATTCTTATCCCAGAATCCATAGACAGGAAGGGAATTTACATATAAGCTACATCAAGAACCTGAATACCCAGAAGTCATAAACAAAAATTATGGCTTACTGTCCTAGGAAAGTGAGAAAATTGTTGAATTGGAACAAACAAAAGCGTTAAGAACCACATTATTGCCAGTCAAATTTTTACTATAGAAGCTCATCTGTTTCCTAAGGATGTTTTAAATGAAAGCCATAACAAGTTCATCTTCATCATGGGCGTTTTCATACCTTTTTTCAAAAAATAGGGGAAAAAATCATTAGTCAAAGATTTTCAGCACCTAAAAATGGGCCAATTTTCTGAATCACTTTTCTTCCTAAAAACTAGCTTATCTGCAGATCATGTCTTTTAAGACTTCCCATCTGTATCTTTCCCTTTTCCTTAATAAAAATGCCATGCTCTGATGAGGGGGAAAAACACTACCTTATCTATTAGAATACATTAAATGAGTGACTTTCAAATAATGATAGGGAAAAAGTGGTATCTGTATTTTTAATAATCAAAATTATTAAAGTGAAAAATAAATAACTCAAGTTTCAATGCAAAGTCAGATCATGTCATGTTATAAGAATTTAAAGTTAAGCCTTTCCAAATAGAAAAATAAATTTAGGAAAAAGTGGTAAAATTCTCATCTTAGCATATTGGTCTGCTAGGTTTTAATCAAGTAAGTCAATTCCTGTGGTAAGTGCTGTGTGATAAGGCTTTATTTTATTGTTTTCATTATTAATTTTGAGAAGGCAAAGCAATTATCACTGTCAATGTAACATATAAAGCTGAAATAAATTTATTTTGACCAGTGCCACAGTTACCCATATCATTATATTTGTTCCCAAAATAGCTGCTGCTTCTTTATTACAGAGGATTAGGGAGGACCTCCTATTTTAGATTCTTTTTACCTAGGTGACTTTAAGCTCTAATTGCTCAGTCACTTTCAGACAATAGTTCTGGCCTAGGAAAGAGAGAAAAAGGAAAAATCTGGACTGCACAGATTCAGTATAACTTGCACATGTATACTACTATATATATATGTGTGTGTGTGTGACTATTCATTACAGCATTGTTTATATAGCAAAATGGTGGGAGCAATCTAAGTCATCAATAAGCAACTAGTTAAATTAAGGTCTACCACAGGTTCCACAAGACAGACCTTTCTAAAAAAAATGAGCCACCTGAAAGATATACTGTAGGTTGAGTGGGGTGGGGGAATCACAGTATTTGCATGGAGAAGAAAGGAATAGGCCTAACATACACGCACCAGTCTCTGGCTTTTCTGGAAGGATACTCTATAGAAATAATGGTTGTCGGGGGAAGGGAACTGGAATGCAGAAGGAGAGATGGGTCTTAATTTTCTTCTTCTTTTTTAAAAGATTTATTTATTTATTTTTGTACAAGAACTGGGGTACAGGCCAGATGCGAGGGAGGGTGAGAGGATTCACCATAGACAGAGCGGGGAACAGAACAGGCAGACTGACGAAATACACTGAGGGGAGCAGCGGGGGCGCACCATGTGGGACCCTCGCCAGCGGGCCAGGATCAAACCGGCGCTGCAGAGGCTGTGAACAGCTTCACAGCGTGGTGCTCAACCGCCTGTGCCACCAGGGGAGGCCCTTCTTTTTTTAAAAAGATTTATTTATTTTTATACAAGAGCTGGGGTACAGGCCAGAGGCATGGGAGGGTGAGAGGATTCACCAGAGACAGAGTGGGGAACAGAACAGGCAGACAACCGAAATACACTGCTGAGGGGAGCAGTGGGCACGACAAGAGAGGTCTGCTGCGCCCTGTAGGAGTCTCGCCTGGCCAGCCGGGATCGAACCCCCTCTACAGAGGCTGTGGGCAGCGTCACAGCACTGTGCTCAACCCGCTGAGCCACCGGGGAGGCCCATTAATTTTCTTTATGTAAGCTTTAAAATCTTTCAAAGGTTTTCCTCCTCACCTATAAAATTGATTTGGTTTTTAGTGAATTTATGGGTAGAATTAAGACTAACTTCCATCTCAGACATGGGTTCAAAATGACTCTACAGGGCAAAAACAAAGTGAAGATATGACATAGAATAACTAACTCTCCTAAAGCTTTCTTCCAAAGCGCATTCATTCATTCAATCAATATTTCAGTACCTACTATGCATTCTAGGAATTAGAACAATGTCCAAGTACTCCAAAAGTCCTTGCCTTCATGGAACTTTAGTGAGAGAAGAGATAAACAGTAAATAATACACTCTGAGTAGTGATAAGTCCTATATAAAAATGCAAGGAACGTGGAGAAAAAGAGAAACTATGGAGGCCAAGGAAAGGGAAATTTGTGTTTTAGGAAAGTTAAGACAGACTCTGAGAATACATGTGAGCCAAAAACTGAACAATAAGCCAAAGCAAGTAATCCTATACACAGCAGGAAGCCCTATGGCTGGAATAAGGTTAGTCTCTTATAGGTTACAGCAAGAAGAGCAGGAGCTGACCTCTAGGGTAGGGAGATCCCAGGTCTTGCAGCTAAAGGAGAAAAGGTCAAAATTTTATCCTAAGTGTAAAGGAGAACTTTGCACAGTTCTGTGCAGGGGAGTGATATGATCTACATCATATCAAACCCATAACACTGCTGCTATTAGTTTCCTTCTAAGCAGGACAGTGGGACTGGCAATAAATGATGGAATGGAACAATGGTTGGGGCACAGGGGGAGGCAAGGATATGTCTGATTCTTATCTGGTTATCTTTTAAGTCGAGTCTACAGAATTTGCTACCGGATTGTACATAATTACCTGAATGGGACAGCTAGTTGAATACTAAGTCTTAAAAATCATTTTATGCTACTATAATTCTTTCCAGTTCACTGGCACGTTTACATACACGTCATTTTCATGACAAGAGGCAGGGAAAGGTCACACTGAGTCAAGATCCAAGTTCTGCCTCTTGCCAATTTTAAGACCCTAGGAATAGGAAAGTAGTTTGGTGGGGTTTTAGATCATAAAACATATTTTCTATTTCACGAGATTACTGTAGGCCTCTAATGTTGAAGATTTTGCAATGTAAATGATGACCATTTAGAGGTAGAACCATATCAATAGTTGCTCAATGAAGGATATGTTCCCATCACTCAGCACAGTAGAGTCAGTTACCAAGACATTCCACACAGAACTTGCACTGTGGTTGACAGAGAAGAGACACACTTCATTTTCACTTGTTATGGAAAAACCTAAATGATACAAAAGCAGGGACACTAGAAAAAAACAATCTTCTCATTCCTAGTGGAAGAAATAGCTCTTTTAGGCTATAAATGGTGTTAAAGTAAAACCACCTAACTTTCTACAGATAAAACCCAAATCAAGGCACTGTTGATTACAGAGATGCTATCGAGATACTGTCAAGTTCTGTGAGTTACCACTATATTAGTTTAAATGGTAAAAAGTAAACACTTAAACTAAATTACTGTTCGCCATATGAATTGTGTTATGAGGACTTCAATTTATTGCCCTCTATCATTTCTGTAAGTTTATAAACAAGGTTCCACAAGAAATTGGTCACCCAAGGCTTTCATATTACTGCAGAGTATCCCAGAATCAAGAAAAAAAGTTAAAATCTTCGTTTTCTGCGTATTTAGACTTATCTCGATTATCAATTTGTAGTTATGTTGATAACCTAAGAGTAAATAAAAATTTGTGGCTACCTGATGACCAGCTCCTTTCATCCACCCCTCATTTTCAAATGGGACCTCAATAAACATGACCATCCAGGCCACATGACTGCATCATAACAAAACCACACTGTAAGGCTGCCTTCCAAGGCCTTTAGCCTTAGAATCTGAGACAAACCCATAACACCAATTTCACACTGTGAACTTTCATATTAGAGACTCCAGCACACAATGAAAACCTGGTCCACTTTTCTAATTTCTAAGAATTTCTACCTCATGAAACGCCTTATTCCTCTAAATCCAGCACCTTTAGGTAAGTGACACCTCCCGTTTCATACTTATTTAATAGCAACTGTACAAAAGCAAAATACATCATCCTCCAACAAGTCTTCCACTTAGCATGCATCTCCACCAAAACTTCAGAACTTTATTAATTACACGTGCATCAGCTTATAGCAAACAAAACGATGCTGCAATTTAATGACTTCAACTCGCATATTGAGCAACAGCGGTTCCACTTATTTCCTTCACTAAAACTGACAAAAACCCTCAAGGTTTTTTTGGGGGGAGGGGTGTGGACTGCAACAAACTTCACATCGGAGCAGTTTAAAAAAATTAAGTTTTTTCCTGAGTTCCATATGTACCCGCCAAAGTATTCATAGCCAGAGGACGGTTTAATAATTAAAGCGCACAAAATCTAGAGGCAAAAAGATTTCACAAGACACCCCATACCTGCGCCCTCCCACCCTCGTCGGGTGCTAAACTATTTCCTTCCAACAGAAACTGTTCCGAAAGAGTTTACCGACCAGAGTTAAAATCACTTCGCGCAGATAACAAGCGGAAGCGTCTTTATCGGAGGTCGCGGAAGCGGGCGCAGCGGGGCGCGGAGCCCCCCACGTTCCTGCGCCCCCCACGTCCCTGCACCCCGGGCTCAGGGGCTGAAGCTGCCCCGGCAGCCGCAGGGCTCGCGGCCCTCCCGGGCCCCAGGGCCCCGCCCGGCCTCACCCTCCCGGTTCATTCATTCTGATCGCAGGGCTGTCGCACCCCCGCGCTCCCGCCGGGGCCAAGAAGGGGGGCTCCGGGGTGCAGGGGCCGCGTCCGGCCACTACCCCGGGCCGGGGACGGAGTCGCCCCGTGATTCCCGCGCGCCCGCGGCCTTCGCCCGAGGGTGGTCGGCGAGGCCGCCTTGGCCCGCGCCCAAGACCAGAGCCCGCAGCCCCGCAGCCCCGACCCCGCCACAGAACGCAGGCCAGGCCCGCCCGCGCGCCGGGCGGCCGCCGCGAAGCCCCGGGTCCCCGCCGCCCGGCTGCCCCGCCGCGGCCGGAAGTCTCCCCGGCGCCCCCTCCCCAGCGCCCGACTTCCCTCGCCGCGGCGGCCAGACCCTCTCCGCGCCGCCTCGGGCCTCCCAGCGCGGGCCGCGGGGGAGGAGGAAGCGAGAGGCCGCGCTGCCCGGGCCGCCGGCCGGGCCGGAGCAGAGCGGGGAGCGGGAGGCCGGCCTGGGCGGTTACCTTGATGATCCTGCGGGGCAGCCCGGCCATCTTGTCAGCTCCCGAGTTCGGCCTGTGGTCTTGTCTCCGGCTCCGCTCGCCTCACGCACGAGTGGAAGTCCCGGGCTCCACTTCCGGGGGACGTTGCCGCGCCCGCCGCTGCTGCTGCTGCCGCGGAGGCCCCTCGGGAAATGTAGTCCCTGCTCGGGCGCGGGCGCGGGCGGGCTTCCCTCGGACCTGGCCCCCTCCCCCGCGCTCCCCGCCCCAGCCCCGCTCAGGGGTGGCGGAAGTGACGCGCCGCGGCGGGGCAGGGACTTGGGGGAGGTGGCGCGGGGCGGCGGGGGGCTCCGGCGCCCGTGGCCGAGCCTGCCGCGCGAGGGAGGGACCGGGCGGCCGGCCGGCGCCTCGCGGGCCCCTTATGGGCGCCACGCCCGCGCCGGTGGGCGACGTAACAGAGGCCCAGGCGCCGACGCGGCCCGTTCGTTTGTTGCGGCGGGCGTTCGCGCTGCTTGACCGCGTTGCGCGCGGGCCGGGCGCGGCAGCGAACGGCTTCGGCGGGTGAACGCGCCGACTTCTTCCTCTGAGGGAGGGGAGGACGGAGACTGGGTAGCAAAACTCCTGACTGGGGGTCTCGAAAGTTACCCCGGAAAGCACTAGCCTGAGAGTTGCCATGTTTAAATTTCGCTTGAATCGGGCCTTTGACACACCCCACAGACCCCGAGAAACTCAAGAACTTGTAGCATGTTGGGGGCGAGGGAAAAGAATGACTTTTGAGGGCTCCCTGGTGGCTCAAGGGGTGAAGAAGCACCGCACGAGGAAGCAATCCGAAGCCTGCAGCACGAGTTTGATCCCAGGCCCGCCAGGGAGATACCCACATGGCGCAGCAGACCTCTCCTGTCTCGCCCGCTGCTCCCCTCAACGGTGTATTTCAGTCAGTCTACTTCTGCTCCCCACTCTGTCTCTGGTGAATCCTCTCACCACCACCACCACCCCATCTCTGGCCTGTACCCCAGCTCTTGTATGCATAAATGAAGAAATCTTTAAAAAAAAAAAAAAAGTGACTTTTGAAAGTCAGAACCTAGTAGTTAAGACACAGAGATGCTAGCTGGAGGATTGACCTAAGAAAGAACTAGGGAGTCCAGAATCATCCTTGAAAGAAAAATTACCCTACCTTATCCTACCTGAAGGAGGATTACAGTGAGGATGCGCAAAAGTGAGGTTGTTGGGGGAGCTTTACATGACATCCTGAGGCTTGACTGCTGTGGGATAGGCTTCTTGCAGATACTGTTTTACTTCGTTTTCACATTCATCATAGAAAGGTTTTAGCCTCCACTTTACGAATGAGACTTTTTTCAAAGTTGTGCGGAAGTGGAACTGTTTTGTCCCCAGGTAGTTCTGCCAAAACATGGACCCCTTAACTGCTTAACCACAGTGTTTCCTATGTGGTGAATTGAACGAAGGTGTTCCATGTGCTAGGTTAGTGAGTGAGATTACAAAGAGGTTGACACCCTTCCAGGAAGTCTAGTGAAAAATGGAGACAATTAATTGCAATCCAGTGTGTTACGCACGATCATAGATTCTTATAATGTGCTTTTGAGGGAAGAGGCATAAATAGCTTAAGTCAGAGAAGGTTTTCCAAAAGAGAAGTGGAGTCCTAAAGAATGAGTAAAACTAACTCTTCAAGGAAGAACACACCAGGCATAGGAAATAGCATTGAGCTATAAAAGAAAAAGAAAGAGCATTAAAGAAAAAGAAACTACATGGGACTCCCTGGTGGTGCAGGGGTTAAAGACAGCGCTATCAAACTGTCACCGCTGACCACTGCAGCAAGAGTTCCACCCACATGGCACAGCAGACCTCTCCTGCCTCCACAGCTGCTCCCCTCAGCAGTGTATTTCAGTAGATCCACCTATTCTGCCCCCTACTCTGTCTCTGGTGAATCCTTTCACCCTACACACACCCCGCTCTGGCTTACACCCCAGTTCTTGTATGCATAAATAAATCTTTAAAAAAAAAAAGAAAGAAAGAAAGAAATAGAAACTATGAGAGCAAGAAACCTACTAAGCACAATTAAAAAAGTGTTCTGGGCACAGTGCTAAATGATCACATGGGTTATTGCGGTATAATTATAAAGTATATAGGGTAAACTCTTGTAACCAGTCCTTTTTTAGATGAGAAACCAACCTTAGCATAAATAATGAGAACTTAAAATAACCAGAAATATGAAATGAGCAGTTGATGACTAGAAAAATCTGAGAAAGTAAATGACATTGGACAGGGATACTTTCAGAATATTTTAGAGAGGGCCCAAGGATATTCACTCTTATAGGAAGGCAGAGAGTGACAATTGGTTAGAAGAATACTGGTCAAGTTATCTAATATTGCATAACAAACAAGTTCAAACTTAGTGCTTAACATAATAAGCCATTTATTTAGCTCTTTAACCTGCAATTTTGACAAGAAGCACTCTCTGCTTCATGCTATGTCAGCCTGAGCAGCTTGACTGAGGCCAGATCAACTTCAAAGATGGTTCACATAGTTAACAAGTTGGTACTGTTAGTTCCTCTGCAAGTGGGCGTCCCTGGGGCAGCTTGGGCTTCCTTGCTGCATGGTGCCTGGGTTCCAAGAGTGAATGTTCTAGCAAGCAAAAGCTTAATCCCCTCTTTTGACTTAGCCTTGAAAATCAATTGGCCACTAGTCACAAAAAGCCCTCCTAGTGACAAAAGTAGGAGTCCTGGACTCCACCTCTTGATAGGGGAATATCAGGATTCAAGAAACTTGCAGAGTATGTATGATGAAAGGTATGATTGTGCTAACTTTGGAAAACACAAAGTATTACAGGTATATTAGTCCAATTATGCTTATAAGTCACCTGCTTTAGAATCACTTCTCGGGCTGAGTAAAGTAAGGATTCCTAAACCCTTCCCTCAGAGATTCTAATTTTCTAGGTCTCCAAGGCCTGAGAATCTGCATTTTAAACATAATGGATAATTTTGTTACATCATAAAATTTGAAAAACATTTGAATAATTAAGAACAAAAATGTATTTTAAAAAGTTACTGTGTGTCTTTGTTATAGGAGCTTCTTGGGTGTCTGGCTTCTACTTACTCAGAAGGCAAAACTCAAGAGACAAGGTTGGTGAAAAGACACCAGGTTTAATCAGGTGCAAGCAAATATGAGGACATGGCAGACTACTGTCCAAAAGGCCATCTCCCTTCACCGAGGAAAAGCCAGGACTTTTATAGGGGAGAACTAAGGATGGGAGAGGCAAAAGGGTGTGCAACAGCAGGATTTCAGAGGAATAGGTAGGGTTTTCCAGCAACTGCATTCACACCACTTTTTCTTCCAAGTTTGGTCTTGACCAGATCTGTCAAGATGCCAGTGGGCATACTTTTTACCACCGTCATGAGGTTGTGGCTTAAGCCTTGTCTTACTTTCAACATCATCTTAGTTTTTCAGCTGGGTTTTACCTGGTTTTCTGGTTTTGTCTGCAAGAAAAGATAAACAGGAGCAGAGCAAGGAGAAGCAGGACAAGACAAAGAATTTATGGTTACCAGGCTGCCGCAATTCCCTCCTCTGTCTCCATCCTCCTGGCTCATTCTTGGTAGGCAATCGGCAGATGTCCGTCTTCTGGAACTACTCCCAGCTGAATAGGAAAAGGTCTGGGGACCTAGAGAGGTGCAAAATCTTCCCCTGGTTAACTTGAGACATAGTCATGTCACAGGGTTATAATCCCATTCTTTATTCCTTTGAATTCAAATTATTTGGAAGTTTTAATGACTTCAGTCTTTCAGAGATAAGGAGGAACTAAATAACTCAGTAGAGAAGGGTGATAGGTCAAAAGAAACATAGTTAACGGTAACCAGAGACTGAGAAAGGGTCTCATTCATCCAAACCAATAAAAGCACTGTTTATAACAGGAGCCTAGTGGCAGGGTGCCATTTTTTTCAGGTGCCTTGCCTCTGGGTAGCCCCCTTTTTCTCTGCATTTTCAATTCCTAGGGAGCCTTGGAGCTCAGCTCAAGGTTGTTGTTGTTGTTACTCCTCTGTAAATACAAGTCTCAAAGAGAAAGACAAGTTTTTCCCCCCTTATGGATGCTTTAAGACCTGAAAGCAATTTATCCATTTGGCCTGGATTACACCTTCTTTTGGTTCTTTATCAGATGGGTAGCTAATGTCAGGCAGATGGCAGGTGAGGACTCTGGAGCTTTAATTTAGATTTGGAAACTTGTGATATACTTGACTTGTCTGTTGTTTATTTTCTTCACTGTGTGGTTATTTTCAAGCTTCAATGATATATATATTAATTATTTAGAACACTATATAGCAGTTAGCAAGGGTTATTATTTTTGTAACCTTGATAGAACCAGACATAGCTCTCGTTAGGAAACCAAAATTTTAAAAATTGACAATTTAACTTTTAGCAAAGATTGGTTAACCAGTATGAAATTCTCAGAATAGTAACACATTAAATTATACATTTCATGTCTCTTCTAGTTGTTTGTTTTTATTTTTTCATCCTTTCCCCCCTTGTGAACAGCTCATACTATACTCATCTGGAAAATAAAACCTGAACTTCTGATTCACTCTAAGTCTTGTAGAACAGGATATATTCTAGAAGGACAGGTTGTTACAAGGCTGAGACAAGGCTTATTCTCAAGTTAGAAAGCTAGTTAAGAATTCTACTTACTCTACCCATAAAATATGGATCCACAAAACTAATTGAATCCTTTCCTTCAGGGAGGAGTATTAGGCAGTTGGAGGACAAAAATTAAAGGAAGAGTTTTTACTCCATAATCTTGTATCTATTGGATTTTGAGCTGTATAAATGTTATCTATTCAAAACATAAAATAAGAATCCAAGGCCTCCCTGGTGGCACAAGGGGTTAAGTCTCAGCACTATGAAGCTATCCACAGCAACTGCAGCATGAGTTCGATCCCCAGCCAGGGAGGTGACCCACGTGGCGCAGCAGACCTCTCTTGTCTCGCCCACTGCTCCCCTCAGCAGAGCATTTCAGTAAATCTTCCTTTTCTGTCCCCACACTGTCTCTTGTAAATCCTCTCACTCACTGCACTTCTGGCCTGTACCCAGTTCTTGTATGCATACATGAATAAATCTTTAAGCAAAATATAAAATATGAATTCAATTTGCTAATTTCGACAGTCTAAGAAACATTCAAAGTTCTTTAAATGCTGTCCAAGAATGATGTCATATACTCAAAACTCAGCAAAAAGTTGTTGGTCCTTGCTATTGAAAAAATTATTATAGTGACCAGATAGCTCCACTAAGCTGAACAGTGAGTGCAAGGCACTCACAGAAGTCTGACCTAATTAATCTTTGGCTCTTCATCAAGCTCTTATTCATGTTTTTTTTCCAGTATCTGTTCCTTCTGGAACTCAAGCTGCAGTGCCTTTGCATTATGATATATGGAAAGAACAAGCAAAATCATGTTGGAGAAATTAGAGGATGCCTGTTCTGTGAGAACCTTCCACTTCTCAGAACACTATTTAATTGCCTCCTTCTCCTTCTCCACCCCCACACCCAAATATTTCAGGTTTGCTACTTTGGTGCTATAACGGCAAATGCATAAGTATGATTTATCTTGTGGCTACCATCTTAGGACATTTATTAATTCCTCCAAGTCAGGGCTCTCCTCCATCTTTGCCACCCTGTATCAGTGGGGCCTACCATATTGTCTGCTAGATTAGTGCTCTCAAATATTTTTGTCAGGGGAATGAATCGGTGACCACAGGCTGGAATAAACACCTGTTTGTGGATGGTCTGGCCCAATTCCCCCATACATGAGTGTTTCCAGAAAACACAGTATGTTTATATTCATCCCTAAACTTTTCATCTTGACTTCTTGGAGAGCAACAAAGCTTTTCTACAAAATGTCTTTGCAGAGATAAAACAGAGTAAGTCAGTTTGAAAAAGGTGTATCAGTCATCTTTAATAAGGGCCCTGTTTCAATTCATGAGCAACACTCATCAGACAGAAGTATTTGTTTGCAAGTACCCTTATTGTTTTTTAGAGCCTAGGAAAACTGTTTCGTGGGCGATCAAGACAGAGGTATCTGTGCAAAGAGGGTTCATGAACACTGACTCAGGGAGGAAGTGGGTGGAGAAGGAAGAAAAGGCTGTACACTGATTTTAAAAAGAAAGCAAAAACGCCTGCTGTCTCATATTCATGTCTTCAACAGAAATAGCTGAGTATGTACAAACTTTGCCAACACAACCCCAGCCGTAAGTAGATCTGAGTACGATCATCCAGGGCCAAAGAACACTCTCTCCAGGTAGAAGACTTTGGAAAAGATGAAGCCCAAGGGAATTTGAGTGGTAAGGTTTACTTTGTTTCATGATTTATGCTTTCCAAGGCATTTTGGAATCTTATCGCTCCCTTAAGTGCATATACCACTCCACTGAGTGGTTCTGGACAGCCCTCATTGACTCCACGCTGTTTCTATGAAGGTAAAGGAGGGGACATTCTTTTCACTGGACCATTTCCCAATGGAAGCAGGATTCCAGCAGATGGTGACTCAGGACATTTGGCAAGATGCCTGGCTGGAACAGGAACTCTGGAAGCCAGGCTCTTCTCTCTGCCTCAGTGTGCCACCCTTACAGGTTCCCAAGAGAACTGATTGCATTCCATGTCCTCCGCCTCCAATTGCTGTGACTCTGCCTGTGATTGCTCACTTGACCTACTCAGCCTAAAGGGTTTCCCCATTTCTTTCCATCTGGGCACCCCACCCAGAACTCTTTTCATTCCACTCCCATCATCTTGCTTCTTCCCCCACCATCAGCTATGTAGCTCAAGTCCTGTTGATTTCTCATATGCCTCTTAGTTGTGTCACTTGGTTTCTGTAGACAACTGTCCACCTGGTTCTGGCACTAGTAGGAATGTTTTGAAAACTTTGTTTTTCTGCTGAGTATGATGATTTGACATCCAGCATACTCTAGAGCAAAGTTTTCAAAACTCATTTCAGAGGCTACTTAAGATGCAGGGTCAACCCCCAACCTCATCCCACAACCACTCACCATCAACATATTGTGAGTTCAAGTCTCATGCCTGTGTCTTTAAGAAATAAGTCCTTAAGGACCATTGAAGGGCCCAAAGCTTGAGAGTTGCTTTTCCATATTATCTAATCTGCTTGATTGACTGAAAAACACTGCCAAGGGGATCAGCGGGTGAGACAGGAGAGGGCGGCCAGCCATGTGGGTTAGCTCCCTGGCCGGAGCTCGAACTTGTGCTGCAGTGGCTGCAGATAGCTTCATAGTGCTGACACTTAACCCCTTGCACCACAAGGGAGGCCCTCCTCTTATTTTCTCATTCCAAACCACTTGATATATTTTTTTAACCTACTGCTTACTTCCCATCACAACTTGCCAAAGTCAACCTCAGACAACAGTCTGACAATTTTATTGCTACTTTGAGTAGCCTATGATGGATCCCATCCACACTCTCTAACACCATCATTTTCACAACTTATTGCCTTTCAGTCACTTCTTGTTGCTTTTTAACCCTTGGTTCCCTACTTTGTCTGCCTGTTGGTCACTCTCTCTCATCCAGGAAGTCTTCACCATCCTCTGGGAAGTTTTCTCTGTATTTCTCAAAACATCCTATACATTATGTTCTAACAAATGTTCACAGTAATGATCTGTTTATCTATTGGCCTCACCACATGTGTCCCCCTCTAAGGCATGGAGTACCATGTTCTTTGCTGTGTGTTCACTCATAACATAATGCCTAGCACCTATTCCCTCTTTCCTGTCTTCCTGCCTTCACTCATTGTCTGCCTATTATATGCCAGATCCCCCATAGGAGCTGGCTTTTAAATATGAGCAAGGTAGGATGTCTGATCTTGAACTTACTTTCTAATAAGGGAAACATACATTTAAACAAATGTATATAATTTGATGTGATAAATTCTGTAGGTGTGTAGAAGATACCGTGAAGAATATAAGATACAGGAAAGGCTTTGCACAATTATTCAATTTAATGATTGACTTCTACACATCAAGCACCATACTAGATTCTGCTGGTAAAAACTGAAGCAAAATCAGACATTGAATCATCCTCAAGAAGAGTGGATAGAAACATTAATAAAATTATTGTAAATGAGGAATGTTATTTTAGTCAGGTTTCCTGGTTGCAGGCCTAGAAACTGAGATTAACTTAAAAGGAAAAGGAATTTTTTTTGGGGGGGGCGGGGGGGGCTGTTCATCTGATCACAGGAAAGGCTACCCACCAGGCTCTGAACACAGAAGGATGCTGACATTCAGGAGCTGGGCACTGAAGGGAGCCAGGAACTCACCTTCCAGGTATTCTAGACCTACTGGACCTACTGTCTTGGATGTCTGTAGCTATCTAAAGCATTTCATTCAATAACTATTGAAGGCCTATAATAAAAACAAGCACAGTTCCAGATGTTGAGTTTGTGTCAAGAATATAGTATGGTAGATACTTGTTCCCTGCTCCTGCGGAGCTTGCCTCTTAGTGTAAAAAAGCAACACATTTGTACATTAACCAAGGAAACGAATGAAAATATAATGTCGTGTAATGGAACATGTTATGAAGAAAAATAAAGAAGGGCATTGAGAGACTATTTTAATGATGTAATCCTCTCTGAGATGATAGTTGATATTTGCTCAAGACCTGTAAAAAGTAAGGCAGTGATCACAACAGGTGAGAGAAAAGTATTGATGACAACTAGAAGAGAGTGCAACAGCCCAGAGACCTTTTCTTTCCCATAAGATAATAAGTCAAGGTCTCCAATTTTGCAAATTCTCCCTTCTATAATGAGTAGCCAACGCAGTTCTGGGAATGCAACGCCCGGCTTTCCGGTTGGAGGGCATCCACACTTCCCCATTTCTAACATCAAATCCACCCCCACACCCTTCAGTGCTTCTCTGAAATGCCTCTATCCTTAATAAAACTTAACTCACCCACGGAGGGAGAGATCGGGAGTTCTTCTATTTTTAATTTAATTTAATTTTTTTAAAGATTTATTTATTTATGCATACAAGAGCTGGGATACAGGCCAGAGATGCATGGGGTGAGAGGATTTACCAGAGACACAGTGGGGAACAGAACAGGCAGAATGACTGAAATACACTGCTGAGGGGAGCAGCGGGGGAGTCAGGAGAGGTCTGCTGCGCCATGTGGGTATCTCCCTGGTGGGGGCTCGAACTCGTGCTGCAGTGACCTCGGATAGCTTCATAGTGCGGTGCTTAACCCCTTGCGCCACCAGGGAGGCCCTCTTCTATTTTTTAGTATAAAATTAAAATGCATTTGCTACTTTCCAAGCTTGTGTGCGCGAGGCAGTGATTTTGTTACGCAGTAACGCGGCAAACTTGCAGCGGAGAGCAGAAACTAAACACCCCAATGCATAGACTACACCCTCACGGCCGCGCTGCACCCTGGGCTCTTCCCCGAGGAGACTACATTTCCCAGGGTGCCTCCCGGGCCCGGAAGGCGCGTAGAGAGGCGTCTCGGAGCACCCGGATTGGGGCAAGATGGCGGCCTCGCGGTGACCAGCTGTCAAGGTAACCGCTACCCTCTCTTCCTCCGGTCAGGGAGTCCTTAGAAGTTGGGTTGGCTCAGAAGGTTTATCGGCAGGTGTTAAGGTTATGTATTTGTCCTTCGCGCCCGGAGAAATCCGCTGGTGTCCAACTGAAGGGCGGGCGCCTGGCCGCACGCTTCCTTTGGGACTCGTCGTGCTCCGGCCATACGCCCAGTAGAGCTTAAAGGAGCTTGTGGCTCAGAGACCGCTCTTGGTGGGTCTTTCAGGTCTCCCCATGGTTATTAGATTGGTGCTTCTGGTACCAGGTTCCTCAACCTCAGGCCCTCCGAAGCTCGCCACAGCTTTTGCTTCAAGGTTGAATTCCAGGCCAAGGGACTTAACCCTCCGAAATTCTCTCCCAGGAGTGCATAATGTTTTGTTCCTGAGCTTGTGGTCAGAAGGCATGGGCTTGTGTTCCACCCTTGCTGTTATTAGTGGACAAGTAAATCGTTTGACTTCCCCGAGCATTTTGTGAATGACTGGCTCTGAAGTTATTGGAAGCAAGTCTTTGAAATTTTGTACTTTGCTTTCATCATGAATGAAAGATACCTCACATTGTTAATATGAAAGTAAAATGAAGTGGTAGTGAAAGCACCTTGGAAAGTTAAAAATCTAAAAGTTATATAAGGTGGTAAAATATTATTTGGGACTTAAGAGTGTTTGTATGCAGTCCTCTAAATTTGTATTTAATAGGCCAAGAATGACCGTGTTGAATGTTTGTTTAATCAGAAACAGAATGTACTTCAAGTGAAGTACATTGGAAAGATTTGTTTCCAGTGGAAAGATTTGTTTGGTATCTGGGAGCTTGTACATAGACATATTAACATGGAAGGTTACTCTGTGTACTATATGTGTGCCTAACAATTTCTAAGGGTAGTTATATATTTACTGAGTACTCTTTTTTTTTTTTTAAGATTTATTTATTTATGCATACAAGAGCTGGGGTATAGGCCAGAGATGCGGGGGATGAGAGGATCCACCAGAGACAGAGTGGGGAGCAGAACAGGCAGATGGACCGAAGTACACTGCCAGGGGAGCAGCAGGCGAAGCAGGAGAGGTCTGCTGCGCCATGTGGGGTATCTCTCCAGCCAGGGTCAAACTTGTGCTACAGTGGCTGCAGCAAGCTTCACAGGTTGTGTCTTAACCCCTTGTGCCACCAGGGAGGCCCTGAGTGAGTACTCTAGGTGCAAAGAACTGCGCTAGGTGCTGAGAAGTTTGCATTTAAGAGAAATGGTAAAGGACCTGTTGGTAATCTTGTATGTTGACGATGGGGCTGGCTCTTTGTCCTATATTGCATGAAAATGGAAAGTTGTTTAAAAGTCTTACTTATGTGACTGTAGTTCTAGGTAAGAATTCCTATCGTGTTCTTTTAATATTCAATATATTGTGTCATTTTAACTTACCAGAGGTGTCATTTTTTGTTTCTTTATCTCTTAAGCAGGGATGAAAATAGGTTCTTGATTCACCATGGCACTAGCAGCAGTAAAATGGGCCATATCAAACAGAACTATTTTGAAACATTTATTTCCAATTCAAAGTAAGTGGGTTTTTTTTTTTTAAATGTTTATAAGACTTAAGTTTTTCAAATATTATAGAAGTACATGTCTATTGTAGAAAATGTAAAGCATTTCATTATTGTATATACTTAATAGCAAGAATGTTCGCAGTTATGGAAAGGAGAGAAAACTACACTGTCTATCAAGAAAATGAATAAATTTGATACATTTTTACTATGACTTTCACAGCTATTACCAACATGCAAAAATCTTCACATTGAAGGTGGTAAAAAGCATGTCACAGCACAGTATCTATTGTAAGATTCCATTTATGCATTTAAAAGATGATCAACCGTGTGTGTGTGTGTGTGTGTGTGTGTGTGTGTGTGTATTTATATGTATAAATATAGGGTAGGTGGTATGGATCAAACAGTTTATTTGTGTAGACTAACTGGGATTTAGCTGAGAGCAGGTGTGTGATAATGAACTTTCTCTGCTTGTGACCTTAATCTCTTCCTTCGTGTTTCCTGTTTATCCATTTGTAATTGAATGTTTGTTTAAGGGGGAAAGTGTTTGAAGACTAAAGTAAAGAATATAAGTGAAAGTATTTTCTAAGAGAAGAAGAGATTGCTAAGAGACTTTAGATATAAACAAGAAATCAGAGTGAAAATAAACTATAGTCAGCTTTTGATTATCTAGGAGCATTTTTGTTGAGACTTAGGAGAGATACCCCTGCTGCTTATCTTCCGCTTTGCCTTGGCAGGAACCCAACCCAAAGACTGATGGGAAATCAGACTTAATCAGCATTTACCTAGTCTGTGTCCTGAAACAACCATTAGTTCTCCCTCAAGTTAATTTGAAAATCTGTTAATCTGTCCCTGGATAAGTAAAAATTGTCTATATGTACTTTACCTTGAAATTGCAAATTTTACAGTGTCTTATTTTGGTTTCTTCAGTGATTCCCATATATGAGAGGTTATAAATAAATTTTTTAAAAAATATTTATTTGTGCATACAAGAACTGGGGTATAGGTCAGAGGTCTTAGGGTTGGAGAGGATTCAACAGAGATATAGAGTGGGGAGCAGAACAGGCAAATGTACTGAAATTCCCTTCTGAGGCATGCATTGAAGAAGACAAAAGAAGTCTCTTGCATCATGTGTGTTATCCCCCTGACTGAGCATTGAACTCATGTTGCAGTGGCTGGTGATAGCTTGATAGTGCTGTGTCTTTAACCCCTGTGCCACCAGGGAGGCCCTAAATAAATGTTTATTGAAATGATCTGAGTGAATTATAGTTTTCAAACTATCTAGTTAACTAAGGATTAATTTAGATTATCCCAGAAAATTATTATATTATCACATGATCACTTAATTCTCCTAACTACCTAACTTCTTGCATTCTGACGTCCCTTATTCTTTTATTTAGTCAGTCCTCTCATTGAAGGCAAAGCATTATTGTTATTTTTAATGAAAAAGGAGGACATGATTAGAGGCAAATTAAAACCATGATTAAGTGAGAGAGTTCATTGAGCAAAAATAAAAAGGCCTATATTCCAGAAGAGGCATTTAAAACTTTCCATATAGTCAACTTAGCATTGTAGAACATTGTGGTTTTTTAAGCATATTAAACCATTTGATATTTATAACTTTGATTAATATATGTGGTAAGCCATGTGGTATTATTTCTTTCTGAAGATGAAAGAACTTGAGTTCTCAGGCTCTTAGAAACTTACCCAAAGTAGCAAATCTGGTAAATGAGAGCTGTGATCAGAACCTGATGCTCTGCATGTTAATTAGTCCAATATACTTTCTCTTTTACCTCCTTTCATGTAGTAACTTAAAATACTGAGCATTTGAAAGTTAAGTGGGACTATCAGCTTTTATAGATCTTATCAAAATGCAATCATATATATATACACACACATACGTACATACATAAAACTTACAGGCTGTACATATATAAATATGTTACAAGAGTAGCTTACTAGTTACGGAGAGCTAACTGCTTTGAAATTCTTTTTGGCAGATTGAATTGCCTTGGATTGATCGATGTTAACTTTGGCAACAGTCCTAATTGCAGATACACTTTAGAGATATTGAAGATTTGGTTCCATACCGCCGCAGTAAAGCGACTATTGCAAATAAAGCGAGTCATGTAAAAGTTATGCTTGGTAGTTGCTGAAGGTTGGGGGCTATGGCAGTTTCTGAAAATAAGACCACAATGAAGTTTGACACATCGACTAACTCTTTCATGAAATTTTTTCTGTAGCGTGTGATGTTTGATAGCATTTTTACTCATAGTAGAATTTTCAAAATCAGTCAGTGCTCTGAAACGCTGCTGCTGCTGCTTTATCAGCTAAAGTTATATAATATTCTAAATCTTTTCTTATAATTTCAGCAGTGTTGACAGCATCTTCATCAGGAGCAGGTTCTATTTCAGGAAATGACTTTCATTGCTCATCCATAAGAAGCAACTCCTTACCAGAGGTTTATCATAAACTTACAGCAATTCATTCACATTTGCATGCTCCACTTCTAATTCTATTCTCTTGCTGTTTCTACTACCTCTGCAATTACTTCCTCTACTTAAGTCTTGAATCCTTAAAGTTATCCGTGATGGTTGGAATCAACTTTTTCCAACTTTGTGTTAATGTTGATATTTTGACTCCTTCCATGAATCATGTGTGATCTTAATGGAATCTTGAATGGTGAATCCTTTCCAGAAGATTTTTAATTGATTGTGCCCAGATCCATCAGGGGAACCTCTATTTTATGGCAGCTATAACCTTACAAATTCTATTTCTTTTAAAGACTTATTTATATAAGAACCATTGTACAGGCCAGATTCATGGGAGGGTGAGAGGATTCACCAGAGACAGAGCGGGGAACAGAACAGGCAGACTGACGAAATACATTGCTGAGGGGAGCAGCGGGTGCGACAGGAAAGGTCTGCCATGCCATGTGGGACCCTCGCCAGCCAGCTGGGATCGAGCCAGTGTTGCAGAGGCTGCGGACAGCTACACAGCGTTGAGCTCAACTGCCTGCGCCATCAGGGGACTCCCACAAATTCTATTTCTTAAATAATAAGACTTGTAAGTGGAAGTTTACTCCTTGATCCATGGGCTGCAGGTTGAATGTTGTGTTAGCAGGCATGAAAACAGCTTTAATCTATTTACACATCTCCATCAGAACTCCTTTGTGACCACATGCATTGTCCAGAAGCAGCAGTATTTTGAAAGGAATCTCTTTTTCTGTATAGTTGGTCCTAATAGTGGGCTTTAAATATTCAGGAAACCATGTTGTAAACAGATGAGCTGTCACTCAGACTTTGTTCCTTTTATAGAACATGGACAGAGTAGATTTAGCATAATTCTTGAGGGCCCTAGGATTTTTGGAATATAAATAAGCGTTGAGTTCACCAGCTGCATCAGCTCCTCTAACAGTAGAGTCTGCCTGTTCTTTGAAGCCAGTCACTGACTTTTTTGTAATTATGACAGTTCTGGATGGCACCTTTATCCAATATAAGGCTATTATGTCTGCATTGAAAATCTCTTATTCAGTGTAGCTACCTTCATCAATTATCTTAACTAGATTTTTTGAATAACTCACTGCAGCTTCTACATTAGCACTTGCTGCTTCATCTTGCACTTTTATGTTGTGGAGGCCACTTCTTTCCTTAAACTTCAAGAACCAACCTCAAATTTTTCTTTAGCAGTTTCTTCACCTTTCTCAGTCTATAGAATTGAAGAGAGTTACAGCCTTACTGCGGCTTAGGCTTCAGCTTAAGGTAATGTTCAGGCTAGTTTCATCTTCTATTCAAACCAGTAACTTTTCCTCCATATCAGCAATACAGCTTTCACTTTTTTATCATTTATGTGTTCATTGTAGTAGCACTTATAATTTCTTTCAAGAACGTTTCCCCTTTTGTTGTTATTTTTTATTGTTTGTTTTATATTTTTCTTTTTTCAAGAACTTTTTCTTTGCATTTAAAACATGGTTAGCTGTTAGATGCAAGAGGTCTAACTTTTCACCTATTTTGGCTCTTGACATGGCTTCCACACTACGCTTAATCAACTTTTGATTTAATTTGAGAGACTTCCTCTAAATTAAATACTTAGAAACCATTGTCAGGCATTAAGTGGCCTAATTTCAGTATTGTTGTGTCTTGGGAAACCAGGAAGCCTGGGCAAAGGGAAAGAGAGACAGGGGAATGACTGGTCAGAACACACATTTATCAGTTAAATTTTTTGTTTTATATGGCCTCCATAGTAGATATTAATGTAATAATGAAAAACTTAGAAATATCATGAGAATTACCAAAATGCGACACAGAGACATGAAGTAAGCATATATTGTTGGGAAAAATGGCACCGATAAACTTGCTTGAAGTAGAATTGTCATAATCCTCAGTTTGTAAAAAACACATTATCTGTGAAGGGCAATTAAAAAAAAAGTGTGGGCCTCCCTCGGTGGTGCAGCGGTTGAGTGCTGGGCTACGAAGCCGTCTGCAGCCTCTGCAGCGCCTTTTCTATCCCTGGCCACCAGCAAGGGTCCCACAAGGCGCACAGAACCCTCCTGCCGCGCCCGCTGCTCCCCTCAGCAGTGTATTTTGTCGGTCTGTCTGTTCTGTTCCCCGCTCTGGCTCTGATGAATTCTCTCACCCTCCCGCGCTTCTGACTGTACCCAGTGCTTGTATAAATAAATAAATCTTAAACAACAAAAAAAAAAAGTGCGGGCCTACCTGGTGGCACAGGGGTTAAAGTCTCAGCACTGTCAAGTTATCGCCACCCACTGCAGCTTGAGTTCAATCCCCTGCCAGAGAGCTAACCCACATGGTACATCAGATCTCTCCTGTCTTGCCCACTGCTCGCTTCAGCAGTGTTTTTCAGTAGATCTGCCTGTTCTGCTCCCTCCTTTGTCTCTGGTGAATCATCTCACCCCCCTCACCTTTGGCCTATACCCCAATTCTTGTATGCTTAAGTAAATAAATCTTTAAAAAAAATAAAGTGCAATAAAACGTGTTTTGAATCTCTGATACTTTTCATATCCAGAACTTTCTCTTGCTAAAATGTCAGATATTTTTAAAATATTAATTCTGTAGAAATTAACATTTTAAAGGCAGGTTGGTAATTATTTTTCTTGTTAATAGGCAATAGGGAACATAGTAATGAAGAAGCTCTAAATATTGTTTGAATGTGTGAAGCTAGCTTTACATTTATGTGACAACTTATGCTTAAATTAACTAAATCTATTTTACTGCTTGGGATTTTTGCAGATGGAGCTTTATATTGTATTTGTCGTAAGTCTACATATTCTTCTCTTCCAGATGACTATAATTGGTATGTATTAAAATTTGGTTGAAAAAAGTAACACTTTATTAGCTGTATCTGAAATGTTTTATTTTTTGATGTTTTCTACTTTTTCCCCCTGATTATTCTTAATTTAATTTTAAAGAATTATTTCAATGTTATTATTTACCCAGTTCTGGGCTTGTAAATGTTTTAACTAACTCATAGCAGGAATCTAGAAAACCTAAATAAGAGACCAGGAAAAAGAATAACTATAAGAAAGAAAAAATCAAAATCAACAAACAACTATGAACCAGAGACACACTGGGGGGGGGGGGCATAGGGAAGGAGGTACTGGGGTCAAAATAAGGGGGTTGCAATTGTATGGGTAATATAAACATAAAATTTCAAAAAATAAAAATAAAAAATGTGATTGTGAATCAGTGAATATTTAATTTGTTGTAAGATAGATATACTAATAGAAATGTACATGTTTTCTTCCCAAAGCATTCTTTAGTTTTTTTGGGGAAAGTTAATTAGCTTTTATAGTCTTCTCTTGGGGTTCATATCTATTGCTTACATACTTATCTTTTGTTTGATGTTGAATAGTCCTAAATTACAAATACTTAATTTAGCCACAATTTATTTGATACTTGTTTAAGTCTAATCACTATACTAAGAACAGCTTATGAATATTATGTTCTTTTTTCTCTGTAGTGGAGTCTGATATGCAGACACTGCAATGTAACTTCTTAAGCTACATTGTTTTTATTGCAGATTTTAGTAAATAATATATTCTTCCCTCTGGACACTAGTTTTAGTTGTACTTTAGTAAGTACTAAGAGAGTGATGAAACTAGACTAGGTAATAGGTAACACTTTGGAACCTGAGAAGGTTGATTCTTGTACCTGTTTTGCATATGTAAAGTGCCATTCTTCATCAAAAATCATTTGATAACATGTTTATTATAGCCATGTTATGGTAGTCAAGCTTAAAATTGTGGTGAAACAACCTAATCTGTAATCCAGTATTAGATTAAATATTCTTTATAGTTTAATTGCTGGTCTGATTCAAATGTGGTTGGTGTTAAAATCCTGGAAAGTGAGGTTTTTAGACGTCTGGAGAATATATACATTTAATAAAATCTGAAAGTCATGCTTCTTAGAATGTATGTGGATCTAAGAACAATAGGAGTTGACAGAGTATTTGAAAAACAGGCTTGCTTAGTATATCCACAGAAATGAGATCCAGCTGGAGCATTCCTAGAAAAAGTATTTAGAGCAATATTGCCCAAAATATCTTCTTCTGAGGAATATTAATGGGAGCAGGGAGGAATAATGTTCAGTAATTCCTAAGTGCACCACACAGAACCCTTTTTATGGGAGGCTTATAGTTGTACTGTTCTGCCAAAGGTACTTGGAGAAATTCTGATCTAGAAAATGTACTCAAGCACAATCTTCATGATTAGAAATTCAAGTGATCCTTAACCTAGAAGATTATGTACTTTGATCTTCAACTTTAATAATTTAATCAAGCAATGCCCTCCGTACAACTTTCGAAGGTAGTTTTTAGATAAGGAAAAGAAGTTCTAAGAATAGTGGTAAGCAAGCATAAATGTCTCTTCCAAATATTTGGGTAGTCTAAAAACAAATAATTTGAAGAATAATTTAGATAAAATGCTGAGTAGTGCAGTAGGGTTTTTTTGTGATGGTTAAACTGACATTTTTTGTGGGGTGGTCTGAGTTGTCCCCTATGAGGTGGCATCTGTTCTTCAGGGATTCATGATTAATTAATCTTAGCTCTAAGAATAATTATTTTGCCTTGAATATAACCATTTCTAAAGGTTTTTTCTTTCTTTCTTTTTTTAATATAGCAAAGTAGAGCTGGCTTTGACATCTGACAACAGGACAATAGTATGCTACCACCCATCTGTGGACATTCCATATGAACACACAAAAGTATGTATGAGAAAATCTTACAATGTTGTTAGACATATTTGTGCTTCCTTACCGTTTTCAAAGAGGGGTTTGTTTGGTTTTCTCTTTTTGCTTTGGATCTTATTTTGACTTTTGAATTTTACTGTTTTGATTTTTTTTTTGTGGGACCCTTGCCGGCTGCCGGGGACCGAACTGGTGCTGCAGAGGTTGCGGGCAGCCTCACAACCCAGTGCTCAACCGCTGCACCACCAGGGGAGGCCCGTTACTGTTTTGATTTTTTTTAATTCTTTTTCATCGTTTTTCTTTGAAGGCTTTTCTCAGTATACAAAATGAACCATTTAAACACAATTACAGTGTCACTTTCCTGTTCTAAAATTAGGTAGATTTCTGTTTGGGAATCAAACACACCTAGTATAAACTTACAAATACATTGTCTCAGACTCTCTTATAATCTGATAAATAATGAAAAACTTTTGCTTAAGGTGTTGTTTTATAACTTTTATGTTATATTGGTTCTGATAACCTTTCAATCTTCAGTAAATTTTTCTTTTTCTTTTTCTTTTTTTTAGGTCAGTCTTTTTCTAATGGGCCTATATGGGCATAGGTTTTAAGTGTCCTCGTTTAATTTTTTCCATATTTCTTCAAAAGCCAGGTACCAGATCAAGGAGGGTTTTTTAATTTATTTTAGCTTTACCTAAATTTGTTTATTGTTTTATATTTGAAATACTTTCTTCTATTCTCTAAGCCTTCTTTTGATATATTTGGTAATGTTTGATTTGTTTTTTGCACAGAAAGTTATTCAGTGAATCAAGTCATCATATAGTGCATTTAGAATTACCATTTTTAAAGATCACCATTAAGGCCAGAGTCCTGGTTGCTTTGTCAAAGTAGATTAATGTTATTTTGCTAATCTTTACTCACTTTTTAACCTCACCATTTTGTCTTCCTGCTTTGTGTTCTAGCCAGGTATCACAGGCAATAATCCAGTGCTCTTTGATTTAATATTTTGAGGCAGTGTCATAAAAATATTACTCAAAACAGACAGAGCCTTAACCTCATGAAGCTTATATTTTAGTGGTAGGAGATAGAAAAAAGGGAAAAACCACTTCTGTTGTCTGTTTTGTTCCCCGCTATTTCTATAGCATCTGGAACACATTGCTCTTGGTAGGTGCTCAGTAAATATTTGTTGATTAAATGAGTACGTTTATTCCTTGTGCTTCATGCTTACTGGTTTCAGTCTGTTTTAAGGCTAAGAGACATTGATGTGGGAAAGCAGAGGATTTTTTATTTCTCAAGTAATACATTACAAATTGGGCTGCATAACAACATTCTTGAACTCATGTTAGTGTTAGAACATTCTTTTTGACCAAATTTATAAATCTTGTGAAGATAGTATATAGCATTAAATAAATATTCTCAAATATAACTTAAAATTTAGACTTGACTTTCCTCTTTTCTCAATTTGGAATTAGGTCCTGTCTCTAATGGATCTTTTTGATTGTCTAGACACTAAGCATATGGCATACAATTTAGGCTGATGTTTATTAATGTTTTATAAAGTTGACTTTTTAGTTTTATTTTAGTTTTTCTTTTTAACTTTTACATTCATGTACCTTTTCTTTGAAGTTTGATCAAGGAGATCAAATACTATCTAAATACCAATTTTGAGTCCGCCAGAGATTCTTGGTACAGAATTTGAAGAATCCATTAATTCCAGTGTCTTTATCTATGTGCCTGGAAGAATAATGTTTTTAATCATACAAAAACAGGGAGAATTTGTAATATACTAGAATTGAGTCTGCTTGGGAATGGGAAGAGAATCAAGAGACACTTGACAATATTAACTTTTGAAATAATATTTAAAACATTTGATCTTTAACAATATTAACTTTTGAAATAATATTTAAAACATTTGATCTTTAACATTTGATCTTTAACATATCTTTAACATAAAAGAGAAAAAACTATAGACTCTAATCTTGTATTTTCTGGCACCCTTCAGGGTCTAATAATAACTTGCAAAGATACTTATTAATATTTCACCTTACATACCAGAGATGTTCTTTTAACAGTACTTAAATGTCTAAGGAGTATTTATTCTTTAAGATAAATTCACATCACTTTTTTCCTGTTTGACGCCTTAAAAGAAATATTAATAACTAGCTACCATTGTTGAACTCATGCAGTATGAGAAGTAGCTAAGCAAACTGTGTATTATTCTTTCACTCAAACCTTTTCCTACCCTATTAGGTAGATATTACTTCTCTCATTTTATAAAAAGGGAAATTAAAAACTTATATAACTTATCCAAGGGCATACAGAGTAAGTGCTGGAATCAGAGGTCAATATTTAAGTTTTTAAATGCTTCATTATACTTCTACTTCTTCCATACTCAGTAAGTGGTTCCTTATTTTTACTTATGTCAAATTGTTACTTCTCACTTTGAGGGCCTTTCATAATCTGGTTTCTCAAGATCCATTTTTTTAAAAAAGATTTATTTATTTATGCATCCCAAGAGCTGTGGTGTAGGCCAGAGCTATGGAGGAGGTGAGAGGATTTACCAGAGACAGTGGGAAACACAGCAGGCGGATCTACTGAAATACACTGCTGAGGGGCGCAGCAGGCGAGACAGGAGAGACAGGAGAGGTCTGCTGCGCCATGTGGGTTAGCTTCCTGGCTGGGGATCAAACTCATGCTGCAGTGGCTACCAATAGCTTCATAGTGCTGAGACTTAACCCTTTGCGCCATTCCTCTTTATTGTGTTATCTGACGTTTTCTTCTTTACTCACAATGTTTGTTATCCTTGTAGAGCACATTTCTGCACTCTAACAAGGCTGTGACTTAGCTGCTGTTCTTAAAACTGATGTCTTTATTTCATGTAATAAGCTGAAGTATATACTATAACATTTAATATAGTGGTAGAAGGTGGTAATTATCATTAGTAGTATATGAATGTAAAGTCTGATTATAAATTCAGATTTCAAGTGCTTCGTGAGCTACTGTTACTGATTGGAATATACCATATCACTGTGTTGGGGAAGAGATGAGATTAATGTCGTTGGGGGAAAAAAAACTACTGAAATTATAAAAAATTATCGTTTGATGGCATTTCATTCACTTAATGAAAACAATGAAATTTTTCCTGCTTCCTTGAATGTAAGAAATGTCATTTTCAATAAAAGGTTTTTCATTATATCTCAACTTTAATGATATATAAGGTAGAGACTAGAAAAAAATAATGGGCAAAATTTATCATTTTGAGAAATAGAAACTATAATAATAAATACTTTATTATTGGGGGAAAATACCTTTAAATAGAACTTTATTGTTGGAAAAGAAGCCCAAAACTTGATATGAGAAGGAAATATTACTGAGATTTTAATGAATAATATAACTAAGTGAAACTCTGATCATTTACCTACCCTGAGGAACCATAATCAATTACTGCGTGTAATGATTATGTAAACTCAGTCAAAGGCTGATCAACATTCCTACATTTTGATGCCTTTCATTGATGATTATTTTGTAGCCTATCCCTCGACCAGACCCTGTACATAATAATGAAGAAACACATGATCAAGTGCTAAAAACCAGATTAGAAGAAAAAGGTGAACACTTTGAGCAAGGACCCATGATAGAACAACTTAGCAAAATGTTCTTTACTACTAAGCACCGTTGGTATCCTCGTGGACAGTAAGTTTTCTTTTCTTCAACTCCCACTAAACATTGTAGAAGAACACATAACTTTTCTTGCATTAACAAACTTCTGAGGTTATATTCTGTATGGGGAAATTAATATCCAGTATGGTCATCTACTAAATTGTATGTAGAAGTCTACTTATAATGTAGCAAAAATGAAATAGTACTTCTCTTTTCCTTTGTTTTAATGGCAGAAGTTAACCAAAGCTGTTTTCTTCTTTTGATTCTTTTCTTTCATAACTTCCTTATCAAAACTAAGAGGTAACTTTTTAAAATTGTTTATGTTTGAGCATGCATTGTTCTTATTCACTTAGTCACCTAGTAACTTGCATTGGGTTGGTACATTTGTGGTAGGACATGTTTATGGAATTAATGACTATACATTCATCAAGCTGCTTTATTAACTGCTGGGCAATCAAAAGCATAATCCTTGTTTGCAAGTTGGTAATAGTTAAGGAAGAAAGATAGAGTAAAAAAACAAAATCAAATGACTGAAGTTTGAAGAATGGTTAGGAGGTACCCATGGGGATGACAAAAAGGCTCCCCAGGTAGAAGAGTATTTGAGACAGATTATGCTGAAGAAAGTTAGTTCAGATTGGATAGAACCCAGAATAAAAGGTGGGGATGTAGGAAGGGTCTTCAGAGGGTTTTATGTTGTGTTGAGTTTAGATTTTGTTTTCATTTTACCAAGTTTTAAGAAGCAAAATGCCAAGAAGAAAACCAAGTAGACCCTGTATCTGGGATAAGGTCATACATACATGGAAAGATTCCAGTCAGGAAGACATGCTGGAAACTATTATGACTATCCAGATGAAAAATGAAAGGATCAGCAGAAGGAATAGAAAAGGGAAATATAAAAGTAGGGACTGTGTTTAATAGGCAGTAGTAGGTAACCTGCCTGGGTATTAATAGGAAGACATATGAAGCTCCTCAAGTTTCTGACAGGTGTTTGGGTGGATGGTGTTGTTCATGCAAGTGGGGAAACAGGTTTGGGAGTAAGGTAAGTGAATCTATTGTTGGTTATTTTGAGTCCGAAGATCTGTGAATCATCTGGTGGGATGCAGTTCTGAAAGCAGGTAGGTAGTTGGATCTGGAACTCGATTGTTTTCCTTTAGAAGGTTATTTTTCCCTTAATTATAAAAGACATTACTCAGAGGTCGGCTTCACAGTCCATACATCACATTCAGAATTTCATTCTGAGACTTTATTTTTAAAATATTTTTTTGAACTTTGTATTTATTTTTGTGTTACCTCAATAATTTCTTTTATCTATATATACAGAATATGTATAAATGTATATAACTTAAAAATAAATTTACATACATATTGGGGCTTGCATGTTCATACTTTTTAAAATGGTGTAGGCGCAAGCAAAAAAAATAAAATAAAAATTGGAGATCTCAGTCTATAACAGAGGGTTTTAGCCTCAAATGTGAAGCATATTGCCATGAATGTATTGATTTTTAAAATCAGCAGATTCAAGATTGCCATTCTTAGTTCTTACATTGCTGGTGTGCTTAAAAATAGTTTTTTCATTTTGAAGACTTTTTTAAGGGCAGGTTTGGGTTCACAGCAAAATTAAGAGGATGGTACAGAGATTTCTCGTCTACTCTCTACTGTCTACCCATATAATCATAGCTTCTCTCATTATCAACATCCCCCACCAGAGTGGTACATTTGTTACAGTGATAAACCTATATCATAATGACCTCTAGTCTATACTTTTTTTTTTTTAAAGATTTGTTTCTTTATGCATACAAGAGCTGGGGTACAGGCCAGAGGTGTGGGAGGGGAGTGAGAGGATTCACCAGAGACAGAGGGGGGGAACAGAACAGGCAGAATGACCGAAGTACACTGCTGAGGGGAGCAGCGGGCCAGTCAGGAGAGGTCTGCTGCGCCATTTGGGTTACTCCCTGGCTGGCCGGAAATCGAACTCGTGCTGCAGTGGCTGCGGACAGCTTCATAGGTTGCTTCTTCACCCTAGCGCCACCAGGGAGGCCCTCTAGTCTATACTTCCATTAGTTCACTCTTGGAGTTGTACAGTCTGTGGGTTTGGACAAATATATACTGATGTGTATGCATCATTATAGTACACAGAATAGTATGTGGCCTCTTTAGATTTGTGTTTTTCTGTTTTTTATTTATTTGGGGTTTTTTTTGGTATGTGTAGAAAAACTGGATGTAGGCCAGAGGTACAGGGGGTGAGAGGATTCACCCATGACAGAATGGGGAGCAGAACAGGTGGATTTACTGAAATACACTGCAGAGGGGAGCTGCGGGGAGCAGTGGGCGAGACAGGGGAGCTCTGGGGAACAGCAGGCAAGACAGGGAGGTCTGCTGGGCCATTTGTAGGTTAATTCCCTGGCCTTATTGAGCTCAGGTGGTAAAGGTGATAGTGCTGAGATTTAACCTCTGAGCCACCAGGGAGGCCCCTAGATTTGTGTTTTTCACTTGGAGGAAGCTTAAATGGATATTACTATATATTTTCATAACTTGATATCTCAGTTCTTTTTATTTTTTAAACATCCTTGTTTATTTCTTCATAATATAGGATTTTTCCCTTCGGGTGTGGTCATCATAGTTTTCCCACAATCAAGGTGCCCATAATCCTCCACACTCCACTGTGCTCTTCTTTCCTTGTTCTCTCCTCTCTCCTCGTTCTCCCCAAGCTGAATGTCTATTACGAGATTTTAAATTGCATTCATTTTATAGATGACATAAACTGACTGTTTAATGACTGTTTTTAATTCCTTGGTCTTATTCCCAATATTGTTACCCTTAGAATATTTCAAACTATAGATATCTGTCCAAAGTTTTAAATTCAATGTAATGAAACACAGTTCTTCTTTCCCTATCTTAAGGAAGTCTCTCAATAATTTTTCTGTAATAAAAGTGATATTTATATATCAATTTCACAAGAAAAAAATTTTTGATTGTTTCTCCACCATGGTATCTTTCAACTCCTGCTTTTATTTTATGTCTGCTTCCTTGAATTTTCTTTCTTATTTAGTACCTACTTTGTTTATGCATGCTGCCTGGATTTTCCCCTGTCTTTGTCACTGTAAATCAGGATATGTGAAAACAAAATAACCAAGCCATTTCATAGTTCCATATCTAATCCTGGTGTAGTCTAAGATTTCCCTTCCTAATTCATAGTATCTGCCATGCTTATCTTTTATAAAGATTTTAATTCAAATCCCACCTTGAAGTTCTTCTGTAATGGCTTTCAGTACCTATTTCTTTTTGCATTTTCATATTGCCACAATATTTTTTAAGATTCCTGCAGGTGGGGAGCAGAACAGACAGATCCACTGAAATATACTGCTGAGGGGAGCAGTGGGCAAGATGGAAGAGGTCTGCTGCGCCATGTGGGTTATCTCCCTGCCCGGGGATTGAACTCATGCTACAGTGGCTGGTGTTAGCTTGATAGCACTGTCTTTAACAACCCTGCGCCACCAGGGAGGCCCCATTAGGGAGTCTTAAAGCCAAGCCTGTTATCTTTAGACATTTATGTCTAGTGCCCCATCTATGTTTAATCTTATTTACTTATTTAATCTTATTGCTAATCAGCTTTTGACTGCTAATTAATTTAATCTCCTGGTATGTCTTATCCCATTAGGATTACTAGGCAATTTCAGTTGTAAGTAGATTTTAATTAGATGGACTAGATCTTCCAATATCTATCCTAATAAAGAGCTCAGCAGCAATACTCTAGATACTGGCTTTTGTATATACAGAAAAATTTTGCCCATGGGCATCCTTGTGATCATGTTTCAGGATTATAAGTAAAGCTATGTATGATTGTACACGTCCAACAAGCTTATCAGATTTTTAATCAAAATCAGCTAAGATTTTATGATCCCACGGAATTGCCCCATCTCATTTAGTCCTGAACCTACCTGCATCTGATTATTGACCTCACCCAACGTGGGTGGACTGGGAGCAGAGGTAGAATAACTTAGGTAGTATGACTGTAAAATACTGATGCTGAGGGCCTCCCCTGGTGGGGCAGGTGGTTTAGCCCCGCCCTGTGAAGCTATCCGCAGCCTCTGCAGCACTGGATCGATTCCTGCTGGTTGGCAAGTGTCCCACATGGCGCAGTAGACTTCTCCTGTCTTGCCTGCTGCTCCCCTCAGCAGTGATTTCGTCAGTCTGCCTGTTCTGCTCCCCGCTCTGTGGCTGGTGAATCTTCTCATCCTCCTGCGCATCCGGCCTGTACCCCAGTTCTTGTGTAAAATGAATAAGTAAATCTTTTAAAAAAAAAAAAAAGAATTGATGTTGAAATAGTCTAGCAAACACTGGTGATTAAATTGTCTCAAGTCTGTGGGCCTCCCCAGTGGCGCAGCAGTTGAACGCTGGGCTGCGAAGCTGCCTGCAGTCTCTGCAGCGCCAGTTCGATCCCTGGCTGCCGGCGAGGGTCCCACATGGCACACAGACCTCTCTTGCTGCCCCCTCTGCTCCCCTCAGCAGTGTTTTCAGTCAGTCTGCCTGTTCTGTTCTCTTCTCTGGCTCTGGTGAATTCTCTTACCCTCCCGCACTTCTGACTGTACCCAGTGCTTGTATAAATAAATAAATAAATAAATCTTTAAAAAAAAATTGAAGTCTGGAGATCTAAAATTAAAATTGTTACTGCTTAATTTGTGATATGGATTTTGCGTTTTCCTAATTTTGGTGATCTTATTTACTTGAAGATGGCAATTCAGAGTTGTCTTAGAATTTTGGGACTTTATCCTGAGATTGTGTGCTAGATCTATTTGAATTCTTAGTGTGGGAGATGGTTAATAAGGAAACCCAGTCTGTTGGGCTTAGGGTTAAAATAAATTGTTAGTTCTCTACCTTTTGCCTTTGCCTGAATGACTTTTTATATTCAGTTGTGGAAAGGATGATTTCAAAGTATAGCATGGGGCCTTCCTGGTGGCCTAGCGGTTAAGTCTCAACACTGTCACTTCTATAGCCTAAGTTCTATCCCTGGCCAGGAAACCTCTCCTGTCTCGCCTGCTGCTGCCTTTAGCAATGTATTTCAGTCAATCTGCCTGTTTTGCGCCCCACTCTGTCTCTGGTGAATCCTCTCATCCCTTGCACATCTAGCCAGTTCTTTAGTGCATAAATAAATAAATAAATAAATAAATAAATAAATAAATAAATAAAATTTTTAGAAATAGCATGTATTACTGTAAAGCTCCTGCTACTTCCTGCTTGATAAAGTTATAAGTGATGAAAACAAATTAGCTTAGCCTTTGCATTTTATTTATTTGAAGCTGTGGGACTTCCAGCATATTCTTTGAAAAGTACCCCATGTACTAATGCATTTGTTTTGTATTCCCTGTAACAGCTTATTAATACATATGATATCCTCACTGTAAATAGTTGATGAGGACTTAATTCTAAGATGCTTTGCCCTCCATAGCTGCCTCTAAGGAGTCTTCTGTTGACCTTTCGTGTTGGGATACAGGGCATGTCAGTGCCCTAGTTGCCAGCATGATTGTATAAGCCTTTCTCTTTCCGGTCTTCCTCACTGATTTGAAAACAAAATCAGAGGTGATGGAGCATTCTTTCTAGAACACATCATTTTAGCAACATTGTAGAGTTCCTAATGGTTGTATTTGAGATTTATGTTATTCTTCTGATTGATTCGACCTTAATGATTTGTTCAGTCTTTTATGCATATCTAAACTTCATATACTACCTTTGTTTCTCTTGCTCATTCTTCTTCATCTGTCCATCTAAATTTTGAAGTACCCTTTGTGTCAGTCCTTGGATCTCTCCTCTTTTCTGTCCTATTCTCTTAAGAGAGTGACTTCATCCAGTCTTGTGGTTTTAAATGTCATCTGCATGCTGATGGCTTTCAAATCTCTCTCTGGTTAAGACTCATCTCCCTGACATCCAGTCCTGTGTAACTAGTTGCCTACTTGACCTGTCTAACAGGCATCTCTAACTTAACATGTCTGTAAGCTCCTAATGGTTCCTAAACCGGTTTCTTCTGCAGCCTTCACTAGCTCCGTTAATGCTAACTCATTCTTCTAGATGCTGGCAACAGAAACCTCTTTTCTTTGCCTCAAACCCAGCGTCTGGTCTTTGGACAACTCTTGTTAACTTTATCTCTAAAATGTATTTATATCTAACCATTTATCACTGTTCTCTCAGCCACCAACCTGATCCACACTATCATTTGCCTGGTTTATTGTAGTAGCTTCCTAATTGGTCTCCCATCTGCTTTTGCTTCCCTGTAGTCTGATCTTAGAGCACAGTCAGAGTAGTCAGTTAAAACTTAGGTCTTGTAATTTTTCTGTTATAAGCCTTCCAGTAGCTTCTCATCTCACTCAGAGAAGAGCAATAGACCTTAATAAGATCTGCAAGAACCTTACAGGGCCTGACCCCATTAGCTTTCCACTCTCATTTCATACTGTTCTCTTCCTTGTTTACTTTGTCTCAGCCATATGGCCTCTTTGCTCTTCCTTGTACATACTCTTCCTTCCAACTCAGAGCCATTATATCTCTTCATAGCTTGTTCTTCCTGCTGGTATTAGCAAAGCTAGTTCTCCCATTTCGTCAGGTTTTTACTAACTGAAGCCTTCCTTGGCCAACTTATTTCTCTTGTTTTCCTATCATGCACTGGAATGTGATCTTCATGTGGGTAGGGATTTTGTCTTGTTTTGTGTACTACAAACTGGAAATGGTGCCTCGTATATAGTAGATGCTCACACATTTTTAAGTGATGAATAAATGAATTGAGTGAATGATTCTAGTATTTGTAGTATTCTTCAATAAGAAAATAGTAAATAACAGAGGTCCACTAAATGTAAAGTTAGGTTGAAAGAAAGAAGGATTGAGAAAGGCTGGATGGAAAGTAAGAAGGATCTGAAAAGTAATGATAATATTCGGAAATGTAGCATAATCCTATAAATATATGAACAGTACCACTTATTTAAAGAATTACTTTAACATTTTCCCATTGAGGCAACAAAAATTAGTGACCATCATCAGTCGGAAACAGATTTGAAGACTCAGCTGCATTTTGAAGTAGAGGTAAAGTTTGCCTCAGGATTAAGAACTAAAGAAATATATTCCAGGTGCCATTGATTCATTGTGTAAGATGTTGGTTTGCCAAGAACAGTCTCAATTTAACACTGTTGTTAATTATTAATATGGCAGGTTTTTATTCTACTAAGGGTCTTAGTCTGGATGACATATAGTGTACCCTAAAATTAAGGTGCTTGGTTCAGGATAGCCATTGTGACATATATTGAATTTTGTACATGCTAAGAAATCTGTAAATGTTGTTTGACGTTGTTGAGTATATTTTAGAACTGTCAATCTTCTGATGACAATGATTAAATAGTGTAAACTAATTATTTTTTTCTGGGTTAAGAATCTGATAACACTTACGAATCTACTTCCTGAAAAACACAATGTAAATTTTATAAATTTCAGCAAGATGTGATTTTGCAAATATCTGTTCTGGTGATTTTCTGCTTTGAGAGAAAAGCTTTCAGGGATGCCATTGCACTAGAAAAAACTTGATTATCTGGCACATCTCCAAAACACATGTACTCTGTGCAGAAATTTTCTTAAATCAATAAAATAAGGTAATGCAGGAACTAAAAAGAGAATTTTCCTTGGTAAAGGTACTCAGAGATAATTACTGATAACAGTGCATTTCATTTCTCTCTTTATATCTATCTATATATGTTTTGTTAGTTTGCTTATTTATATATGGTTGAAATTATACTGTGTGTGTATATTTGTATCACATATCTTTCCCTACCCCTGCTTACTATTTTAGCTAGTTTTATATATTGATTTAGAAAGACTTCCAGAAGAGGGATTGCCAGATCAAAAGTTATAACTTTTAAAATGATTAAATATACATATAAAGCCACAGTGTTTTTTGAAAGTATTATACCATTAATATTTTATTTATTTTTATTTATTTTTTAAAAAAGATTTATTTATACAAGAACTGGGGTACAGGCCAGAGGCATGGGAGGGTGAGAGTATTCACCAGAGACAGAGTGGGGAGCAGAACAGGCAGATGGAGCAGCGGGCGAGATAGGAGAGGTCTGCCGCACCATGTGGATATCTCCCTGGCTGGTCTGGAATTGAATCCGCGCTGCAGAGGCTGCAGACAGCTCCACAGTGCTATGCTCAACCCACTGTGCCACTGGGGAGGCCCCTTTATTTATTTTTAAAGATTTATTTTTATTTATGCATACTAGGACTGGGGTATAGGTCATAGGTGTGGGGAGTGAGAGGATTCACCAAAGACAGAGTGGGGAGCAGAACAGGCAGACAGACTGAAGACACTGCTGAGGGGAGCAGTGGGCGAGGCAGGAGAGGTCTGCTGTGCCTTGTGGGCTAGCTCCCTGGCTGGGGATCCAATTCATGCTGCAGTGGCTTGCTGGTGATAGCTTGATAGCACTGAGACTTTAACCACTGGGCCACCAAGGAGGGCCCCTCCCCATTAATATTTTAACCAATAAAGTCTGATGTTGCTTATTTTAACATACCTGTGCTTGGATTAGGCATTATGATCTTAAAATTATTTGTTACTGTACAAACAAGTGAAAGAATACTGGTGGCTCAGGGATTAAAGACAGCGCAATCAAGCTGTTTTCAGCCACTGCAGCATGAGTTCTATTTCCTGTCTGACCATTGGGGTGACCCACATGGTGCAGCAGACCTCTCCTGTCTCACCTGCTGCTCCCCTTAGCAGTATATTTCAGTAGATCTGCCTGTTCTGCTCCCCATTCTGTCTCTGGTGAATCCTCTCACCCCCTGTACTTCTGGCCTGTACCCCAGCTCTTGTATGCATAAATAAATAAATCTTTAAAAAAAATTTTATTAAAAAAAAAGAATCCTCAGTTTTATTTTGTATTTCTTCCATTTATTTTGACATTACACATTTTCCTATAAACATTACCAATTGTATCCAATTCTGTGTAAATAGCAAACTAATCATAGAAATTTGATATTTCTATCAGGAACAGTGAACTTTCATTAAAATAATCTTATATTAGAGCCTCCCATCCCCATCCTGTCTATTGCCAGTGGCTTTAGGGATCTCAGCCCACTATCCTTCCAGGCTGATCCTCCCTCTTACCTCTTTGCTGTCATGTTTGTTCTCCAAGGAGAGTCATCCTCAACCTCTTGGATTTCATCCTCTTGATGGTAAACCAATCCATCCGTCACTAGAGTGGAAGCTCCACGAGGACGGGAACTCATATGGATTGTTCACAGTGCCCAGAACAATGGTTGATACATAGTAGGCATTCAGTAAGAGTTAAATCAATAGTCTCAAGGAGGAGGCAGCTAACGAGTTAGCTGCAACTAGTAAAAAAGACCAGTAATATCTGTTGGATATGTTAGCCAACTTGTAACAGCTCCAATTGTTTCTACACTATGTATAGAGAGATTATTTCTATACTAATTATCTTGTGTCAGTGGTTGGAAACAATCCTTATGCAACCACAGAAGAAAATTCAGTAAAACTCCATTTAAAATCTGAAGTGTATCATTGCCTTCAAATTGAAGCAACTGGCTCTTCAATTAAGATATGTTTTTTATTAGGTATGAATCAAAGCCATTTTGTGTAAAACTGTGAAAAGTAGTAACTGTGCCAAAGTTATTCTTTCAAACAGTTGTTCATATCACCATAAAGATCTACAGCCTCACAGTACTCCATTTAGTACTTATACCTTCTGTGCAAAAAAAAAAAAAAATTACGATGAAATAAAGAGCCTTAACTGGGAAGAAATGGAAAAAAGCCCGTGCAATTGTATCCATATTCTTGAAGGAAATATCAAAACATACTCTGTGATGAATGCTGTTCTATGCAGTTTTGCTAAAATTCCTTTCAGAAGAAGACAGTATATCTCAGATGCATTAGGTCTTACTGAATATTTCAATGAATGACTTCACATAAACTGTGTATAGTGCAATGAGCCACAGCATCTGCCTTGCTGTGGAAAATACCAGGTTCCTGGAAGTCCTTTTTCAATTTTATACCTTACGTCCATAACCACTTATTACCAATACATCTGTGAGACGTGCTAAATAAAGAGTTGTATTCTTGGAGAATTAATTAAAAAATAAATCTTTACTTTTCTCACAAAACCTCAAAGAAAAATAGATTAGCAAAGTGGATTTTGTTTATGGAAAAGTGGTTTGTCTTTGCTATGCTTTTCATTACGTACAACAAATTGTAAATTTTGTACCATGAAACACTTCCTAAGTAAAAAAAATTTTATCGAAATAACAGTGCATTTTAATATTATACAAATTTCAGGTGTATATCATTGAGAATAGACATGTAAAAAATCTTAAATATTTTTCTTTTTTCAAGGTATCATAGACGTCGTAAGAAACTGGACCCTCCAAAAGACAGATGATGATATCAAAGTTCTCAAGAGTCAAAGAAGTGTTATCTTATGTCTCATTTTCCATTTAGAAAATGCAATCTGGCATATTAACAAATTTATAGTGAAATAATAAAATATCTTTATTAGGATGTGTGTTTTTCTATATACATTTATTTTGAATTTGATATTCTTAGAGAAACATTTCATTTTATTTTTCATTTTAGGCATTAAAGTCTACTCTTCGTTTTTATGCGGTCACTATGATTAGTATTTTTATATCATCCACCTAACATTGTTATTAGCATAAATATGGTTAACAGAAATGTTCATGGTTCTTTTTTTTTTAAGATTTATTTTATTTTATACAAGAACTGGGGTACAGTCAGAGGTGTGTGAAGGTGAGAGAATTCACCAGAGACAGAGTGGGGAGCAGAACAGGCAGACAGACTGAAAATACTCCTGAGGGGAGCAGCAGGTGAGACAGGAGAGGTCTACCATGCCATGTGGGTTTCTCCCTGGCTGTCCAGGAATTGAACCCGCGCTGCAAAGGCTGCGGACAGCATCACAGTACTGCGCTTAACCCGCTGCACCGCGGGGAGACCCCATGGTTCTCCTTCTTAAAGGAAATTTTTAAATTGCCTTTGAAAAAAAACTCTTGAGGTTCACCCAGGAGATAGGTGTTGTAATATTTCCTTTTTTATGGTTTTTAGGAAATAATTGGTGATATTTTAATCAGTTTTTACTGTCTGCAGAGTCCTTCATATACATTATTATTAAAATCTCACATTAATCCTTCGAAGAAAAAGTATTCCATTTTACAGCTCAGGCTAAGTGACTTGAATCCTGTCTACCTCAGAAGAGGTAGAGAAGGATCTAGACTCTCAGGATTCAGAACTATTAGAAAGAATAAATCAGTGAAGTGGCATGTTACAAAATCAGTATACAGTATGCAAACAGCATATACTAGAAGAGAAGGACATCAAGAAAACAATCCCATTTACAAGTACATAAAATTAAGTACATAGGAATAAACAAGGTGAAAGATTTGTATAATGAAAGTCATAAGAATGGGTGGAGCAACATGGCGGCGAGGAGACGCTGCGAGTAAGATCTCCCATTAAAAAAAGTTAATAGGGAGGAAAAGCGGCAGGTCCCAGTGAGAACTGGGACACGGAAGATAAACGGAGGACTCCAGCAAACTGCCCGAAGAAGAAAGTGGCCATAAAAGAGGACCAGAAGGGAGGAAAGCGCAAAACCCTGCTCCCCTCCCCCGCCCACAGAGGCGGCACTCTCCGACCAGCAGAGAGGAGGGAAACAACAAACTAAAAGGACCAACAAGAGCAAACGACGCAGCAAGCGGGACTGTGAGTGGAAAGGAACTATTGCAGCCACCACACCCCGTGAACAGGAGCTGTGGAGAACCCTGCAGGATCCGCCGCGGAGGTGAGCTCCAGGCGCCATTAAAGAGAGACCCCGCCCCCCAGGAGGAGGCCAGCACCAGGACACAGCCCTGGGCCGCCCGGTAAGCTTGCGCGGAAAAGCAGCGCGCTGGAAAACCAGACGCGGATCGGGACCGGGATTGCGCGGAAAAGCGGCGCGCTGGAAAAGCAGACACGGATCGGGATCGGAATTGCGCGGAAAAGCGGCGCAGACCAGAATCGGGATAGCGCAGAAAAGCAGTGCGGTTGAAAAGCAAGCGCGGGTCCCCGCACCTGCGACCTAGGCTTGCGGGTAGACGCGTGGAGGCCCTCACTGAGTGAGCAGGAACCAGGCGCCCAGGCAGGGAGCTGGATTCAAAAGGCGCCATCCCCACGCCACTGAACTGGGCTACAGCCCGCATCCTGGAACTGAGAGCTTTGGAACTGAGACCTGGGGCACGAAATTAGGGGCGTGGGTTCCCCACGACAGTGGGGCACAAGGCAGACACAGCACCCCAAAGCCATTGAGGTTTACCCTACCATTCCCGCTCTGTTCCCAGTCCCACGGGGTGGAAAATCAGCTCCCCAAGGGCTCTAGGAGAGATCTCTGGCGCCACCTAGCGACTTGAAGCCAGCAGAGGCTCCTGGAGGAGCCAGTGGCTGGGGAGTTAGCCCACGCCGGGCCCCTTCCGACCAGTAGTCTGAGCCCACAGGGGGAGCGAGCACCCACAGCCGGGGCAGACCAGGCACGCAGAAGAGTGTGCCTGAGACCGGACGCGCAGGGAGTGTGTCCCACATCACCATTTTAGAACAGGGACATTTCTTCAGTAAAGAAGGCTTCCTCAGGAGCCAGAGGTGAGCGGGGGAAGTCCGCCCACGCCAGACCACCTCTGGCCTGCAGTCCAAGCCCAGAGGGGGAGCAGGAACCCACCGCTGGGGCAGACCAGGCGCACAGGGGAGTGTGTCCTCACATCGGCATTTTAGAACAGGGACCTTTCTCCAGTAAAGACTGCTTGAAACTGACATATGGCTCCAGGAGGAACCAGAGGGGAGCAGAGAAGCTCGCCCAAGATGCCGGCCAGTCCCAACAACACACTGTCCCAATGCATACGGCAAATTAGAAAACAGACAGTAGGGAGTAGAAGAACCACACGCAACCTAGCAACTCCCCAGGGAAAAAGCACACCACAAAAAGAAAACCAGCCCCCAGATTGCAACGACAGTAACTTGGAAGAACTTCTGAGCCTTCCAGAAAGAGAATTTAAAATTGCCGTGATTAAAAAACTGACAGAAGGTGGGCCTCCCCGGTGGCGCAGCGGTTGAGCGCTGGGTTGCGAAGCTGCCCGCAGCCTCTGCAGCGCCGGTTCGATTCCCGGCTGCTCCCCGGCCACCGGAGGAGGGTCCCACATGGCGTGCAGACCTCTCCTGCCGCCCGCTGCTCCCCTCAGCAGTGTCCTTCGGTCCTTCTGCCTGCTCTGCTCCCCGCTCTGGCTCTGGTGAATTCTCTCACCCTCCCGCGCTTCTGACTGTACCCAGTGCATGTATAAACAAAACAAACGAACAAACAAATAAATAAATAAATAAAACATGCCTCTATAAAAAAAAAAAAAAAAACTGACAGAAGTCATAAAGGAAAACAATGATAAGGGAAAAATAATCAACGATCAGAAGAATGCAATCGAGTCCCTAGAGAGGGAAAACAATGGTCAGAAGAAGGAAATTGAGTCCCTAAAAAGGGAAGTAAAAGAAATGCAGGAGATCAAAGAATTAATGGAAGAACTAAAGAATTCTGGGAAAAGCAATGAAAGCAGAATAGATGAAATGGAAGAACGAATAAGTAATCTTGAAGACACAGAAATAAAAAGAACCAAAACAGAAAAGGAAAGAGAAGTACAAAGGAAAAAGAACGAAGAAAGACTTCGGGAACTATCTGACTCCATGAGGAAAGGAAATATAAGAGTTATAGGACTACCAGAAGGAGAGGAGAGAGATGTAGGAACAGAGAAAATATTCAAAGAGATAATTGAAGAGAACTTCCCAAATGTGAAGAAGGAGCTGAAAATTGATATACAAGAAGCAAGAAGAACACCAAACTTTCACGACAAAAGGAAAACTACAGCAAGACACATAATAGTAAAGCTCCCAAGAATCCAGGACAAGGAAAAAATAATGAAGCTGGCAAGAGGGAAGAAACAGATAACATTCAAAGGAAAGCCAATCAGGCTGACATCAGACTTCTCCGAAGAAACACTACGGGCAAGGAGAGAGTGGAGGGACATAGTCAACAGACTCCAAGAAAACAGATGCCAACCAAGAATACTCTATCCCGCAAAGCTCTCCTTCCTCTTTGAAGAAAGAATATGGACCTTCCCAGACAAACAGAAACTCCGGAATTTCATTACAACTAAACCCCCACTCCAAAAAATACTACAAGGAGTCCTAAAGCCAGAACCTCAGAGGGACGAATAACAATGAAAGAAGGCCAAAAAAAAAATTTATTAAAAGAATAAATAAAATCAAAGGAAAGAAAATCACAATGGCAAATACAGATGCTAACATATCAATATTAACTCTAAATGTAAATGGACTAAACTCTTCAATAAAAAGACACAGAATTGCAGCCTGGATTAAGAAACAAAACCCAACCTTTTGCTGTCTCCAGGAAACACATTTAGCTACAAAAGATAAAAATAGGCTTAAAGTTAAAGGATGGAAAACAATCCTACAAGCCAATGGACCAAAAAAGAAAGCAGGAACAGCTATACTTATATCAGATAAAACAGTCTTCAAACTCAAAAAAATAAAAAGAGACCCCAGTGGTCACTACATTATGATCAAGGGGACAATACTTCAAGAAGAAATAACACTCATTAACATATACTCACCAAACGAAGGAGCACCAAAATATATCAGACAACTGTTGTCCTCTCTGAAAACAGACATCAGAGAAAACACATACGTAGTGGGAGACTTCAACACACCACTATCAACAATGGATAGATCAACAAGACAAAAAATAAGTAAAGAAACTAAAGCTCTAAATAAGGACCTAGAGCATTTGGGCTTAACAGACATCTATAGAACACTAAACCCAAAAAAAACGGAGTACACATTTTTCTCAAGCGCACATGGATAATTCTCCAGGATCGATCACGTACTGGGGCACAAGACAAACATCAACAGATACACCAAGATTGAAATCATACCAACCATTTTTTCTGACCATGAAGGCATCAAACTAGAAATAAACCATAAAAAGAAGGCAAGGAACTATTCTACCTCATGGAGATTAAAAACCAAACTACTGGAAGACCACTGGACTAATGAGGAGATCAAAGAAGAAATTAAAAAATTCTTTGAATTGAATGACAAGGAGGACACTAATATCCTAAATGTATGGGATGCAGCAAAAGCAGTAATAAAAGGAAAATATATAGCAATAGAAGCTCACATCAAAAAACAAGAAAGAACTCAAAGAAACAACCTAATCTCAAAGCTCAGAGATCTAGAAAAAGAACAACAAAAAAAACCCAAAACCAGTAGAAGAAAAGAAATAATAAAAACCAAAGCAGAAATAAATGAAATTGAAACTAAAAAAAACAATCCAAAAGATCAATGAAACCAAGAGCTGGTTCTTTGAAAAAGTCAATAAAATAGACAAACCCCTAGCCAGGCTCACAAAGGAAAAAAGGGAGAAAGCACAAATAAACAGGATCATAAATGAAAGAGGAGAAATCACAATGGACACAGCAGAAATCAAAAGAATAATCAGTAACTACTATGAACAGTTATATGGAAACAAGTTCAACAATCTAGAGGAGATGGACAAATTCCTACAACTCTAAAATCACCCAAAGCTAGATCAAGAAGAAATAGAACACCTAAACAGAACAATTACAAGCAGCGAAATTGAAATGGTAATCAAAAACCTTCCCAAAAACAAAAGCCCAGGACCTGATGGATTTACAAATGAATTCTACCAAAGATTCAGAGACGAATTAGTGCCTATCCTTCACAAACTCTTCAAAAAAATTGAGAAGGAAGGGACAATACCAAACACGTTCTATGAAGCCAACATTACACTAATACCAAAACCGAATAAGGACAACACAAAAAAGGAAAACTACAGGCCAATCTCCCTAATGAACACTGATGCAAAAATCCTCAATAAAATTTTAGCTATCAGAATCCAACAATGTATCCATAAGATAATTCACCACGACCAAGTAGGATTCATTCCAGGGACACAAGGATGGTTTAACATCAGAAAATCAATCAACGTTATCCAACACATCAACAAAAAGAAATATAAACACCATATGATAATATCAATAGATGCTGAGAAAGCTTTCGACAAAGTGCAACACCCATTCATGATAAAAGCCCTTGAAATTCTTGGGATACAAGGAACATACCTCAACATCATAAAGGCCATCTATGACAAGCCAACAGCCAGTATCATCCTCAATGGTGAAAAGCTGAAAGCAATTCCATTAAGATCTGGAACAAGACAGGGATGTCCACTCTCACCACTGCTTTTCAATATAATACTGGAAGTCCTAGCCAGAGCAATAAGACAAGAGAAAGACATCCAAGGAATCCAAATAGGAAAAGAAGAAGTCAAACTATCACTATTTGCAGATGATATGATAATATACATAGAGAACCCCAAAAACTCCACAGAAAAACTAATTCAACTTATCAATCAATTCAGTAAAGTGGCAGGATACAAAATCAACACGCAAAAGTTAGTAGCCTTCCTATACACAAACAATAAATCTGAAGAAGAAGAAATAAAAAAAAACATCCCTTTTATTATCGAAACAAAAAAAAATCAAATATTTGGGAATAAATCTAACAAAAGAGGTAAAGGACCTATACAAAGAAAATTATAAAACACTGTTAAAAGAAATAGAAGAAGACACAAAGAAATGGAAAGACATCCCCTGCTCATGGATTGGAAGAATAAACATTATTAAAATGGCCATCCTACCAAAAGCAATATACCGATTCAATGCTATTCCAATCAAAATTTCAATGTCATTCTTCAAAGAAATAGAACAATTATTGATGAAATTCATATGGAATCACCAAAAACCCCGAATAGCCAAAGCTCTCCTGAAAAAAAAAGAAGGAAATGGAGGCATCACACTCCCAGACTTCAAACTCTACTACAAAGCCATAATCATCAAAACTGCATGGTATTGGAACAAGAACAGACATACAGACCAATGGAATCGAATAGAAAATCCAGAAATAAACCCACAGATTTATGGTCAACTAATCTTTGACAAAGGAGCAAAGACTATGCATTGGAGCAAAGAAAGTTTGTTCAATAAATGGTGCTAGGAAAACTGGGTCGCTACATGCAAAAGAATGAAGCTTGACCACTACCTCACACCATACACAAAAATCAACTCAAAATGGATTAAAGAACTTGACATAAGACCTGAAACCATAAAATATGTAGAAGGAAATATAGGCGAAACACTACGGGATTTGCACATCAAAAACATCTTTACAGACACATCACCCAAAGCAGTGATAGTGAAGGCAAAGATAAACAGCTGGGACTACATCAAATTAAAGAGCTTCTGCACAGCAAAAGAGACAATAACAAAAACAAAGAGAAACCCCACCCACTGGGAGAACATTTTTGCACACAACACTAATGATAAAGGACTGATCACAAAAATCTGCAAAGAGCTGATGAGACTCAGCACAAACAAAGAAAATAATCCAGTCAAAAAATGGGCAGAAGAGCTAAAAAGAAACTTCTCTGAAGAGGAAATGCAAATGGCCAACGGACATATGAAAAAATGTTCAACATCACTTGTAATCAGGGAAATGCAAATCAAAACTACCATGAGATACCATCTCACACCAGTGAGAATGGCACATATTAAAAAAACTAGCAACAACAAATGTTGGCGAGGGTGTGGAGAAAAAGGAACTCTGCTGCACTGTTGGTGGGAGTGCAAACTGGTCCAACCACTATGGAGAGCTGTGTGGAGATTTCTGGACCTACTAAACATAGAGCTTCCATAGGATCCAGCAATTCCACTCCGAGGTATTTACCCAAAGGACACAGAAACATCAATTCCAAAGAGCACCTGCACCCCTATGTTTATAGCAGCACTGTTTACAATAGCTAAGCTTTGGAAACAACCCAAATGCCCAAAAATAGATGACTGGATCAAGAAGATGTGGTACATATGCACCGTGGAATATTACTCAGCATTCAATAAAGATAAACACATGCAATTTGCAGCAACATGGATGGCGCTGGAAGGGATCATGCTCAACGAAATAAGCCAGAAAGAAAAAGAAAAATACCGGATGGTCTCACTCATAGCAGGAATCTAGAAAACTTAAATAAGGGACCAGGAAAAAGAATAACTATAAGAAAGAAAATATCAAAATCAACAAACAACTATGAACCAGAGACACTCTATGGGGGGTGGGGGGTGGGGAGGGGAGGGATTGGGGTCAGAATGGGGGGGGCTGCAATTGTATGGGGAATATAAAAATAAAATTTATTATTTATAAGAAAAAAAATGAAAAAAAAAATGAAAGTCATAAAACTGGGCCTCCCTGGTGGCACAGGGGGTTAAGACGCAACCTGTGAATCTGCAGCACTGCAGCACGAGTTCAATCCCCGGCCAGGGAGTTAACCCACATGGCATGGCAGACCTCTCCTGTCTCACCCGCTGCTCCCCTCAGCAGTGTATTTCAGTCAGCCTGCCTGTTCTGTTCCCCACTCTGTCTCTGGTGAATCCTCTCACCCCCCATACCTCTGGCATGTACCCCAGTTCTTATATACATAAATAAATAAATCTTTAGAAAAAAGTCATGAAACATTCTGAAAAGAAGTAGGAGATGCAAAAAAAAATAAATGGAAAAATAGTCTGTGGATTGGAAAAGTTAGCATTATTAATAATGATCACCTTACCCAATGCAATGTACAGATTGAATGAAATCCCTATTCAAATTCCTATGGCAGTCTTCAAGAAAATAGAAAAAACATAACTGAAATTTGTAGGGAACCACAGAAAAATCCTGAAAAACTGAGAAGCAATCCTGAGAAAAAAGGATGGGGATACTCAACTATGCAACTTCAAAATACTACAAGGTTATAGTAATCAAAAAAATAATATTGGAATAATAATAGATCAATGGAATAGAATTGAGGTCCAGAGATAAACCCACACTTACATGGGCAGTAAATTTATGACAAAGGAATCAATGGCATACATTGTAAAAGTGGTGTTGGCAAAACCAAGGCAGTCACATGCAAAAAATGAAAGGACCATTGTCTCACACCATAAACAAAATTTAATTCAAAATGGATTATAGACTTGAACATAAGACCTGAAACCATAAAAACAGAGGAAAACAGCCATCATTCTTTGCATGTCTTTGGGGACTGGACTCCAATGTGAGGGCAACAAAAGCAGAAATAAACAAATAGGACTAAGTGCCAAACTAAAAAGCTGCATAGTGAAAAAAACTAAGTGAAAAGACATGCTACTGGTTGGGAGAAAATATTTGCACTCGTATATCTGACAAAATTTATAAAGAACTTACACAACAACAAAAAACTCAGTCAAAAAATGAGCAGATAATCTGATTAGATGCAAAGATCCTGATTCTCCAAGAAGACATACAAATGGCCAACAGTTACATGAATAAAGATTCATCACTTATCAGGGAAGTGCCAATCAAAGCCACAATGAGTTATCACCTCACATCTATGAGAATGAATGATTCAAAGACCAAAAAACGCATTAGTGAGTGTGTGGAGAAAGGAAACCCTCATACACTGTTGGTGGGAATGTAAACTGGTGCAGCCTCTACCAAAAGCAGAATGGAGGGTTCTCAAAATCTTAAATGTGGATTGACCATGCAACCCAGCAATTCCACTCCTAGATAAATGAAAAATAACAAAATACTGCTTTGAAAAGATTTATGCAATCCTATATTCATTGTAGCACTAACAATAGCCAAGATATGCAGACAACTTAAGTACTCACTGATGGATAACTGGATAAGAAGAATAGAGATAGGATAGAGTATGTGAAGAATATATTGGAAAATGTACATACACCGCGGAATTCTCTACTGTAAAAAATAATATTTTCCCATTGGGACAATGTGCATGGAACTGGAGGGATTATGCTAAGTGAAATAAGAAGGAAAAAGATACTGGGTTATTTCACTTATATGTGCAATATAAAGAAAAAGAAGGAACAGACCAATCAAACCAAAATTAAACCCTTGGATTCTGAGTGCAGAACTGAGGTTACAGGGGTTAAGCAGTGTTGGGAACAGAGGGTAAATAAAGGGCCTTGGTCCAAAAGATGAATGGAGCGTTATTGATGCTTTGATGGTGGGTAAGGTGTGATACTCCTAAAACTTATACAGTGTCGTAAACCAGCATTACCTCAGTGAAGTTTAAAAAGTACATTATTGAAATGGATAGGAGGGAGAGGAGATTCAGTTACTGGTTCAAAACTGGCATTTTTCTCATTGCCACTTAAGCAGCGGAAGCTTTAGAAAAAACATCCCTCTCTCGGGGGCAAATAGGTTGGATGGTCCATTCAGGAAGAATCTAGAGTGGGGGACCCTAGAAGTGGATATAAGCCTGTGCAGGAGCCAGCTTGGGAACCACCTAGGCTCCTAGACTCATACTCAGTACCTGTCTGGAAAAGAAGAAAGAAGCTTCCAGCAGCTGACCTCTGAAGAGAGAAGCCGAGAGTTTTGCAGGGACTGGGAGTCTGGGTCTGCCTCCGGTCTTGTTGCTGCAAATGCCTGGGAAGAGCAAAGGCCCCTGGCCTGGTGTTTCAGCTATTTGTTGGATTGTGCAGCACTGCCTTTTGTCTGAAAAATTATGCCATCTTCTGAACAGATGCAATTCTGTGATTAAAACGAATAGCACTGAAGAAGTGATATGAGAATGCTAATAGATTGTTCTACTATTGATTATCACTACCTAATTATACATGATTCTTTTTTTTTTTTTAAGATTTATTTATTTATACAAGTACTGGATACAGTCAGAAGCGCGGGAGGGTGTGAGAATTCAGCAGAGCCAGAGCGGGGAACAGAACAGGCAGAGTGATGAAATACACTGCTGAGGGGAGCAGCGGGCGGCAGGAGAGGTCTGCGGGCCATGTGGGACCCTCGCCGGCGGTCAGGGATCAAACCGGCACTGCAGAGGCTGCGGGCAGCTTGGCAGCCCAGCGCTCAACCGCTGTGCCACCAGGGAGGCCTTATACCTGATTCTTTTTTTTTTTTTTTAAATAATAAATTTTATTTTTATATTCCCCATACAATTGCAACCCCGACATTCTGACCCCAATCCCTTCCCTCCCGTCCCCCAACCCCCAAAAAGTGTCTCTGGTTCATAGTTTTTTTTTTGTTGATTTTGATTTTCACTTTCTTATAGTTACTCATTTTCCTGGTCCCTTATTTAAGTTTTCTAGATTCCTGCTATGAGTGAGACCATCGGTATTTTTCTTTTTCTTTCTGGCTTATTTCGCTGAGCATGATCCCTTCCAGCGCCATCCATGTTGCTGCAAATTGCATGTGTTCTTAATAGCACTGCTGCCACTATGAGAAATCTTTTAAGAAGGTGCAAAGTTGCTTTATTCAAACTTGTAAAATGTTTTTTAAAAAAATTGTGATTTTTACATTTAAAGTTTTCCTTAATTTAGTTCTTTTAGTAAAGACACTAGCTGAAGGTTCAAATGTTCAGTAAAATGTGAAGAATAGTGAATAGGAGAGAGTAAAGGAATAATGGACAACCTCTGTTACCCAAAGAAAATGTTTTTAAATGGTTAACTCTTGTCATTAATAGACTATTATTTTGGGGGGAAGTTCAAATAAAAAACCAAGTTGACAACTTGATAATCATAAATATCAACCATGTTTGATAGCATATCTTTGAAAAATAGTTTCATTTTCAGGATGATTTATATTAAAACTTTTACAGAGGTTGAACTATGTCATGCTATAAAAATAGTAAGAATTTTAACTAAATTAATAGACAAAATTTCTTTTCTTCTAAATACAAAGGTCTGCAAAAACTTGTTCAACTGTAGTATACCTAAACCACATGTTCACATATCAGTGCTTTGGAGAATTATCTTTGAGTTTATCGTCCTGGAAAATTAGATTGACACTGTGTTTCCTGGAAGTTTGTTTTTATGGTTTGCTGGTTTTTAATTTTGACCTTCTATCACCTCCCCTTTTTTCCTTCCTATTCCCCCCTCCAGGGGTAATGATCTGTTATCTACCACCACTAACATTTTACCAAAGGTCTGCTTATTTTTTTTAGAAATTTAAAAATTGCTTAATGGGGGGATGTTATTTAAAACAGAATTGATTTAGCTTCATAAAAACCTTACTGTGCTGAGTTCTTATACCATTCATTGGTGAGGTGGATTAACACACCTCAAATTAACAAAAACATTGGCAATGAAACCACCAGAGGTCACTCTCACATAGGGTTCATTTTGAACACCCTCATCCAAAGGTAGTGGCTTCTTATTGGTAGAGAATTTTGGATGTTCTTTATTAGTAAAAATGACTAGTAAAATGACAGCAGTGACATGAATGGTTGGAACATTCTGAGGCCATTCTTCATCCTGTTGATCTAGTCTTGAAACATTTATTGAACCCCTACTGCATGTGAGGAAGCATACTTTTTTTTTTCACTAGGCCAGTAGCAAAAAATGGTTCCTTCTTAAGGACCATGATGTCTGCTTAACAATATCTACTGGACTACTGAATTTTTGTAATGGAATTGTTTTTTTAACCATGAACACAATGCATCATTATTAAAAATTGGAGAGTAAGTGAGTAGAAAATAAAAGTTGCCCATAATGTCCCATCTAAAGACACTAAAGTAATGGTTTACCTTCTTCTCTTTTATTTCTCTGCATACAAAAAAATAGTATTTATTATGTATGTTGTTTTATAACTTCTTTCTTTTTATTTTTTATTCTTTTTATTTATGCATACAAGAACTGGGGTGTAGGCCAGAGGTGTGGGAGGGAGGGTGAGAGGATACACTAGAGACAGAGTGGGGAACAGAACAGGCAGATCTACTGAAATACACTGCTGAGTGGAGCAGCAGGTGAGACAGGAGAGGTCTGCTGCGCCACATGGCTTAGTCACTGGCCAGGAATTAAACTCATGCCTCAGTAGCTGGCAATACTTGATAGCACTGAGACTTTAACCCTTGCACCATCAGGGAGGCACTATCTTATCTTTCTTAAAAAGTATTTTTAGGGCAGTTTTAGTTTTACAGCAAAATGAATGGAAATAGAGATTTTCCATGTCCTGCTTCCACACGTGCATAGCACCCTCCATTATTAACCTCTACCAGCAGAGTGCAACTGACATACCTGCATGAATATATTATAACCCAAGCTTCATAGTTTACATTAGAGTTCACGGTCAGTGTTGTATATCCTGTGGGTTTTGACAAATGCAGAAAGGCATGTATCTACCATTATAGTATCATACAGAGTGTTCACTGCCCTAAAAATCACTGATCTTTGTACTTTTGTCTTTTCCATAATGCTATATATTAATAGTTGTAACCATATAGTCTGTAGCCTTTTAGAATGGCTTGTTTCACTTAATATGCATTTTAGGTTTCTGCCATGTCTCTTCTTAGTCATTTCTCTTCAAAGATTAATGATATTCCATTGTCTGGATGTATCATAGTTTATCCATTTACCTATAGAGAGCTATCTTGGTTTCTTCCAAATTTGATGACTGTGAGTAAAGCTGCTATAAACTGTGCAGGTTTTTTGTGTGGACATGTTTTCATTTCCTTTGGTAAATACCAAAGTTTATTTACATTGGTTGCTAGATTTACCAAGATTGCTAGATTGTATGGTAAGAGTATGTTCTGTTTTGTAAAAATAATTACCCAAATCTCTTCCAAAGTAGTGACACAATTTTGCATTCCCACCAGTGGTGAATAAGAGTTCTTATTGCTCTACAGCCTCACCAACATTGATGTTGTCAGTATTTTGGATTTTGGCTAATTTAATAAGTGCAGTGGTATCTTGTTTTAATGACATTTGATGTGGAGCATCATTTTATGTGCTTATTTGCAATCTGTATCTCTTTGGTGACATGTCTCTTGAGGTCTTTGGCCCAATTTTAAATTGAGTTGTTCATTTTCTTGTTCACTTTAAAGAATTCTTGTATATTTTGGTATCAAGCCTTTATCAGATATCTTTTTCAAATATTTTCTCCCAGACTGGCCTTGTGTTTTTTTTTTTTTAAAGATTTATTTATTTATTTATTTATTTATACATACAAGCACTGGGTACAGTCAGAAGCCCGGGAGGGTGAGAGAATTCACCAGAGCCAGAGCGGGGAGCAGAGCAGACAGAAGGGCCGAAGTACACTGCTGAGGGGAGCAGTGGGTGGCAGGAGAGAGGCCTGCACGCCATGTGGGACCCTCCTCCGGTGGCTGGGGAGCAGCCGGTGATTGAACCGGCGCTGCAGAGGCTGCGGGCAGCTTCGCAACCTAGCGCTCAACTGCTGAGCCACCGGGGAGGCCCAGCCTTGTGTTTTTTTTAATTCTCTTGACAATGTCTTTACAGAATAGAACATTTTTTAATGAGTTATTTATTTATTTTTTAAACAAGAGCTGGGGTACAGGCCAGATGTGCGGGATTCACCAGAGACAGAGCAGGGAACAGAACAGGCAGACCACAGAAATACACTGCTGAGGGGAGCAGCAGGTGCGGCAGGAGAGGTCTGCCACGCCATGTGGGAATCTCCCAGGCCGGCCATGAATTGAACCTGTGCTGCAGAGGATGCGGACAGCTTCACAGCACTGCGCTCAACCCGCTGCTCCACCGGGGAGGCCCAGAATAGAACATTTTAATGAAGTCCAGCATAGCAATTCTTTCTTTCATGGAGGCCCCTTTGGGTTTTTTTTTCTCCCTAGGAAGTCATTACCAACCCAAGGTCATCTAGATTTTCTCCTGTGTTATCTCCTAAAAAAAATTTTTTTTCTTGCATTTTACGTTTAGGTCTGTGATCCTTTTTGAATTAATTTATGTGAAATGTATAAGTTCTGTGTCTGGTTTTTTTGTTTGTTTGTTTGGGTTTTTTTTTGCTGTTTCAACACCACTTGTTGAAAAGACTATGTTGTCTACTCCTTTGTCAAAGATGAGTTGACTGCATCTGTGTGGGTCTATTTCTGGGCATCTGCTCGGTTTCATTGATCTAATTCTCTACTGATTCTGGAAGACCATACTGTTTTGATGACTGGCTTTATATAACCTCAGTTAAGGATGAACATCTGTTCTGAAAAATGGGCTGTTAGGCAACATCATAATTGTGCAAACATCACAGAATATAATTTCACAAAATCACACAGTATAGCCGACTACACACCTAGCCTTGTATGGAGCAGCCTTTTGAGGAGCACCTTTCATATATGTGGTCTGTTGTTGACTGAAACATCATTAAGCAATTCATAATTTTATCTAAAGCGGCTATCTTACAGACAACATATGGTTGAGTCTTGGTTTTTGATCCACTTTGTCAGTTTCTGTCTTTCAGGTGGTCCAGTTAGACTACTGACATTTAAAGTGATTATTGATATGGTTGGATAACTGTCTACCATATCAGTTATTGTTTTCTGGTTTTTGCCCTTGTTTTTTGACCATATGTTTGTCTTCCCCTCTTTTTCTGCCTCTTAAGTTTTTAATTGATTACTTTTTTATATGATTCTGTTTTCTCTCCTTAACATCTGCTTTTTTTTTTTTTTAGTGGCTTTTTTTAGTGGCTGCCTTAGAGTTTGCAGCATACATTTGCAGCTAATTCAAGTCCACTGATAAGTAACACTATATTACTTGATGGATAATGTGCTTGCTTTATAGGAAGAAAATAATTTCTTCCTCCTGTCCCTTGTATCACTGCTATTATTCATTTATACATATTATGTATATAATCAAATACATTGTTGCTATTATTTTGAACAGGCTGATATGTTAGCTCAATTAAGGATAAGAAAAATAAAAGATTTTATTTTTACCTCCACTTTTTCTTTCTCTTCTTCCTTTGTCTATGTAGATATGAGTTATATAATTTTCCTTCTCTCTGAAGAATTTCTTTTAGCATTTCTTTTAACATTTCTTGTAAAGCAGGTCCACTGGCAACACATTCCCTCCATTTTTGTTTGCTTGAGAAAGTCTTCTTCCTTCATTATTGAAGGTTGATTTTTCAATAAACAGAATTCTGACTTGGTGGGTATATTTTCTCTTAACACTTTATTTCCACACTATCCTCTTTCTTGGTATCTGAAGGAAGGTTGAATGTATTATCCATGGCACTTGATTAAAGTTTGTAATTAGGCCTTGCATTGTGTGCAATTATTTGATACATGTCCATCTCCCTTCCCTGCTATACTGTAAATACCATGACTTGGAAGGACCCAGAGTGGTTATGAATACCACATAGTGGTATTCATATCTAAATATGATTTTGTAAAAGAAATTGCTCTAGTGTAGAGGATTTTAACTTAAGAATTCCACAATTTGGATCCCAAGGATTTGGTTTTGAGAGTATCCATGAAACTCCTGAAATTGTAGAGAATTTTGAGTATATGAATGTGTTTTCCTGGGTTTAAGAACTGTAGTTTTTCAGCAGTTCACATCATGTCCTAGCCTTACTTGTCTACAGCTAAGCACATAATAACATTAGAACTGGAATGATATTGATATGCAAGAAAGAAAGTGTGGTTTCCACATATTTCTAAGAAGAACTTTAATTAGATTCCAAGCATTTTTTCATAAAAGAAGTAAACAAGACATTGTGTACCTTCGTTTGAATGACTCTAGCATTTTAAGCAAACCCTTACTCAGAACATTTTCCACATTTCAGACACGTGTTTTTGATTTCCAGACATGAGTAAATTTGAATATCAATGCATAAACATAAAAGTTAGTGAATTATTTGCTGAAAGCACAGACATTTCTATTACTTATAAGCAAAGGAAATGATTTCTTAGAATTCTTTTTCTTTTCAGAAGTTCAAAATGACTTGCTAATGTTCTTACCAAAATAATTTGCAAATATTCTAAAGCTAAAGAAGTATTTCTCAACATATAGCTCAGCCATTAGCCCCCTACTATTTTCTAATGTGCTGTTTAACCTTCTGAAAGTGTGAATATTTTTAATGCACGGGTAAGAAATTTTCAGGAAGAATATGTAATGTACTCTCTAGCTTTACACAGTGTGTTCACTTTCATTTAATAATATTACCTCATGTTTATATAGCATCTTGTTGAGGAAGCGTGAAATACTTCCTAGCTGTGATTGCCTGAATTCTTGTAATGTTGCTTATAAATTAGTGCCTGTTTTAAGATGATGAAACTGAGTAGAGTTTGAAAATCACATCTGGAAATCACAAGTAGAATCTTTCTGAACTTTCAAATTCAGCAGGATTGTATCTTTTTTCTAAGGTTCTGTCCAGGCATCTAATCATTTCAGTGAATTTTATTAAGCACTTTATAGAGTTAAATTAACTGTGGATTTAAAGATATAACCTCATTGCTGATTGACCAAATATCTTCCATAGATCTTCTCTTCTTTCTCCTCAGAATTCACGCTTTCTCCTCCATAATTCAAAGCAGATTAAAATACCATAATAACACTTCAATTTGTCTTCTTTTCTGTTTCCCTTTTATGTTTAATTCTGTTTATTGAAAATTTCTCTTGAATTCATTGAATCATAATAAATTTTTTTTAAAGATTTATTTATTTATACAGGAACTGGGGTACAGGCTAGAGGTGTGGGAGGGTGAGAGGATTCACTAGAGACAGAGCAGGGAGCAGAACAGGCAGACGGACCAAAAACACTGCTGAGGGGAGCAGTGGGCGAGACAGGAGAGGTCTGCTGAGCCATGTGGGTAGCTGGCTGGCTGGGTAGCTGCTGTGCCATGTGGGTAGCTCCTTGGCTGGCTGGGAATCGAACCTGCACTTCAGAGACTGCAGACAACTTCACAGGGCTGCGCTCAACCCGCTGCACCACCAAGGAGGCCCCATAATAAAATGTTTTTAAGATTTATTTTTATTTATTTATGCATACAAGTACTGAGGTGTACGCCAAAGGAATGAGGGATGAGAGAATTCACCAGAGACAGAGTGGGGAGCACAACAGGCAGATCTACTAAATAACACTGCTGAGGGGAGCAGCGGGTGAGAAAGGAGAGGTCTGCAGCACCATATGTGGGTTAGTTCCCTGGCCGGGGATGGAACTCATGCAGCAGTGGCTGGAGATAGCTTGATAGCGCTGAGACTTTAATTCCTGCTCCACCAGGGAGGCCCTCATGGTAAAAATTTCGAGCTAGCATTTTTTGTTTTATACCATTTCATTTTTACTAATTGGGTTTTACTGTAATTTATAAAGTTACAATGAAATGGATCTTTACTCCGTTGGCCATGATAGATTAAAGAACTGTCCCTTCATCATAGATTTTTGTCAGCTCCTTTTTTTACAGTAGACTTTCCAGATGATTATTTAGCATTGACTTGAACCCTTCTAGTCATTAGAAGTTCTCTACATGATTGGGAAACTAATTCCAGTATTGGACAGTTCTGATTATTAGAAAGTTTCCTTATATTGAACAGAAATCCATCTTCCTATGGTATGTAATCTGCAGAGTTGATCCAGCCCCAAAAGCCGTACAAAATAAATTTACTCTCTCTTACACATACCAGCACTTAGATATTTGAAAACATTTGTCATATCCCTCCTTGTTTTTCTTTAAGTACCTCTTTTTTTTACCCCCTCTCTTTCTTTGTTAGTGCCACTTTTTCTGATTATTCATATGACATGATTTCCAGAATGTACCTGTCTTGGTTGCCCTCTTCTGAACATAGTGTTTTAACAGTGTCTTTCCCAGAACTGAACTGAACATAGTTTTCTTGTTCTGGACAATGTATTTCTGCTAATGGTGCCAGTAATGCATTAACTTTTTAGTAGTCATGTCACTTTGTTGATTCCTATCGAGTCAGTTTCTTAAGAGAGACTCAGAATATCAAAGTAGTTTCCAAATTCAGCTGACTCCTTGTGTAAATACATTCATCTGCCCTTCTTGATTCTGTTCAGGGAAAAATAAAGAAATTTATTTTCATTGCTAAGCCCAGTGAGTTTTAATTTTACCATTTGAATGTTAGCAATGTGACTGGTAATGTAACAAAAGATTTTAAGCAGGGGCTCATGTATTTAGAAACACATTAGAAACTCATTCTGGTGAAAAGGTGGAGGGTGGAGGATGGACTGAGCAGGAGCAAGATGAAATGTTGGGCAAACTGTTAAGTGACTGATGTAGCAATTCAGATGACAAATGATAATGACCTGGACTATAGAAGCAGAAAAGAAGATGATGCGGAGACAGATTCTGGCGATATGTAGGAAGTAAAATTAATAGGAATGACTTGGTAGCTAATTTATATAGCAACGACTAAGTGTAATGAATAAGAAAAGGGATAAAAACAGCTTTGACATCCAGAAGCTGACCTGGCATGCACTGCTGGCTATGTTATTTCCTGTAGGGCACAAAAACCTTGCAGAATACCAAATTCATGTAAGATTATTTTGAGACCATAATAAAATGCGACAAAACTTCATAATTTTGCTTAAGCACACACAAAAAGAGTTACCATGCCATTTACAAGGTACCAAATACCCTGCTTTCTGTAAATAAGTGACAGCAACTTCTTTACCAATTTTATAGCACTCCCTCTTTGAACCATCCTTCTTGTAGATAAAAGATATAGAGATACCTGATCACAAAATACCCCTTGTTTCTAGAGTAAAAATCCTTTCTACCTTAGATCTTCTCTTAGATCACTCAGCCAAATCCCAATCCTTTAATAAAGTCTTTCTAACACTTTTTTTTTTTTCTCGGAGTCCCTTGGTTTCCTGTGTAGTGTCTTGTCCTTTATTGCAATGAGCAATCAACTCTGCTTGTCCATTAGAGATGCCTTCCTGGTGGGCTCTGGCTGAAGGGAATTGGTATTAAGACTAATTTCAGAGTTTCTTGCTTGGACAATCAGATGTTGATTGTACCAATAAGAGAAATAAAAAAATAGTAGAGGGAGAAAAGAGATATTTTTAACAGGTTATCTTTGAGGTATCAGTGGTTTAAACTAAGAGATATCCAAGAGGTACTAAGATGGACATATGGTTCTCAAGTGTAAGACAGATGTCAGTGTAGAATCTGTCTATCTATCATCTATCTACCTATTTACCTATCTATCTATCATCTCTTGCCTCCATCTATCCATAAATACACTCAAAATATCTGGAGAACCATTATTTATATAATAGTTGAAGCTGTGGAGTTAGCCAAGATCACCCAGGAGGGAAATAGAATGAAAAAAAAGAATGAGAACCCCAAGGAGCACCCATATTAATGAGGTAGGCAGAAAATGAGATAGCCAGAAAGGACCCCTAGAAGGAGCTGTCTTTGAGGAAAGAAGAGAATCAGATGTAGGGATTGGGGGGAGGGAACAACCACCCAGAAGTTAGACAGGGAAAGAGTTTCAAAAAAGAGAATGAGATCAGTAGCTTGATAAGCTGCTAGGAAGTCAAGAAAGATAAGGAACCCTTCAAGCTGTTTATGTCCCCATCATTTTTGAGCACCTCTTTCCTTTGCAGCACAGTAAAATACTTCAGACTTCTATGATACTTCCTGTCCTAGCGTAGAATCCACCATATCTCTAAGAACTCATTTCCTTTGAGTAGAAAATGGTATTTAGAAACCAAGATCTGGGTGTACTACTCCTTTTGAGAAGTTTGCCTGTGAAGGACTATGGCTGTGTAGTGGTCACATGGCAGGGCAGGGGGACAGAGAGAGGAGAAACTCGGCTTAGGCGCCTATGAACAAAGTAGAAATTCACTTGCCAGAACTGAAACTTAAGGTCAGAGCAGGTTAAAGATTTCACCTTGAGCCCCAGAGTAGGGCATAGAACTCCTAAGTTCTCCTTAAGGTTAGTATTTGTTTTTGGAATCTGGTCAGAGCTCACTGCTTTCACTTGGCATTATGTGATCTCAGCAGGGCAGAGAGAACCCCCAGTAAGGCTTGGCACCAAGCAAAGCCAGCAAGCACCTGTGAAATGTTTGGATTACCTACCCGTGCCAAGCATTTTATCCTGGTGCATGCATTTTAGTGTTGCAATTGTAACTCTCTGCCTGTTGAAATGATAATTATGTTTATTGACTTTTGTATTTTCTATTACTGAGAAAAGAATGCTTGGTGTGAACATCTATCATTCTGTTGACCTAGCATTCCAACTCTCTTCTGGAAAGTGCCCATTTTCCTACCACAAACATCTTGTAGGGAGTCCCAACTCTTGGCCATAGTTAATCGGACTAGAGATGAGTAATCACATTAAGTAGGGCTAATGGAAATAATAATGTTTTCGTCTTGAGTGAGCCCATGACAGTAACAAGACATTTGAGAGTCTTTTCTCAGGAGGATTTGAAAATCTAGAGCTACGCCAGGAGGCTTACTCCTCTAAGATGCACTGGAGAGGTGTAACTTTTGATTTGTTTGTGGCTTAATTTGTAGAAAGGAAGCCTCTACAAGGGAAACAGTGTTAAGGGGTAAAAGGAGAGGACTCCAGGGGGTAGGGAGTGGAAATCTCTTATCCCTCATCTGTAAGGCCCAGATGTGCCCTTGCTATTGCTGAGCTCTGTCAACCCTGTGCACAGCACCGTTCTGCCCAAGCGAGTTTGACTTGGATTTCACTTTTCATGAAAAAGAAGAAACCTCACACATATTATGACTACAAATAAGTCTGGTTTTCATTCACATTGTCAAAAGTGAAACTTTTGTCAAAAATAAACTTCATTTATATTGTCAAAAGATAGCTTCATGTTGACGAAGATCTCAAACATCCCACCCTAAATGTTAAGAAATGAAGTGTCCGTAAGTGGCTATTGTGGGCTTCCTAGTAAAAGCAGTTGTTCAAAATGATTTTTTTCCTATTTACACATAAAAACATCTATCCAGGAAGTCTTTTTAGGATCTTTTCCTTACTAACAAGCTCAGTTTCAATTGTATTTCCATTCCTCACCTCGTCATCCCCTTGCTCTTACCACTTTATCAAGTACTTCCTTTTCTAAAGCAACAAGGAATAAATAATTTGTAAGAAGAAAGTATGTACACTTTCTTATCTTTCTTCCCTTTCAATCTAGCTTCCCAAGTGCCAACTCAAGCTTACACTTTCTTTAATCAAGAGTTATTTTAACAGGTTTTACTGACTCTGTTTATTCTTCCAGCTTTTCTAATTCTTAGGGCTAAGTAGAAATCATAATCCTTGTGTCTACCCAGACATTTGCTGACTTCAAGGACAGCTATCTAATTTGATTAATGACTTTGTTCTTTAAAGAGAATCTGGAATGGTTTCAACACTTATCATCACTCAATGTTCTTTCAGTGGTATAACATTGCCCATGGTCTTTTTTTTTAAAAGATATTTATTTATTTATTTATTTATTTATTTATTTATTTATTTATTTATTTATTTATGCAAGCACTGGGTACAGTCAGAAGCATGGGAGGGTGAGAGAATTCACCAGAGCCAGAGCAGGGAGCAGAGCAGGCAGAAGAACTGAAGTACACTGCTGAGGGGAGCAGCGGGCGGCAGGAGAGGTCTGCGCGCCTGCCCATGGTCTTTTTGAGACATAACCTGATTTTACCTTATCTCATTTAAATCCTGTGCATTCCAACTTTGGCTAAAGATAACGTTTGTTTTTGGTTGCATCAACCAGTTCCAACCTGCCAGATTCTTTAATTTCGGAAGAAACCTGTAGATGTGAGGAAGAGAACCTAAGAAAGCATTTGACAGATCTGAAACAGTGAAAATAAACATGATAACTTTAATTCTGCCTTAAGAGTCTATGTAATAGAAATTTGGTTCAATCTTTCTCCTTGGTTGTGATTAACTTTGTCTCTTACCCTGGTTCCCAACTTTTTTCTCCAAGTAAATTCCGTTGCATTTTTTTGACAACAGTTTTGCACAATTCCTAGGGGAGGTCTGAATTCTCCTACATTAAAATCAGGTGAGAGACTGATATACATTGATTCTCAAGGGTATTTTGGCTTCTGGGTAATCCACATAAAACAGAGGAACTGGTCTACCCATTTCCATTTTGGCCCTTTCTTATCTTTCTTTATTTTTATTTTTTACTTTTTTTAAAGATTTATTTATTTATTTATTTATTTATTTATTTATTTATTTATTTATGCAAGCACTGGGTACAGTCAGAAGTGCGGGAGGGTGAGAGAATTCACCAGAGCCAGAGCGGGGAACAGAACAGGCAGACTGACAAATACACTGCTGAGGGGAGCAGCGGGCGGCAGGAGAGGTCTGTGCGCCATGTGGGACCCTTGCCCTGCGGCTGGAGATCGAACCGGCCCTGCAGAGGCTGCGGGCAGCTTCACAGCCCAGCGCTCAACTGCTGGGCCACCAGGGGAGGCCCCCTTTCTTATCTTTCTTTAGATCATGACCAGGGAATTCTTTTCACTTTGCAAATCTGATGCCATTTCTTTGCTCTTCTTTTTCTTCCTTTTTTCTTTTTTTTTTTGCATATGGTGGGGGGTTTGGGGGGGAGGGTGAGGATGTGGAGGGGTGTGTTAGAAGATTCACCAGAAGTGGTGGGGATCAGAACAGGAGGATCTACTGAAATACACTGCTGAGGGGAGCAGCGGGCGAGAAGGAGAGGTCTGCTGTGCTATATGTGGGTTAGCTCCCTGACTGGGGATCGAACTCTGGCCATAGGGGTGATAGCACCAAGACTTAACTCCTAGGCCACCAGAGAGGCTCTGATGCCATTTCTGTACTTAAAACAGTTTAATGTGTGTGTTAGACTTTTTTCTTTTACTTTGATATGCATTATACAAATAATACAATACACGTAACTGCAGTACAGTTTGAGGATTTTGAATAATTGGATATGCTTGTGAAATCATCACTCCAAACAAGATCTGGAACATTTCTATCATCTCAGAAAGTTCCCTTGCTTTCCTTTTCCATTCATTTTGTCCTCATCTGGCTCCCACACTGGAGGCAACCATCTTTTGATTTTTGTCATCATAAATTACTTTTGCTTGCTTTTTATTTCCGTCAAATAATCACAAAGTGTAGACTTCTTTGTGCCTGGCTTTTTTTATTCCACATAATATTTTTCAGAATCTTCTGCATTGTTGTGTGTTCATTCCTTTGAATTGAATATGAATGTACTGCAATTTATCCATTTTCTGTTGATGAGCATTTGGGCTGTTTCTAGTGATAGACTATTTTAAGGCTGCTATAAATATTCATGTTAAGTTTTGTAAAAAGTTTTCATTTTTTCTTAGGTAAATACCTGAGTGGAAATGTTAACTAATAGGGCTGCTAACAGTTTAAAGCCTCATCTAGGATGAAGATAAAAATCCTACATGGTCCTGATCACTTCCCTGGATTTGTCCTGCACACTGACTCCTTCTCCTCACCTCACTCTCTTGACTTCACTCCTCTGAATATGCTCTTCCCTAAGCCCATAACACACTTCCTTCCCTCTTTTCCAGCACCTGCCTCAGATATAAATGCCAGCATAACTGCGTAGCTTCCCCATTAAGGTAAATCCTTTATCACAGACATTCACAGTTCTGAGTTCCTGATGCTTCAATAGTCATCATTTAACATCATGAATAGGTTCTTGGAAACTCACTTTAAGACTGTTAGCAGACAGAATGAGGGGTACCCTGGGACCTCCAAACCTGCATACTCTAAATGGGTTCTGCTATTCACAGCATAAAGAGAAAACATATTCTTGGTGTTAATAGAAAAGAACTTTCCAACAAAACACCCAAAGTTACCCATCCCCTCATGGGCAAATGCTCAGCCAAACAGGGTTGGCCCAAAGTGGGGCCACTGAGGCCCAAAAGCTTGCCACAAGTCTAAGGTAGTTTCTGGTGGGGAATAGAGGAAGGGGTCAAAAGGGATCAGTCAGGTCTGGGATGACAGGAGCAAAATCAAAATACAGATCAAGGTAATAGCTGCCATTGTCAGCCTTCACATGGGTGTCTCACCCATGTCTCTCCCGATGTGTGTTTCCATGTCCCCAAACCCCTGATGTAAGTTCAAAGCAGAGGGCCTCCCCTGATGGTGCAGCAGTTGAGCGCTGGGCTGCGAGGCTGCCCTCGTTCCCCTGCCACCGGCGAGGATCCCACCAAAGAAAAACAAAAAAAAAAAACAAACAAAAAAAACATCCAAAGCAGAGAAGCAAGTGGCATCTGCACTTGGCTGTGCTCCACCACCTCTTTCCAAGTCTTTTTTCCAAGTCTCCTCTCTAAGATCCTTCTCCCAGACTTTTCTAACTTCTCTTCACTGTCCAGCTCCACCCTTCATTAAGTGGGGCAGGGAACATGGATCCTCCCCTTTGTATCAAGAGAGCACTCCAACAAAACCCCGACATATAGGAGACCAATTTTATGATAAGCAAGTTGAAATAAACAAGTTCAGCACCTATGGCTTATTTCTGATCATAGAAATATCAACAAGCTTCTAAATTAAGACCCAAATCTCCTAATATTAAACAGTAATTTGTATTAATTAATTAATTCATGCATTTATTTATCTTCCAAACTACTTATTCCATTTCAGGGTCAAGAAAGCAGTGCTTATCCCAGCAGCTGAGGAAGGATGCAAGCCTGGATAGCAGGCAGTGCCATGGCGGCGCACACTCACTCAAACTGGGACAATTTAGTCCCGCCAGTGAGCCTCACATACACATCTTTGGGACATGGGAGAAAATTGGAGCACCCTGAGAAAACCCACGCAGACCAGGCAATCAGTTACGTTAAGGATGTCTGTCTTCCAAGAAAGAGAAAATCTTGGATTTCAATCTTAATAGCTCTTGCTCTAAGCAGACAATTATATAAACAAAATTCCTGCTAAAGGGGCTTCTGATCCATGTGAGACAACAAGGCAATGCAATTATCGAACAGTCCACCTTGAACTAGGTCAAAGGGAACTTGCTCCTGTTTTGGTTTTGCCCTCCCTTCCTCCCCAGTTTTTCTTCTTGAGCACTATGTACTGAGAATTTCTCAAGAAGGCACTGATTTCCTTGGAAGGCAGAACATTTTCTTAGTGGAGAGTCAGGGAGTAAAGCTATTCCAGGAAAAAAAATAATACAGGGCAAAATGATATGCAGTGAACTTTGCTTCTATATTGAAAAGCACCTCCAAGAGGCATTTTTGTCAATTGACTGGCCAAAATTGAGGTGCTGATGAGCTAGGGAGCCTCATTGACTCAGTATGTTGTTCTTGTGAGCAAAGCTGTTCAGGATGTGTTTAGATGCACATCCTTTCTCCCCCCGCCCCCAAAACCCAGTATGTGCAGTAATGAAGGTGATTAGTATATTCATATATACCTTTGCATGACTCTGTACTTTTTATAGATGATTTTTCTCCCTAAACTGATTTCTTTTCTGCCATTAATATCAATAAGTACCAATATTAATAATGAGCAGATAAAAGTAAAGTCCTTCTGCTTGAAGTGTTTTGACTTTGCAAAAAGGTGTTCCAAAGAAGATGAATGTATATGGAGAGTCTCTCAGTGTTCAAGAAAACAGCATTAATCTTATCACCATCAGATTACTTTTAGTGCCACCAGGAAATGAAATTATTTTAGGAATCAGCAAACTTCTATAGCAGGAATAGAATATGCTCTTTAAATAGAAATGACTCCTCACTTGAAGAGGATTTGATGAAGCCAGAGGTGATAACACACGTTAGATAGTCTGCCAGAATATTTATCAAGAAACCTTTAAAATGCTCATATCCTTTGATCCAGTAATTGCTCCCCTAGATGCCTATCCTGAAGAATTAATCACAGACATAGACATGAGTCTATTGCAAGGAATGTCATCACTGTGCTGTTACAACAGGGAGGAGTGAGAGTTAGTTTAAACCTTTAACAAAAAGAGAATGGTCAAATAAGTCCTGGGCCTGTTTATCATTAAATATTAATTAAATAATGTTTACCAAAATATCTATTAAAAATACTAAAAAAACAAACAAACAAAAAAACATAAGCACATTCTCTTAGTGATAGAAATTCCTAAAATAGGGCCTGAAATATTGTGGGCATTCAGTGAATATGTGTTCAATCAATAATGAATGGATTACTTTTATAACCAAAAAATGTGATTTGAAATATGCCAGAAAAATGAAGGTTAACAATTAAAAAACAAACACAGGGAGGGTTAACATTTTTGAAAAGGCATTTTACAGGGCTTGAAAAGGCATTTTAAAAGGCATTTTACAGGGCTTTCCTGATGGCTCAGGGGTTGAAGTCTCAGCACTATCAAGTATCTGCAGCCACTGCAATGAGAGTTTGATCCCCCTCCAAGGAGCTGACCCACATGGCACAGCAGACCACTCCTGTCTCACTCATTGCTCCCCTCATCAGTGTATTTCAGTAGATCTGCCTGTTCTGCTCCCTACTCTGTCTCTGGTGAATTCTCTTACCCTATACCTCTGGCCTATACCCCAGTTCTTCTATGCATAAATAAATAAAAATAAATCTTTAAAGAAAAAGAAAAGGCATTTTAAAGAGGGAAAAAAGATTAAAACAATTATTCTGACTCCCCTTATCTTCCCTGTGCCCCCCAAAACAAAAACAGCTTGATCTTGAACAAAGCCCAGTGGAAAATCCTTTTATCCCAGGAGATTTTAAATGGAAAGGGAGTCCATTGCAGTTACTGTGGGTGCTCTCCTCTAAAATAAGATTCTGTTAATCACTCTTTTTTTTTTTTTTTTTAAAGATTTATTTATTTATTTATACAAGCACTGGGTACAGTCATACGCGCGGGATGGTGAAAGAATTCACCAGAGCCAGAGCAGGGAATAGAACAGGCAGACTGACGAAACACATTGCTGAGGGGAGCAGCAGGCGCGGCAGTCTGTTGTGCCATGTGGGACCCTCTCCGGCTGGCTGGGGATCCAACTGGTGCTGCAGAGGCTGCAGGCAGCTTCACAGCCCAGCTCTCAACCGCTGCGCCACCAGGGGAGGCCCTCTGTTAATCACTCTTGATCACTTTTTGTGGATGCTATTTTTTGATAAAATGTTGGTTTGAGGAACTTTTTTGATTTAAAATAGTTTTGTCCTTAAACTGTTTTATTAGGTGAAGAATTGGAAATATTTCTACCTCATTAAAAATCCTTCATTCCAAAGAGGAAATGCAAATGGCCAACAGGCATATGAAAAAATGCTCAACATCACTTGTAATCAGGGAAATGCAAATCAAAACTACCATGAGATACCATCTTACACCAGTGAGAATGGCACATATTAAAAAAACTAGCAACAACAAATGTTGGCGAGGATGTGGAGAAAAAGGAACTCTCCTGCACTGTTGGTGGGAGTGCAAACTGGTCCAACCACTGTGGAGAGCTGTGTGGAGATTTCTGGACCTACTAAACATAGAGCTTCCATAGGATCCAGCAATTCCACTCCTGGGTATTTACCCAAAGGACACAGAAACATCAATTCCAAAGAACACCTGCACCCCTGTGTTTATAGCAGCACTGTTTACAATAGCTAAGCTTTGGAAACAACCCAAATGCCCCAAAATAGATGACTGGATCAAGAAGATGTGGTACATATACACCATGGAATATTACTCAGCATTCAAAAAAGATAAACACATGCAATTTGCAGCAACATGGATGGCGCTGGAAGGGATCATGCTCAGTGAAATAAGCCAGAAAGAAAAAGAAAAATACTGGATGGTCTCACTCATAGCAGGAATCTAGAAAACTTAAACAAGGGACCAGGAAAATGAATAACTATAAGAAAGTGAAAATCAAAATCAACAAAAAACTACGAACCAGAGACACTCTATGGGGAGTGGGGGGCGGGGAGGGGGGGGATTGGGGTCAAAATAAGGGGGTTGCAATTGTATGGGGAATATAAAAATAAAATTTATTTTTAAAAAATCCTTCATTCCAGAGACTCTGATAGAGCACCTGCCACATAAGCCTGTTTACCTAACTTTTGTCCTCTGAAGTTGAGACTGGCAGCTGTGGACATTCTTGAAAGTGCTTGCTATACATCTGAGCTCATTTTTAAAAACTGGTTCATTGCCAGTCTGCACTCCAGCTTCTGAAACTCAAATAGGAGCTTTTACTGGACCAGATATAGGAGAGAGAGTGGTTGTGTGTAAGAAGTAGGGGTGGAGAGAGTCAGAGAAAGAAAACCAGCAGAGGTGTGGATTACTTAGCCACACTCTGAGCCAAGGTGTGTACTTGTTAAGTGGAAATTAGGGGCCCGCCTACAACAGGAATCTTTCAAAACTAAGATCGGGACAGCACCATCAGGGTCTAAGGTCACCCCTGGGGTCATATGGATTCTAAAGTAAATTACACTGTGTGTCACTGTGTGATAAGATCCAGCTTTGGAAGGTGTTATAATTTTGGAAACCCTCTTAAAAAATATATAATATTAGGATACAGAAATTATAGCAAGAAGACATGACAGTGATTAAGACATATACATAGATCTATGCACTAAACTTCACTGTATGTCTCCCTCCCCAGGGCAACTTTCTTTTACCCAGAGCTCACACTGTCCAAGGACTCTCCAAATCTCTGACACAAGGGAGATTGTGATGGGAGGAAAGTGAGAGAGCAGAGACAGAGGTCTGAACTGATTATGATTAAAACGTCTTAATTTTGTGAATTTAATGCAAACATGTCCCCTTGTGAATACTTTGTTAGTTCTTCTAGGGCCTTTGCAAATTAGGATCACTGAAACTCAAGCTTCATTAACTTGGAGATTAATCCCTTGCTGACTGTGCCCCACCCCTAGCATTTCTGCAGATTCAATCAGACTAAAGTTAAAGGCTGCCAAAGGGGAGGGTAGAAGCAAAAATTATAGGAAGGTCACAGTGGGGCCCCAACACACATATTTCTACTCTTCTTTTGAATAGTGAACTCTCAGGCTGGGAGCTGATGAAGACATATTAGATTTCCTGGAAGATAAAGTACAGAGAGTCTTAGGACCTCCCCACTGGACATGGAAGCTGCATCTAAGCTTTCACTATTTTATAGAATGTTGGTAGAACATCCACATGTATCTACCATTTTGTACATGTCTGATTTTCCCTTTAGGGTAAGTTCCTAGAAGTGGATTTGTCAGGCCAAAGGGTATATACATTTTACACTATGATACTGCCAAACTACCCTCCTGAAAAGTTGTTGGTGTCTGCACCTCTGCTAATGGCGTATGAGCATTCTGTTATCTTTGGGCAAATCTGGGTGTTTTCAGTTTTGCAAACCTTTTGGGTAAAATAGCTTAGTGTTGATAATATTTGCTTTTTAAATTATTTGTGTGATGATGACTTTTTGTGTCAACGTGGCTAGGCTGCGGTTGCCCGTTTTGTGTCATCTACCACTCTGCGAAGGTGTTTTCAAAGATGAGATTAATACTTAAATCAGTAGATTTTGAGTAAAGCTAACCATGGGAATGGGCCTCATCCAGTCAGGCCGTAAGAGAAAAGACTGAGGTCAGCTATTCCCTGGGTCTCAAGTCATTGGACTGTCATGCATATTTTGGGCTTGCCTGTAAAACAGTTCTCTCTCTCTCTGTACACACACACACACACACACACACACACAGACACACACACACACTGTCTCTCTCTCTCTCTATATATATATATATACACATACATAACATACCTACATACATACACGCACACATACACACACACATGCATCTTACTGGTTTTGTTTCTCTGAAGAATCCTGAATAATACAGTTTGTGAGATTGCCAACTCAAATGTCTACTGGCCATCTGTATTTCTTTCTTTGCCTCTGCTCTCCTCCCTGCTTTTCCCCTCTCCTCTCCTCCTCCCTTCCCTCTTCTCCCCTTCCCTACCTCCCTCTATTTTCCTAAAAAATTCTCTCTTTACTCTGTGCCTGGGTCCTTTTCAGACCTTATACTCACGCCTAACATGAGGTAATGTAAATGGCATTCCTGAAACGGGGAGCTCTGGCCTCTCATCTCTGATTTTTTGGAAAGTGAGGAACCTTTCTGACCGGGTGGTACTACAAGTGAGATTATCTGAATAGACAGATTGAATAAATGAAGTCAAGCAATGGGGAATGCTGCCTCTTTAAGGAAACTTGCTTTAAAAACCAGTTCCTTCTTCATTCATCAGTTAACAGCTATACACAGAGTTTCCTGTTGTTTCTTTATCTCCCCCCCTCCTATGGACTGATGTCATCACTGCCATCTAGAAGAACAATTTACTACAGTAATGGAGGGTCTGTGATGTCATTGGGATTACAAAAACAGGCAAGGAAATTTGCTGTCAGCACTTATCACCGGAAATTACAAAGGAAATCAATTTTAAGATTTCTGAGAAAGGAGCTGTTGAGTGAAACTGAAATTTTTTCTTAATTTATTATACAAAGAATGTCTGTCCTTTGTACACCAGAAAAAAATTCCCTACAACCACAAGGCACTAAGTAAACAGCTGATATGAGAGATAGTCCTGCTTTGGGGATATTGGTGGGCTAAGTATCTGTGAGAAAATGGAACTATTATCAGACTGAATAGGCTGGTGACTGGACTACACCTGCTCTGAGGAAGCTTTGAAATTTCCCGCTTCCTGTATCTCAGGTCATCTCTCTTAAGTAGAACCTCCCTCCCCCTCCATTCCCATTAGAATGGAAACTGGGGGTAGGGATGTGTTAGATTTCTGTGGCTGCTGTAACAGATTACCACAAACTGAGTGGCAAAACCAAACCAAACAAACAAAAAACCCCAGAAATCTATGCTGTTACAGTTCTGGAGGCCAGAGTCTAAAATCAAGGTGTCAGAGGGTTTGGTTCCTTGAGGAGGTTCTGAGCACACGTGCCGTGCTGCTCTCCTAGCTTCTGGTGGCTGCCTGCAGCCCTCTGTGTTCCTTGTCTTGTAGACACATTACTTTGATTTTCCCGACACCTTCTGTGTCTTTCTTTCTCTTCTCTTAAGCGGACACTTGGACTTAGGACCCTCCATAATCTGGGATGATCTCATCTTGACATGATCCTTAGCTTAATTACATCTACATGTTCTTTTTTTCCAAATAAAATCAGATCATAGGTGCCAGAGGTTAGACATAGACATCCCTTTTTGATATGTCACAATTCAACCTACTCCCTTGAGCAAAGTTTTAAGATCATCAGGTCCCATCCTTCCCCGGAGGTGATGGTGGGGCTGACTCTTCTTTCTCCCAGCATTCGTATTTTTTTCTTTCATTTGCATGAAGTCCTTCCTTAATCTTTGTGACATTTCTGAAATCAGGCATATTTGAATAGACTTCTAAGCTTTTAATGTTCTAATCGGCACTATTCTTTCTTCATGATACATAAAATAACTGATTCTTATTATCAAATGGAGTCTTAGATTTAATGAAATGCCATATAAAATCTTAGAGAAAAGTTCTAATTGGCTTGGTGTGGGTCATTGACCATCCCTGGGCCAATCACTATGGCCAAAATGTTAGAGTAATATGATTGTCAGTATTGAGACCCAGGTCCATCCCTGTTAGTCAGTGCTATAGGGTGCTGTGATTGGAAGCTACAGAACCTCACCAAGTAGGGAGAGGGAGTTGTTGTAAATAAAGCTACCGAAGGAGAGAACATGTGCAGCTGGACAAACATGGGACCCAGCGTGCAGAGAGAAGGGCAGTGAGTTCAATTTAGACATGCTGAGTTGTGACATGGCTGCTGAGATACCAAGTGGTGATGGCCTCTGTCCATTATATTTGTCAGCAGATGCAAAATTTTTAATAGCAGTGAGAACAGTCCATGGAGTGTGAGGCAGGCGGACTAGTGAAGGAAGTTGAAGAATGATTGGAGTTGAGATAAGCATGGTCAGAAGCCAAAGAGAATTAGGGTCAGTTTGGGAACATTCTCTGCACTGAGGACAGTGTTGCTTAGCCTTTCGGGGCCCAGGCAATGGCCGAGAGCCATAGTTTCCAAAGAGTGGTACCTAGACCAGTAGTATCAGGCATCTGGGAACTTAACAGAAAAGCAAATTTGGGGGAATCTGTCCAAGATCTACTGAATCAGAAACTCTAGAGTGGAGCCCTGAAATTTGTGTCTAACAAGCCCTCCAGGTGATTCTGATGCAGGCAAAGATGGCCCAAGAAGCCTGGAGGAACGAGCTTTGATCGAGTCCGGCTGGTGCCATCTGTCTCAGGGAGGCATGTGAGCGTGCTTTTAACATGTTTTCTCCAGCTGGGCTTGCTGGGAGCCAAGAGTCTGGTTGGATGGTTGTATTGGGCCTAAGGGCATACATTTCCATAAAGCAAGCAAATGAGAAAAAGAACTGTTTCTTTCCCAGGGCAGGATCCCTGCTGCTTGAGTAGGAAATACACCTGTTTTGATCTTTCAAGCGGATCAACACTTTGACATCTTTCCACTCTTCTGAGCAACACAGCAGTCAGCGGCTCTCTTAAAAGACAGGGCCAAGATTTCGCTGAAGCTGTCATGAGGTGGCATTTCTCACAATATTTGCAGAGCCCTTGGGAAATGTTAACCAGAAATTCAGCTTGCTCTTTGACTTCAGTCTTTATGGTTGAAAACCTCTCTAAAATGGATCTGTCCTTTTGCCACGTCAGAGACTAGAATAATATCCAAAGCAGCAAATTTGTGAAGGATTTATTATCTTTATACATCAAAGCAGATTTAAGATGAGCTCTCTAATAGATTCACTCTTATTTGCTTTCTTGAGAGGAAGAGGTTAGGATGGCTGAAGTTCCTGCTGGTGACTGGGATTTTCATGTGACCTCCCAGTATACATGATCTAGGCCACATTCTGGGAAGAGTGTCTGCACCTGATTTTCCCTTAGTGGTAATGAAAACCATCTGTCGTGTAGGCTGATAATAGGAACCGTAATGTGAACTCAGCAAGGGCAGAGCAGGCTTTATCTCTGAGACCTGGAATTATAACAGCACCCAGTACACACATTAAATGAATTCATGAACATGGCGATTTTAGTTTGATCTTGAGACATTCAAGAACCCACAGGTCACCATTCTAAGCATTAATTTTCACCATGTAGGACCATACACATGACATGTGTAGACAGGACTGATGACATGATTTGTGGGGGCCAGTGCAAAATGAAAATGCAAGTCCCTTGTTAAAAATTATTAAGAACCTCAAGATGGTGGCAACAGAGGATTAAACCAAGCTCCAGATCCTTCTGAGCGTGGGCCTGCCCTCTGGCACAAGCCCCATAAAGTCTGATCTACCAGTAGGAGACGAGACAGAATTTACTAATCTTGGTATCTCTTGGTATCTTTCTGAAAATAGCTTGTAGAAATTTTCTTATAGAAATCCTTGAAATCACCTTTTTTCTGTTTTTGTTTTTGTTTTTCCTTTTCCATGCCAGAGAAGGACAATATGAAAAGGAAGGTGACTGTGATGGGAATGGATGGTCCCAAATCTCTTCCACCTTGGAATGCATCCAGACTTTGCCAATTTGCCCTACAGTGCCTCTCATTAGAGAGATCAGAGTGTATTTCCCCACATGCTGACGTAGGACTTGGCATGTGACTTGCTTAGGACAGTGGACTATGAGTGGGCATGACCCGGATGGGCTATAAACATGCTCCTGTACTTTGGCGTGACCCCTTGCACTTCTGGTCTATTGTGGGAAATGTCCTGGGTAGCTGCTCCAAGGAAGATGAGAGAAATGTGGAATGGACCTGATCCTAACCTGCAGCCTAAAGCAGAGCTGCTCTAATTGCCCCCACAGACTTTTGAGGAGGGAAGAGAAATGCTTTTGGTAAGCCATGGAGGTTTTGGGAGTCATTTGTTACACTGCATTCACATAGCAGAACCCTAATTCGATGTCCTTCAGGTGGATCCTAGAAAACAGATATTTCATTGCACTGTCTTTAAGCTGTGGGGATGTTGAGAAGGAGACAAAAGAGAGGATAGAAAAGGAGCCAAAATTAAAGGTGAACTTTGACATTCAGTCTGGAAGTGTAGTGTGTGTGTTCCACAGATCCAAAACTCACAGAACTTGCAAGCAAGAGCAGAACAGCCTAAGTGAAGAATCTCTAAAGATGCTCCACTCGGATCTGAAACCTAATTCTTTCACTCATGGACTGGATAACCCTAGGCAAGTTATTTAACTTCTCCGTGCCTCAGTAAAGGATGAGAAATATCTCCTGGAGTTTTTAAGAGGATTAACGAAATGAACACACATAACTGAAAATCATTGCTGGCATGTAGTTAAGGCTTAACAAATGTTAATGGTTGCCATTACCTAATATTACTAGACTGTACATGTAGAACCAGAGTATGTAGGGAGAAGGCTGTCTCTATCACTTAAAACTTCCATGCTTGGGCAAGTTAGTTATGCTCAGTGAGATTCAGTTATTTTGTGTGTGAAGTGGACCTGTGAAAGGTATCTACTTCACTGAGTCGTGATGGAGGATTAATCAATTAATGCCTGTAAGATTCTAGAGTGATGCCTGATAACCAATAATTTCCATCTACCACCATCATCTTCATGATCATCATTGTCATCATTAGTAGTGATAGTTGTGTGGGATCAGCATCATTGTAGATGATTCATAGCTAAACAGGCACCACCATGGATTCAGTAGTTATCTCGTGTGATCATGAAGACCTCCTAGGTTAGGGAGAGCCATAGTCCCCTAACTGGGAATCTCAGAGAGCAACATGATCTTTCCTCTTACTGGGAAATCCAATTATGGTACACCTGGCTGGGGTGCACAAGAATGCACCAGAGAAAGGAAAAGACACAATTGTATGAAACAACTAAAAGGGATGTGGAGAGAACCTGTCTACTTTTTTTTTTTTTTTTTTAAATCTGCACTGCAGGATTGAACTTGATGTTGTTTTAGACTCAGCATTTTTACACTTTGTAACCCAGGGAGAACATTGGGTTAGAGAACCTTGCCATTTTCCTATTCAGGGCAGTCCTTTCCACAATACCAGGAATTCCCACTTTTGTAGATAATGACAAGAAACGTGACAGCCCGTCAGTACACAAGCAAATCATTTGATGGCAATGGCTGATTTAATCAAAACATTCTGGTTCTCCCTCAACTGAACCCGCACAAGGAATGAACCAGTCCAATTGGAAAAAATATTTGTTTTTATCTTTGCCACATTTATTTACTCTTAGGGACTTTTTAACTTGATCGAGCAGAGAAGTTGGAAAGAACAAAAATAAAAATACTCAAGGCACTGAACAGCCTTCTCAATCTCTGGCACCAGGTGGGAATGGCCTGGAGTTATTTCCACAGGGGTCTGTTTGTGAGCAGTTTCTTGAAATCCTTTAATCGCATTTTCAGGGGGGAGAATGAAACTGTTCATATACCAAGTTTTGGGGTTGGGGTGCAGAATGGGAATTGGAGAGAATAAGTTCATTATTTAACAACTCAGCCTATGCATGTCAATGATTTCAAAATATGAAATACTTGTTCCACAAGATTCACTAGCAGTTTTGTATGTGTGAAGTATTGAGCTGGGTGTTGCAGGGAAGCAAAGAAATTAGGTATGGATTAGATCTCAGGAACTCCCAACAAGGGTACAAACATGGGGAGAGTAGAGAACTGCAGGGGTGTTTTAGGTTGTAATCCCTGGTGTAGAGGCAGGAAGGGCCACAGAGCAGGATCTTTATGATCCAAGCAGATGGGGTAAAGGAGGAGAGAGTGTCCTGGAGCCCTAGGTGGCTTTTGCAGGCTTTATTGGGATTTACCTGGTATACACAGCAGGCAGGGGTGCTGGGGGGCCGGAAGGCTGGCAGGCCTCCCAACCCCCAGCAAGTCTTCACTCTATCTGGTCTCTCTGGCATTCTTTCTGCTTCTCTGCTTCTGCTGGCGTCCCTGTGATGCCACTTTTAAAAGCCCAGTCTTAGCCCAGGTGAATACCATGTACATATGCCCACACCCTATTCCAGGTGCCTGCCATCTGGCATGCATTCAGGACTGCAAGGTTCCGTCATCTATCTTAATGGCGGGAGGGCAGAAAAGCCTGATACTTTTTACCTTACCCTACACCTGGGAACAGATAATGTGCACATGCTTTATTGAGAGAGGAGTTCGGGGGAAACCGAGGAGGATGTGAGTGAGACATGGAAGGGAGGGGCAAGATAGGCAAATAGGTGTGTAGGGTAAGTGTAAAGGGCAGGAAGGACCACAGAGCAGGTTCTCTGATCCCATGCAGACCGGGTAAAGGAGGAGTCAGAGTCCTCAGTAGTTTTGCAGGTTTTTTATTGGGGTTCACCAGGCGTATGGCAGGTAGGGGTGCTGGCTGGCCTACCAGCCTCCCAGACCCCAGCAAGTCTTAACTCTATCTGGGCTCTCTAGCGTTTGTTCTGCTGCTTCTCGGCTTTTCTTTCGGCTTCTGCTTCGGCTTCTACTGCTGCTGCTGGCGTCCCCGTGACACCGCCCTTAAAAGCACAGTCTTAGCTCAGGTGAATCCCATCTACCTATGCCCACACCCTATTCCAGGTGCCCGCCATCAGGCATGCATTCAGGACAAGGATCCATCATCTATCCTGATGGCTGAAGGGCAGAAAAGCCTGATATTTTCTTTACCCTACAGTAAGTGAGTTAATCAGGCTTTTACGCCACTAACCTCTGCGGCCTTATCCTGTTGATGCAGAAGGCGCTTGGGAGTGTGGGTCACGTGTGTCTGATTGTGGACATCTGGAGCATGGGTGTGCAAGCATGCGGGAGTGTGCACACCTGAGCCGAGAGGACAGGGCTATAAGGGCAGCGTCACTCAGAGACAGAGGACAGCTACAAGAAGAGGAGAGCATGCCAGAGTGAGCCCAGCGAGAAAAAGTGTTAGTGATAGGCTGGGGGTTGGGGAGCTTGATTCCTGCCAGCTTCCTGGGCCCCCTGCCTAGCCAGGCAGCAGGTTTGCCACTACAGGTTCGGGGGAAACTGAGGAGGATATGAGTGAAGCAGACATGGAAGGGACAAAGCAGGCAAAGAGGTGGTGCAGCCTCAGCTGCCGGGAGCGCTGAAGGATGACTGGTGCCTGGGGTGTAATCAACAATATTTATTTGTCTTTGTCTCCAGTTCCTAGCACAGAGCTTCTCAAACTTTTGGAAATGGTTGTCTTTTATATGCCACTGACATGAGTCCTGTAGGGGTTCTAGATGGTGGAGGGAGACTGGTCACCAGAAACACCAACAATGTAATTAGAAGGTTAGAACTTTCAGCTCCATACCCGATCTCTGGGCAGAGGAGAGCGGCTGGAGGCTGGGGTTGATCAATCATATCTACATAAAGAAACCTCCATGAAACCCTTAAATAACAGGGGTTTGGCATGTGCCAGGAGATTAATATGCCCAACTCCATCAGGAAGGAAGCTCCTGTGCTCAGGACCCTGCCAGACCTCAACCTCTCTACCTTTCCTTGGACGATCCCTCTGTGTCCTGAATAATACCCTGTGATATTAAGTGGAGTAGTTCCCTGAGTTCTGTGAGTCATTCCAATGAATTTTAGGACCAGGGAGGGGGCCATATGGGAGTCACTGAATTTGTAGTTAGCCAGGCAGAAGTGTGTGTGAATTGGGAACCCCATTTTTGACTGGCAGCTGAAGTGGGGCAGTCTTGTGGGACCAAACCCTTTAACTTGTGAGGACAAAGCTAATTCCAGGTAGGATGATTGTCAACAAGTCTTCCCTCATCAGTGCAACTTAGCTGCTGCCTCAGGGGGAGGTGGCAGAGGGCCTGGGAAAGGAAGGGTGGGGAACATATGGCTTAGAGCCCCTCCTGGGGAGGCAGTGGGAGGCAGGACCATGCATGGACCAAGGCTGCAAGCCCTCAAGGCTTCTCCCTTGTCCAATTGGGCTTCCCTTAGGAAACATTAATTCAAAGATCAAATTAAACGTCTACTTCGGGGTGCTTCTAAACAAGCAATTCTGTGTGACTACGCACACGACATGCCCATGAATTTGGCTGTGGGCAGAGAATATTTGTGTTTCCAGCAAGTGTCTAGGTGATTCTTTAGAACCAGGCAATATTTTCTTTTCTTTTTTTTTTAAGATTTATTTATTTATGCATACAAGAACTGGGGTACAGGCCAGAGGTGCAGGGGGTGAGAGGATTCACCAGAGACAGAGTGGGGAACAGAACAGGCAGATTGACCGAAATATACTGCTGACGCGAGCAGCAGGTGAGTCGGGAGAGGTCTGCTGTGCCCTGTGGGTAGCTTCCTGGCCAGGGACCGAACTCGTGCTGCGGTGGCTGTAGATAGCTTCATAGGTTGCGTCTTAACCCCTTGTGCTACCAGGGAGGCCTCTTTTCTTTTAAAGAGAGTCAGAGCATCCCTCTGCTGTGTGACTTTCCTTTCCTTCTCTGTAAAAGGGTGCTGTTTCCTGCCTCAGTGGACTGGGTTAGAACGCAAAAGGGAGACTGCCCGAGGACTGCTCAGCACCCTGCTAAGAACACTGGTCTTACCCAATAAGCTCAACAAGTTAGCAACACACTAGTAGTCACAATAATAATTTTTATCACTGCCTTTACTTTTGCAAAGACCTTTGCGTCTAATGCCTTTGTCTATTGTTTCCTGCCTATCTCCCCTCTGCTGTTCGTCACCATGGAGAAGGAACCAAGGAAGTATTGGGGGAAGAGGGAGAGATATCTAGGTCAAAGCCAACTATCACCAAAAGCCAGAGTGAAGAGATATGTAAGGACACTGCTCTTTGCCTTAACAAAGGTAAAACTCAAAGCCTCTGAAACTGGCCCTGGAGGTAGCTTCTGAGTGAAGGGCTGGCCCCCTATCTTCCCTCTGGGGATTAGGATTCTAGACTGTAAAGGCCATATTAATACCTCTAGAGAGTAGAAAGCTCCAGGTGTTATTCAGAGGATAGATAACTGTCTTGGACAGAGATCCAATTCTGACTACCACCCTCTCTTGTCCTTGCCCTTTTAGGGGTGATTAGAAAGGTGCCACTTTCTCTTCAACCTCTAGACCATGTTAGGACATCCAGAAGCAGAACCCTGCTGCCAGCTCATTTCCTCAAGTCTTTTTATTTTTATTTTTTTAAAGATTTATCCATTCATGCATACAAGAGCTGGGGTACAGGTCAGAGATGCAGGGGGTGAGAGGATTCACCAGAGACAGAGCGGGGAACAGAACAGGCAGACTGACTGAAATACACTGCTGAGGGGAGCAGCGGGTGAGACAGGAAAGATCCGCTGCGCCATGTGGGCTGTTCCCTGGCCGGCCAGGAATCAAACCCGTGCTGCAGTGGCTGAGGACTGCCCCACACCCCACAGGTTGTGTCTTAACCCTTGCACCACCAGGGAGGCCCTCTTTTTTTTTTCCCTTTTTTTTTAAAGGTTTATTTATTTTTTAAAGATTTATTTATTTGCACAAGAACTGGGGTACAGGTCAGAGGCACGGGAGGGTGAGAGAAATCACTAGAGAGAGCAGGGAGCAGAACAGGCAGATGGATCAAAGACACTGCTGAGGGGAGCAGCAGACAAGACAGGAGAGGTCTGCCGTGCCATGTGGGAATCTCACTGGCCGGCCGGGAATCGAACCTGCGCAGCAGAGGCTGTGGACAGGTTCAGAGCATAGCGCTCAACCTGCTGTGCCACTGGGGAGGCCCTCATTTTCTCAAGTCTTTATTGGAATCAGGCTTACTGGGCCTTGCTTGTTCTCTGGGGCTCGACCATCTCATCCCATGTGGCAAGAAAATGCCATTCTCAAAATCTGGGTCAGGGAGACTCAGAGAACATACCTAAGTTCCTCTGCTGTGGCCTCAATCTTGGAATTCCCCCCCACCCTGAGCGCTTAAAAACCATCAATATCTGAGTCCCACCCCCGGGGATTCTGATTAAATTAATTTGGGGTGCATTCTGAGCACAGGTGCTAAAGACAACTCTCCTTGTGTTACTGCTGTGCAGCCTGATTGAGAACCAGGGCTACACAGCACACAAGGTTCTGGTATATGTGCTGCCGAAGCGAGCACAACAGCACACAAGGTTCTGGGTGTCCCCTTTCATGCACCTCCATTCTTCCTTCCCTAAGTACCTTTCCAGGAAAGTGATCCGGGTCACAGGGCATGCACAAAGGAGAGCCACCCTAAGGCAGTTGAGGATGGGGAGTGGCATTTTAAGGGGAAAGTCACTGAGTCACATATCAGCACAGGTAGTCTGCAGAACTAGTGCGCTTATGGTGACCAACGCAAGGAATGTTACTTTGGGCTGGTCAACCGCGGGTGTAACTTGGAAACCACGCTGGGCGCCAAACTGTTGTAGAGCAACCCCGATACAAAACGGGGTGCCTGACTGTGGGTCCTCACCCGCGCGCTTAAAAGGACTTATCAATGCTCTACTGCAGGCACACGTGAAAGGTTAATAAAAGGTTTATTTACAAGGGAAGGGGAAATGAGGAAATATACAGCTCTGGGAGAAAAGCGGGAGACAAAGTTTTAAATGAGTCCTACCCGATCCGCCGATCTGGAACCCCAAAATGGCGCTCTGAGAGCTGGCCGCCAGCCAGGAGCGGTGAAGCCGGGAGGCGAGCGATCGCGAGCCAGAGAGAGCCCTAGGCCCACGTGTTTGGTTTTTTATATCCAACCTGGCTGCCCAACTCCACCCTCAGGTCCCAGCCACCCTCCCCTTGGTGGTGATGGGATTTGTCTTCCCCAATGTCCTGATGGTTTTAGTCTGGAGTGGGGGTGGAGTCCACAAAGCCTGTATGGGATTAACTCAGGACATCACTTCCCCCTAACAAACAGCACACAAGGTTCTGGGTGTCCCCTTTCATGCACCTCCATTCTTCCTTCCCTAAGTACCTTTCCAGGAAAGTGATCCGGGTCACAGGGCATGCACAAAGGAGAGCCACCCTAAGGCAGTTGAGGATGGGGAGTGGCATTTTAAGGGGAAAGTCACTGAGTCACATATCAGCACAGGGTGAGATAAGGACCCAAAGAGGGCTGGAGGGTGTGTAGAGCACGTCCCCTGGAGAGAGAATAAGGGGTTCACGCCATCTACCTGGCTCTGTTCTGAGAGGCAGGAGTGTCTTCGTGGCCTTAGAGCAGCTGTGCTGGAGGGTGTTTTCACCTCTGTGTCCTGGCACCTGAGCCTGTGTAGGTAGGTGCCCGCTGTTTGTGAGTTTTGCTGGTCTGCCCTCTTTTCTCTGCCAGACACAAGCTGCCAGCTCCAGGGCAACCTCTTTACCTCAAATCAATTGTGCAAACATTTGTGAACCATCTTTTATCTCATAGGCACCACACTAGGGACTAGTGAGCTCAATAAGTAGCTGCTGTTGTTTACCAGTATTCTTAGACTGATGACCTTGAACAAGTTCCTAACCTCTTTATATTTTAGTTTCCAAATCTGTAAAATGTGCTAATAAGGCTCACTTTGCAGGGTTATTGGGAACTCTAAATGAGTTAATACGTCAAAATACTTAGGATACCTGGTATATATTAAGTACCAGATAAATATTACTATTATTACTAATGTTACTGTAGTGAATAAGGCAGATACAGTCTTTGGTCTTAAGGAATTTATAGGCTAAGGAGGAAAGCAAGCAATTGCATACACACAAAAAAAAGGATGTTAAGATGTCCAGATGTAGATGCACTGTGGGGACATTCAGGAGGAGACTCTGTACCAGGAATGGACTGGGGGTGGGGGGTTGTTATTGAAAGTTTTCTAAAGAACACAGTAGCTTTGCTGAAACCCGTGGAATGATTTAGTGATTTCCAGATATGGAACGGACTATGGGGAAGGAGAACATTGCGAGCAGAAAAAACGAGCAGTGTACCGTCAGCAGGTGAGAGAGCAATGGCTCAGTGTAGAAGGGGGATATAGTAATGAGGCCATATGGGCCAGGTAAGCTATGATAAAGAGTTTGAATTTGATCAAAAATGCATAAATAAATAAAAATTAATCTTTTAAAAATAGGGGAGAAGACACAGGTCCTGCCCTTGAGTATGTCCCGGGTAAGTGGGAGAGATGGACATACGACATGAGTTGTTATTTTATTGATTATTTAATATAAGGATACAGAGGAGGGGCTTGCGTCAGGGACGGGAGGGGTTGTGGAAAAAGCCAAGATGAAACGCACTGATTAACATGGACAAGCCTCCCAAGGAAACACTTCCTCTTCTCAAGCTTGTCCTTTTGCCTATCTCCCCAGGTTCTTTGGGAGCTGCTGCCTCTACTTGTTACCTTCAATCCCCCTAAGCAAGGGTTTTATTACCTGCCAAGGGACATTTTCAATACACTATTTTTTTTAATTTATTTTTTTATTTTATATATTTTTTACATCATTTTTGCACAATGTATGCATTTTCATCTTGGTTATATTCCCCATACAATTCCCACCCTCCTTATTTTGACCCTAATCCCTCCTCCCTTCCCATCCCCCATAGTGTGTCTCTGGTTTATAGTTGCTTGTTGATTTTGATTTTTACTTTATTATAATTAGTCTTTTTCCTGGTCTCAATACACGTTTTTATCTCACATTACCTTTCCACTTTTCACACTATGACTGCCAGAGTGCTCTTTCCAACATGTAAATCCTGCCATGTCTCTCTTTGGGGCAAAATGATTCCATTTCCACTGCATCTTGCTCTGCAGACCATCCATAGAGCTGACCTGAGCTACAAATGAACATGTGTAAAAAAAAACATCAGTCTCTCTCAGAGGATGTAAGGATGCTATTTTTGTTTATATTTTTATTTTTTATTGAGATATAATTGACGTATAACATTGTGTCAATTTAAAGTACACAGTGTGCTTATATTTGATAAATCTATGCAGTGTAACATGATACCACTGTTACCACAGGATTTTGTCAGGTAACCAGGCAGCACTCAGAGAGGGAAGTTCTTTATTTACACTGGGCATGCCCAGAGGAGAGTAGGAGAGTATTTATTGACTAAAGCAGGGGGTGCAGTCGGTTGGGAATGCATGAATCAGGGTGCCTGTTGCCTTGAGGGTGCTTATCAGTTGTTCCCTAAACTCTCAATCTACAGGCTATGTGCCAATTTCAGTTAATCAACAGGTCAGCCTGACATTTTCCACTTCACCACCATGATTTGAGCCATGCCACATAATTGTCATTACTTTTTTGTGGTGAGAGTATTTCAGATCTAGTAATGTAAGAGTATTATTTTTAAAACCTTTTAAGACTAAAGTCAAGTCAGTAGTTTTTCCTATCTAGTCTACAGTAATCTCTTTCTTGAATAACCTGAATGAGGTTGGGGGTGGTTGACCTAGACCTTTTAGTTACAGGGATTAAAACAAAACAATTCACTCTCACCTCCCTTATTTTCCTTCCCAGCTTGAGCACCATACAAATGCGAATATGGGCTAGAGAAAGGAGGTTTATCAAGGTTAGAGTCTTGTATTCTAACTTCTTAGCCTGAATAATATAAGATTTCTGTCCCCCACTTCTTTGTCCTTCTCCTATGTAGTTCTTTCCTAGTTTTTTTTTTTTAATTTATTTTTTTTAATAGAGGTAAGAGCAATCACCTCCCCCACACACAAATTAGGTCACACCATCTTAGTGTACTTACCATCATGTCACCCATAGTCCATCACCATAGTCCATTGTTCTACTAGGACTGCCAATAAAATAGTGAAAAGAAGTAATTAAAAAAAAAAAAAAGGACATTCTTTCTTTGTTCCAATCTTAGGAAGAAAGTGTTTCATTTCGTACCATTGAGAATGATGTTAGCTGATGGTTTTTTATAGATAAGATTTATCAGATTGAAGAAGTTTCCTTTTATTCCTAGTTTGCTAGAATTTTTGAAATGATGGATAGATGTTGAATTTTCTGAATGCTTTTTTAATATCTAAAATCATGTAACTTTTGTCTGTTGAGATTGTGGTTTTACTGATTTGACTTTGAATATTGAACTAACCTTGCCTTCCTGGAATACACTCAATGAGTCAGGATATATTATTTTTTAAATGTATTTCTAGATTTAATTTGCTAATGTTTTGTGATTGTACATGAGAGATATTGGGCTATAGTTTTCTGCCTTATCTAACATTGGTGTCTAGATAATGTTGACCTCCTAAAATGGTTGTGAAGTGTTCCTTGTTCCTTTTTTTTTTTTTTGAAATGTTTATGTAGAATGTATATTATTTCTTCATTAAGTGTTTGGTAAAATTTACCAGGAAGCCTTCTGAATCTAGAGACTATTTCTTTCATAGCAATAGGACTATACATATTCCTTGTTTCTTCTTGCATGAACTTTGGTAGCTGCTGTTTTTTCCTTTTGAGGAGGGCTTTGTGTAAGATATTAGCATATTTTAACTGTCTTCTGACTTCCCAGTTGCTATATATTATATCTTATTTATCTACTCATACCATCTTTTTTCATCTTTATTTTTGTCTATTTAGTGGCTGAAATGAATCCAGATTACAATATAGTTAACCTGGTTGACAATGAATATGCAGTAGGGGGAACTTGGTGGTGGTGGCAGAGTGGAAGGCATTGTATGTAGACTTTGGCTAAGAATATTCTGTCAGGAAAACAGAAGGATTTGCCTGATGACTTTGTTAGACTATTTTGCCTCTTTTAAATATTGGTTTTAAAAATAGGAGGGGAGGGCCTCCCCCGGTGGTACAGTGGTTGAGTGCTGGGCTGGGAAGCTGCCCGCAGCCTCTGCAGCACCAGTTCGGTCCCCGGCCACCAGAGGAGGGCCCCACATGGAGCGCAGACCTCTCCTGTGGTGCCCGCTGCTCCCTTCAGCAGTGTATTTTGTCAGTCTGCCTGCTCTGCTCCCAGCTCCGGCTCTGGTGAATTCTCTCACCCTCCCGCGCTTCTGACTGTACCCAGTGCTTGTATAAATAAATAAATAAATCTTTAAAAAAAATAAAAATAAAAATAGGAGGGGAAAAAAGTGAGGTAGAAAGGGTTGCAATAAAGATCTCATTCTTAGCAACAAAGGAAGCAGTACAGCATTTACCAGTGTGATAGTCACATAGTGATTTCTAAACAGATTGTTGAGTGTGTGTGCATGTGTGGTTTTTTTTTTTAAAGATTTATTTATTTATTTTTAAAATTTATTTATTTATACAACCACTGGGTACAGTCAGAAGTGCGGGAGGGTGAGAGAATTCACCAGAGCCAGAGCGGGGAGCAGAGCAGGCAGAAGGACCGAAGTACACTGCTGAGGGGAGCAGCTGGCGGCAGGAGAAGTCTGCGCGCCATGTGGGACCCTCCTCCCGTGGCCGGGGAGCAGCCAGGGATCGAACCGGTGCTGCCGAGGCTGCGGGCAGCTTCGCAACCCAGCGCTCAACCGCTGAGCCACCGGGGAGGCTCATATGTGTGTGTTTTTTATGGAACAAAATTTTGCTTTAGAGTTTATTTTAGAACTGTTGGCACACTGAAATGTAACAAATTCTTGATTGGGAATATTTAAAACAAACAACCCAACTTTCCCCCTCAATTTTTAAATGTTGTAAATAACCTTTGAAAATGTTATAGCAATAAGACTCATTATATTGGCACTCTTAGTGATTTGAATGGCCTATTTTAAAAGCAACTTGCACTCCAACCTACTTTCCCACTTAAAATGTTTTGTTTGTTCATATTAAACCCTATATTGTTTTTCTAAGGACAATTTGTTTATAAGTACAGAATATCCTACATAAAGTACTTTGGCTTAATTTTACCTCCAAGGAAAGTAGGTATTTTTTTCTACCTTCACAAAAGGGCTATTATAAGCAGAAAATCAGGCATATGCTGTACTATATAGGTGAACAGAGATTAAAGACATCCTATAAAGACAAATGATATTATATTGTTTTATGGTCGGGCATGACTTTTATAGTTTGAATGTGCTGGATAGTAGAAAAGATTTATAAGTGTGATTACCTGGTCTTCCCACGTAAAGCATATGTGGAGGTTTGTGGGGAGGTGTTTGCTGTTTGTATTTGCGTGAACTTGCCCGTGGTAGCCCTGCCACATGCTTTTGGTTAAAGTTAGTCTCATCCATGATAGCCAATCTCCAGGTTGGTTCACTGGATGCTGCTGCTTCTCAGAATTCCAGGGCTAAGTCAGTAGTGGTGTTGGTTGTTTACTAACAGATTGTGTCTTCTGCTGCTCTGCTTACCACATCGATGTACCAGGCCTTGACCTTTGTGAACTCTGGAAAATCAAACATACCTACAAGCTGCCCAGGCTTGGGTCTAATGACACCATCAGTTGCTTTTAGGGAGGTTGTGGAACAGAGCTGGAAAGGTGACTAGATAGAAAAAGAAACACAAATAGGTCATGGAAGCTGAATTTTTCATGAGAAAACAAAAACCTAGAAAGGTCAAGTCCTTGCCCCTGTGGAGCCTTTCTGGACTTCCCACAGTGGTGGTGGTGCTTCCCAGCTACTGGTAAAAGTACATGGTGCATTCCTCCACCACTTCACAGTTGTTAGAATGATTTACTGAGGTGTGTCTCTCACTAGACCCAGACCTCCCAAGGAGTGGGCTGAGGTATTGTTGTCCACAAGGCCTGGAGCATTTTAAGTAGTCATGAATGTTTTTTGAGTGGATGCGTCTCTCACGTGCTATTAGGTCTAGAGGTGTAAGGCCAGGTTCATATGGATGAAGGAGAAAGTTCAGGAGAGCTGTGTTGTTCTCAGCAGCAGGCAAGAGTCCAAAGGCTAAGCTGAAGATGAAGTAAGGAGCACATCCAAATAAGGGAAGATTAAAATGTCAAAGAGATGCAGGCCAGAAAGAAGGTAGTAAGGTGTTGTTTCCTTACCTGTAGCTGCATTTGATTCACTCACTTATTCTGTAACTTTATATTGGGTGTCTACTATGGGCAGGAGCTATTTCAGGTGCTGGGGTTACAGTATTGAATGTTACAAAGTCTCTGTTTATATGAGAGAGAGAGATTAAACATCAAATGAAAAACCTTGTAAGGTCAAGTAATGGTTAAGTACTGGGGTGAGGAATAATGCTAGGGAAAGAAATAGTCACTGAGCAAAGAGCTTCTCTGAGCAAAGACCTGAGCGAAGTAAGGGAGCAATGCCAGGAGAATATTGAGGAAAGAACATTTCAGAAAAAGCAAGTACAAAGGCACTGAAGCAGGCTTGGCATGTTTGAGAAACAAGGAAGTCAGAGGGGAGGGAAAAGGAGATAAAATTATTCTGCGTTAGTGAAATGGAGGCGTTTAGCAGCTCGGTCTCATGATTGATGATCTTCTGACTACATAGCACAGTGCCGGAGTCCCACACCATGCTGAAAGCAGATCTTTGTCTTTCGGGAGTACTTTCATGGACACTGTCCCCTCCTAGGATAAGGGCTCTCGCCTGTCTGAGTTCAGCAAACCCTTGGCAGTTCACAGTCAGACTTCAGGTTCTCCATTAACACCCCAAATCTGTGCCTTCCTCCCACATGTTTTTCTGCAGAGATTCTCCCATGGAACCTGTGAGCAAATGCCTATAGAGCCAGGTAGGCACATAGGGGAATGAAATAGTCAAGTGTGAGAACCCGTTTGCTTATTGAACACAGAGGTATGTGCTTCACCTCCACAGGGAAATAAACTCTTTCCTATTTGTCTTGCAATAGTCAGGCTTTGGGTCTATCTTTAGCTCCCCATTCTGAGCCTAGGGAAGTATCTCATGAGAAAGCAAAGCTGATGGCAAGTGGAAAGTAATGTTGGAGGGGGGCACCAGGATGGTGAGGATAGTGGCCAACTGGAAGTGGCAAGCCTTCCAAGGGGGTCAGCTCCTGCTCTGCTTTACCTGTTCACTGTCTTGAAGGAATCGGAGCCAGAGTGAATGGATCTTAGGACTGGTTAAGACAAAGCAGAAATCTGGATTTCTTTTTGTGTAAGATCTCTGGATTATTCATTGGTTCACATTTTTAAAAGAATCCTGGCACACCAACACTCTACAGGACGAGTGTCAAATATACCATCTAGGCAAGTGGTTTGTGACGTCTGTCTATAGATTTTACCAGAATTTCTGAGAAATCTGTGACTTAACATTGATGATCACTATCTTAGAATAGGTCTGAAGACACAGTCATTTATCCTGCTCTTGCATCCCAGGATCCTAGGGGAAAGCCACCTGCCTGATTTCTTTCCCCATCCCCGACCTAGGGCACTGGAACCAGCAGCAACTGCTCCTCTGGTTCTCCCTTTGCCCATAGTGAGTGTCCTCCATTGTGGAGATGGAGCCTTTAGGACAGTAGGAAAGGAAATTGACACTGAAAGCCCCAAATTAAAATAAGAGACGCCCATTTCAGAAGGTAGCTCTTCTTCATCCTCCCAATTCTCCTCTCCACTCCCTCCTATGGTCCTTCCATACTGAACCCACTATACCCCATGAGACTGTGTCTGCTGTAAGTGATAGAAACCCAAGTCAAAGCGTAGCAGAAAAAAATAACCTGGCTTGCTGAGAAGCCAAAGGGGAGTGCAACTTCAGGCATATTGGACTCAAGTGCTCAGGGATCTCTCCCTTTCAACCCCAAGCCCTGCTTTCTTCCCTGTAGTCTTTGTTCTTCAATAGGCTCTCTCCAGTGGTGGGAAAACTGGCTTATGGTCATTACTGCTCATTATCTTAGAAAGGGAGGGATTGTTTCTCTTGCAGCGCTTACATCAAATATTAAAAAAGTAATCTGCTTGGGCTGTGATACTGGGTATATCTTTATGTCTAGGGGCCTTGGGGACTACTATTGGTTAGCCTGGATCATGTCCTCTCCAGAAGAGTGAATTCCAGAATCAGAGGGATTTGTGAGGGGGAGGTGTGTGTGTGGGCGGGGGTGGTAGTGGTGAGATGGCAAATTCTAAAAGAAAGGGATGGTGGCCACCTAACAGAGGACCCTCTGCCCAGAGTCGCTTCAGACACAGTAGCCAGAGATCATTCTATAGCTCCCTCTTCCCCCTCTCTACAACTCCATGAAACTCAGAGTGGAGCACTCCTCAGTTCCAGTATTCGAACATGTGCACTGAAAAATCAACAACATCCAGTTTGGGGTTGGCATATAGAGGGGATTTTCAAGCGAGGACAATTCTTCAATGCAGGCAACAGAAGAAAATCTCCAGCTCTGTGAAGATCACTTGCCCTTCCCTCCTTAAGGAGAATACAGCTCCTCATGACAGCCGTGAAACCTGCTCTACTGAACAGAACAGATATGTTCCTAAAATCTAGGAACACATGGAATTATTTTTTTATATTGTAAATTGAAAGCTAAAGGTGAGCTCCAGGGAATCAACCACAAGAAGTTCTGGGGCAGTGATAAGAAGGTGACCTGCTGAGTTTCACACAGGAAAATGTAAGATAATCTTACCGCAGGGAAAAAAATCCAAATGCACTGAGCATAAAAGGATGCTGGTTAAACTAAAGTTCATCTTTATTATTTGCTAAGTGCCAAAGCATTTTTCATAGATTATTTCATTTAGTTCTTAAAACAACTTTCTATGATAAGTTCCATTACTATCTCCATAAGAGACAAATTTGTCAGAGATCCCATGTGCAACAGCAGCATCAAGTGAGGAGTCATGCCCAGGCAGTTTAAAGTCCCATTGCTAGAGCATCTACTCATTAATTCAACAGTGATGTGAAATACCTACTGCATGCTGGGAAGCATTCAAGGTGCTGAGACATAATTAAATGATGCAGACACAAATACGTGTTTATGAAGATTACATTCTAAATGGAGAGAGATGGAAAACTGGACCAAGAAATAAAGCAGGCAAGAGAAATGTGTGTGGGGGGCGAGGTGGTGGGGAAAGTCAATTCTGAGTACGGTATGGTCATCAGCCAAGGTCTCACCAAGAAGGTGACATTGATAAAGATCTGGGGAAGTGAGCACACAAACCATGCAGAGATCTGCTAGGGAGAGCAAACAGCAAAGATGAAAGCTCCGAGGAAGGAGCAAAGTAGAATGTTTCCAGAAATAGAAAGTCCAATGGGATTTGAACAGAGTAATTAAGGAAGCGGAAAGGAAGATCAGAGAGGTAAATGACACTGGATCTTATAGGCTCTTGATTGGCTATTTGGGTTTTACTCTGGTACACTGCAGCCATTTGTGTTGGGGCAGAGGAGGGACACGAAATGACTTAATCAGGATCACTCTTACTACTGTCAGGAATAGTCTGGAGAAGCACAAGGAATCCAGAAAGGATGCTGCAGCAGCACGCTGGGTAGAGATAGCAATGACCAGGCGTGGTGGAGGGTGAGGTGGCAAGTGCTTCTATTCTGAGTTTATCCTGAAGTCAGACTCAAAAGGATTGGCCAGCAGGTGGAATGTAGGGCATATGAGAAAAAGCAGGCAAGCATGGGCTAGGGCTTTTGACTTGAGTAACTGAAGACTGGAATTGACATTTTTAGAGATCGGATAGAATACAGAGGAATGACTTGGGGGGGGGGGGGCGGTAGTGGTGGCAGTGGCTATTGAGGACCCAGCTGGGACTTATTAAATTGGAGATGCCTACTAGACATCTGAAGGGTAATACTGTGGCACAAGTCTGGTGTTCAGGAGGGCTATTAGGATTGGAGTTACACCCTCTATTTTTAGAGTAATTGGAACACACTGCACCACATGCAGTTTTGAGGAAATGATTGTCTCAAACATACTGGAACTGTATTAAGGAAAGTGAAAATAGGACATACTCCTACTCTGTCTTCCATCCTAAAAACAGCTGCTCTGGTCACCACACTCCTTTGTTTGGGTTTTTTTTTTTTAAAGATTTATTTATTTATTTTTAAATTTTCTTTTATTGTTTTAAAAGATTGATTTTTATACAAGAGCTGGGGTACAGTCAGAGGCACGGGAGGGTGAGAGGATTCACCATAGACAGAGCGGGGAACAGAACAGGCAGACTGATGAAATACACTGCTGAGGGGAGCAGTGGGCGAGACAGGAGAGGTCTGCCGTGCCATGTGGGTATCTCCCTGGCCAGCCAGGAATCGAACTTGCCCTGCAGAGACGGCAGACAGCTTACCAGCACTGTGCTCAACCTGCTGCACACCGGGGAGGCCCAGCCCATAATGTCTTTAAGTGGTTCCCATGTGTGTTTCTTGGAAATTAAAAGGCCAACAAAATGCTGGGAATTGCTAAGAAACACTTCAAAAAAGAAGTTGAAAAAAAAATCCTAGTTTGGTACAAAGCTTGGTGTCCCTATAGTTGACGATGTGCTGATTGCAATCTTTGTGGGCAGTGATGCTCTTGAGAAAGTGACTTTGAGCAGGGACCTGAATGGTATCAGCTGTCCAGGCACCCAATCTGGGAAGGGACATTTAAGGAAGAAGCAAGGGCAGGTGACTGGAGAGCACCTTAAGAAGGCCACAGGCAGATTCATTTTAGCTGGCAACAGAAATGGTCTTTGTAAAATTTTAAACTTTAAGCTACAGAAGAGTGGGCACACCTTTCCCCTGGGATTGTCTACCAAGGAAGGCGCAGTCAGGTGGAGCAGTTTAATAGCTGTAGTGGTTCCTTAAATGTTCCGGGCGCATACTACACACAAGCTTTTTACAGAATCTGATTTATTCACCCCAGTTCTTCACCCGACACTGCAATCTAGGCCCTTAATACACAGAAAAGGTGAGGTTCCAGGAATAGTAAATGACTTGTGCAAAATGATTCAGCTACTTTATAGAGGTTTTAAACTAGGGTTCAATTAGCTCTGCCCTCCACATTAAAGACTAAAAGACACAACAGGATTCCGTGCACACGACCTCACCACCTACATGCCCTTTGTTAGCTGGGAACCTCACCTACTTCCAGCTCACTAACCTTTATCATTTGCATAGTTATTTACTCAAAAGCAGGACAATTATTCTCTCCCCCCCCACCCCCCCCCACCGCTGGCCGGGAGCTGGTTTACTCTTCTCCACAGAGCCAGCAGGGGGGGATACCAGGCCAGGTTTGTGAGCGTCACCTCCCCAGCTTAGCCTCGCCCAAATTCCCCATAGCCACCTCTTCAACTAAAAGTGGCCATTGACCTTTCAAGATTGAGCAGTGATGCAATAAAATAGGATTTCAAAGAAAAATGGCTATCGAAAATTCGGATCCGGTCTTCCCGTGTTGTTTTTAAGAAGTAGGTCACATTTAAAGTGGGTAATATTTCCGGGGCGGGCTTGCAGGCAATGACAAGTTTCCACGGAGGCCAGGTGGCCTCCAAGTAGGGGGGAGGAGGTGAGGGCCCCCGGGTAGGGAAGAGCGCCGGCTTCTTCCCAAATTCCCCGGGCCCGGGTGCCAGCCCCATGGGAAATCGCGGCGGGAGCGTGCTGCGGGCACGGAGGCCGGCAGTGCAGCGTCTCCCCGGCGCGCAGGTAAGGGCGTCCCTGCACAGTGGGCGCAGGTGAGGCGGGCTGGCCGCCCGGCAGCCGGAAGGAGACTGGCGCGGGGAGCGGGAGGAGCCGGGCCGAGCTGGTGCAGCCCGCGGGCCTGCCAGGGGGAGGAGACTGAGGGCGGCTCCGCTGCTTAAGGAGGCGCCGTTCTGCGCGCCCCCCACCCCCGCCGGGCTGGCTGCCTCCAAGGACCCGGGCTGGGGGGGGTGGGGGCGCGCCTCCCCCCGCTGCTTCCAGCTCCCGGGCGGGGGGCTCAGGGGCTGGGATGGGGCCTCCCCACCCCCATGAGAGGCTTAGAGAGGGGTCGTGTACGAGCACCTCCAGTCCGTCCTGCAGCTCCCCAAATGTGCGGCCTGAACGGTCGCGTGAGAGGGCGCAGAGGGCACGGGAAAGACAAACCCCAGCGGCCGGCCGGGGATATCAGTTCTCGCCCGGCCCTGGCGCGGCGGGCACCGGCAGCTGCAAACCTCCGGCCGCCGACATGGCGGGGCCCGGAGCTTCTCCAGCCAGCGTCCGGGCGCGCGGGGCGCGCGGGGCTCCCGGGGCTCGGCGGCGCCCAGGTCTGCACCCGCGCGCTCGGAGCCCGCCTCCCCGCAGCCGGCGCCGCGCGCCGGAGCCTCTTTAAAGCGGGAGCGGGGGCCGCGGTCACGTGAGGCGGATTCCTGGAAAGTTCCTGGAAAGCGGCCTCCGCCGCAGCCGGGCGGGGCGCGCGAGCCGCGCGCAGGAGGAGGGAGGCGGGGAGCGAGGGAGGCGCGTCGGGCTGGGAAGTCGCGCGCAGCACACACGGCTCCGGGGACAGACGTTTAACTCTTGCCAAGTCTCGCCGCCGCCGCCGCGGCTCGGGGCTCTGGGCTTCCCGTGAAGCATGATCCTCCTCGCCCGCCGCCTCCGGCGCTGCGCGGGCCGCGGACACTGCACGCCGGGGCCCCGGGCGCGCAGCCTCGCCGTCCCCTGCGCCCGCAGCCCGGGTGCGGGAGGGACCCCGGCCGCGGCGGGCGGCAGGTACCGGTCCCGGAGCCCGCAGGCTCCGCCCCGAGGAGGGTCGCCTGGGGGGGCGCGGGGCGCGGCCGCGGGCGGCCTGGGCTTCCGCTGCTGGGAGCCGCGGGGGGGCGAGTCCGAGCCGGGGTTCTGCCCCGCGCCCGGGCGCTGCTGCTGCTGCTGCTGCTGCTGCTTTCCCTGATTCCCCCTCGGCGTCGGGAAGTCTCCGGAGTTTTCCCCCCTAAACTGCCACTCCAATTAATAAGCCTAATAACCTGATCGCCTGCTCCTCCCCACCCACCGCCTCCCGCCCTGGCTTTTTTCCTGTCTTCCTCTCCCCTTCCCACCTTCCCGGCCACAACGGGAGACGCAGCCCAGCCACAGCCTGGGTGGGGGCGTCTGAGCCTGCAGGGGCTGTCGGGGCCCGGAGGGGCGGGGAGGAGGGCTTCAGGCGCTGATCCCTGGGGCTTTTGTTTGCCTGCGGAGCCGAGAACTCCTGCGCCCCCGCCGCGGAGCGCAGAACTGGTAGCATCCCCTGGCATCTCGTTCCCAAATTAAAAGTGAGCTGGGGCAACTCGCGCAGACACCCCAGCTCCCCCGGGCCGCTCCCGCGCCCCTGCCCCATGTGGGCTCGGGAGGCAGCTTGGTGCGGAGGCGGCAGCAGCCGCCCAGGCCGAGGTAAGGGCTCGGCGTTCCTCGTCCTGCAGGTCCCATGGCGCTCGCCGCCGCCTGCTGGGACCCGGCCGCCGCCTGGAGCCCCGGCGCGGGCCGCGCGCTCCGGCTGATTCCTCGACAGCGCCCGCGGTCGCCACGGAGGCGGCAGCCTCGGGACTCCGGGAGAGGCCGGCGCCTCGGTGTGCCGGGCCCCCACCCCACCCCACCGCCCCAAAGGGGCTCGGCGAGCTGGGGGAGGGGAGCGAGGCGGCTGCAGGGCGGGGATGCGGCAGATGGCTCACCTCGGCGCGGGGAGCTGCGGGCTCCGTGGCCTCGCGAACCCCGCGGCGCTATAGAGCGGGGAGCCTCGTTGGTGTGGCTGGTTTCCTCCTAGGGCTCCCCAGGACTGTGGGGAATGTGAGGCTGGAGTGCTGGTTTGGGGGGGTCTCGCCTGTTCTTGTCTGTCCATTTTTTCCCTACTTGCTCTTCACTAGGGCCTGTTTACCACCGAACCCGCAGGTGACTCTGCTCGTCCAGGCTGCGCTTTAAGAGCGTAGCCCTGGGCGGGTGGACACCGAGTTCCCCACCCTCACCCTGCCCTTCCCTCTCCCCGCTCCCGTCCCCTCCAACTCTTGCGTCTTGGATCCACGCGCTCTGCGCGCTCTTTATTCTCCTTTCTCCAGAGTTGGGTCAGGGCAGCCACTGGATGCTGAGGGTTAAATGGAGCAAGAGCAGAGGCGCAGAGAAGTCCCCGGGATTTTCCACGTTTCTGTCTCTCCACCCACACCCCAGCTGCAGGGGTCCAGTTCCGACTGACCCACCCCGCCCCCACTTCTTGTTTTCAGGCAAACTGTGGGTGACCGCGCCTGCGGGGGACTTTGCCATCTGTCCACCGCGACCTGGGGAGGGAGAACCAGCAACTCTCTGTCCCTTCCCCCTCCGCTCCCGTTTCGGAGACCCTGCAGGGACTCGTTTTGGGGTTGCCACTGATTTCCAGGAAGGACGCGTGTCCCTCTCCGCCCCGACTCGGGCGGCCACCTGTCTCGGCCGCGGTGACCCTTCTCCCATGACCCTGCGGTGCCTCGAGCCCTCCGGGAATGGCGGGGAAGGGGCGCGGAGCCAGTGGGGGACCGCGGGGTCCGCGGAGGAGCCGGCCCCGGAGGCGGCGCGTCTGGCGAAGGCCCTGCAGGAGCTCAGTCAAACAGGTAGGGAGCGGGCTGGCTGCGGCGCGCGCCGGGTGGGGTCGCCTCCCGCAGGGACGCGGCTGGGGGCTACACTGGCGGGGAGTGTAGTAAGTAGAGCTGACGTGGGAAGCAGAAAAAACGCATGGAAATATGTTCCCTCATCTCCTGTCCCTGCCTCAGGGCTGGGGACCCCGGGGAAAGATGCCCGCGCGGCCCAGGATCGATCCTGGGGAATAAATACGAAAGGAAAGTAGTTCTCCAGGGACTCCGAGGCCCAAGGCGAGGACGGAGCTCGAGAAGTACTCCTTGGAATTTGCTTCTTGGGGAGCTTCTTGGGGACCTTGACTATTTTACGGGGCTGCTCAGGGGTGTGCGCTTGGACTCAAGCCCTAGCCGAGAAAGTACCTGGCGCCTCCCTTTTTGCGGGGTGCGAGAGCGGCGAGCGGGCGCTGCACTGCGTCCCCCGCAGTTTCGGGGGGGATCGGGCTGCAGCGCCCAGCAGTCGCTGCAGCCCGGGATCTGGACTGCCAAGTTCAGGGACAGACAGATTGCCACGCAGGCGGCTGCCGCGAAACCCGGAGGCGCGCGGACAGCCCAGTGCCCGCCGAGCTCGGCCTTCAGGGGCGGCGCGCCGGGCTCATCATGCTGGTTTCCAGCGCAGTCCTGCGCGCCGCGCGCCTCGCTGTTGTCGCTGGCCATCCGAAAGACGAAAAGATAAAAGAATTCCGGCAGACCGTGCAGACTTTCAAAATTTGGATTCTATAAGCTTCCGTTTGGGGCAAAGTCGAAGTTTGGGTAGCGGCAGGGCGAGCGAAAAGTTCCTTAACGTGCGGTTCGGGTCTTACCTCTGGGTTCGGGTCTTACCTCTGGGCCTCCACCCAGCTGGAGGGACAGACTCCGGGTATCCGAGCAATTTTGGGGGGGGGTGGAGGTAGGGGTGCATTGTTCAGATTTCTTAAATGCAGAATATCTCAAAGTCATTTTTATAAACGGGATGGGCCGGGGGAGATCGTGCAGGCAGATCAAGTGGAGAATGTTGGTTGTGATTGGATTTATATTAGATCAAAGTCCAAAGGAGTTTAGGGAAGATCTTAAACACAATGTACTGATTTATCCATTGGGGTTTCCCTCCTTTTTTCAGTGACTGATAAGGTATAAGGTTTCTGTAATCAAAGCAGCAAACAGAAGCTATTGTCCTAGAACTGTACTTTTTAAAACAGGCATATAGTAGTGCTTTCTGGGGCTTTGAACGAGGAGATGCAGCCTCTCACAGGCTGGGGAGAAGGAGCACCAACCATCCCAAAAGTTGCCTCTGTTTTTACGCTAATGCATGGAATTCCTGGAGTTGGGTTTTCCGCTTTCTTAAGGGCATGGACTTTATTCTTAACTTTTAATTTATTTTTAATTTACTTTAAATCTTCTATTTCATTTGAAACCTGCTAGAAGCATCAGGCTCTGTCAGCCAGTGTGTGATATGGTGACTTTTCCTTTGTTCCTTTAGGAGAAAATCTAAAGATAGTTTAAAGAACAGTTACAGAAAGTTACTTTAGAGAGAGAGGGCACGAAAACTGGCTGATGGTTTGTGTTGATAAAATAAAATGGACCCACAATTTTATGAAATTTCTGTCAACGGTATTGTGGTAGGCTCTGCTCAGATTTCACTCATACACTTCTTTTTAGAATTAGAAAAACTGTTGCCAAGTACTTACCCTATTTTTAAAAATTCTTTATAATAACTATTTTACCCTCTTTTCTTTTTCCCTTTGAATAAAAACCCCAGGTTGGTACTGGGGGAGTATGACTGTTAATGAAGCCAAAGAGAAATTAAAAGAGGCACCAGAAGGAACTTTCTTGATTAGAGATAGTTCGCATTCAGACTACCTACTAACAATATCTGTTAAAACATCAGCTGGACCAACTAATCTGCGAATCGAATACCAAGATGGGAAATTCAGATTGGACTCTATCATATGTGTCAAGTCCAAGCTGAAACAATTTGACAGTGTGGTTCATCTGATTGACTACTATGTTCAGATGTGCAAGGATAAGCGGACGGGCCCAGAAGCCCCCCGGAATGGCACTGTTCACCTTTATCTGACCAAACCGCTCTACACGGCCGCTCCACCTCTGCAGCACCTCTGTAGACTCGCCATTAACAAATGTACCGGTACCGTCTGGGGACTGCCTTTGCCAACAAGACTAAAAGATTACTTGGAAGAATATAAATTCCAGGTATAAGTGTTTCTCTTTTTCTAAACTTGCCTCATGTAGAGCATCTCCGAATGCAGCTATGTAAAAGAGAACCAAAACTTGAGTGACTGCTCTGGATAACCACGCGGAAAGATCAGAACAGCCGAAGCCAATCTAATTTAAATGTGTGACAAGGTAGCTAGGTATTTAAAGTTCTCCCTCATATTTTCACCTGAGTATTGCATCCCTTCCTAACCTTCCTAAGCTGACCAAGACCAGTTGATCCTTTTAAATAAAATGTCCCAAGTAAAGGCTGAAGGAACATTTGATCAGAATGCCTGGCCTTTCTGAGGTGGAAGGGCCAGCTCTGCTAGTAGAGAGAGAGAGAGAGAGAGCTCCACACAGGAGTGCAAAGAAGTGGAAGCCACCAAACTGACCCAGGCTCGACTTCAAGTTTACATGCCTGGTGATCAGAGTCTATTTTAGGACAGTTTCTATTTTGCATTCTGATGTACCTCGGAGTTTTGTTAAACAGATATGCTTGTGAGTATTTATCCTTCATTTTATGCAATTAACCAAATCAACCAAAAAAAAAAGTGACCATAAAATCCTGTATTTGTCTTTTTACTACATGATGAACTCTTGTGTGAATGAGTACTGTAGTAATCCATTTTAAGGGAGCCTTATTTCAGAAATATTTCAAACTGGTGCAAACAGAAAAGACTCTGTCTTTTCCTTTAAGGCTAAAGACAAGAATGTCATGCTATACAGGTGCAATTCAATCCCTGTTAACAAAACCATGTAGATATAGATATTTTATTCTGTGTCCCAACCTGTTGCCATTGACTTTGGAAATGGCTTTAGAAATTTCCAAGTTGCCCTTGACTTGTCTAACCATGGACATCAGCAGTTATCTCCCTTCTACCATGTAGAACACTTGGACTTAATTTTCTTCCAGCTATGGGGGGATACCTGCCTGTTTTCCAAAGTGTTTATTTACTGCTGTTACTATTTGATTAGAGTGTATTAAATAAAAAGAAAACCCTTTTACAAGTTGCACTTATTCCTTCAAATCATAGAGAACATACACATTCTTGGTAATTAAGGGTTGTCATAAGCTTGTCATGATAAATAAGCCAAATATTCAGTAAGGGGTAGGACATTTCTCGCCCTTCTCTAAAGTTATGGGCTGCATTTGCCCTCTCTGTTTCGGAAAGCGTGGTTTAGACACTACATGGACCCTAGTCTTTTACAGGTTGCATAGGCATAATACCAAATAAACATTTTAAGTTTGACAACCATTTATTTTTTGCCACACAGTCTCATGACTGTTACAAATGCATCTTTTCTTTTCTGGACTCCAGACATCATTCATTTTGCCACCTATTACAAAAAACCTTCCTGCATAGCTACATAAAACAGTTTTGTACCTGGAAGAAAACATAACTCTGTGTGTCCAAACAATGGAACAACAGAACCGAATGCAAAAGATTGCTAGGTGTGCCTTAAGAAGAATTCATTGGTAGCTTAAAACTTAAAGAAGAACTATACTTTTAGGAGATGGTTTATGATGGGGAGATAGCCTCTTTGTTAGGGTTGAGTTCAGATTTCATGCTTTATTTACTTTCGCCCCCACTGATAACAGTTATCAAGTGTGGAGTATTTCGCTTTCCTAGCAAAACTTGCCCAGGGACTTTGTGGAATATATTTTTTTAAAAATTTATTTATTTATGCATACAAAAACTGGGGTACAGGCCAGAGGTGTGGGGGGTGAGAGGATTCACCAGAGACAGAGTGGGGAACAGAACAGGCAGACTGACTGAAATACACTGCTGAGGGGAGCAGCAGACGAGACAGGCGAGGTCTGCTGTGCCATGTGGGTAGCTCCCTTGCCGGGGATCAAACTCATACTGCAGTGGCTGCGGATAGCTTTATAGGTTGTGTCTTAACCCCTTGCACCACCCGGGAGGCCCTGTTTGTGGAATTTTTTTTTTAAGGTCTTTTGCATTTCTAGTTCCATTGTTTCAAATGCTCTGCTACTTCTCAATTATTGGGAATTGGGTACACTAATGAGGCATGAGTGCCTGCGGGTTGTGACAAGTCTGCAGTTATTGCTAGTAAGTGACCAAATATGAGAAAGGTAGAGGACAGCAGAGACATCTCAGGTGTGCTGTAGGACTGTTGCCTTCTATTTATATTTCCCTATTCCCAGTAAGCCTCAGGAGACAGTCGCTCTCTCGCTCTCTCTTCCTCCCTACCTTCTCTCTTGGTTTGTTTGCTTTTTGTTTTTGCTTTGTTTTGTCTTTCAATGACTCATATCATTTATTTGCTGGGTTTGTTAGGTGCCAGATTCTTGCTCAGCACCTTACATGCGCTATCTCATTTAATCTCACGACAACCAAGTGAGCAAGGTGCAATAATTGCAAGCAGTGCACCTTCTGATATGTGAGTGAAGAGGCATTCCAGGAATATCTAGCCCTTTTTATTCCTGGAGAGGAGTTATGAGGAGCAAATTGCTGCTATTTCTACATTGATCCAGACAAACAAGTCAGAGCAGGCTATAAAAGGATCCCTTAGCCTTTTTACTGCTGCCTCAGCCAGAAAAGTATAGGTAGCTTAATTAGTGTTGTGTGCTGTGGGATTTGAGGGCGCTTGGCCCAATGGCCTTTACCCTGGTGGTGGGCAGGGGGAGTAGATGAGGAGAGGGTTAACTGTTTTATTTGGTGGCTGGTAAGTGATGCCAGTTAAGAACTATTTGTAGACCCAATGGATAGACAGTTGGAAAAAAATTAAGACGTATTCTTGTCTAAATAATCCTCAACAGAGCCAGGAAAAATATTGCGTGTTTTCTTCCTACTTAGGTCAGTTTGGGGTCCAGCGAGGGCTCACACCATTGTTACCTTGGAAGAGAGCAGTATACAGACCTTACCTCTCCCCACAGACTTAAAACATTTCCATCCTGAGCAGAGTTGAGGCAGCTTTTCATCCCATCCCAGTGCACCCTGTAGTTTGCTTTTTAGGGAGTTGGGGTATTTTTTCGGGCTTTGGATAGTGGAGAAAAGGCATTTCGGCTTAAGGGCTGAGAGTTCTTTTTTCAGTGTGTCAGTAAGAAAGTCTCGACTTCCTAGCAATTATATAATCCAAATAGGTAACAGAATGGGACAGTTGTCTGGGAGTGTTTATTTTCTTGGGAAGGATTTTCTCTGCTTTTAGAAAATTGTACCCTGGTAAGAGGGTAGGAGACAGAGACGTCATCTAATAATCATGGAATGGAATGTCCTGAGATCAGGCTGTGCCCTTCTCGGCTGTGGGTTTAGACACAGGGTCGGTGGGGGTGAGTGGGCCTGGCTGCCTCTAACAGCCACACTCAGGTCTCTCTTGTCTTGGACACGTCATTTCTATACTTTGGAGCAAAAAAAAAAAAAAAAACCTGTTATCATTCATTCCAGGTTTTTTATTTACCTCAAGGCCTGTATTCCCGTCTCCCAATCTGTAACTATCTAGAGTTTTGAGACTTGAAGCCACCTTTGAGTTCATATTTTAGTTCTGTTATTTTACTGATGATTTTCAGACTTTTTGGAGATTGGCAGGGGTGTGTGGACTGCATGTGCGACAGACACACAGAGTTAGCCCTCTGCAAATCAATGGCAGGGTTGGTATCTGAACACAGGTATTTGAACCTCTGGTTTCATATTCACAAAAGCTATACATCCTTCTACCCTTTTAGTGGCCAAACTCTTCTTTGCTACCCTATAAAACCTACAGTCCCCTTACCATCACACTTCTCTTCCTCAGAAATCAGACAGCAGGCATGAGGAAAAATACTACGTAGGATCACTTCAGTTTGGGGGACCCTCTTCACCCTACCCTGAAGAATTAGCTTCTGCTGCGCTTTGTGATACCTTGACCCACATTTAGAGTTTTCTGTTAACTTTAACTCTTCAGTGTTTCTAATCTGTTTGCTGTTCTAAAATCTGCCATCCATGCTGTTTTATGATCTCATTTCTGGGCCTGCCAACTATGACTCACCAGCAGCCATCCATGCTTGTCCTCACCGGTGGAACCCATTCTTTCTTTGCCCACTGGTGGGCATAACCGGACAGCTTGTTCCTGCCTTACTTTCTCCTTTTTGTATCACAATGTTGCCCTTTTAGCTCATCTGACACAGTCCTGCTGGCCATGTTACAGGCCAGTGAAAGGGTAATTATATTCTGCTTGAGTTGGATAAGTGAGCAATTTAAAATATTTTCAGATTAAATTTGTGTCTTTGTGTCTCTTCGATTTATTTCAGATTTTGAAACCAGTAGCCAGCCCCAAATGCCAAATGCCATACTTGGTTTATGTCCCTGTTTTAATTTCTCTCTCTCTTTTTTTAAGTATCCATGGCCCTTGCTCCACTCTTAAATTTCTCTTCATTTGAATAGAACGGAGACGCCCTCCAATTCCCTCCCTTCTGCTTGTCTATATGTAAGAAACATTCTGTGATCGTTTGGTTTCTTTTTCTTGTGTTTTGTTCTTCACATATTTTTGATTTTTCTCATTTTTTCCTTTCTGTGGCTTGAGTTCAGGTTACTTAACTTTATTACTAAAGTAAAGTAACAGCTGTGGCTGCAGCCACTTCTAAAAGTCCCGCGTCCCCAGTGTCTACAGAGTGAGGAAGCTGAGATCATGGGCAGAGCTGGCTGTTCCTTCCTCCCCCATCAGGAGCCTTGTCAACAAGAGAGGCTGGATCTGACACATGTCATCACAAAGAATGTGGTTCCTTCAATAAACATTTACCAAGCCGTAAAAATAAAACTGCTTTTATAGATGACTCTCGCTCTGAACTGTGTCCTTAACTTAAAGGAACTCTACCCTGCCCCCTGGGAGCAGGGACACATTTTGTGAAGTTTTATTGTGGGGTGCTGCCTCTGTCAGAAGCAGCGGGGAGAAGGGAAAGAGAGGAAGGCAGAGTCCCAGTAAGAGGGGAGGAAATAGTGCTGCTGCCTTCTTCTTCTCACTAGGCTGAAATGCCACCCCAGGCACAGGGAGGGAGACTTCAGCACAGAACTTTTAAAACGTGGTCATCTCTTGCCACCGTTTCCAATGACTTTAAGAGAAAAATTCTTGTTGCAAGCAGTGTTCCCTTCTGTTAGTTTGGAATGTGTTTTCCTGTTTAGATTTTGTTTCAGAGAGCTCGGTGATCTTTCACATTTAGAAAACTATTTGCTATGTTATTTCTACCTAGAAAAGTTATTTGATTTCCCATTATAACATCTGCTCTCCGGTCTTAATGAACTTGCCCTTCTTAGGTTTCGAATGACTAGTGTTTATAACAGCTCTTAGCTCTAACGGCTCAGGGTCACCCCCTCCCTTTCTTTTTCTTTTTCTTTTTTTTTTTTTTTTTTGCTTCTAGCTTCATTCATTTCATTATTTAATTTCCTTCCTCCTTCCTTTCTCACCTGTGCACCTTCCTCCCTCTTTCCTTGTTTTCTGCTAGCATTTATTGAGTGTCTACAGTATTAGTCACTCCTTTTCATTAGGAATCAAAAGGAGTAAAAAAAATGTCCTTGCACTAAGTCCCAGGGGTGGGATGGAGAGGAGAAGAACTAACATTTATTAAACAATTTACTGCGTTCTGTGCCTTGCATCGTCATTCCATTTAATCCTTGAAACAAACAGGTAAGGTCTGTATGTCCCAGTTTATTGAAAATGAAACTTGAGTCTTGGAGAGAGAAAATGTCCTGCCCAGGAAGTGGTGGAGTCATGGCTCCAAACCAGGTTTTTGAAGGTCTCTGAAGCCCTGTTTGCATCCCAGGAAAGCACATTACACAGGAACATGAACTCTAAGAGCTGCCTGTGTTTTGTAAAACTCAGTGACAGGGTGGGCAATCGTGGGCTATGGATTAGCGGCCATCAGATTGCCTCGAGGGCTTAGAGAAGACCTCAGAGGAAGGTTCCTGGTGTCTCAGTATTAAAGAGGAGGAAGAAATGTGTCTTTGGACCCCTCTGCCAGGAAGGTCTTTCTACAGAAAGGTTGAAGAGCAGGAAAGAAGTGTGTTGGGCAGCTCTAGCAGCCCTGTTGAAGAGCTTGCAATTTATTTGGAGGACAGTGGAGGAAACTTTTTAAATAGGAGAGTGACCAAAAGAGGTTTGTGTTTCATATCCCTTTGCAGGCCCTTTGGAGAGTAGAGTTAAGGGGACTGGTTGGGTATGCCTACAAGGTCCAAGAGAATGATAAGGGGACAAGGGCAAGGGAGAACATTGAGGGCTGTGCAGATGCTGACTTCCCTTTCTTATCTGCTCACATTTGTTGTGGAGTTTGGGAATTTGGATCCCACAGCTACCAGATATCCCTCTTTGAAGGTCTGCTTCCACACTGGGCAAGTTGGGGTAACTGGCAGATTCCATGCCCACCAAAGGAGGCTGAGGGGGTACAGATGGTAGAAACTTGAAGCAGGCATTGGAAAACTTGGGGTCCACTTCTTAGGTCTCAGTTATCTGAAATGAGAAGCTTGGCAACTTCATGCTGTTTATTTTTTATTTTTTGTAGAAAAATGAGGTGTAGGCCAGAGGTATGGGGGTGTGTGTGAAAGGATTCAGCAGAGACAGAGTGGGGAGCAGAACAGGTGGATTTACTAAAATACACTGCTGAGGGGTGCAGCGGGTGAGACAGGCGAGGTCTGCTGTGCCCTATGTGGGTTAGCTCCCTGGCCGGGGGTAGCAGTGATAGTGCTGCCACTTAACCCTTAGGCCACCAGGGAAGCCCAACTTCATGTAGTTTGATCCTTTCTGGTGAAGTAGCCCATATGCCCAGGGGTGAGAGTGAGCTCTCTAATTGGGGTGGGTCAGGCCAGAGGAAGGGTGAGCTCTACACCTCTGAAACCTCAGTTTTGACTTAAATTGGAGTGCAGATTTTGCCTCTGTGACATAATGTATCCTTTATTTTGAAAAACAAAAATAATAATTTCTTAATTCTGGGCTTTTTCACAGCTAGAGTCAGTTGACTTCATTTTTATTCTGGTAAGAATTTTATGGGTTTTTTTTGGCTATGGATCCTTGAGTCCTGCCCTGTAATCAAACAGTTTGGACTTGGGCTTTCAGATCTTGGTTCTGAGGGGAAAACTGGAATCTGCTGTGTGCTGCCATTATCACAATAATTCTTTGGATGAGTTTTTATTATCAAGGGGTTGGGGGGCTGTCTTTGCTCTGTTTCCTGGCTGGTATAATAGATGTACTCCTAGGAACTGTGAGCAAAAGCTATACTCTTGCAAGTCCTTTTTTTTCTATTTACATAGCTTATTGTCATTTTTGATGGTAATGATGGAACCTCAATGGATAGCAATGCCATTGAGCTTTAGTTTCCTTTTCTTTGTCAAATAGTTAATAACAAAAAAGAAAAAGAAAAAGAAAAAAAACAAAGAAAGGGAAAAAACCTCCCAAATCTGGAAAGAAGTGAGGAATTCTTGGATTCTTGATAAGATGAAATAATAAGATGAAAAGAATCTTGGGGGCCTCCCCTGGTGGTGCAGGCGGTTGAGCGCCGCGCTGTGAAGCTGTCCACAGCCTTTGCAGCGTCGGTTCCATCCTGGCCTGCTGGCGAGGGTCCCACATGGCGCGGCAGATCTCTCCTGTCTTGCCCGCTGCTCCCCTCAGTAGTGTATTTCGTCAGTCTGCCTGTTCTGTTCCCTGCTCTGTCTCTGTTGGATCCTCTCACCCTCCCACGCATCTGGCCTGTACCCCAGTTCTTGTATAAATAAATAAATAAATCTTAAAAAAAAGAAAAAGAAAAGAATCTTGGAACGTGAATGATCCTTCCCCAATCTAACCATCTCACATATTTGGATTTTCCTGGATTTGTCTTAAAATGGGGCACACATCTAATCTTGATCTCCCCAATGGGCAGGGATTGCAGATATGGGCTTGAGCACATCACTGGTTGGAAGATCCAGTATGAGGCTGCATTGAGTGGGCCATGGAACTTGTTATGTTCAAGGCATGACAGTCAGGTAGCTTTTTTGTAACGAAACAACTCTTGGGCACCCAGCGGGCTGGAAAAGTCAAGAACATTGGTAATGCCAGGTATTATACTGGACACCTTACAAATATCCCCTCATTTAGTCATATTTAGTGCTCCCCACAAACCTTTGAAATGAGTTCTGTTTTTATCTCCACTTTCTAGAAATGAGATTGACAGAGATTCAGTGACTTAAAAAGAATAATAGATTTGAACTCAGGCCATTCCATCTCCAAAATCCATGTTTTTGGTCACGTTTCTATCCTTTTTCTCAATAAGCTCACAAAAGCTTTTAAGCTCTGAGGTTTGCAGCCTGCAAGGAAGTAATGGATACCAGGTCCCGTGCTTTTTCATCACATGTAGTTAATAGTAGAGGGTTTTGAGCCTGCCTGCCCAAATTGTAGTTATGGTAGTGTTAGAACTTCGATTTCAGAAGAAATATAAGATTTCCGCAATACCATATTATGATACCAAATATAAGATTTCCCTGGATACCCAGCTTGGAAGGACCCCATTTGTCTGAATATACACCTGTCCTCCCTTATTACAATTTCCTTTTGGTCTCTATCCAGTGCAACCATAAGCCACCATCTCTTCCCTATAACCCCTTTCCTGGAGGCTATGCCACAAAGCAAACAACCCCAAGCTCTCGGTGACTTAAAACAGCAAAAGTTTTTATTTTATCTTAATGAGATTTCTCTACTCATTCATTTCTTTCTTTTTTTTTAACGATTTTTTTGTTTATTTATTTATACAAGCACTGGGTACAGTCAGAAGCGTGGGAGAGTGAGAGAATTCACCAGAGCCAGAGCGGGGTGCAGAACAGACAGACTGATGAAGTACACTGCTGAGGGGAGCAGCGGGCGGCAGGAGAGGTCTGCACGCCATGTAGGACCCTCGCCGGTGGCCGTGGATCGAACGGGCACTGCAGAGGCTGCGGGCAGCTTAGCAGCCCAGCGCTCAACTGCTGCGCCACCGGGGAGGCATACTCATTCATTTCTGACATGTGTCACCAGTCTTGTAGTTATTCCAGAACCCAGGCTGACAAAGCGGCCACCCCTCCCAATGCGGCTGGAATGCTAAGCTCTTATGAAAGAAGTGGCTGAATCTCTTGTTGGCATTTAAATGCCCTGTCCACTTCTACGTCCAAGTCCTTGTCCAGAACTCTGTTAAATGGTACCACCCAACTATGAAGGGATCAGGCAGTTTGGCCCTCCCATGCCCAAGAGGAGGGAGGAAAAACAACTATTTGATGAGCAGCAGTAGAAAAGACAGATACGAGGCCTCATAGCCCTTGCTTCCTTTTTTGTTTTCTTTCTAGTTTAGCTAATTGCATCTCAGGTAAACCTGTGTGTGTAGGACACATGCAGACTCTTTAATTCCATTGCTCCTTCTCCTTTGTCTTCCAAGTCTTTTTCCAGCACTGTAAAAGAATTCTTCTCTTTCTTTTATGTGAGCCATCTGTGGGCCTATGCAAAGGCTTAAGTCATGAGATGAAATTACGTATGTTAAAGGGCAAGCCCTATTAATCTCAAAAGCTTCTGAAATAACCAGAAGTTCCTTGTGATCTTTACAAATAGCTCTCTGGCCTTCCTCACCCTGCTAAAAGTCTTTCTTTGATGTCACTATTCAAGATAAATAATGGTTACATTCACTTCTGCTTAAGACTTTCTTTGACTATATTGCAATAATGTTGACTAGTATTGTTTTCTGCCAATTTGCAACTAAACATGGAACCATTCAGGCACATTATAATCAAATGGATTTTTTTGTGTGATAAATTGGACAGCTTATCAGCAATTTAAATTTGCTTCTGAGCAAAATTATATACTAAATTTCAGTTATAGGTTTGCAAGCCTTGTTCTAGGAGGCAACCCATTTCTAGGCTGGAGTATTTATAGAACCAGAATTCCAGAATAAATATGTTTTATCGGCCAATTATCCTCTACTAAATTCATGGGTTATTATCTAAAAAAATAGTAAATATAAAATGTGCTTAATTTAAAAATTTGAACATAAATATTTTCTTCATTCTCCACTTCACTTTTACTACATTAACACAGATTAGTGTTATCTCTGACTTCTCCCTCTTCATATTTATCACTTTATTTAGTCATTCATTCACTCAATTCTGCAACAAAAATTTTTTTTAAGATTTATTTTATTTATACAAGAGCTGGGGTAAAGGCCAGAGGTGTGGGAGGGTGAGAGAATTCACCAGAGACAGAGTGGGGAACAGAACAGGCAGACAGACTAAAGACGCCGCGGAGGGGAGCAGCGGGTGAGACAGGAGAGGTCTGCCACGCTGTGGAATCAAACTGGCGCTGCAGAGGCTGCGGACAGCTTCATGGCGCTGCGCTCAACCCGCTGTGCCACCGGGGAGGCCCTCTGCAACAAATATTTACTGAACATCTGGTGGGAAGGATGAGGCAAGGTCCTGGAGAAAGTTAAAAAATACGTTCTCGGCCTCACTGAGATTTTGAGTAGTGGGGAGACACATATGCTCGCAGTTACTGTACAATGAGATCATTGCTAAAATGAGGTCTGTGCAAAGAGCAGTGGAAAGTAGAGAAGAAACCCCTGGGTCTACCTAACTGGGTCTTCCTTCAGAGGAAGGCATCCGAGAGGAGATGGCTTTGATTTGGCACTTAGAAAATGAGTTGGCCTGACCAACGTGCTGGGTAAGGGAGTTTCAATGGAGAGGATATCATGGAGGTGTGAGGGAACAAAGTTCTACCATGTGAATAGAACGTCACATGCATGAGAGGCATGATTCTAGATCACGGCTTCTTAACTCAGTTCTTCTGGATCCATCAACTTGGACAGGTAAAAAAATACATTCTTACTGTCACTAATCTCTAACTGAAATTTAGCATTTCCTTCAAACATGAGTCTAAGTAACAGATCATAACAGTATTAGCAGAAGATGTAACCTTATCACCAATAGAAAACAGGTATTTTGATATCATATTACAGTTGTTACAGATACCTCAAAATACCCCTTTTTAAAAAAAGATTTATTTATTTATGCATACAAGAAGTAGGGTACAGGCCAGATGTGTGTGTGTGGGGGGGGGGGGTTGAGAGGACTCACCAGAGACAGAGTGGGGAACAGAACAGGCAGACTGACTGAAATACACTGCCTGAGGGGAACAGAGTGCGAGTTAGGAGAGGTCTGCCTTGCCATGAGGGCAGTTCCCTGGCCGGGAATCTAACTTGTGCTACAGTAGCTGTGGACAGCTTCATAGGTTGCATTTTTTTTTTAAGATTTATTTATTTATGCATACAAGAGCTGGGGTACAGGCCAGAAGTGTGGGGGTTGAGAGGATTCACCAGAGACAGAGTGGGGAACAGAACAGGCAGATTGACGGAAGTACACTGCAGGAGAGGAGCAGCAGGTGAATCAGGAGAGGTCTGCTGCGCCATGTGGGTAGCTCCCTGGCCGGGGATCGAATGTGCCTCAGTGGCTGCGGGTAGCTTCATAGGTTGTGTCTTAACTCCTTGCGCCACCAAGGAGGCCCATGGGTTGCATCTTAACCTCTTCCGCCACAGGGAGGCTCTCAAAATACCCTTTACCCTGTTCACTAAACCAAAATTACAGTAGTGATTACACCCACATTAATGAATTAATCATCATATAATGAGTGAATAAAGCAGTACACATATTAGAATAACAACTTAAAAATAAGTTGAGATGTGCGTTTGAATAGAATTCATTTTTTGCAATCAGTGAATTTAGTTTTATGATTTCTTTTTCTTTTTTTTAAAGATCTATTTATCTATTTATTTATTTATACAAGCACTGGGTACAGTCAGAAGCATGGGAGGGTGAGAGAATTCACCAGAGCCAGAGTGGGGAGCAGAGCAGGCAGAAAGACCGAAGTACACTGCTGAGGGGAGCAGCGGGCGGCAGGAGAGGTCTGCGGGCCATGTGGGACCCTCCTCTGGTGGCCGGGGAGAGCCGGGGATTGAACCGGTGCTGCAGAGGCTGCGGGTAGCTTCGCAACCCAGTGCTCAACCGCTGAGCCACCAGGGAGGCCCTATGATTTAAATACATTATTTATCCTGAGAAGGGGTCCATTGTCTTGGCTTCACTGCTAAGGGGTCAGGAAAGGTCAGAGTTCAAGCACCAGGAAAAGTTAATTGGTGGGGAAGGGTCATTGCAGCCTAAGGCAGTGGTGGGGAGGAGGGTGAATAGGGAGCATTTGTGGGATATTGTGGAGACAAGTGAACTTATTGATAGATCTAGGACAAAAAGCAAAAGGAGGGGTCCACACGTACCCTTCCCCCCATGTGTTATGGCGAACAGAATTCTTCTATTGCTTGTTACCTCTTTCTCTACCTTCCTATTGCTCTTGTTATTTAATGCAAACCCCGCCCCCCCCACCCCCTTACTCCTTTTTCTTCCCTTCCCTCTTCACCTCAGAGCCCTCAGGATATTTATTGATGTCCACTCTTTTTTAAAAGTGCTTTCCATTATGGAATGATCTGCCCTGTAAATGCCTATATTTGCTTTTATTGTTCTGACTTACTTTGCTGCACATAATTCTCTCAAATTTCCACCATTTTGTTGAAAATGGCTGCATTTCAGCCTTTCTTATGGCCTTATACTCTTCCGTGATGTGGAGATACCACATCTTCTTGAGCCATCTCTCCACTGAAGGAGCTGTAGGCTGCTTCTATGACCTAGCTATTGTAAGTAATGCTGCTGTGAATATTGTGGAACATATGGGATAGTTTTGTTGATGGTCTCTTATTCTTTGGATATATGTCCAAGACTGGAATTGCTGGGTTGTATGGTATTTCCATTTTTAATTTTTTAAAGATTTACTTATGCATACAAGAACTGGGGTACAGGCCAGAGGTATGGGGGATGAGAGGATTCACCAGAGACAGAGTGGGGAACAGAGCAGTCGCATTGACTGAAGTATACTGCTGAGGGGGGCAGCGGGCGAGTCAGGAGAGGTCTGCTCTGCCATGTGGGTAGCTTCCTGGCTGGGGATCAAACACGTGCTGCAGTGGCTGCGGATAACTTCAAAGGCTGTGTCTTCTTAACCCCTTGTGCCACCAGGGAGGCCCCTCCACTTTAATTTTTTTTTTAAGATAAAACCAGATTACACACCTTAATAATTTGCCAGTTCACATTCCCAGCGACAGTTTAACTCAAACTTTTATCAAAGTCAGCCATGTAGTGTGGTTTGAAAATTCAAGTGGTATGGAGGAAAGACATCTTGAGAAACAGCTCTCTGTTATTTCCCTCCTCTCCACCTGCCAGTCCGACATGTTTTGAACCCTTAGAGTGTTGTCCTCTTTAGCCAGATTACAAATTCTGTGCAGGAAGAACTGTATAGTCCCCACTGAGTTTTTCATGGTAGATATTGAATAAATGACTCATAGACCCCAAAGAAGGCACTTTCTCTTTCAAGGTTACTCTGTATATCAATCTACTGGACTCTACTCATAGAAGTTACACCACTGAGACGTTCCAGGAAATTGTTCTTTATTATCTAAACTCCCATGTTTTCTGCCATGTGCCTTTACAAAAAATAATGCAGAATGTGCAAATAAAAATTCCCCTTACTTGGGCTTCTTGTTGTCTTGTGAAAGTGATGGTGTGTTGAATAATCCCTTGCACTCTTAAGCTAGAAATTGAGAGGAGTGGATTTGAATTTTCTGATTATTATTGTTATTATCAGTGGTGGTTCTTGGTAGCAGTAGTTAACTTCATCATGGTTGCCCATGTTGTAAACTGCATGTGGAGTTGCAGCTGAGCATTTGGGTTGGCTGGCTAAAAGTCTTTGCCTTGCTTCTTGTGAGGTCCAGGAATGTATAGATTTATGATCTGATGTATTTTGATGGTTGCCAGAAAAAAATGATGTTTGGCCCTTTTTCGAGGAAAAACACATTTAAATGTTTTCAAATTGATTTATGGGAACTTAGTGTTATTAGAATTTTGTGGTAGAACTTTTTCTCAAGTGGCAGAAGAAATAAAGGAACCTCAGTTTTGAGGCCAGTTAAGAGTACCTTCCATTAGTACCAAAGCTGAGAAGGCTGACAGAGTGCTGCATTGTTGATAATGGATTTATTGCAGCAATAAGCAAGTATTGGACTTTTTAAGAGTTTCTGAAACAGTTAAATACAATTTTAGCTATGGACACTAAACTCCCAAATTTTAGAAGAAGTTATCTTTCCTCCTTGTTTTCTAATCACATTTCTCAGCTGGGTAACCCGATATTGCTCTGGGGTTAACCTTGAGATTTGATTGCTGTTTACAGTTCTTGCTGTTTTTTGGAAAGTGGGAGAGGGCAGAGTTTGGAAGAAAGGGACTATGGAAAAGTTCGTTTCCCAATGTACACATGAAAAATCACATCCCTTTTCTTCATTTGCATGATAAATATTTGAAGCGCATGCTTAGTGAAGAAATGACAGGTATTACCTGGTAATACAAGGAGTTAACTTCTCTTTAAACGTGCTGGTTTCTCTCTTAACACTAACTGGCTGAATAACAAGTTTTTTTCTTATTGGCATTGCATCAGGATACTCTTGGAGTAAAATAACTTTTAAAATATGCTTTATTGAAATATAATTTTAGGGGAAGAAAATTTAAACTACAGCCTTCAAACCCAACTTTTTCAAAAGACATTTAATGAGCAAGTTCATAAAGTGCCAGAAGAGATCACGCTTATGCTTCATAAAAGAGGTAAAAGCCAAGACTTCACTGGAGAGAGGGGAGAGGAGTTGACTTTGATTTCCATATACAAGATCAACTAGGGAACAGCCTGCAGATGTTTCTAGGAACTAGTTAAGGGAGAATGAAAAAGATGTCAGGAAAAGAAAGTGTGCATGTCTCTGTGGGAGAAGGAATCTCACTTATAAGTTTCTTCTTTCCACTTGAGAATTTTCAGATGGTGTTCCTGCAGGGACTGGCTCTCAGTGTCCACGGCACGGAGGCTGTCCTGGGTGGTGTGGAAAATTGGTTGTGCTGAGCCCTGCTTGAGGCCGAGGCCTCGCTGCTCTTCCCAGATGAGACCCGGGCGCCGCGCTGGCTTCCTGGACCTTCTTGTAATCTAGTGTCCGAAGAAACCCATTTAGAAACTGACGCCATGTCAACGTGTTTAATACTGGAAACAGATCAGATGAGTGTGAGACTGAGAGCAACAGCTGTGTCTGACGTTTTGCTGCGCATCTAATGAGTTAACATCTGTTCAGGTAACCTCGCTTGCCCTGATATAGAAGGGAAGGTAGCTGGGCAAAGTGGCTTCCGTGGATTGTCTCATCGGAGAGTATCTGTTCTGTTTTGTTTTCACTTTTTTTATTAACTGTTTTTTCAATTATTCTAAAAGTAATAGCATGATGATCCCTATGGTTAGAAATAGAATCAGTTCAGAAGAGTATGAAGTGAAAAATAAAATACCCAGTGCTCTCGGTTCCGCTATCAGAGATAACTATTGTTAAAAGTTTTTTGTTGTTATTATTCTTACAGAAAATTTTAATGCAAGATTAGCATTTATTTAACTCTCTTTAAAAATAAAAACATGCAAATAGTATACATTCTGCTTTGCAGTTTGGTTTTTGTAATTTATAGGGACCACTCTCTATATAACTTTGTATCTATTTATAGTAACAAAAAACTCAACCACTTTCTTTTCAACACTTGTACATTATTTTGTCATTATCAGTGCACCATCATTGATCAAATCAACCCCCTACCAATGGACATAAGTAGTTTCTAGTTTTCTGCTGCTACAAAAAAATGATACAGTAAAAGCTCTGTGCTAATGTTGCTGTATGCTTCTGGGGATTTATATGTTGAGTACTTCCCTAGCAGTGGAACGCTAAGGTCAGAAGACATGTGCATTAACATTTTAATGGACAATTCATATTCCAAAAAGGTTGCACCAATTAATATTTCAGGCTTAAATAAGTCACTGTCTTCTAAGTTGTCAATATAATTGAGAATATTTCTTAAAATATTGTGAACTTTTAAATAGCATATTTAGTATGGAGATCAAATATACTTGTTCACTTGTTATTTAAATGACCAGGAAGTTAAGTCTCCACTCCAGAAAGGTGTCTCTAGAGTATTAAGTGTTCTGACCCTGGCTTCTAGACCAGCAAGAGTCTAGGGCATGATCAGAGACATCCAGAGCTGTGGGGCCGAGGGGCGGCTTCATTCTGGGACTGTACATCCGATTAAAACAGATGTCTTTAGAAGCTATAGGATAGAGCAGAGAATATTTTTTTAAAAATGTGTATGAATAGCATCCTCAGTTTTGTTCAAAAGATGTTGATTAAGCACAATGGCAAACAGTTCCTGCTTTAACAATTCTTTTTATTCCTCGTCTGTCTTCTTATCCTTTCTCTCTTCTCTCTTTTTCTGTGTGTTTCTTTTCCTATCAGCCATACAGCCTTTGCACCCACTCATGATACTAGAGAGGGCCCAGTTCTAGGAAAGCAAGATTTCTTTCCTGCAATTGGAAGGTGGTTCCAGAAAGGGAAGTAACATTGCCTGTGGTTATTACCACAATGATGAGTGTCTATATCTAGATTCTGTCCCCGACAGGATGTTTGATCTGCTGTGACTGTTAGCACTCAGAGCCTTCTACTTATCCAAGAATTCTTCATCTCTGACTTTTAAATGTGTGTGTGTGTGTAGTTAAAACTTATTATAGATGAAACTAAAGACCCAGATATAAATCAAGCTTCAAAAACCGTGTGGTTCAGAGTGTGATGAAATTGCTTTATAAATGATCATAGTGGCACCCCACATACCTTTTAGACCATAGCCAAGTCTTTGAGAATTACAGGATGTGGACGTGTATTTTATCTCACAAATTGTCTGCTTGTCTGGAAAATGGTTCTTTCAAACCCAGCTCTCTCACCCTCAAAACTCGTCCTAAAGACACAGTCGCATCAGAATAGATGTCAGCATAAAAGAAAAAAAAAAATCTAAGCTTTCCATTTAACTGCTGAATCTCTGCAACTTTGTTTGCTACTACATTAACATACAGAGACTTATGCCTTAAAATAAAGGAAATAAGTCGACACAGCATAGAAAAAAATCTGGTTAATCAAAATTCTTCATTTCCCAGTAACACATTAATAGCCAGCAGGAAAAGAGAGGAGGTGAAATGTGTTGTTCTATGTTTTCCCTAAATAGAATATTCTTTACAAGTGGCAGGAAGCACCTGGGAGATTATTTGCTTTAGGGATTTGGAAATAAATTGTTTTTGAAATAAGAATGGAAAAAAAATCGGTTTCTAAGTTCAGGTGGTTTTAACATTCTCACACATATACATTTTAATCTGAATTCTGATGATATTGAATTCAAGTTAATAATGTATTTAAACTTAAAGAAAGATAAAGATAATATTGACAGGAAATTGAGATCGAAAATTTTCCTAACTCTGAATCTCCTTTGCTTCCTTTGACTAAAATTGACCTTGAATATTACAGTACTTTCATTTTTACATCTTCTTACATATTCTGTAAAAAAGCTTAAAAGTGAAACAAAGATATTTCTTAGCTATTATAATCTCTACTGCCTAACTCTACTAACTTCTTAAGTCCATAAATTTTGGAGATATTCTTTCCAAAATCTATCCTTTAACCATTAACTAATGGAATTGATAGATTTTTCTGTTTTTAGCTTTCCTAAGAATAATCTGATTCTTTTTACTACTCGTCTCTTATTTCTTTAGATGTAACTCTTTTTTCCTTTTGTAGTTAATGTGAAATTAATTTATTATGGAGAACACTTGTTCTGACAGCTGATGATATGAATACATTTTTAACCCACATTGCTAAAAAGAATGATATATAATATGGGAGTTAATAGGGAACACAACTCTCAAACACTGAAAGTTAAGGGGGGAAATTTATACTTGTAGGTTATTAATCTTTGTGTTGTAAATAAAAATGAAAAGAATGTCACCATTATGTAACCAGAACTTTAAGCAATTTTTTACTACATTCTATTAATATGTCAAATCGAATATTCCAGCCACAAACACAGGATAGCGATTCTTCTTGTCAGCAATACTTTAAAAGTAGGGATTTATTGAGAGTTCTTTTACTACCTCGACTTCATTACTTTTGCAAAATATGTGATGAGTATTAAAATTAGATTTACTAGTTTACTTAAAATCTTGTCAAAATGAAACAAGCACTTTTCGTCAGGAGAACTACTGATTTAAGAGCATTTGCGAGGGTGGGATACTGAAGCCATCCCACTCAATACTGAAAATAAAATATGCTCAAGGTTTTTTTCTTTTGATAACCACATATTTTACTAATTCCAAGCCAAAACTTAATTTTAAAGTTAAACTTAGTTCTAAAATAATTTATTTCACAAACTTAGCTAGTTTTTATGATTGACTTTTAAAAAGGAATTGTATTTTAGATTGTTCTTCCCTTTAGATACCTGATTTATGTATTTCCAAAGACATGTGACGGATTCTGTCACTGCAAATTCAGTTGAAAGACCAGTTCTTCCTACCATTCTTTGTTGTTCTGTTCTCAGAATTTCAAGCGGGTTTGTTGTCAACCCTAATGTACCTTTTGAGAATAAATTGAATCTCAAATTTCTTGCGTGTGTGTGTGTGTGCATGTGTGTGTGTGTGTACACGCGTGCATGCTTCTGGAGCTGGGATGATTTTCTTTGGCCACCTGAAAGTGGAGCCTGGTCCTTCCCTCTTAGATTAAATCTATTTTCAGTAGTTTTAAATTGAGTTGGTCCCTGATCAAAAGAAAAGACGTTCTCTCACTTCTTTTTCATTTTAAGCAACTGTAATATGTAGTCTTGCTATAATCTCTGGGAGCCTCAAGTCTCCAGTTATTTTCAGCTTTGTGTCTGGTTAATGGAATAATGTATATTCTTTGGGCATTGACTTTGAAATTACACCTTATTGTAGTTTACAGGGTTACATGAATAATGAGTCATTTTATTTTATATTCTTTTCTTCTCTTTTTCTGGGGAAGGTATGTTTTCCCCAGCTACTTTCTGATAGCAAATAGAGGGCACCAGCAATTGTAATTTTCTTGAGTTTGGCTCATTGCTGTCTTCTGTATCCTTGTCTTCTCCTACTTCCCCCCAACCCCCGCACCTCGACTTACCCACAGTTTAATACTTCTCAGTAAGAACATTTACACTTTACCCATCTCGGAAACCTGGTTATATGATTGAATAGTCTCATGCAAGGAGGGTTGTTGGGACCCGTAGTAGAGTATTTGGATTTATTTCACAGGTAATAGGCTATATTTCTCGACTTTTAATGACATGCATATGTGCAAGGTTTTATGGTGGGCACTTTAAATGTATTATTTGTTTTAAATACCGTGTGTGACATATACTCACATTCTTCTGTGGTCTTCATCACAATTTAAAATCATCACAATTGAAAACCACCGCCTCCCCTGGTGGTGCAGCGGTTGAGTGCTGGGTTTCGAAGCTGCCTGCAGCCTCTGCAGCTCTGGTTCAATCCCTGGCCACCAGCGAGGGTCCCACATGGCGCGTAGGCTGCACCCGCCACTCCCCTCAGCAGTATTTTTCATCAGTTTGCCTGTTCTGTTCCCTGCTTTGGCTCTGGTGAATTCTCTCATGCTCCCGTGCTTCTGACTGTACCCAGTGCTTGTATGAATAAATAAATAAATCTTAAAAAAAAATTATTTAGTTAGTATTTTCTTTTTTTTTTTTTTGCCCTTTAAATTTCCTTTCTGATGATTCCTTTTTCCTATCCTATGTCCATTTTCCTGTTGGGTTGTTTTTCTCTTAGTGATTTTCTCTTAGTGATCTTATTTATACTTTCTAGATAATAATCTTTTGTTGAGTTTTATGCACTGAAATATGCATTGAAAATACATAAAATACACGAACATTCATTAAAATATTTTCTTTCAATTTTTACCTTGTCTTTTCACTTTTTTTAAAAGATTTATTTATTTATACAAGAACCAGGTACAGGCCAGATGTGCGGTAGGATGAGAGGATTCACCAGAGACAGAGCGGGGAACAGAACAGGCAGACTGACAAAATACACTGCTGAGGGGAGCAGCAGGCGAGACAGGAGAGGTCTGCTGCGCCATGTGGGACCCTCGCCAGCTGGCTGGGATCTAACCCGTGCTGTAGAGGCTGCGAACAGCTTCACAGCGCTGGGCTCAACCGCCTGCGCTACCAGGGGAGGCCCCTGTCTTTTCACTTTTTAAAATGATGGTTTACATTTAAAATATCACCAAAGTCAGATTTACCTTTTTTTTTTTTTTATGTTTTGTGATTTCCAACGCTGAGGACATACAAATATTAAAGGTTTGCTTTCCACTTTAGTTATTGAATTGACCTGGTAGTTCATTTTGTGAATGAAGTGAAACATGGATTTAAATTTCTTTTTTTCAAAATTGGGCCTCCCTAGTGGCATAGGGGTTAAGACTCAGGACTGTCACACTATTATGGCTGTGGCCTGAGTTCAATTCCCGGCCAGGGAGCTAACACACATGGCGTAGCAGACCTCTCCTGTCTGGCCTGCTGCTCCCCTCAGCAATGTATTTCAGTCAGTCTGCTGGTTCTGTTCCCCACTCTGTCTTTGATGATTCCTCTCACTGCCCCCCCCCCCATACACACACCTCTGGCTTACACACCACTTCTTCTGTGCATAAACAAATACATAAATCTTTTTAAAAATAAATAATTTTGGGTCTCCCCTGGTGGCGCAGCAGTTGAGTGCTGTGCTGCAAAGCTGCCCGCAGCCTCTGCAGCACTGGTTCTATCCCTGTCCGCTGGCGACGGTCCCACATGGTGTGGCAGGCATCTGCCGTACCCACTGCTCCCCTCAGCAGTGTATTTCATCAGTCTGCCTGTTCTGTTCCCTTCTCTCACCCTCCCATGCTTCTGACTGTACCCAGTGCTTGTATAAATAAATCAATCTTTTTAAAAAAATAATAATTTTTCAAAATGGAAAACTGACTCACTGTGATTAATACTTTATCCTTTTCCTATGGTTTGTAACATCATTGCTGCCATATAGTAAGTTTTTCCATAAGTAAGGGTCTATTTATGGGCTATCTGTTCTGTTTTGCCATCCTGTTTGTCTGTCTCCACACCAGGGCCATTCTTTTGAAATTATTATAGCTTCATAATAAACCTTGCTATTTAGTGTGATGAATTGCCTTTGTTCTTTTTAAGTTCTTTATTCTTCCAAGTTATCTTGGGCATTTCCAGTCCTTTGCCCTGATACTAACTAAAGGAATCAACTTTTTGGATGCTTTGGGATAAGATACGGATTTTAATTATAATTGCATTGAATTTATAAATTAATTTGGCTAGAACTGCCATCTTTGAGTCGTTCCATCCCTTATATGAATATGGCATAACCTTTCATTTATTTAAATATTTTATGTGCCTCAAGCAAGCTTAACTCCATAATAATTTGATATTTCCTTTGTTAGAGTTATGCTTTCTAAATTTTTGTTGCTTTTGCTAATGGACGCTTGTTTTTTTAATAGTATAATTTCTGTTAGTTTCCTGGTGGTATATGGGATCACTGTTGATTTTAGAATATTCATTTGTATTCAGCAACCTTGCTTTTTAAATTATTTATTTATTTATTTTCTTACATCATTGTTCATTTTTGTACAATATTTGATTTCTCCTCTCAGATGTAGTTCCCATAGTTCTCCCACCACCATAGCACGCATGAAGCATTACCATAATCCCTTGTGCTCTTCCCCCCCTTGCTGTTTTGGCCCCTCTCACACCCCCTCCCCTGTATTCAGCAACCTTTCTAATTCTAATCATTTGTCTGAAGAGCTTTGGATTTTTTTTTTTTTATGTAGGCAGCCATAGTAAATGAAAATAATTATTTCATTAATTTTTCCAATTAACCAACATGTCGATCTCCTTAAGTCTCTTCCAAATTCTAAGATCTGTGATTCTAGTCAATGCTTCTACATCTTTGTATGGGTAAAAATGAAGCTTGGGTACTCATTCTTGATATACGACATAGTAGCTTCATACTTTTGTACAGCCCTCTTTCTCTATATCTGCTTCTATTTTCTTCTCTATTGAATTTACTAGGATTTTTTCAGCAAAGTTTTGATAACTATATATATATAAATCTTTAAGATTTATATAAAAATTTTTTAAGATTTTACGCATCTTTCATCATTTGCTCATGACCATGATACTACTGTAGACTCAGGCAGATGCTACACAAATTACAGGTTGCAAGATGCAGGTCAAGAAAGAGAAAGAGGGCCTCCCCCGTGGTGCAGCGGTTGAGCGCTGGGCTGCGAAGCTGCCTGCAGCCTCTGCAGTGCCATTTCGATCCCCGGCTGCTCCCAGGCCACCAGAGGAGGGTCCCACATGGTGCGCGGACCTCTCCTGCCGCCCGCTGCTCCCCCCAGCAGTGTACTTCAGTCCTTCTGCCTGCTCTGCTCCCCGCTCTGGCTCTGGTGAATTCTCTCACCCTCCCGCGCTTCTGACTGTACCCCCCAGTGCTTGTATAAATAAATAAAAAATCTTTAAAAAAAAAAAAAGAAAGAGAAAGAAAACCAGGTCAACCCTCAGTATTCTAGAATACACACACACATATATATGCATACTGTAGGGAAGAATAAATTTCCTTGTACCCTCCTGTGTTCTTGGCTGAGATAGTCCTTGAAATAATATCTAGATCAACAAGCGAAAAAACAAATTTATGGTCAGCCAACAGAGACCTATATGCCATCTGAGCCAGGGGGAATGGAGTAGGGATCTGGGACTTCAAGGGCAAGGAAGGACAATTCATAGAAAATGGGGAAGAACAAATGTTTGATAAACAGTGTTTGCCATGCCTGGCAGACACAGAGGAACACAAAGAGGACTTTAAACAAATAGGCCTTGCTAAGTGCTCCCCACTCTACCACATGTAGCTAATATTCTTTGTAATTAACACTGATGATAGTTCTCCTTCTTGTGTACAAGTGGCTAACTTCTTTTTTTCTGGCAGTCAGGGACTGGTAAAGAAAACCAACTTGACTTCTACTACTATTATTATTTTATTATTATTTTTTTAATAAAATAATCCTTATGCTGAAGAGACATACTTTGTCATATGGGGTGACAAATTTTGCTCCCCTGCAATATCATATGCTTGTGTGTGTGTGTGTGTGTGTGTGCGCGCGCATGTGTAATCATTGAGCATATTGGGATGAGAAGATTTTCTACATTTGGAAAAAATCAAACCTAGACAGTGTATCCAGTTTCCAGGTAAGCTTCAGAGTCATTTCTGGAGATGACTCCCTAATCTTTGATGGGTCCCTCAGAGGCTAGGCCACAGCGTGGGTCATACCAAAATTCCCCTTCACTGCTCAGCTCTGATCAAAGACCAGGGCTCTTTTCTGATTAAGGGCCCCACACCCTGTAATTCATGAAGACACCAACACTGGCACCATAGGGGGTGGATGGTGATGAGACAAGGAGCACAGAAAGGCAGGGGGCTGGTACACAGACAGCCGGGGTCCTCTGCCATCCTCTCAGTGTCTGAGGTGAAAGAGGCACGTCAAGAGGCTGCTCCTCTTGGACAGGCTTCCAGGCACCCGGCCTTTAGGAATTTGCTGGGGCTGCTTTTCTGGGTTGTCCAGACCTCCCTCAGTGAGGTCCAGTCAGGATGTGGTCTGAACAGGGAGGCAGTTACCGGGCCGTTTTGCTCTACCACTGAATCTACTTGGTAAGAGACCAAGGCATAGCTGTTCCCCGAAGCTCTGAGAGTAAACACTGCCTCCTATTTTTAGTAGCTCATTGCTTGCAAAAATAGCTTGAAATCCAGACCTTTGAGTCGCAGCAGCTTTCAGCTTAGCAGGTCATCTGTAGTAACAACCATCTCAACAACAACATAACAGTCAACATTAGCATTTCCTGGGCTTTCTGTGAGCAGGTGTCCCTCTAAGGGCACTATATGCCTTTTCTTATTTCATCCCTGCACAGGGGAGTCATTGTTACTTAAATTTTTAGATAGGAAAACCAAGACTCAGGAGGGTTAGGCCACCTGTCCCAGGTCACACAGGCCTTTAGAAGCACAACTTAGTTCAGATGACAAGTCATTCCAGCCTGACAACACACTCCAAGTTTTTGATCACTCATTCTTGTCTTTCCACATTCCTCAAGGATGTCTGTGCTGGGATGTTTACTACCTGGGATCTGGCTCAGGTTCCTCAAAGAACTTTAGTGGCTAAATTGGATTCAAGTTAAATAGTCAAGAGATTATGGTCCTTCTAGATGGGAGATATTAAGTATCATTTTTTTTGTATTGTTTTATTATTATTTTTTAAAGCCATTGGATTTATGTTACCTTGTTCTTCTCATCGTGTTCTCTCTTTACAGAGAAACCCAAGCTATTTTTCCAACACAATGTTATTTGGGGTAATTGCTTGACAATTTAAAGGGCATCCAGCAGTTGTGCAGAACATAGTCTTTAAATGGCCAATAAAACCATCAGGGCATGAGCAAGCTCCAGGGGTGGAACCAGAAATGTGGCTGCCTGTTCCTGTTGATTGCTTTAGCAGAAAAATCAAGTTCAGGATCTTGGATCTTGTGTTTACTGAGATGACTGGCATGCATCATCAGAGGAGCTGCACCTGGGAAACTTCTAACTTAAATCTATTGATCTCATGTAAATGACATATGGAAAACAACCAATGAAGGTGTGGTTGCCAAATTGAGGTCCAGGGAACACCCACATGGAGGCAGTATTCTTGTTACTAATTTGACAGCTCTCTGAGGGAAAACACCATGGTGCAAGCTGTTTCCTAGCAAGTGTATAAAATCTTCAGTAATTCTGTGCAAGGGAGAAAAGGGTGGTGCCCTCCTAGGATGCCTGTGCTGGAAATTCTAAGAGCGAAGATTCCTAAGGAAGGAAAAAAAAAAAAGAGTCTGGCTTGTAAGTAATAGAGACCTCCTTCAAACAGCTTCAGCAAACATACATGAATAATAATGCTGACATACATACACACATACATGAGATAACATAGTGGCATAAGGGATTTTCTTCTAAGAATACAAAGTTATTTCATGGAATACAATACAAGGTGGGAAGCTTTGGGAGAGACTAGAATGCCTTTGGTCCAGGGTTAAAAGCCCTCTTTGCCCTCTTCTCTGGGATCCAAATTCTGGGTTAGGGAATTTGTCTAACTCAGCCCCATTCTGGTAAGCAGCCCCAGTTGTCAGCTGTGGCTAACATAACGATTCTAGTGCAAGAAGGGCTGTGTGACTCTGGGTAAGTGGCCTTATCTTTCTGAGTCTTGGTTTTTCCATTTGGATAAGAATGGGAAATAAGAATAAGAATGACTGCCCCATGTGAGAATGAGACAAGGAAATGTATTCCTTCCTTTTACTCTACTGAACATAATTCTCAAAAATAGTTGAATTTTTTTCATGATAGTCCTCTAAAAGTGTGGGGGGTGGGAAATGGTGAGAAGTAGCTGCTGTCCTGGCATCGGACATATCTAATTGAAGTATGAGGGAATGCCTATTTTTAAAAAAATGATAGCCCAATAATCTGCACTCTTAGACCGAGAAGAAGTGATTCATTTTACTCTAATCTAATCTTTTTATGTTTGAAAGAGTTTTAGTGATCACTTATCAAAATTAACTACACTAAAATTAAGATTTGTCAGATGTTAGTTTATAGCTAAAATTATGTCTCTCAAATATACCTGAATTGAATGTTTTAAAAAAAAACCGTGGTGATTATTTCAGAAAGTTTGACTTACATTTGTGAAGTCACCTATTCATATGTGTGCTGGGTTAAGTGCAGAATTTTGCATATTGGATTTTTTTAAAATTATTTTATTTTTAAAATTTTTTTAAAGATTTATTTTAATTATACAAGAACAGGGGTACAGGCCAGATGCATGGGAGGGTGAGAGGATTCACCAGAGACAGAGCAGGGAACAGAACAGGCAGACCACAGAAATACACTGCTGAGGGTAGCGGTGGGCGAGACATGAGAGGTCTACTCACCATGTGGATTGCTCCGAGGCTGGCGGGGATCGAACCGGCACTGCAGAGGCTGTGGACAGTTTCACAGCACTGCGCTCAACTGCCTGTGCCACCAGATATTTTTTTAATTGATTGCTCCCACCTATTTAATAAAATGTTTGGATACAATCAGCCATACTCTCCTGATGTGCTCCTTTACAAGACTATTAAAAACAACACCACAATAATTATCTTTCTTGACACTTGTCATATTGAACATCATTTTGTTCACTGTTGTTTTGTTATATTATTGATGAGAAAAACAGAACCCACCAATGTTGAGAGAAATGAAGTTGTTTGAGGAACTGATTTCCTTACGTTTCACATAAAATTAGTTTCCAAAAATCTATCAACCATAACTTTAAGTGAGGACTTACTATACTCTATGGAGCTAAGTGTGACTTTATTCTTGTTCCTTTTTGCATTTCCATCTAGTTTGCTGAGAAGTTCAAGTATTAGGATGTAGACTGGGAGTCCTCAGCCTCCTTGGGACTGCCACACCTGATCAGTGTTTTCTTGACTTCATTACACTATTTAAAACAGTCATCCAGGAAGGTGCTGTTTTCCCTGTCTTTTAGCATTGAAATCAAACATCTAATTTTGGTCAGTGAATTCTGTGACATTTATTGAGCAATGGGTAGTACATTTGGTGTTGTCCAATCAGCACGAGGAACCTCAACCTGGAAATGTCATCTTTAATTTGGTTCAAATTATACCTGGCTTCTGGTTAGACTAGAAAGTACACCTCTAAAATCCTTTTAATATGAAAGAAGTGCTTTAATAAAATATATGTTTAACATCTTCTGCAGCCAATATTAATACTATTGGCTATCTCCTAAATATTAAATTAAAAGTGGCAGATTTTTTAGAAATGATTTTATTTTAAGGACAAAAAAAGTTGTATTGAAACCAGATGTCGCTTTTTTACATCATCCAACCACCAGCATCTTCCATGCAAGTTTGGCAGGGGAGTGACCCCTCTCTCCCATCCAGATCACAATTTCCAGGAGTTGGCACTTGTTGAAAACAAGATTTTGAAAGGGAAATCTGGTTCCTGAAAGTTCACGTCTGATATTATTCATACTCATGCTGGATCCAAAGGCTCCTCTGCAGGAGAAAGCATGCAGCTACACCTATTGTAGAAGCTGCATCTAGAAATACTGAAAGTTGAAGTCTTTGCCTGGTTCAGGACCAGGTCAGGATGACCTCACCTTTAGGTGAGGCACCCAGTCTGGCAAAATCCATGGGGAAGCCAAAAAGCCTAGCAATGAAGAGAAATCAAGTTTGAACGCAATATTTTAAAAATAAATGCAAATTCACGAAGAACAATTATCGAAATTTTAAATACAGACAGACTGTTGTTGTTTCAACAACAATGTGACACTGTTGCATGTTGGAAAAATTTCTAATCAGCCTGAGGTCCTCAAATCCCCCACCGGGCAGATTTTAGGAGGGTTGATGGTGTGTGTAAACAGATTGGCAATATGGAGCTTTACATATAGCAATGTCTTTTGACTGCAGAACTTTTATTCATTTCTCTTGCTTGGTTCAGAACACAGAAGGTTATTCTGATGAGCATACAGGACTGCAGTTTTCTTTTGGGCCCCAGTATGGTCCCACAGGGCCTGCTCTTCATGCTATGGCCATGGCTTCAGCAGCTCCAAACTCTTGGGAGTCTTAGTAGCAATGATTGCTTCTCAGAGACCATTTGGCTGAATATATGACTGCTGCTCACTGTCCAATCAGACCCTTCATGCACTCATTCTTATTTACACCGGATAGAGGCCTTTGCTTAGTTTGTCTGTCTAGAGATATAATATACCCTTTCACCTAGACTGGGAGACCTTCTGACCCCTACCCCCAACCCTGCCCTTCATAAATCAGGTCTCTCATCTTTTCTTCTCCCTTTTATTTTAATCCTAATTCCTGTTTATAATTGTGCATGCATGTGTTTCTTTCACATCTGTTGCCCCTGTGAGGCTGCAGGCTCCGTCACGACAGGGAACGTGTCTGCTGGCTCATCATTCCTCAGGACTCAGCATAGTAGCTGTGTATTGCAGGGCGTTCCTACAGACTTTTAAACATTTTAAACATACAAGTGCTGCATCCACATTAGCCAATGCTGAGTAAGGGTTGAGGCTACATGTTGTTGGTTATTAAGTGACATTTTTTTCCAAAATCAAGAATGTCTTCAAGTGTCCATGCATTAAATTTCTTTTTCTTTTCTGAGTTAAGTCTTGATTAAGCAATATTTCTCCTGCCTGACAACTACTGTGACATTTTAAGCAATATTTTGCAATATCTGGAAGGGTAGCTGAACAAAGACATTTTGACTTAGTGGAGGCATTGAGTTGCAAGTCAGGAGGCCTGAGTGTGAAGTTTAACTCTAACACAGCATGGGATCTTTGGCAGATAGGCTGGGTTTTCCTTGAACAGTCAAATGGGCCTCATTCTCATTTTCTTATAGGTCCTTGATTATGGGCAAGTCCCTGAAGTCCAAAGTCTCCCTGTTTTCTTTAGATCTGCTCTACCCACCAGCTAACCTGATTGTGAACCCTGAAAACAGAGGCCTCCTCATACCAGAACCCACCTCCTTGTATTGTGCCGTTCTGCATTCAGCAAAGTTTCCGTGTTCCAGTTCATTATCTTGTCTGAGTGCCTTTTTTTTGACCTTCTGGACAATGTCATGTGATCCTAAAGCTACCTATTTGAAGAGGCCAGTTGTTCAAATTGTTTCATAACTCAAGTCAAATTCTACAAAAAGGCACCAGACCAGGCAAAGAGTCCTTATTTTCTAGGGTTTTTTTGGGAGAGACTTACCAGATCCCTAGATTTTGCGTTTGACAGTCTGAGCTCTAGTCCCAGGATGACATTCACTAACAGGGCGGTGTCAGCTTGAAACAGAAAATGGAAAGAGACTAATATCAATACTCCACCTCCCAGAACTCTTTGGTTGCACATGACAGACACTCAGATTAACTTTAGTGGGTACAAATAACTTAACCGGCATATATGTGAGTTGATCAGGGAGGCTTATCTCGTTCTTTTGAATAACAAAAGAATAACAGACTCCTGTGTAGCCCCTCATAAAAAATGAAGAAATTAAAACCTAAAAAGAATATGTGACTTGCTCTAGGATATAGTAAAGCTAGTTAGTGGTCCAGCAAGGCCTAGACTTAACTTTAAGGCTTCTCAGCTACTTTTGTTATACAATGTGGTAATTAAGAAGACCTGACTTACTGTGTGACATTTGGTAAGTTTCCTAACTTCTCTGAGCCTCACAATACCTTTACAGGGCTGTTATTAGCTATTACTATGACTCCATCCTCAGGTACTTCTACCTGAGATGCTTGCCCTAGAAGCAGTTCCCTCCTGCAAGTCTATCTGGGGCACTGCAGTGCATAAACTGTTTGGTTTCACTGGGCGCTGGGATTGGAGTGGGAGTTGCCTTTCAAATCACCTTGGTCACTGAGTAATACATAAAGTCATCATCTATCTCCATGCTTCTCTATTTTGCTTATAACTTGTCTGTGCTCAGAGAATTGGCTAGTGAGTTGGTTAGCTAGCTCCCAACAACTCATTATACTTTTGACTCAGTACCCTGTTAGCCTGTCATTTCTGGCTTCACATGGCTTTAGGGAGGATTGTTATTTGATTTTAAGACATGCTCTAGAAGGGCCTTGGGAGTAACCCCTACCTCAAGGGGTTGTGCCAAAATTAGAGGATGTATCTAAAATGCTGACCATAGCTCCTGGCATGTGGGAGTGCTCAGCCATAACTTGTCCATTGTATATTCAGAGAATTTCTAACAGATTCCCTTCCCATCTCCTTCCAACACAGGGTTTTGCAAGTATGGTTTCCAACCCCACCTCCTAATCTAGGTTGTACTTAGGGTACCATGTGCTTCTCCTTTGTAGCACCAATCACAATGCCATTACATACTTTTTTCTGTGATTACTTTATGATTGTCTGTCCTCTATCAGATTACATGTGCTATAAGCTCTGATGAACTGATCAGATCAACCTTCTGTGTTGAAAGCTGTTATTACCCCAGCAGCTAGAAGAGGGGTCCTTAGCAATCAGCCCTGGCTTTGACTCAGCTGAGGAAAAGTGTACCGCCATGGCCATGCTCCCATCCGTAGTGATTGATCTACATGGGGGATGTAAAGGCCTGTCCTTCTCACTCACCTAAGGATAGCCCTGAAAGGTCACCCCAGCTTTAGAACCCCATATAGGACTGGCCCCAGCTTCCCTTGAGACTGTTTCATATTTTGACTTCATCTTCTGTTCAATTCTGCTTCTTTCCTTCCTCCCATGGGTATTAACCCTGAAAGCATTTCCTAAAACAATTTATACAACTTGTAGCACAGTCCCCTCAGTAAAAGGAGATATTGTATTGGGTTTTGGCAATTGTGTGGCTTCTCAGAGCCTGTCATAGTCCCTGGTACCAGTAGGAGCTCAGTGAATGTTTAAGGAATGAATGAATGGTGGTACTATCCCTGGTAATTTCTGTTTTATGCTCCTCCCTCTCTTTTTTCTTGAAAGGAAATGTAATTTTACACAAGAATTTTTTGGTTTGCTCTCCAGGTCTTCTTTTCTTCCTTCTCCTCCCCCTTTCCTTTTGTTTTGTCACCTTTCCCTTTCCAAAGTCTCTGCCTGGCAATGGCTTTTAGAAGCAGTGGAGGAGGAAGGAGAAAGCCCAGGGAAAGCAGCTGGGAGGTGGTGATGGGAAACAGCTAAATTAGTTTAGAGGCCCATTCAGTAATGCCGCTTTCCTTTCTCGCAGAAGCCTGTGTGGAGCTTTGTGGAAAAGGTCATGCCAAGGCACAGAGGACAGCAATATCTGAAGGCACTGCTAATTGCATGGCTGTCCGAAGTATTTTCTGATTTTGAATGAGAATAAAGGGCCTTTTAAAACAACAGAGCACTTATATAAATAGAAAAAAAGAGAAAGAACTCGCATTTTGAGTCCATGTGAAAAATGGCCTCTTGTTATTAACTTCTCATTCACGAGTGAAGCCTAGGCAGTCGAGGCTTTCTTTTCTGCAACCCAGTTTTTGTTGCTGTTGTTGTTTTGTTTTGTTTTGGACTCCTTTTGTGCCTCTTAGAAAAAATTCCTGGATTCAAGTCAGAAGACTGGGTGTGAGATCTAGCTATGCCACGTCAGTAGCTGAGCAGTATTGCCGAGCCTCGGCCCCTCATCTGGAAGATGGATATTTGCTAATCAGCTCACAGAGCTGAGTTATTGAGAAGCCCTGAGATGATGGATATGAATGAACTCTGAAAATTGCAACAGACTCTAAAGAGAAATTGTCATTGTCACTGTCATTGCCACTTAATCTTCAGTGAAGCAGAGCTTTTAAAATTACCAAAAATTTAAAAAATAGAATGCACTCTAAAGCCAAATATAAAAGTTTAAAAAAAAAAATCCTCATTTTGCATTGTGTTTGGCAAAGGTCCTTGTTATCCACATGATTAAAAATGGACAGTTCTTGTAGTGGACTAAGAATGTGAACCAGCTTTTTTATTATTTATTCATCAATTCATGTCAGACTTTGGAAGCCATTAGTTTTCTAGGCTGGGGTTTTTAGGTGGATGCTATCTTCACAGCTTAGTCAGTACTTTTTTTTTTTTTTCTTTTTTGTCTAAGACAGCCCTGGTGTTCAGATGCATCTCTGCTTTTCCTCCAGGTGCATGATGCTCTGAGGATTTATGCAAAGAGGAATAATCTCCTTGCGTGTGCAGAGATCCAAGATCTCCTTTGTGGAGACCAATTTCTGTAGGAAATAGGACTTTCTTCCTTCTGTAGAGGGTAGATCGATGTGGTTCTTGAGCAGCCAGCAAAGGTCTCAGGTCTGTCCCTTCAATTATATGGATTGGATTGCTAAATCCTTCTAGAAATCCAGGGACTGCAAAATTTTGAGTTGTTTTATGATCGGATGTGAGGATTTAGGAACAAGGTGTCATCAAATTTTAGAAGGGATTTATACATCACCTATAAGCATATTCAGAACAAGGATGGGTTTTTAAAAAGTCTTTGGCATTTTTCTGAGGCTTTATTCTTATTATTTTTTTTAAAGATTTATTTATTTATTTATAAAAGAACAGGGGTACGGGCCAGATGCACGGGAGGGTGAGAGGATTCACCAGAGCCAGAGCGGGGAACAGAACAGGCAGACTGATGAAGTACACTGCTGAGGGGAGCAGCAGGCGAGGCAGGAGAGGTCTGCCTCACTATGTGGGACCCTTGCTGGCCAGCTGGGATCGAACTGATGCTGCAGAGGCCACAGACAGCTCCACAGTGCAGAGCTCAACCGCCTGTGCCACCAGGGGAGGCCCTGAGGCTTTATTCTTGATGTGGATCTAGGTAAAGTATGAATACAGACACAACACAAAATATTACTTCAAAAGCGGTCAGATACTTGCATAGAAAGTGCCTCTTCCATGAAGTTGGCATGATTATAGACTTCTTGAAGATAGCAGCCCAGGCTTATGTCTTTCTAACCCCACATAATATTGATAGAGCCTTTGTAAATGTGACATTGTGTTACTCTCTTCCTAGGAAGCCTCCAGTGGCACACTAGTGTCTCTATGACAAAGCTGAGTCTTCTCAGTTGGGACCCAGGTCCCTGGTCGTGCCTCCTGCTTTTGCCCCATTTAAACTGCACATTGCAGGGACTCAGAAACAAATTGCAATGTCCTGAGCATCACCCAAGCATGTGCATTGTGAATGCGCCTTCTCTGCCTTTCTTCCTGGGATAGAGTCATCTCTTTCTCTTTCCATGCCCTGTTCAGAATTTCCTTTGGGATGACTCTTGCCTCACCTCCTCCTGCTCTAAACCCTTTTCCCCACTGCGTTCAGTGCGTCTCATCTGAGCCATCTTATCAACCTGCCACAGAGCTTGACATTCTGAATCGTTAATTAGAGGTTTACTTGTCTGCATCTACCTCAAGACTGTGTCTTAGAGAATCAGGTCTGTGCCTTCTTACCCTGCATTCTCAGAGCCTAGTATCACTAGTGCTCAAGATAACAGAAATAAGCAACATAATAATGGTTGATTGATTGAATTAAACACTGAGTGGCTGGTTCAGATTCCATCCTTCCATCTCCACTGGCACCAGCCTTTCTGGCTTACTTTTTTATGTGGTCACTGGCAGGGATCCTGCTGGGTGGATGGAGAAAGGTTGCTTCCATTGTGGAACTTACCCCTCCCAACAGGTTTATCAAATAGTGGTTTCAATACTGTTCCCTATTGTAATAGACTAAGGTATTATCCTCTGAGAGGTGAAACATGACATAGCATTCTCATGAAAACTAGATAGACTTATAGAATGTCATAGTAGAAGGGATCTTAGCAGTTAAAAAAGGGTCACTCCATCACTCCCATTTTGCAGGTGAGAAACCAGGCCCAGAGGTGTAAAGGTTTGTTGGGCTCTCATGATTTATTTATGGCAGAAGTGAACATCTCTTGCTTTTCCCTGCCTCAGTGCCTTTGAGGAACCAGCCCTTCCCTCAAACTCAGTCCTAGTGTTTTGGCTGATGCTGACTTCGTTCCCAAAGCCTGAATGAGCATGGGAACTGGATGAGCACGGGAACTCCACCAGTTAGAGCACTGGGGCATATGTTCCCAGGAAATCAGTCAAAATGAGTGAGACTTGATTTTATGAGTTGGAATAGAGAATATGTTCCATTGGGGTTGCAGAGAAAGATAGGCCTGTTGGCAGCCATCTTGACACCATGGACAGAGCCAAGAGATGGGGTGTGTCTGCTCTAATGACAATGTTAGCGATCCTGTGTCTGATGCCTGATCCCTATCGGAACTCATTAATTACTGGGTTATTCTTATTTGGTTTTTGCTTATGTTGAGTTCTGTCACTTTTAACTAATTATCCTAACCAATAAAATGTTAGATCTAGAGCCAGGCCTCTTAACTCCCAAATGCAGCACTCTTTCCACTAAGCCACAATGGCATTCCTCTGATAAGCCCAACACCACCCGTTGTCACATAATAGAAAACAAAATTGAGAGAGAATGGAGCCAAGAGGGCTATTTTTGATGGACAAGAATGTATGTACTTCCAGTGAAAGATTCTGGGGGGCCAGTGGGATGCATGAGGTCAGGGGTGGTCACAGGAGAGGTCAGAATTGGGTAAATGACAAGAAAGCACATCGAAAAAATTTTGCCTGCTTCCCTGTTTTCACCCTGTCTGGTCGAATGAATAAGGATGGCGGGGTTGGGGAAGGGGCTACAAGTGACTAGAAGCAGATTCAGCTGGACTTCTCTTCTGGATTGATGAGACTACCTTTTGGTCTGACCAAAAGGAAAAGCTGCTGGAGAGTAGACCGGAAAAACCAAGGCAAGTGTCCAGATGTCATCATTTTACCTTTAACGCCTCATGACTCATCTGTGGTATGGGAAAAAGCACTGCAGATCAGCCACAGCATAAAGCATACCTAGCGCTGGGGACGAACTGTGCTAGGCCATGTCCCTTGATGGGGATCCAGGCTAATAGATTGCTTCATGCTTTGGGGCTAATTTGGTTTGTAGTCTCTGAGATCAAATCTTGATACTCAGGAAGCATGAACTGAAACTGAGGGCCTATCCCTGGTGGGAATCCCATTCTGCCCACATGCAAGGACTGGATTTCTAGAGGTCAGCTTCATCCCACGTATGCAACACACTTCTCTGCATTCCTATAAAGTTCCAAAACAAACAAAACTAAAACATGGTGCTAGAAGTCAGGATGATGGGGGGCTGTTGGGGGGGGTGACTTGGAGAGCACACAAGAGGGGCTCCTAGAGTATTGGAATCTTGAATTGTGTTAGATGGAAATATCAGATGTGTTAGATGGAAATGTATGAGCTGAACACTTAGGAGAGATGTACTTTTCTATATGTGTGTTATATTTCAATAAAATCACGCAATGTTAGTGTTGTCATTGTTGGCAATCATTTGGCACCATGGATGTCTTAGAAACAGGGGAATGGGGATCAATGAAAAGTGATAAGACTCTTCTGTTATAAGGTGGGTATACTGGTGGTTCAGAGTATGTGCAAATTAATTTTAAAATATCATCAAAATGAAAATGCAAATTAAAACATGTGTGGTAGAGTGCTCACCATCCTCCAGGGGCCTGGGACATTGGTTAGAAAACACTGAAGTATTGTGATGCCTCAGGATCACAGCATCAGTTGATTTCATATCTATCTTTTCACCTTCATCACCACAGTCTAGTTCAAGGCAGCAGCAACACTATCCTGGATCGCCCACTCTTACCTGCTGTGTAATCCATAGTAGAAAACTTGGCTAAAAACATGACTCAAATATGAGGGGGTGGGGGGAAACAAATATTGTCAAAAAATTTATATAAATTTTTATATAAACCAGAGACACACTATGGCGGGGGTGGGGAGAGGAGGGATTGGGGTCAAAATAAGGGGGGGGGGGTGGAATTGTATGGGGAATATAAAAAAAAATCTTTAAAAAAAAACATGACTCAGCCACCCAAAGATCTTCAGACTAGACTTCCTAGTACCCTTCATCTTAAAGACCAGCTCCCTTTTCAAGGGGATGCTGCCCAGCATTGATTGGTTCTCTGTTTCTCTGACCATCTTCCCACAACCATCCCCCTAATTTCCAGTCCCAATGGCCTCTTCTCATTCCTCCAGTACCCGATGCTTGTCCTCACCTTAAAGCATTTAATACAGGGTCTCCAGATTTAGGGACTGCCGGTTCCCCACTCTCCCCAGCCTTCAGATCTTAGCTCAAAATTTCCTTATCTTATTACTTCGTTTTCTTCATAGCACCCACAGCTATTTTGTTTATGTAATTATTTGCCAGGAGGAAAGCTGCACAAGAAAGACTTATCTGCCTTCATTCATTGTCCCAGCCAGCGGTAGATGATGTATTCAAAATAGTGAAACTGAAGGGACTTTAACAGAAACCATGTGCAGAAATGTGGGCAGGGTTAAGGGATGTGGTGAGGCTCCCAGGGTGTAGCAGCCATGGAAACCATCTGTACTCCTAGGCCTTAAAGGACATAAAGAGGAACTGTGTCCCCTCCATGGGGAACCTGAGTGGTGGAGAAGGGGCTGCCCACCACCACCATGGCCAGGCAAAGAGGAAGTGGAGAGGGAGTGAACTGCCTGACTCCTCTCTCCTACCTTCAGGTTGCCTGCCAGTGTTTTCTGGCCAAACCCAACTGGAGGTCAGAGGGCAAGAAAGCCAAATTCAACTTCCTGGGGCATGGAACAGGACAAGGAAAAGTGTAGGGTGGAGATGGGTGGGGCCAAGTAGACAATGACCATCCAAGACATGGGTCCATGGTAGGTGCTCAACACATGCTGATTGAATGAATGAATGAATGGATGACTGGCTGAATGAATGAATGAGAGAAAGCTGAAGAAAAAGAGAAAGGGATATTAAAGGAATCAACAATTAGCAAGCTCCTAATATATGTTAGGCATTTATAGAAATGATCCTGTTTAATCCACCAGAATCCTTATGAGATTTATTATTGTCCTGAAATACAGTTGAAGAACCTGAAACCTCAGAGGTTAATATACATCACTCAGGAGGAATCATGGAGCTGAGATGCCAACTCGGGTGCAATTTTTTTTCCACTGTGTCACATTATATACCCTGCACATTTCCAATCCTGCACCAGCCCAGACTCCGCATCCCTCTCCCCTGGGAGGCTCTTTGGTCTTTTGGAAATCCCTGGAAATCTGAGGTTCAGTCCCCCTCCTGCTCTTCGCAGCCTGCTCTGGATTACTGCAACCAGAAATCACCTTTCTCTCCTTTGAATATTATAGCAACTGTTAGATATTATATGTATTTCAAGTGCCATCTAACTTCTTTGTAATGTCATCATTTCAGAGCTTCTTATCTCTGAAATATTGAAAGTTCTTACAACAGGCTTCTGTTTCTTCTCATCACTTTCTATCTTAGCACTTAGTAGGTAATCAGTAATTATTTGTAGGTTTGTCTATTTGCTTTTATTAAATGACTTATTTTCAGTGTTTTTGATGTTTAAGAAAAATTACTTCAACGATGTAATTTTTACGTACACTTCATAAATAACTTGTAGCCATTTCCTATTCAATGTTGGATCATCAGTGTTTTTCTATTATACTTCCTTTGTAAGTAATAATAGTCAATCCTATGAATGTGCCAAAATTTACTTTTCTATTGCTGTATATTGGGGTGTATGACTTTCTCTCCCACCCGCAGATGAATGTTGTTATGAACATTTTTGGAGTTGCATTTCCCTCGATGGAATAATTTCTATAAGAGTGTGTTTCAAGGAATGTTTAGATAAGGCTAATTAAACTACAGTTAATTACACCAATTAGCTGTGAGACTTGATTTCCTAATCCAACCTGGGATTGACTCTAAGGGAAGAATCCAAATAACAATGTTTCCTCACTTTGAGAAGTCAGTCCATCAAATATCCACCCATCCATCCATCTATCCATCCATCCATCCATGCACCCACGCCATCCACACTACCTACTGGAGAATCAGGCAGTCACCATGGCAGGTTGGTGGCTTTCTCTGAAGATGTAACATTTCACCGTTTTCAGTGGAGCCCTGTTGTTTGGCTTCAAGAAGCTGAGCACAGATGTTGTCACAGCTGTGCCACCTCACAGCCAAGAGCATCAAGGTTTCATTTGTTATGACTCTATCACCTGTCTGGATATCACAGCAGCTTTTGAGATATCACACTGAAATGACAACTTTCATTAGTATTTAAAATATCAAACTGGGCCACCCCGGTGGTGCAGCATGTTAAGCACTGTGCTGTGAAGCTGTCTGCAGCCTCTGCAGTGCAGGTTAGATTCCTGGCTGGCCAGGGAGAAACCTACATGGTGAGGCAGACCTCTCCTGCCTCGCCCACTGCTCCTTTCAGCAGTATCTTTGGTCCATCTGCCTGTTCTTCTCCCCACTCTGTCTCTGGTGAATTCTCTCACCCTCCTGCGCCTCTGACCTGTACCCTAGTTCTTGTATAAATAAATAAATCTTTAAAAAAAATAGAATATCAAACTGCCCTCCTTAGCATCAGTAAATTCCAGTTCTATCTGAAATTACCTCAAAGTACAGGAAGGGATGTGTGAAGGGAACTTAGGTTGACTGAGTGTCTATTATGGGCCAGAAACTTGTATAGTATGTTTTATAAGCATCATACATTGATTAAGAGTAGTGAAATCTGGAGCCAGATTACCTGACTCTGGATTCAAACCCTTACTCCATTTTGTCATGACTATGCAACAAAGCAAAGTACTTAACTTCTCTGTTCCTTGCTGTCTTTATTTGTGAAGGAGAAAAAGTAATTACATCTCCCTATAAGGTTTTGGAAGGCCTGGTTACATATGAGAATAGATTGGTATAGCAAGCAGAATAGTGCCTGACGTATAGTAGGTGCTATGTGAGTGCTTGCTGTTATTATTCCTGATTGTAAACTCACTTAATTTTGTTCTCATAATAACTTTATGAGGGAGAGCAGGTTGAAAATTGTGAACCTATGGATTGAACTTGACCTCTAGATGTGTTTTGTTTAGCCTACACATGTTTTTTAAAATTTGACTCAATATTTTGGAATGTGGAGTCTTATATAAAAATCTGGATTCCAGCCTCTTCTCAATAAAATCCTCATCTGGCACCAAGCAGCAGAAGCTGAGGGCTGCCAACTTTTTAAGATGAGGAATGTACTTGGTGGTGTGCGTGATACAGTGGGGATGATTTCATAATGGGCGAGGGAAAACTCAAGTAATAGTTGCTTCAAGTAAGGATTCGTGATCTCAGTTAAGAAGTCCAAGGCAGGGTAGTTCCAGGGGTAATACAGTGGCACAAACATGTTGTCAAAGACTGCCACTCCCTCATCGTAGATCTTTTCTCACACTTTTTCTTCTGACATCTTCAACCTGTCAGCTGTGATGTTCCCCCTGCATTTCTACCAGTGTCTCCAACCAAGCAAAATACTTAACTTCTCTGTTCCTTGCTGTCTTTATCTGTGAAGGAGAAAAAATAATTACATCTCCCTATAAGGTTTTGGAAGGTCTGGTTACATGTATGTCACATACAGACATACACACATACACACACACACACACATACACACACCCCTAGAAGAAGAAAGCATACCCACCCCAGTTCTCTTTTTCTTACAGAGGATAACCTTTCTCCAAACCCCTAGCTATCTTCCCCCTGAGTTTATAAGTGGCCAAGGCAGGCTTACATGCCAATACTGTCGGGGTAAAGGGGGTATGTCTTGAACATTCTACTACTATAAGTGGAAAGACAGGTTCTGCCTATGGGACAGAAGAGATGTGGTTAGTGGTGGCCACCAAGATTGCCAGGTACATCTTACCCAGTAATTATCATCAGTAATTGTAATCAAACACATATGCCCAGCCCCCTCTACTTGTTCAGCTACCTGAGGGCAACTGAATTGGTGATTCCTGAGGAAGACAGTGTTTTCCTCATTTTACAGATAAACTAAATCTCATAGGGAATAGATAACATCCAAAGTGATAGAACTAATAAAAGGCTAGGAGAAAACCTGCTATGTAGTAAGCGTTCAACAAGTGGCAACTACTAAACATTTGTCCTGAGGGAGGCTTGATGCGTGACTAGTTGAGGCCAATTTTTTAAAAATCAACTGGAGTTCTTTAAAATGGAATCTTACAGGGCCTCCCCGGTGGCGCAGCAGTTGAGCGCTGGGTTGCAAAGTTGCCCGCAGCCTCTGCAGCTCCGGTTCGATCCCCGGCTGCTCCCCGGCCACCAGAGGAGGGTCCCACATGGTGCGCAGACCTCTCCTGCCGCCCGCTGCTCCCCTCGGCAGTGTACTTCGGTCCTTCTGCCTGCTCTGCTCCCCGCTCTGGCTCTGGTGAATTCTCTCACCCTCCCGCGCTTCTGACTGTACCCAGTGCTTGTATAAATAAATAAATACATCTTTAAAAAAATAATAAAATGGAATCTTAGATATGGTCAGAGTGACACAATGACTGCTATTCAGAGTGTGAAATTCAATTGGGAGCTTTACTTCTGCTTGGAGAGTCAACAGCACCAAACAATGTTTATGGTGTCTCCAGGTGCACCTGTAAGATGCCATTTAGGGACATGGACATGTCCTTCTGGGTACCCAAACCACTCTGGAGGGTGATGTATTTATAATAAAATGGAATGGAGTATGGAAATGCAGCAGGCATTGAAGATTGTTGAGACTCCCTAATAGGGCCCGCTAAGGGGGCAGGGGAGCCGTAGTAAGAAGATATGTGGGTAAACTTTCTTATTCCATGCTAAAGACAGGTCCCCAAAACAAGACCCAGCAAGAGGTTTCTTGATGGAATGAATCTTGGGTTAGCAATTATCGTAACTGCTGCTTCTTACAGTTCTTTTCTATTTTATTTTGTGAACAACCTTTAGAACAGTTTGGAGCCCTTGCCTGCACTAGTGCCCCTGAGACAAACTTAAAATTCTCAGCAGCAAGTGAAGGTCCCACTTTTCTCCACCTCGGACATCTTTCCAATCCCTTCCCCGCTTGTGTTTGCTCTTACTGGGTATTTCCCATGCTGAGTCATCCACGGGCTAGCTGGCCAAGTAGTTTTAAACACTCTCAGTGACTCATGTATCCTTACCAGTTCTTTTGCTTATTTGTTGTTGTTGCTGATGCCTCCCCCTGCCACCACCACCCCCCCACCCCCAGACAATTGGATGCTAACAGTTTCTGTTTAGTCATCCTGAATCTCTGCTTTCCTGGTGCTTGTCTTCACTTATATTCTAGTTGTCTAGTTCATTCAACTGCGATAAAAGTTTGGTTATTTAATATTTAACCAAGTCCCAGATTTAGCCAACATGGTCCAATTCAGGACTCAAGCTACAAAGTTTAAGAATCCTTGATGAAAAAAATAATGCCATATCTTTACTATCTTGCTCATTGCTACCTTCAACTGTTTGGGCGTCAAAGCCCTGTGTCTGAAATAATTCAGTAATGAGACTAGCAGTGGTGCCTGCTAAATCATTGTTATTTTTTTTTAATATTTATTTATTTGTGCCTCCCTGGTGGTGCAGCAGTTGAGCGCTGGGCTGAGAAGCTGCCCGCAGCCTCTGCAGTGCCAGTTCGATCCCCAGCCGCTGGGCAAGGGTCCCACATGGCTCGACAGACCTCTCCTGCCGCCTGCTGCTCCCCTCAGCAGTGTACGTCATCAGTCTGCCTGTTCTGTTCCCCGCTCTGGCTCTGGTGAATTCTCTCACCCTCCCGCACTTCTGACTGTACCCAGTGCTTGTATAAATAAATAAAATAAATGAGAGAGAGAGAGAGAGAGAGAGAGAGAGAGAGAGAGAGAGAGAAATCCACCTGCTATTCTTAAAAAAAAAAAAGATTTATTTATATATTTATACAAGCACTGGGCATAGTCAGAAGCACGGGAGGGTGGGAGAATTCACCAGAGCCAGAGCGGGGAACAGAACAGGCAGAGTGACAAATACACTGCTGAGGGGAGCAGCAGGTGTGGCAGGAGAGGTCTGCACGCCATATGGGACCCTCGCTGGTGGCCGGGGATTGAAATGGCACTGCAGAGGCTGCGGGCAGCTTTGCAGCCCAGCGCTCAACCGCTGAGCCACCAGGGGAGGCCTTAATTCATTATTTTTAAAACACTCATAATGCACGGTGTTTCAATGACCAAGAGGAGAAAGCCTGAGGAAAGCGACTGTAGAAGTGAGGGGGAGTCCGGTTGGACGCCACAGTGGATGCATAGCCAGTTTTTTAGTCTGTTCTTCCAGATTCTTGGCTTGATATCATTGTTTAGGTCTTCCTAGGGAGTATTTAAAATAAAACAAGGCTCTTTTTGTTTTTCCCACAGCTGCCATTTTGTCTTAGCAGTGTACTGCTTGAAGGTTTCTTAAGATAATATTGATCTCTGCTGAATGCAGACACACCTTTGCAGAAACCAAACTAAGTTCTGACTCCTTAGCATGGCAAACCTCTCTAACCTATCTTGTTGACCTTCCTCCACCCCAACAGAAACCTCCCAACACACCTTATAATCCATGCATACCTAACCAACCATACAATTATCAAGCAGGCCTGATGCTTTACACACCAGAGCTTTTGAACATTCCGTTCCCTTTCTAGCATGGTCTTCTCTGCCTCTCTACCTAGAGAACTCCTATTTATCCTTCAACAGCCAACTGAAGCTCTTGCTTATCCCCTATAGCCTTCCCACCTATTTAAATAGCACCAGATTTTTGTCCCTAAGGGGGTAAAAGTTGGTGTGTCTCTGTGCACCTCTTGCCTACCTTCAGGACCCTTGCCTGAGCCCCTGTGGAATGCAGGGATGAACACTAGGTCTTGTGATACACAGCTTTACCTTTCACTCACCTCTATTATAGAACTCACTCTTCTGACCTTAATGTCACTTTCTCTTGTATTTTGAGCTGTCTCTAGGCCAACACTTACCTATACTCCGTCTTTTTTTTTTAAGATTTATTTATTTATGCACGTAAGAACTGGGGTACAGGCCAGAGGTATGGGGGGTGAGAGGACTCACCAGAGACAAAGTGGGGAACAGAACAGGCAGACTGACTGAAATGCACTGTTGAAGGGAGCAGCGGGTGAGTCAGGAGAGGTCTGCTGTGCCATGTGGGTATCTCCCTGGCCAGAGATTGAACTCGTGCTGCAGTGGCTGCGGATAGCTTCATAGGTTGTGTCTTAACCCCTTGCGCCACCAAGGAGACCCCTATACTCTGTCTTTATGGGTTTACCTATTTCTAGACATTTTATATAAGTGGAATCATACAAAATGTAGCTCTGCATTCCTTTGTGTCTTGCTTCTTTTACTTACAATGTTTTCAAAATTCATCCATGTTATATATCAGTACTTTGTTCCTTTTCATAGCCAAATAGTATTCAGTTACATGAATACAACACATTTTATCTCTCTGTCATCAGTTGATGGACATTTGGGTTGTTTCTACCTTTTCACTGGTGTGTATAATGCTCCTATGAATATCTATGTACACCTTCTTGTGTGTGCATATACACTGGCTTTTCTCTTGTGTATATACCTTGGAGCAGAATTGTCTGGTCACTCAATAACTCTGTGTTTAATCTTTTCATGAACTTCTAGACTTATTTCCCAAAGAAGCTGCACCATTTTGCATTCCCACCAGCCATACATAAGATTCCAAATTCTTTTACCCTCACCCACACTTCTGCCTTTTTGGTTACAAATGTCTTAGTGTGTTAGAAGTGGTAACTCACTGTAGTTAAGTAGAACATCTTTTCATGTGTTTATTGACCATTTAAATATTTAATTTGGAGAAACACCTGTGCAAATTCTTGGTCTATTTTTTGTTTGGTTTGTCTTTTTTTATTATTGAGTTATGTAAAATTTCTTTATACTTCTCATATATAATTCCTTTATCAGATATATGACTTACAAATATTTTCTCCCATTTTGTGGCTTCTCTTCCTACTTTTTGATAATGTCCTTTAAAGCACAAAAGTTTTTAATTTTATTGGATTCCAATTTATGGTTTCCTTGGGAAGGAACAGTAAAGCATTGTAAGTAGGTATAGAATTGGCTAATTTGAATAACTTCTGCAGGTTCTAGAGCACAGGTACAAGCTGCCTGATACCTGACCTGGGGTGATAAGTTTCAGGGAGTGGTGGCTCAGAGTATAAAAACCCAAAATTTGGGGTATATGTCTGGAATTATTAGTTTCCATATTAAAAAGTTGCCCTCACTGGTGACCAGTTTAATGGCCAGCCCCGGAAAGGGCTGCCTCTCCAGGATTTGCAAGGCTCCAGATGCCAAACCTTTAGAAATATAGAAAATAAAAAGGCATGATTAATACACAAATTCCATTTCTTTACTTCTTTAAAACTACTCAGATTTTTTGTTTCTTCTTGAGTTACTTTCAGTAGTTTGTATCTGTAGGAATTTGTCCATTTCATCTAAGTTATCTAATTTATTGACATCCAGTTGTTCATAGTATTTCCTTGTAGAACTTTTTATTTTTCTAAAGTTGGTAGTAGTAATGTCCCTCTTTTCCCTTTTTTTTTATAATTTCTTAAATTTAATAATTTAATAATTCTCTTTTATTGGTCAGTCAGTCCAGCTAATGTTAGTATTGTTGGTCTTTTCAAAGAACGAATTTCTGGTTTTATTAATTTTTTTCTATTCTCAGTTTCATTAATTTCAACTCTAATCTCAATTATTTTCCTCCATCTGCTTGATTTGGGTTTAGTTTGCTTTCCTATTTCCTGTTTCTTAAGAGGAAGATTGTATTACAACTTGAGAATTTTTTTTCCCCTTCTCAGTGTAGGTGTTTACATAAGCATTGTTTTAGCTGCATTCCATAAATGTTGGTGTGTTTGGCAATCATTTTCATTCACCTCAAAGTATTTTTTCATTTCTATTGTGATCCAGTATTCAGAAATGTGTTATTTCATCTCCATATACTTGTGAATTTTCCTGAAATTCTTTCTGTATTTGAATCTTGTTTTCCTAAAATTCTTTCATAAATTTGATCTTGCTTTTGTAATCCTGTCTGACAATCTCTTCCTTTTAATTAGATTTCCTTACTTATTATTCTTACTGAAATAGATGGGTTCCTGTCTGTTGATTTACTTCTTTTTTCTGTTCATGTTTTCTTCGTTCCTTGATTCTCCTTTACTGCTTCTTTTGCATGAAGTGATTATTTTCTAGTGAAATTTTGTATTGCTTTGATGATTGTTTTCATAGCACTTTTTGAGATTTTTTCTTTGTTACTAAGGTAGGTTTTACCATGTTTAAATATTACACACACACATGCATATATAAGTTTATGTCTTTTTAAAAGTTTAGAGAAGGAAGGAAAACACAGGAGAGGTTTAGAGAAGAAAGGAGAATGGAGGAGCATTATAGTTATATTAATTGCATAGATCTTTCTTTTTTTTATGTGGTTGGCTTTGCTTGAATTGTGTTAGTTTTGTTCTTCTTTTCAAAAAATGTGTTGTTGGTTTTTCAGTCTTCTCTATTTTATTTCTGTCCCTACCTTTATTATTTCTTTCCCTTATATTTCACCGGTTTATTCTATTTTCCCCCAATTTCACACACTAAGCGTTTTATTAATTTTTTTTATTTCTTGATTTCTAATAAGTGTCTTTAAAACTATGAACCAACTCTCCTCTTGGTATTACTTTGTGCTTCAGTTTCATGTAGCATTTCCACTGTTTTCAACTTTAAGTATTTGCTAATGTTCCTTATAATTTATGCTTAGAGTTTCATTAACCCAAAAGTTACTTTAGTAGAAATATATTTTAGTTTTCAGATACAAAGAATAATTTTTAATGCCATTTTGCTATTGATTTCTAATTTTATTAGATGATTGGCAAGATGTTAACTCTCTAGTTTATGAAGATTGCTGTTGTGATAAATTTTTGTATCTGTTTCCTTGGAAGGAATATGTATTCTTGCTTGTTCCATTTTAAAATTTTATTCATTATTTTTTTTTCAAATAATGTGTGTGTGTGTGTGTGTGTGTGTGTGTGTGATCTAACCAGTTCTGATGAGGATATATGAAATGTCAACTAATTGTTTCTCTCCATAGTTCTGCCAATTGTTGCTTTATTTAGTGGAGAGATATTCACAGTCATTTTTTTTTACATTTTAATTTTATTCCTGAAAAACTATTCTTTCCCACCACAAGATTTTAAACAATTCAGACTTAATTTTCTTCACTTGCAAAGAACCTTTTCAAGTAGCAAACAACTGTAATATTCAGTCCTTTAAAGACACAGATTTTTTTAACTTATTTAATGTATTTGCACATGTTAAAAGGTTTAATTGATGACTCAGTTCCTCAAGCACATGCTACTTTCTGCAAGGCTGGAGAATTTCTGAAGTGCTGAGAAATTTAAAGCATTAGCCATCTGGGGCTGACTTTTAAAACATCATTTCTTGGGCATTAATAAAAAATCACATTTTTGATTTTGGAGGAAGTACTGGTTTGCAATACTGTGTATGGTTAGAGATGTGTAGGATCATACACTTCAGGTATTCACAGTCATTTTGTTTCCTTGAACTTGGTCTCCCTTTCTAATGCATAATTTCTCTATCCCTTATGCTTTTTGGTCTTGAATTCCATTTTGAATGACATCACATATTTCTAAGTAAATTGCTTTCCTTTATTTTGTAGCACCTTTTTAAACTTATGTTTCTTCTTTCAAAAGTATTTTTTCAAAAGGGTCTTCATATGATAAACTCTCTGAATCTTTTTTCTTACATACTCACATAGCTAATACTTCAGCTGGTTATATATTTCAACATAATTCATCTAGGGGTTTCCCTCCCCAGTCTTGTTTGACATTCTATAAAGACTTCAAGGTGAAAAAATTTCCTTAATCTGATATATTTGATTATCCCTGCAAACATTTCCTCCCTTCTGTTTGTTCTTTTTTCTCCTTCTGGGACTTCTATTACATGCGTGTTGACATTTCTGGTCTACCTTCCTTATCACTTAACTTTTCCTATGAATTTTCCATTGCTTTATCGTTTCTGGGTATGATATGGCAGAATTCTTCAAACTTGATCTTGCAGCTTAGCAAATTGTTCTCCAGGTGTATTTACTGAGTTATTAATCTCATTTATTGAATTATTTTGTTTCAACTATTGTGTTGTTCATAGCCAAGTTTTCCACTTGGTTCTTTATTCTTATTTTGCATTATATCGGTATTATCTTACTTATTTGAAGATTTATATGCTTATTTAGCATTAGTTATTTATCCACTTCATTAAATCTCTTCCTCTACTTTTTGTTGTCTTTCTTTTGTGGTGATGTCCTTCTCTCTGATTTTCTGTTTCCCTGAGAATATCCTTGAGCTTCAGTACAAGGAAACATGTTCTGGGGAACTGTCAGCGCTTGGGTTATGGTGGGGTCAGGTCCTGGGAGGGAGGATGGAGGTTGCTCCCTTGCTCCCCCAGTCCCACAGGATGGACGTGAGCAATCCTAGATGTGTCATACTCCCCAGACAGCGCTGATCACCTGTCCCTTAGCTAACCTTCATTAATTTTGCCCTATACTTTAGCCATTTCTCTCCTGGGGGTGGACAGGAGAGCAGGAAGAGTACCTGGTGGCTGGCCAGTCCACCTGCACCTGTTGTTTGTTTTCTCCTTTTCACCCGACCAACTCCAGGGCCACTTGCCAGTGTGTCACCCAGCCAACCCTGGCATTACGGAGCTGGTGCTACTGATCTTCTGTTTCTTTAGAGACATCAGGCAGGCAAAATCCACCCAGGATATTTTGAGAGGCAGAAAGAAAACAACTCTCAAACAATCTCTGACCAGGAGACCAGATTGTTCTCTTACCCCTAATTTGCGGTATTTCCCAGGAGCTTCCCACGGTGTCTGTGGGTTCACAGTATCGCCCCTCTCCCCCCTTGTGATCTGGCCCTTGACTGCTCTGAGCTCATTCTCTATTATTCACCTGCTCCAGCTGGATCACTTTCCTCCAAGCTCCAGACATGCCCCTCCCACCCCCCAGTGTCTTTGTACTTTTGACTTTGGCTGCTCTGCAGGCAAGACTCTTCCTTGCCTCCTGGAATGCCCACTCAGTGAGACCTTCCTCGGAAAATATGTCCTATCATTTTGTTGAATTGCCCCCTCTGCCAACGCCTTTGGGATTTTGATTAGGATGTGGGAGGAGTTAAGGATTTGATTAGAGTTGCATTAAACACGAATTTGGACAGAATCATTCATTTTGCGGTAATTAGGACTGTCTCACTGAAGGAATGTGCTAAGCATGCTAGTTTCCCAGGGAGGCAGTAACAAAGCACCCAAAATAGGGTCACTTAAAATAGAAATGTATTCTCTCATGGTTCTGGAGGCTAGACATCTAAAATTAAGGTGTGGGCAGAGCTGTCCTCCCTTGAGAACTCTGGAAAAGAATTCTTCCTGATCTCTTTCTAGTTTTTGCAGGTTGCCTGTCATCCTCGGTGTTCCTTGAATTGTAGCTGAATCACTGCAATCTGTCTTTGTAATCATAGCTATCTTCCCCTCTGTGTGTCTGTGTGCAGACGTCCTTCTAATAAGGACACAAGTCATTGTATTAGGGCCCATCTAATCCAGTATAATTTCATTTTAGTAGAGACCCTATTTCCAAATAAGATTACAGTCACAGGATTCAGGCAGACATGAATTTTGGGGAGAAGGGAACAGTATTCAGTGTATTTCTTGTTATGCATTGTGGCTGTTGGGAAGGAATATATAGAGATATATATTTTTTAATTTGTTTTTTTAAACCACCATATTTTTGAACTGATAATTACTAAGAAAGGAATCTAGGGCCTCCCCTGGTGGCGCAGGCGGTTGAGCGCCACACTATGAAGCTGTCCGCAGACTCTGCAGTGCTGGTTGGATCCCGGTCGGCCGGCGAGGGTCCCACATGGCAAACAGACCTCTTCTGTCTCGCCCACTGCTCCCCTCAGCAGTGTATTTTGTCATTCTGCCTGTTCTGTTCCCCGCTCTGTCTCTGGTGAATCCTTTCACCCTCCCGCGCATCTGGCCTGTACCCCGGTTCTTGTATAAATAAAATAAAATAAATTAAATTAAATAAATCTTTAAAAAAAAAAAAAGAAGAAAGGAATCTATATGCAGAGTAGAAATGGAATGCTCCAGCAGATTTCTGCTGAGTTCTGTTAGTGAGCTTGAAATTCCCACCAGTAGAATCAGTAATAGGTTGTTAATAAAGTCAGGGCCATTATCTCTATCAGGCAGGGGAATTGTTCTTTTGTCCTCTTCCATTTAGTCCTCTTCCTTTTGTGCGCCTCCATTAGTAGATAACTATATATTATTTGAGCAGAAAAATTCTCTTCTAGCTTGGCACACAGGAGTGGCTTTCTGGGTTAACAAAAAAAAAAAAAAAAAAAGAAAGACAAGTAAATTAATTTTAATGTGAGCTAAAAAAAGAGTTAGTGCTAGTGAGTGCATACCCAGCAGATGGAGTTGACATCTCAGGTGATGAAGGGGGCAGCAGTGGGAAGAGAGAGCTGGGAGAAGGGGTGGTCTTTCGGTAAGTTCTGTAGCCATTCCTTCTGCTTCCAGGCAGACAGAGTGACTGGACATTGAGAGTAATGGTGAAAGCTCATGCTTGGTGTTGACGCTTAGCTATCACATCGACCTCTGGGGTAGACATCTTAGCCATATTGAACCTCAGTGCTTTCTTCTGGAAAGGGGGCCATAATACTTCAGAATGTTGTTAGGAGAATATGAGATAATATAGAGTTTCAAGCACTGTACTTAGTCCATAATAGGTTTATTAGATATTTGTTCCTTTCTCCAAACACTGTGGATCATCTCCCTTTCCATTAAAACCTGGGGCAAGAGAATGAATGCACTCATTTTCATGAATATCTTTACATTTCATTGACATACTTACATGGCACTTATGCTTCTTTAAGTTATTTCAAGTCAGGAACACAGTTTGCAATGAAATTATTGCATTGGGGTCTCTGAAATTCAAGGAAGATCAGTCTCCAAACATGCCTCCATCTTTCCCTCGTTGCTCTACACGTTAGCCTGCCTGACCCTCCTCCCACTGTCTCATTCTGTTCTGTGCCCTCGTCTCAGAGTGTAAGCAGGTCTCCGCCAGAGGTGGCTGATGTGTGTAGAATGTTTATAGCCTTGATTCCAAGGTTACATTATTTATTCCTTTTGTTCTTTCTCTCTTCTTTTGCACTTTTGCAAAACAGCTGCTATTGTTAGCTTCTCTCAATAGCCTTTGTAAGCATTGGATTCTGTTGTCACGTTTTTTTGCAGCTGACTCCTGGCTAGTATTTTGTAATCCATGATGAAAAAAAAAATCAACAACCCCTTTCATGTTGGTTATTTCCCTGTCTTGGGGGTAATTGTGAGTGATGGCCAGGGTTTGGCTGGGCTATGTACCCCCTTCCTCACATGTCAGTAAGAGGTGGCGAATTCAGACTCCTGAGATTAGTGGGCACCTACTATCTATGTAATTCTTCTCTGATTAGTGTGATGACTCTCCTCAAAGATGGTATTATTTATTCCATTTCTAAGCATTGATTTGTCCTTGAAATTGTGTGATATAGTTTTTTGATACAAGTAGATGTTTTCTTCCTTTTTTATTTCTTTGTGAATGAGTCTCAAAGAATTTTGGACTTTTGTCTGAATTTTCCAGACTTTTCAATGTCTTGAGCCAATAAAAAAAGAATGAAAAAGTTGAGGACTGATGTCATGTTGCCGACATTTTATTTTGCCAGGAGCATAGATATCAAACACCATTTTCTGTCATTATCATTTTATAAAAGGATATTTTGACATCAAAGCAAGCAAAGAAGTAATCCTTCTATCAAGGATACACCTTTAAGTGGAAGCTATTTAAAAATAAAAACATTGTCTTTTTCTCCTTTTTTTTTTTTTTTGCCTGGCACCAGTGAAAAGCTTCACATAGACATGTGGGAGCCACTGCATTAAGAGCTCTATCCACACCCTCTTACCAGTTTGCTCTGAGTACTTCCTGTTATCTTTGTTTTGTCAAGGTTGTTCCTTACTGGCACTCTCCCCTCTCACTCCAGCAGCTCTCAAAGGGTTCACTGCCACACTGGAGAGCCTTGATCATCAATTCTGTTCGGCTGGTTATCAAAGGAGTTGGTAGTAAAGAAAGCCCAGCAGAAGCAGCAGCTGTTAGCTCTGAGGAAACCACGCAGCTGTTCACTGTCGTTCCAGAGTTATCTCATCATTTATTGTGCACAAAGGTGGCTTCACAGCTCTCCTCCAGACCTGCTCTTCTCACCCAGGCTGAGAGAACCCAATCAGTGCCTTTCATCTTGGTGCCAGGACCCAAGGTCTTTGCCATTTGTGTTGTTTTTCTTCAGGGCTCTCGCTAAGTTTTTTGTGTGTCATTATCTGTGTGTTTCAATGTCAAACACAAACTGCAGGCTCCATGGAACATGAATTCCTAATCTTGTGGCTTTCACCAGTTTTTCTTTCTGAATTCCAAGCAGAGCCTGGAATCGGGAAGGAGATGCAATACCTGGCATGCCTGGACTTTCCCCTCCACACTCTCATTTCATTTCTATTTCCCTTTCTTCCCAAGAGCTTGTGCCTTCGTGCTGGTGCCTGCTTTTCCTCCACGGTGCACATAATCTGATAAAGCCTCTCACAGTCAGGGTCTAGGAGTGTAACTTCCTTCCTCCCAGAAGTTCTGATGCACAATGAAATGGAAAGGGCTCAGCTTTGGCATCTGAAAGATTTTATTCCAACCCTGTCTCTACATATTGTTCCACTCTTGGGCAATTAATGAGATTCTGTGTTTTCATAAACAAAAGGAGAATGATAACAAGGTGTACCCTATAGGCTTGATGTAAAATTTAAATGAGAGGATGGGTGGTCAAAATGCTTATTAATCTGAAAAGTTTTGCTTATTCGTTGGTCCTTTCTTTAGGTTGTAAATAGTACAAACCAACCTGAGCTAATTTGAATTAGGATATTGCATTTGACCAACTAAGTCTCATCTAGGGCAAGATTGAAGGACTGTTGAAAATCAAGATGTTCTCTTTCCCCATGATAGCAGATCCTTCTAGAGTCTGCCAATATCTGGTTCTTCTCTCCTTCATAGGAACAAAACAAATTTATATTTCCTCACCTTCCCTGCATGTAGGAGGAACTGTGTGATTGGGTTCTGGTCAATGGATTATGAAAGAAGTGATAGATTCCCCTTCTAATCTTGGTTATAAAATGTCCCGTGTGATTTTTCATGTTCTCTCTCCCTTCCTCTTGTCTACTGACTGAGATGATGTCTGCAGGGGATCTTGAAACCACAACATTGTGGAGACATGAGATCAGATGATGAAACTTGGGTCCCTGAGTCACCACTTGGAGAAAGCTTTCTAGAGAGTCACCCAACCAAAAACCTTAGCATTGAACTTTGTGTGGGCAAGAAATGAAGTTGTTAAACTGTGGAATTTGGGATTGTTTCTGATAGTAGTTAGTGTGCTCTAATATACCCTGTCTTGACTCTGCTTTTCCTTGTTGCCTTTATCCATCATTATCTCTCTTGCTGCACACCAACTCTCTTTGCCATATCACTCATCACGGTGGAAAATGGTCACCACCAGCAGCAACCAAATTGACTTCTTTTCCATTCAAGAGACTAGCTTGATTGCAACTGAAAATACTTGTTTCATAGTTTTAATTCCTTAAGAGAGAACTGGCTTAAGTTCAGCTGACAGGGTGCCAATTCCTGAACCAATTAACATACGATATTCATGAAGAAAAGGAGGAGGGGGTGATTTCCAGAAAAGCCATGCTTAGCACACAACTCAAAACATCTTTGCCACAATGCCTCATCCTTAATGTCAACATTTTAAATCAGGAACATGGACAGAGTGAGACATACTTTTCTTCTTACAGACCCCAAAAAAATGACTCTTTAAGGATGGCTTGGCTCTTAGTCATCAGGTAATGATTTACTCTTGGGGCTGGGTAGCTTTTCCCAATGGCCCTCAAACTGTTTAAGTTTGATGCAGCAATATTGTATATTTAGTGCTGTGAGCTGTGGGCTAGGAGTTGCATGCTGTGTCCTGTGGGCGGTACCAGGCATGGTGTGTACTCTCATATCTGCGGTAAATCAGGGGTGGGTTCATTATCTAGTGCTTGGTGTGTGATGCAGGATCATCCATAAAGCGACCTTGGGATGGTGCTTCAATAGCTAATAAGCAACAATAGGAGTCTAATTCTCCTCCAAGCACAGAGTGGATATCACACAACAAAAAAGTAGCCACAGAAAGGTCTGTTTTGCCACGTAAACAATCTTCCATATCATTGCCGAATTCTGCCATCTACAAGATAAAGTCAAGATGCTGAGTGCAGAGGCCTGGACCTTGGCAAGCAGCTCTCTCTGGCCTGATCTCCCAGAGGGGCTCTTGAGGTCTTCATCCACTAGCTTCTAACCAGATAAAACTGCACTTCCCTGAAAGCACCACACTCTCTACACCCTCTGTTCTCAGTGCATGCTTTCCCATCTGCCTGAAAGAGCCCCTTCCTCTAACCAGCACATGCCAGCTGATATCAGGCCCAGCCCAGCATGCCTTCCATAACTAGAGCAGTCACTCCTCTCATCGTGTTCTGCTATAACACCTCAATATGCATTGCTTTTTTTTTTTTTAAAAGAACATTTCCCCCTCTGATCACAAAGGTCAAAAAATGTTAATGCTACAAACTTTGGAAAGTACAAATAAGCACAAAAGAAAACAAAAAATTTCCCAAATGTACAGATAATTTCCCCCAATTTTTTAATTTTGTACTTGCATTTCTCACTTAAGAATGTCATGAAGAGGGCCTCCCTGGTGGTGCAGGCGGTTGAGCGCCGCACTGTGAAGCTGTCCACAGACTCTGCAGCACGGGTTCGATCTGGCCGACCAGCAGGCTAGAATCCCACTTGGTGAGGCAGACCACTCCTGTCTCGCCCGCTGTTCCCCTCAGCAGTGTATTTCGTCAGTCTGCCTGTTCTGCTCCCTGGCTCTGGCTCTGGTGAATTCTCTCACCCTCCTGTGCATCAGGGCTGTACCCCGGTTCTTGTATGAATAAATAAATCTTTAAAACAAAAATAAAGAATGCCATGAAGAACTTCCTACTCGTCTGCAATGTGACTCGTAGTGAATATGTAGTCATTTATCTATGTCCCACAATTTATTTCACCAAAATCTGTTGTTGGGTATTTATGATTCTTATTTTTCATTGTAGCAAACAATTCTTGGGTAAATGATTTTGGTTGTTAATCTTTGCATATTTCTCTGATTATTTCTGTAGGACAAAGACCTAGGGATAGAATTGTTGGGTCAAAGGGTGTGCAAGTAAGATTCAAAGGCAAGAAAGCAGAGAGAGTTACTGGCTCTGGTCCTTTTCTCAGGAAAAGGAAATTTTTTTTTTTTAAAGGTATCTGGGGCTAACGCAATATTTTTTATTTAAAGATTTATTTTATTTTTCTTTATAAAAGCACTGGGTACAGTCAGAAGCGCAGGAGGGTGAGAGGATTCACCAGAGCCAGAGGGGAGAGCAGAGCAGGCAGACTGACGAAGTACACTGCTGAGGGGAGCAGCGGGCGGCAGGAGAGGTCTGCGTGCAACCCAGAGCTCAACCGCTGTGCCACCGGGGAGGCCCAGGAAAAGGAAATCTTTTCCAGGATCCCTGTCCCCAACAGATTTTTCCTTTTGCCTCAAGGACAGAATTGCATCATGCACAAGTCTGGGTGATCCCCATAGGCCATCCAGATATACCCTATCACATCCAATACCCCCCCCCCCCCGCCCATTTTGGCTTTTTTGTTATTAAGAAAGATTTGAGAGTCACTGTTTTATAGGAACCAAGTTCTACCATACTGTCTTCAGGATATAAAAATGTTCAAAAGCCCTTACTAATTTGATCAATGACAAGTATTGAATAGTTCCTTTGATTACTGTTAGGCATGAACATTTTACCAAATAGTTACTCATTTTTCCCTATACCAGTCATTGTATTTCATTTGTGATTTGCTGAATCCTACTGTTTCACAAAATTTGTGTTTCACGCACATATGCACATCCTTTCAAAAGTGGCTGTGTTTATTTTTTGCATCCTACAAACCCCAGACAGTGTCTTCCATATATTTTGCCCCAAATAAAGTCTTGTCAGGTGCATGAATGAATGAAGGTTTCTGTGTGTGTCCACACATGGTGGGGTTTGTGTTTTGTAGTAATAAGTAAGAATAGGTGGCAGAGTGGCTGGCAGTATAGTTGTGACTCTGGAGACTAGAAAGTTATTGGAAACAGACTTAAGGCAGCATGGGAGAAGATTAAGATTCTTCGAGGAGAATTCAGACCTTCATGCCCAAAACTCGGCTTTGTTTTAGATTATTTTAGCATATTTTCCACTGGTTCACCTTTGAATGTTTTACCATGGCCACTATAATGCCATCCTTATTTAAGCTGAAGGAACTTTGACAGGTTATGGAGGAAAAAAAAAAATTATCGCCTGGGGAAAAAAAAGTAGCCCATATATTAATTAATGAACTGTTCACCTTAACAATGATCCTTGTGTTAATAAGTCTTATGTAATTATCACTGATTTTATGAGAGTGAATATGAAGTTAGGAGAAATTGTGAGGGTCTTCTAAGGCTAAAGTTATAGAAGTCTAGCAGCAATGGCAAGAGAGATCATCCTATTTATAAAGAACTAATATGGTGAGTCACTGATTTAAATCCTGAGATTTAGGGGGACTGAAGAGGTGGGATTTAGAGGAGGGACTCCTGAAGGCTTATTTTGATAATAGGGGACTTGGAACTTTGTCTTACAAACTCAGGAATTTGAAGTTCTGAATGAGGAAAGTGCCAATTTTTTATTCCATATTTATAAACACGGAAAATGTTTTTTCTCTAGGGACTGAAAAATTAAGAACTGCTTTCTGTGGAGCCTTAAATAAATGAGCCAGATTTCTTTTTATTTTCATGTAGTTAATGATGTCCATAAGCACAGTGATGAATCAGCACCATCTCCAAGATAATGAATAATTATGCACTCTTTGGCCCATCAATAATCAGCTACCTGGTTATGTTAACATAACCAACCTTCATGTAGAAGCAGTTATTTAGATTTGTAATTATTGATAATGCCATTAAATTGATTTTTACAATAATTTATCTAAATCTAACAAACATTATGGTTGAATTTCTTTTTTTGAATGTAAAGAATGAATGCATCAAATCACTCCTTGCTTTACTAGGGTTTTTTCAATAATTAAACATTGAAATGATTTTTGCGTAGAGGAGATGTGGACCATTCAAGGACTGTGTAATTGATTATGAAATCCTATAATTGGTTGCAAAATTCTATAATCCTTTATCATCTAGACATGAGAGCAATCAATGACAAGCTAATGAGAATTACAAAGTGAATTACAAAGTGCTAAAACTCATTTATTTTCCCCAGCTCTTAGTTGTGTGAAGAGATTATTGAAATATCCTGGTGAGTAAAATACCATAGGATTTTGCCATATTGTTCTCTCCCTGCCTCACCACACATGAGTCTCTAAGCATGGGTAGAAAACCCAGAACCCACTCTGTTTGCTCACCGTGTGATAATGATAATGTTCACAGGTGCAGTATTAAGTTTGGACTGAATTTTGTGTGCACTCAAAGGTTGAAACCCTAGCCCCCAATGTGTTGGTATTTGGAGAAGGGGTTTTTGGAGGTAATTAGGGTTAGATGAGGTCATGGGGGTAGGACCCTTGTGATGGGGTTAGTCCCTTATAAGAAGAGGACAAGACACCAGAACTCTCTGCCAAGACACTATGAGAAGGCAACCAGGAAGAAGACTTGGCTAGCGCCTTGGTCTTGGATTCCCCAGCCTTCAGAACTGTGAGAAACAAATGTCTGTTGTTTCAGACACCCAATCTATGGTATTTCACTATGGTATCCTGAACAGACTAAGACAGACTAAGATCTAGATTTCCAAAGATTTGATAAACAGATTGGATTTCTAAGGCGTATTGTCCCCTGACTATACCTTTCTTCATATTAATTTCTTTCTTCATTTTGATTAGCAACCACATTATACTTCAATCAGCTATTATGGGGCATGCAATTTGGGCTTTATGAAGTTATTGAATAAGTATTTATTAAGCATACCCTAACATAACCATTCTGTCCATAAGCTTTGAATAGGATATGAGTATGTAGAAGTGCCAGTTATTGCAACTGAGAATCTAACAGTTAACACATGAATTGTAAATAAATAGCTGACAAATTGGGAATTGAAGTAACCAGGGTGTGAGATCTTTGGAGGATTCCAAGAAGACCTTTAAGACAGCTAATATTGAAGTTTTACTAAATAATAAAAGCCCGTATGAAAATTAATATTAGCATTCCATTACAGATATAAACTATGGCACATATTAGACATGCACAAAACACAGAAAATGCTGTAACATGTATCTGTATATCTACTATGTAAATATAATATCAGTGGCCTTTGTTTTATTTTGAAATTTTTTAAAAGATTTATTTATTTATACAAGAACTGGGGTACAGGCCAGAGGCATGGGAGGGTGAGAGAATTCACAGAGACAGAGCCGGGGGCAGAACAGACAGACGGACCGAAAACACTGCTGAGGGGAGCAGCCGGTGAGACAGGAGAAGTCTGCCATACCATGTTGGTATATCCCTGGCCAGCCAGAAATCAAATCCGTGAGGCAGAGGCTGTGGATAGCTCCATAGCACTGTGCTTATGCCACTGCACCACCAGGGAGGCCTGGCCTTTGTTTTAGATATCTCTCATTTTAAAAAAACACTTTAGAAATAAAATGCGGCTGTTCAAGCAAAAACAGACAATTATAAATCAGAGACATCCTGCAGTGGAGGAGGAGGGAGAGGGATTAGAAGGAGAAAGGGAGGAGCACAGGGGACTGAGGTGATGGTGCATGGGTGCCTTGGTAAAGGAAATTTTGTGGGACTACACCTGAGGGGGTGGGGGGAAGCAAATATTGTTTAAAAATGAACAATGATATAAAATATAAAAAATTAAAATAAATAAAAATAAAATAAAATGCAGTTGTTAAAGCTTGAGTTATCCATCTTCTCCTTATCCAGGAGTAATAGTCTCCTATAATTAATGAGTATCATCATACTTCTTGGGGGATGCTTACTGCATGGGTAAGTATGTACATGTTATTATATATATTTTAAAATGTACATAGTAGCATTCTTCTAAAACTTTCCATCTTCAAGTAACATTTATCCACATGGAGATATGTTGCTCCCCTACTTTTTTTTGGAGGGGCTGTGAATCAGTAATGTAATAAACTTCCTTATACATAATCTCATGTGCACTGGAAAGTATCCCCTAGTGTAGATGCCTAGGAATGCAGCTTTTAAATGCCATTTTCAAGAAACTCTTAGGCCACATTTTAATCATTTTGAGAAAGTGTTGTTTCAACGTAGGAAATTGCTTCATCACTTGAACACAAAAATAAAACAACACAATCATTATTTATTGGGGCTTCCTATGTGATAGGCACTGTTAGATATAGTTTACATAAATTACTTCATTCACCATAGGTTGTTTCCCCTGTTCTCTTTCTCTTCTGTATTTTTAATTTCAGTTTTATTCTGATAATGAAAAACTTTGTCCCCAGTTAAAAAATTTTTTTTAATTATAACAAAGTTCAATTTATCAATTCTGGATAGTGCTTTTAAAATTATTATTGTTTGGTAAAAAGTACATAGCATTTAATTTACCATCTCAATCACTTTTAAGCATACAGCATAGCAGTGTTAGCTACATGCACTTTGTTAGACAGAGCACTAGAACTTTTTCATCTTGCAAAACTGAAACTCTACCCCATTAAACAATAGCTCCCATTTCCTTCTTGCTTCTAGTCCCTGGAAACTGCATTCTACTCTTTGTTTCTCTGCATTGACTGCTTTAGACACTTCCTATAAGTGGAACCACACAATACTTGTCCTTCTGTGGCTGTGACTGTCCTTCTGTGACATTTCACTTAGCATAATGTCCTCAAAATTCATCCATGTTGTAGTATATAACAGGATCTCCTTCATTTTAGAGACTGAATAATACTACACTGTAGGTAAATAGCACATGTTAATTCGTTCATCTGTCTCTGGATATTTGGGCTGCTTCCCACTATGGAAAGCTGTGTGGAGATTTCTTGACCTACTAAAGGTAGAGCTTCCATATGATCCAGCAATTACACTCCTAGGTATTTACCCAAAGGACACAGAAACATCAATTCCAAAGAGCACCTGCACCCCTATGTTTATAGCAGCACTATTTACAATAGCTAAGCTTTGGAAACAACCCAAATGCCCAAAAATAGATGACTGGATCAAGAAGATGTGGTCCATATACACAATGGAATATTACTCAGCAATCAAAAAAAAGATAAACACATGCAGTTTGCAGCAACATGGATGGAGCTGGAAGGGTTCATGCTCAGCAAAATAAGCCAGAGAGAAAAAGAAAAATACCGATGGTCTCACTCATAGCAGGAATCTAGAAAACCTAAATAAGGGACCAGGAAAAAGTATAACTATAAGAAAGAAAAAATCAAAATCAACAAACAACTATGAACCAGAGACACACTATGGGGGGGCAGGGAAAGGAGGGATAGGGGTCAAAATAAGGGGGGTGCAATTGTGTGGGGAATATAAAAAAAATTTGGGTTGCTTCCACCTGTTGGTTGTGAATAGCGCTGCAATGAATATGGAGACGCGCCTATCTCTTTGGGATCTTGTTCTCAATTCTTTTGGATATATACTCAGAAGTAATTGATGGATCATATGGTGATTCTATTTTTTTTTAAACATTTTTATTTATTTATGCATACGAGAGCTGGGGTACAGGCCAGAGGTGCAGAGGGTGAGCAGATTCACCAGAGACAGAGTGGGAACAGAATAGGCAGATTGACAGAAGTACACTGCTGATGGGAGAAGCGGGCGAGTCAGGATAGGTCTTCTGCGCTATGTGGCTGCTCCCTGGCTGGTGGGGGATCAAACTCGTGCTGAAGAGGCTGCGGACAGCTTCATAGGTTGTGTCTTAAACACTTGCGCCACCAGGGAGGCTCTATTTTTAATTTTTGGACAAACCTCTATACTATTTTTTATAACTTGAACCATTTTTTCATTCCTACTAGCATTGCACAATGGTTCCAAATGTCCCACAACCTTGCCAGCACTTGTTATTTTCTGGTTTTGGCATAGTTTCCCTTCTCATGGGTGGTGACATCTCATTGTGGTTTTGATTTGCATTTTTCTCAAGATTAGGGACCTTGAGCATCTCTTCACATACTTGGGGACCATTTGTTTATCCTCTTTTTAAAAAAGATTTATTTGTTTATTTTTTTATTTATGGGGTACAGGCCAGAGATGGGGGGGGAGGTGAGAGGATCCACCAGAGACAGAGTGGGGAACAGAACAGGCAGACTGACTGAAACACACTGCTGAGGGGAGCAGCAGGCGAATCAGGAGAGGTCTGCTGCGCCAAGTGGGTTGCTCCCTGGCCATCGGGGGATCAAATTGGTGCTGCAGAGGCTGCAGATTGCTTCATAGTGCAGTGTTTAACCCCTTGTGCCACCAAGGAGGCCCCATTTGTTTATCTTTTTCAGAGAAATGTTCGAGTCTCCAGGCATTTTTAATTTTTTTTTTTTAAGATTTATTTATTTTATTTATACAAGCACTGGGTATAGCCAGAAGTGCGGGAGGGTGAGAGAATTCACCAGAGCCAGAGCAGGGAACAGAACAGGCAGACAGTCGAAATACACTGCTGAGGGGAGCAGTGGGCGCGGCAGGAGAGGTCTGCACGCCATGTGGGACCCTCGCTGGTGACCGGGGATCAAACCGGCGCTGCAGAGGCTGTGGGCAGCTTCGCAGCCCAGCGCACAACCGCTGCGCCACCAGCGGAGGCCCTCCAGGCATTTTAAATTGGATTATCTGTTTATTTTGTTGTTGAGCTTTTAGGGTTTCTTTACATATTCTGGATATTAAACCCTGTTCAGATGGTTTGCAAGTATTTTTCCCCATTTCATAGGTTGCCTTTTCACTCTTATATGTATGTTGGTCTGATTGTCCACTATGTAAATGTCCAATATTTGTCTTTGGTATTCTGACTTATTTCACTGTACATACTGCCCTTGAACTCCCTCCATTTTACTGTAAATGGCAGCATTTTATCTTTCCTTAGGGCTGAATAATATTCCATAAGAGGATTTTTTTTACTATGGGGAAGTTCCTAGCTCTAATCTCTAACCCCTGTACTCCTCCAACACCATCATCCCTACCCCCATTCAAGGGTCAACTGAATAGAAAAAGACATAGAATGATTAAATAAGCATCAATTCAATTCCAAATCAATCCTTGTTGGATTTTGCGTTTTCTTTTCAAACTCTTTGCTTTTTTAAGTACAGAACTGAAACACTTTATTTTCAGTGAAGTGTCCTTTATTTTTCCCCAAATTCTATACTCATGTCATTAGAGTCTGATTTATTGTGAATTTCATGTATATCCCTCCACACCATCCAAAAAACAAATCAAAACAAACTTTTACATGATATATAGTGTTCAGAAGACAGATGTGTTTGTCTGTGTTCTTTACATCAGCTTGATAATGTAGTACTAGCCCTCTTATGTGCCATAGAACATTTTATGAGAATACCATGTTTTATTTACTCATTGTTCTGGTTCACACATAGTTGTGTGGACAGCTTATAAAATTTTCTGGAGAACCCTGACCCTGGCCTAGCAGGCAAGAGGAAATAGACTCTTGAAGTCAGAACAGACTTCATTCTGTAGCCTATAAAGGAGTTCTGCTACCTGAAGGTAAAATCAGTCTTTTAATACCCACTGATGACCAAGTTGTCAGATAAAGAAAATTTCACAATGGGTACCCAGCCTTGGCAATGTATTCATTAAAAAGGAAGAGATTAAATGTTGCATTGCCTTCGTCTAGAATCATCTTATCTCTGGGTCGGGACAACTTAGAACTACAAGTCCCTCTTATCAAGAATAATTACATTATTAATGTCAATAACTCACTGTTCCTAGCTACATACATGAAATTCAAACTTGTATTTATTAGAACAGTTTTTACAGAGTAAAATCTGTTGGACTGCTTTCCAGGTTCCATTCCTCACATTGATGATCTAAAAAAACTTTTTGTCTGACTAGCATTGAGACTTTATTTCCAGTTAGCAGTTGTTTCCACCTGTTCACTATTATAAACAACCTGCAACTTAAATGCCCAGTGTGAGTAAGAAAGTTGTTGGAGGGTGGAATGTGCTCAATTGCTCTCCAAAGGGGCTGTACCCATTACTCTCCCGCTGACTACCTGAGAGGGTTCTCATTTTCCTGCATCCTAGACAGTGCTGGATAATCTCAGAGTTTTCAGTCTTGTCCCTTCCATTTTATAGACTCTGAAAGCCTTAAGACTTGGGTAAAAAGAGTTCTAGAATCTAGAAATCCTCACTTCCAAACCAGGGCTCAGTAGTTGGTTTAAGTATTAACCAAGTATGCTGTTTAATCTCTACTTTTCATAGAATTTTCAGACATTTTAAAGTAATTGGCAAGGTTATGGACTTGGAATTCAGGTTTTGCCCAACAATTCCCCCCTCCTTTCAAGTCTGGTAGTGAGGGGATACAGCCAGTCTCATCTTTGATGGAAAAAAGCATCCTGGAAAACATAACTACTTATCTCGTGTTTTCCTAAGTGTGTATGGGACATGGGGGCAGGGTGTATGGACGAAATTATATACAGTTTTTGGAGAGTCTGGGGTACTTTAAGACAGGGCTGAAGAAAATACTTAAAAAATAGCTTAAGGGGTAGGGGGAAGCCAACATTGTTTAAAAATGAACAATGATGTAAAAATATGTTAAAAAATTTAAAAAATAGTTTAATCAAAGAGGTTCATCAGATAGGCCCAGAGTGCTATTAATGCAATCAAGGAGAAAGGTCATATGGACAGAGAGATATTGAACAATTCAAATCTGGAAGGTTGATGTGATTTTGTTTTTATGAAAACACAGGGAATGCTTTTTGAGATCAGCTTTCTTTCTTATTGCTAAGCAAATCATACATCACTCCACAGAACTCACTCATTGTTCAAAAATAATATAAAAAGAAATCCTCCTTCCTTTGTCCCAGAGGACTTCCTGTTGACTGAAAGGGCTGAGAGGATAGGTATTCACAGAGGTTGGCAGGCCGGAATTAAAGCTGAGGGCTTTTCTCTGTGGAATGTGGAGCCTGGAATTAGACCTTGCTTTTATGAATAAAATGCAGAGACCAGGAGGAAATGGGCAGTGTGATGGTGGGTCTATGTAGCCACACCCCATAGAGCTTTCCTTTATTTAGCACAGACCTGGGTTTGTTTACTTGCAAGTTCATTAACCTTTAAGGTAAAGTGTCCTCCTCTGAAAATGAGGATTATAACAATTCTGACTTCACAGGACTTGTTATGACAATGAAAAAAGATAATACATCTGAAGTGCCTGATGAATACCAGCTCTCATTATTAGCTTCTACCCTCTCTGAGTTCTTAATTTTTAGTGGAGTGCCTCATAATTTAATTGCATACTGTCTTGCATAGTTTGCTACTGTTTCTTCTGAGTTGATCATGCTTTTTTTTTTTATACATTATACCTTTATGGAAGAGACACTATCTTAATAATATGTAAATGGGGCCTCCCTGGTGGTGCAAGGGGTTAAGACGCAATTTATGAAGCTAACCACAGCCTCTGCAGCACGAGTTCGATTCCAGGCTGGCCAGGGAGGAACACACATGGTGCAGCAGACCTCTCCTGACTCGCCTGCTGCTTCCCTCAGCAGTGTACTTCAGTCCATCTGCCTGTTCTGTTCCCCACTCTGTTTCTGGTGAATCCTCTCACCCCCTGCACCTCTGGCTTGTACCCCAGCTCTTGTATGCATAAATAAATAAATCTTAAAAAAATATGTAAATGTTTACAGTGAACATCATGTATCCACAGGTATTCTTTTATATGACTTTTGAACACCTCCTTGCCCAGCCCACAGCTGAACAAAGAGGAGGTGCTGTAGGTATTAACTGATTGATGATGCCTCTGTCGGAAAGAAAAATCCCTGCAAAAGCTGCTACACTGATTGTGAACCATAGAGCTTCACTTTGGGGAATGCACAGTGCATTGTAAAACATACTAAAAGAAAACTCACTTTGAGAATTTTTAGTCTGCTGAATTAAATCCAAAATAATTTATTAATTCTTTTTCAGAGAGCCCCCTGGTAAAGTTAAAAAGTACCGGAGGCACACCGTCCCTTTTTGAAAACGAAAACACAATAGCATAATCGTGTGTGTAACCCATTGCTAAGCAACAGAACCAAGTCTGTACTGCACAGGAGTAAAATTTGTCTTTGTTCAGTATGATGAAGAATTATTAAATGGAAAATACTTAATAGACTCTTACCTGCAACAATAACATTCATTATTTTTCAAAGTGCTAATCAGCAGTTGATAACTAGTTTTCATGGATGTCTCTGACAGCAGTTCAGTTCTGTTCTCTGAATGAAATAGCTTAAAAAGGTCTTGGTTTTTATTTTTATGGAAGGCATGGATCTGACATCTGGATTTAAAATCACCAATCCCTCTGTTCTGTGTTTAATTGAGGATTATAAAATCCCATATCAAGTAATTTCAATACCAGGTACTCTTGATGGAAATGTGTTTACCAGTATAACTTAAAACAATGGTCTCCAGACAGCATCACCTGGGAACCTGCTAGAAATGCAAATTTTTAAGCCCATTGTAGGTCTGCAGAGTCAGAAACTAAACCTCCTGGTGATGCTGAGCCTCTTTATAGTTTGAGGACTTAGAGAAGCATGATTATGGCTTGAGACACATGAAAGTGGACAGTGAAGAGTTAACTTTGGTATGGCACTGTGGATTATTTTTAACCCTGATGAACTATTGTACCATTTTGAACTGGGGGAGAAAATTATAGCAGTAACTCAGAACGATATTGTAGAGAAAAAAGCCTCTTAAATGGAGGAGATTCTTCAAGGCAGCCTTTACTTACTTCCTGCTGAAATTGTAGCCCTTTACTCAATAATAGATGCCTTGCACTTGCTTCCATACAATGAAAGGCCCTACTTAACATGGTCGCTTGTCCAGCAGGTATTTATTGGGTAACTGCTAGCACTAGGCAGCATAGTGGGTGCAAATCTCCAGTTTTTCAAAAGTTCAAACGATGTTCCTTCACTTCTACAAACACCTAGATTAGTACCTGTTTTGCTATCCAAAAGAAACCCAAGGAGGGGTCTCCCTGGTGGCGCAGCGGGTTGAGTGCAACACTGGGAAGCTGTCTGCAGGCTCTGCAGTGCATGTTCAATCCCCACCGGCTTGTGAGAATCCCACATGGTGTGGCAGACCTCTCCTCTTGCTCCTGCTGCTCCCCTCAGCAGTGTGTTTCTGTCTGCTTGCTCTGCTCCCTGCTCTCTGGTGAATCCTCTCACACTCCCGCGCCTCTGGCCTGTACCCCAGCTCTTGTACAAAAATAAATAAATCTTTAAAAAAAGAAAAGAAAAGAAACCCAAGGAGGATGTTCAGTTTAATGATGAAAGGTAAAAAGTGAAAATAGCATTTTTTTTTTTGGTAGCAGCCCTTAGAGAGGCAATACAGAGCCTGAGCAGGAAGAGGGGCACAGCCTAGTTCCTTCCCTGGCAACTACTTGAAACTGCATTATACAGGCTTACAGTTATCCTATCATCCCTGCTTTTATTTTTTTAAAAGATTTATTTGTTCATAGAAGAACTGGGGTTTAGGCCAGAGGTGTGGGGAGGAGAGGATTCACCAGAGACAGAGTGGGAAGCAAAACAGGCGGATCTACTGAAATACATTGCTGAGGGGAGCAGCGGGTGAAACAGGAGAAATCTGCTGTGCCATTTGTGGGTCAGCTCCCTGGCCAGGGATCGAACTCAGGTCCTAGCAGTGATAGCGCTGAGACTTAATGCCTATGCTACCGGGGAGGCCCCATTTCTCCCATTAATTATATATCAATGTTCTTTTAGGTTTTGTGTGTTATTGGGTATGATTTGTTTTTTGGGGGGGATCTGGGAATGTTTATACTTTTTTTTTCTATATGAATTAATGGTGATTGTTTCTTCACTTTACTCCATTTCATCTTAGGCAAGATTTCATAGGAACATTCTAATTTCACATAGTGGGGATATCTTGTTAAAGCAAGGTTTTAAATAAATATATAGATTTTACACAGTCAATGGTAATAGACTTGTGCAGAATTGGATTAAATCAAAAGAACATCCATAGTTTCTGGCGTATAGTAAATGTTTGATAATTGTTAACTTCAAAAAAATTAAGGTTAAAGCTATTGAGGGAAATTGGATAATTTAAATTGGGTGTCAATAAATATGTTATTTTACATAAAGTCATGTTCTGCATTCTGCTCATGCTTCATGTTCAAATGTGCCTTAGGCTTATTCAATGGTTCCTTAACTTCTTATTTCAAAATATTTTATTGGGCCTCCCTGGTGGCACAAGGGGCTAAGCACAGTACTATGAAGCTATTCGCAGCCTCTGCAGCATAAATTTGATACCGGCCAGCCAGGGAGCAACCCACATGGCACAGCAGACCTCTCCTGACTTGCTCTCAGCTCCCCTCAACAGTGTACTTCAGTCAATCTGTCTGTTCTGTTCCCCACTCTGTCTCTGGTGAATCCTCTCACCCCCCATACCGCTGGCCTGTACCCCAGTTCTTGTATGCATAAATAAATAAATCTTTAAAAAATATATTATTGAGCATCTGTTGTGTATCAGATTGGTTTGCAGACATTGAAAGCCTAGCAGCAAACGTGACAGCAAAAGTCTCTGCTCTAATGCACACACATAACAAACATAAATAAATAATTAGCTCATGGTGATAAATGCTAAGGAGAATAATGAAACAAGATGATCTGATAGGCTCTGGTATATAATTTTTAAACAGCTATTCAGGGAAGGCCTCTCTATGGGAGTGACATTTAAGATGTCACCTGGTGAACAATATCAAACAGTGGCCTGGAGTCTGAGAAAGACGTTATAGTAATTAAGATGAAGGTAGTATTTACCCAAAGGACACAGAAATATTAATTCCAAAGAGCACCTGCACCCCTATGTTTATAGAAGCACTATTTACAATAGCTAAGCTTTGGAAACAACCCAAATGCCCCAAAATAGATGACTGGATCAAGAAGATGTGGTACATATACACCATGGAATATTACTCAGCAATCAAATATTACTCATCCATGTTGTTGCAGCAATATGGATGGAGCTAGAAGGGATCATGCTCAGCGAAATAAGCCAGAAAGAAAAAGAAAAATACCGGATGGTCTCACTCATAGCAGAAATCTAGAAAACCTAAATAAGGGACCAGCAAAAGAATAACTATAAGAAAGAGAAAATCAAAATTGACAAACAACTATGAACCAGAGACACACCATGAGGAGGGGAAGGAGGGATTGGGGTCAAAATAAGGGGGGTGCAATTGTATGGGGAATATAAAAATAAAATTTTTTTAAAAAGATGAAGGTGGTGATGATTAGATTAGAAGCTATTACACAATAGAAAGAGAATCAATAGGACTTATTGATGGACTGGATGGAAGGTGTAAAGGAAAGAAAGAGAGGGATAGAGCATGACTCTTGCAGCCTTTGGCTTGATTGGGTTGCAGTACCATTTACAGAAGTAGAGCAGGATGGGAGGAGTAAGGTGGGGAAAGAAGAATCAGGAGTCCAGATTTGGAAAGATTAAGTTTGAGTTGCCTATGGAACGCAAGTGGAGATGTCAAGTAGATAGTTGTATGCATGAGGGCAAAACTCAATATTTGGGGGAACTTTTTTGGCCTTTAGATAATATTTAAGAGTATGGGCTTGGTGAAAGTATTTAGGGAAAAGATTACTATTAGAAAAGAGAAAAGGTTCTAAGAGTATTTAAAAAATTTTAGCTACTTATCACTCATAACAAAACCTTATGATAATAACATATAACCCTTGTAGAATTAATGACATTAAAATGAATTGATAGGAAATTTTTACAAAGTACTATGCACACAAAACGTACTCAGCAAATACATTGATGTTTTCATTTTACACACAGAGCCTAATAGGATGCTTTGTGATAGGCACTAAAAAACATGGTTCAAATGAATGCACAAAAGATCAGATATTAACTTTGAAGCACTGGAACTCTTCTTTGGGGAGACTTTCATTTCATACAGAAAATAAACTAGCCATTAAAAGTGCTGATGGATATATAAGAACCATGCATTACACAGGAGACTAGCGTATTATAGTCAGACTTCTTTTTGGTCCCCATTTATGTATATACCAAAGAACATGAGAAAGTAAAAATTTCCTAGTCAAAAGTCCTAGGGTTAGTGTGTTTCTTTTCCTTGTGCTAATCTGATATTCTTGGACCTTAGAAGAAATCTTTGTGGGCCAAATGAATTTGATGATAAGTCACGGTCCATTAATCATTCTCTCTCTCTCCATCTATCTACTTCTGATCAAAGACAGGGCTTCCCTGGTGGAGAGTTTATTTCAGCTCATCTCCTATTTCCAGTTGACTAGTACTCTCAGCATTTGTATGCTCATTGTCTGGAGAGAAGAGATCTAAAGAATCCATCAGCACTTTTAATGGCTAGTTTCTTTTCTCCATTAAATCAAATAGTCTCCCTGAAGAACGGTTCTAATGCTTCAATATTAATATCCACTATTTGTTCAAAATTCTATACTTCCTGTAGAGCCAGCAGACAGATTGGATGCATGCCCACTTAGTAGTACAAATGGGAAGGAAGGGAAGAACTTCTGGGCTAATGGTTATATTTGCTTTATTAAGATACAGCTGAACCTTTGGGTGGATTGTTGTCAGAAAGAACAACCTGGCATCAATTACACAGAAGCAAAAATCATTATATTAAGTAGTCATTGTCTAATTTTTAAATGGACTCTATTAAATAAGCCCAGATAAAAGCTTGGTTCATTCAGCTACTTGGTACATTATGGATAAATCATCCAGGCAGACCCAAGATAATGTAGTTTTGCTTGCAAAGAATTGCTAGTAAGAGCTATGTGAAGGTTTTTTTTTTTTTTTTTTTTTTTTTTTTTTTGTGGTTAATGTTACCTATTGGTAAAGTATTAACTCAGGGGTTTTATTGTGGGGAAGGGTCAAAATAATTCCTTTATGTTTTAGGGTGTCAAATTATGTAGTTTCAGTCAAATACTTGGCCATATGCTCAAACGGTTTCAAACTTCTTTGTTACTCATTGAGAAACATCTTGGCCTATTTCCCCCTGCTAGCAGGGCAGCTTGCTTTTATGCCATTTCATTTGAACAAGAATGGAGGGTTAGCCATTACATTTTTCATCATACAATGTTAAGTCAATCCTCTTTATGTCTCCGCTCTAAAGTGTTTGGATTTCTCTCCAATCAATGATACAAGATGTTCGCCTCATAGATAGTCAGCAAAGATTTTAGCTATTAAATTTTGCCATTCAGAATATAGTACTTGTTTTGGTTGTTAGCTAGCACATGAAAGAATCTAAATGGTATCCATTTCCTACTTACTTTCAGGCATTGCAATTAGTTATATCAACAGTCAGTAGCTAGATTGTATTAACTTTGCTTTATATTGGTTAATACCAGAAATGTACATTTAAAAACCTTCTCATATCTTATGCAAAGTAACAGGAAAGTCAGTTTATTAATTGATAACCATATAATAAATTCCTGCTTGAAATTAGTGTCAGAGAAATACTAGTCTCTTTGGATGACTCAGTGTGTTTTCTTTCTTGGAGAGAGAACTGTAAATCCAAATGGTTTTCTCTTTTTATCATGAATACTAGGAAACTAAGAATTTATTTGAGCAAGTTCTAATAGCTTAGATATCTTAAGATTTAAAAGTTTAAATTGGTTTCTTATCCATTTTCTAAGTATGTATAATACCATTTTATAGCTACAGTAGTCTTTAAAAGAAAAATAGTAGAAGTCACTGCCTCAAAGAGGCTTTACAAATCAGACCTGATTGATACAATGACAGGAGTAGTTGCCTATATTTCCTTTGACAAATTCTATTTTTATCTTTTTTGGTAGGGAGGAGGTATAAGGAAGGAGTTACATGTTTTTGCTTGTCAAAAAAATAGTTAAGTTGAAATGGAGAATAAAAATTTAGGTTCAGAAGTCCTCAGATCTTCTGACAATAGGCAAGTCTTTCACCATCTTCTGTTTCTACTTCTTTCCTCTGATCCACCCAACCCCATCTCTAGTCATTTCTTCGTAGTCTTCTCCAATCTGTGATAGTTTCTCCATCTTTTCTTGTTTTTCATGACCTTGACACTTTTGAAAAGTATTTGTCAGATACTTTATAGAATGTCTCTCAAATTGGTTTGACATGTTTCCTTATGAAAAGACTAAGGTCAAAATGAAGGCCAAGGGTTGTGAATTTTGGGGACTAGTGCCACAGAAGTGATACATCCTTCTTGTCACATCATATTGGCACAGAGTGTCAACAAGACTTATTACTGGTGTTGTTAACCTTGACCACTTGGGGAAGCTAGTGTCTGCCAGGTTTCTCAGCTACACAATTTTTTTTCTTTCTGTGCTCTATTGGATAGAAAATAGTGACTTTTTAAATCTACAAATAAAAGTTTTGAATACTCTGTGTATGTAATTGTATGTATTTGTTTGCACATAATTGTGTTTGATTAAGCTAATGAACATATCCATCATCTCATGAACTTATTGTGTGCATATAGGGTAAGAACATTAAAGATCTATGTATGGTCTGTACAAATTTCATGTATTCAATGCATAGAGGGGGAGCAAGGAAAAATATTCGTCCTTCCTGAAAATGGATTTATTACCACTGGGTAGCAGGTGTTTAATCCTTTGTGGGAGCACAAATGCAGCCTACAGAGAGGAGTTGGGTGGAGTGGAAGAGTAATAGATCAATTCTGATCTATGTTTGGTTTGCCTACTGGCAAAAGTGAAGCTGAACTTTTTGATGTGCTTCTCAGGAATGTCACTGCATTCTAGCGCAGGCTCGTAGTCCTTCCACAGGGTGATTGATGATAGAGAGTCAGCCAGCTCACTTAGGAGACCACATGGGATGCTTTTCTATATTTGCCACAAGAGGAATTTGATGGACCAGAGCTTCACCTTGTGGATTTAAGTTTGATTCTTACCATAAGGAGAAGACTCTCCTTAGGCTCACTTTAAGGACTCAATACCCCTCAGTTCCTGTACTAACTGTTCTCACACTGTCTCTTGATCTCTTTTCTTTTTTCTTTTGTGAACTTTCAGCCATCTCACTGCTGGTTCCTCATGTCCTCCTAGATGTTATTATTTATGCTCTCCTAGTAGCTCCAGGAGATTCCAAGTCTTTCCAAACAGGAACTGTAAAGAAGTGTTTTCAACTGGATAGTCTTATGTGTTTTTTATGCTGTTTTTTTCAACTTTTCCATATGTTTGAAAATTACCAAAATTTACTATTCAAAAAAATACACTTGTTGTTCTTTATCCTACAGTCAGAAACTTCAGCTATTGGCGATATTGCAAGGTCTACACTTGATCTGGATGAAAACAGAAAATATTGCAAACACTTTCTATACACAAAAAGGAAAATTTGCCCAGAAAAAAACTGTAGTTCAGGAGCAAAAGAGGAAGAGGGAGAGAGTAAAGGAGTTTCTGGAACTCAGGAATATCAAGATGGGAGGCAACACCAGATGATTTGCCAGTAATATATTAACTGCTCTTAAAATAAAGGACTCTTCACTATACAGGGCTATGTGGATTTACTGAAAAGAGCATGAAATCAGATCAGAAACCTGATTAAAATTCAGGTTTTGTTATACACTAAGCATGAGATTTTGGCTAAGACACTTGACCACTCTGATCTGTAGTCTCTTCATGTGTGAAATGCCAATCATCACCTTGTTATTTATGTAAAAATGCTGTCACTTGTAGTATAGCAAAATTGTGTACTGATAGGAAAATGCTCTAAATTGGTTACAATTATTAGAAGGTTTTGAGCAGTGGGGTTTAGAATAGCTTTCCATTGATTTGCAGAGTTATTTTCAACTTTCACTAGAGGCATTGGTTTTGAAACCTCTACAGGAGGTTTGAGGAAAATTTCCCTCTTACTGTCAATCAAGTTTTTAAAAGGCGTACTGTACATATTATCCAGTTGATTTAAAAAATAATCAATGAATATATTCATTATCTTTATTATCTTTTTCACGAAGGATTTTGTTGGAGGACATTCAATTTTACATTCTTGTATCTCTATATTTGGATAATGCATTTGTCTTGCCTTCCACGTTAAAAATGTGGTGAACTCATCAAATTGGCCCTTAGTATCAGACCCTCCCTATTTTTAGCATGTCTTTTTATTTCAGAAACTGGAAAGCTCCAAATTACATGCCCAAACACCTTTGCTGTTAATGTTCTGCATGTGAATTAGGTGTTAGCCACCCTTTAGAGTAAGATTTGCAGGTGTTGTTTTGGTGCTGCTGGCAAATACAGCTGTGGAAACTTTGTTTGTTTGTTTTTGTTTTTGTAGCAGTGTTCCAGTTTCCAATCCCTTGCTTTGTCAATGTTGTGAAGAGATTGGGACAGTGAAGTGGTGGTTTTGCAACTCCATCTGCCTAGTTGTGGCCACAAATGAGTTTGGCAATGTTATTTAGGGAGTCATCCTTGGATTCCCAACCCTTCTCCAGTTTATCCAAAGATGGAGAATGTCCCTAATTCCCCAGGCCAAATCCTTTTTTATCTAGAGTAGCTAGGTGATTGCAGCAATGGAAGCTTGATTGTTTTGTACACACCTTGTGGGCAGAAACCTTGTGATATAAAGAAAAGAACTTGTATGTTAGTAGAGGAAACAGACAATGAACAAATGATTATAAGATGGTGATTTAAAAAAAATGAAGCTGGAAAAGGGTCTGAGGAGTGCTGGAAGTGAATGTAGCTGTATTGCAATTTTATATACAGTGGCTATGGAAGGTGTGGCAGTGTAATAGGGTGAGGATAGAGGCGTGGGGTGGAGGGTGGAGGGTGATGGGGGTGTGTGTGTGTTGAAGAATTCACCAAAGACAGAGCGGAGAATATGAAAGGTGGATTTATTGAAGCACCTTCCAAGAGAGAGCAGGGGGTGAGAATGAAGAGATCTGCGCCATGGAAAGAAGGATTTGGGGCTCCCTTTTTATAGCCTGTTTTCCAGGGCTTTTCATGACTGGGGGGAGTGGGTCTCAGCCAGTTATCTGCTGGGACATCAGGTTTTGGTGGGACTTCCACACAGGGGGTGTCTTGCCTGATTCTATTTGCCCTGTTTTTCCATAATCCTGAGACTTCTCCATAGCCCCCTATTGGTCATGTGGACCCTTGGCCAGGTTCCCATGGCAACTCTATCAGTTTCTCTGTCTTATCTGTTTTGTGTCTCCCTGTACTGTTTAGCCGAGCAAAGTGCAGACTTAAGTTTTAACTCTATTAAATGATACCCCTGATACAGAAGTGAAGGACTTGTTTCTTTTTCTGTCCCAACAGATAAGCTCTCCCATTTCCTTTATTTACCCTCCAGACTTAACAAATTTTGTTTTCTTTCTTTCTCACACACTCTATCTCTCTATTTATTTATGCACACAAGAACTGGGGTACAACTGAGATGTTTGGGGGGGATGGTGAGAGGACTCACCAGAGACAGAGTGGGGAACAGAACAGGCAGATTGACCAAAGTACACTGCTGAGGGGAGCAGTGGGCAAGTTAGGAGAGGTCTGCTGCACCATGTGGGTAGCTCCCTGCCCGGGGATTGAACTTGTGCTGCAGAGGCTGTGGACAGCTTCATAGGTTGTGTTGTAACCCCTTGCGCCACCAGGGAGGGCCAACAAATTTTGTTTTCTTACATTTGGAGGGAAAAGAGCATCACTGGGAAGATAACATCTGAATTGCTGACCACTAGCTTACACTAAAGCAAGCTGGAGTCAACCAAAAACCTCCAGACACCCTTGTTACAAGGATGGACATGCTGACCCTTACCCACTCCCCCTTTTTACTCCCTTATAACACTGGGTAAATACCCCTGCCCTCTGCCGAAAAAAGCAGGACGGTGGTCTTTCAAACATGAATCTGCTGCCCTCTTAATTTTCGACAAATTAAACTATTTTCATTCTCCTCAAACTGTTTCCTTTTATTGGCTAAGAGAAACCAAGAGCTGCATTTGGTATCACCCTGACAGAAGGTCTTGCTGATAAGGCGACTTTGAGATCTGACTATTACGTCAATTGTGTGCAAGGCCCTGCCAGAGTTACTGTGTTAAAATGCAATTATCCAATTACTCCTTTACTAAGATAACTCCTTAAAGGCACGCTACCGTTTCCCAGCTCTGGGCAGTTATATTGTTTGCCCACAGCAAACATGGCGGAAGAAGCTTCAACACAACACATGGCCCCCAATAAAGATGGCTACAGCACTTCCTGTGCTTGCCCTCAACAAAGATGGCGACAACACTTCCTGTTCGGGGGTTTCGCCTTCAACAAAGATGGTGCTTATAGTACAGGTTTCCTAACAGCTGGAGTCTGGTTACATTTTTTTTTTTTTTTTTTTTTTTTTTTTAAAGATACGTGGGCAGACGTAAGTAAAAGGAAACTAGAAACTCTGTATCCATCTTTCTTTGAAGGCCCCGCGCCGTCCTGTCTGCAGCCTAGGCTTTGCGCGGCGCCCCCTGGCTCCCTAACTTGCTGTGGCGTTCGGGACTGGGCGGAGGTGGCGGTGGGGTGCTTGGTCCGCTCTCCCCTCAGGGCGCTCAGATTATTCCCACTACTCCTTTTTGGGCCGGTCAGGTTGCCTTATAGTCGCTTGTAATTTTTCCCTGAAAATTTTTTCCCGTTCCTGAAACGGCCGGGCTTCAGACGGCGAGGCGGGGAATAAAAAGTGCCAGGGGGGCTTTGTGCACACCCTCCTCACCTCCCAACTCTGTGAGCTTCCCAAACGGCCACAAGGAGGGATCGGGGTTGCCCGCCCGTGTTTATACTTTCTGTGGGTGTCTGGAAACCCCACCAGTCGTCCCTGCCATCCCTCCTCACCATTTATTTACCTTCATAGCCCACCACACAGCCGCTCTTCACATCCCTGGTGTACTTCTCTTGGAAATGTGCCTTCAAATCTGGTGTGGCTACTGACCAGGTCTGGTGCGGGGACATATTTTCTTTCACAGGAAACAAAACAAAACAAAACAAAAAAACCCCTAAACCCAGCAAATGTCCTGTGTCTTCCTGGCCACGACAGTGCTGTGGTTGAGATTCGGAATTCCTAAAGGGAAGGCATAGAGACGGTGACCATTTGCAAAGTTTATTGTAGACTGTGCTCCAACACTTAGGTTTTCCTGGAAGGTGTTGGTGTATACATCTTTTCTTTTAGAAAAAAAGTGCCTTTAATGTATGGTACCTGGTGGTTTCTGGCGCCCACCCCCACTCCTGACCAGGTTCTGCAAATGCTCCCAGTCAAAAGGGCACCTGCATGGCAGTGTTGGTGCTGGCATCTCTGATGAAGGCAAAGTTAACCTAACGCCATTATTTCTTCTCAAGTGCGGTAAAAGGAGAAGCAGTTCTGTAATCCTCCAATAAAAATTGCAGGGTCTCTGAAACTACTTTTTTCATACCTCTTTACCCCACAAAGAATTGAGTGCAAAACACAAGAAGAAGTGATTCATGTTCAATATTGTTTGTTATGTTCAGAAACATTCGAAGTTAATTGGCTTGCTTGCCAGCCATGTGTTAAACACCCTGGCCTGACAATCTGCTGAGGTTCAAAGATGTGCCTGACCTCAAGCAACTTACGTTGCAGGGATACTGTCTTTAGGGGCTCATTAGTCCTCCTGTAATAGAAACTCTCATTTTGTGTCTTCCCAGGGGGAAATGGAGGCTAGAGACAAACAAGTGCTTCGCTCCCTTCGCCTGGAGCTAGGTGCAGAGGTCCTGGTGGAGGGACTGGTTCTTCAGTATCTTTATCAGGAAGGGATCTTGACAGAAAACCATGTTCAAGAAATTAAAGCTCAAGCCACAGGCCTCCGGAAAACAATGCTGCTACTGGATATCCTACCTTCCAGGGGCCCTAAAGCATTTGACACATTCCTAGACTCCCTGCAGGAATTTCCCTGGGTCAGGGAGAAGCTGGAGAAAGCAAGGGAAGAAACTGTGACTGAGCTGCCTGCAGGTAGGCCTCAAAATGATCCTTTCAAATTGGCTCTAAAATTGTTGGAACTTTACTCTTTGGATTTGAAATTGGAGTTTTAAGCTGGGAGGGAATTGGAGGTGCCTGAAGGGAGTTTGAAGTGAAGGTATAATGGTGTTGGAGGGACGATTTGAGGAGGTAAAAGCAGGAAGTGCAGCAAAGAAGGAAGCATGGACCACTTATGATTGAGAGGTGAGGAGGAGCATAGAGAATACATTTAGAAAAGTTTCCAGGGAAAGCTGGCAAGTCACTTGGGAGCCAGGTCATATCTCTGCCCTTGGCATCAGGATGTATTTGGAAAGTGGATATGGGAAAGCAGGCATTGGGCCTACTGGCAAGTGATTCCTGCAGTGCCAGAGCTGCTGGCTGGGAAGGTCAGATTCATGAAGGAGGAGACCGCCTCTAGGAAGGCAGGCCTTGCACTGTTCCCCGGGGCTGTCCTACATGGCCAAGGAAATTATTTGGGGGGCTCATTTAATTTGTTCTTAAAAGTGATTCATTTAAAGTCTTCTTTTTAGTTTGGTTTTGTTCAGAGTGTTTACTTTTGTAAGGGCCTTAGTTTGGGAGAGGGTCTTTCTTTGATTTTAAGGAGAGTTGGAGGCTATGGAAAGATAAACATTCCTAGTGCTATTAGCCTGGCTTGCAGCAGGAAGAAGTGTGATACGAAGCACTTGTTCCCTCTTAACACCTCTCAGGGCTTTTAATTTTTACAAAGATAAAGGAGCAGAGAATTGAACTGGCAAAAAAAAAAAAAAAAAAAAAAAGGAAAAGTTGATTTGCAAAGTTTTTAACATTAGGAAATCAACATGCAAAATTTTTAACAGGAAATCAACATGACCTGAGGTTTTACAAAAGCAGTGATAGAACTACTCTAAGTCATGATTCCCAGGTTTTGTTGTTGTATGATTTATATATATATATATAAAAGATTTATTTACTTATGCTTACAAGAACTGGAATACAGGCCAGAGGTGTGTGTTTTGGGGGTGGAGGGGTTGAGAGGATTCATCAGAGACAGAGCGGGGAACAGAATAGGCACACTGACGGAAATACACTTTTGAGGGGAGCAGCAGGTGAGACAGGAGAGGTCTGCCACGCCATGTGGGTAACTCCTTGGCCAGGGATCGAACTCATGCTGCAGTGGCTGCAGATCGTTTCATAGGTTGCGTCTTAACCCCTTGCACCACCAGGGAGACCCCTGTAGTTGATTTATAAATGCCAGTATTTGCTAGTATTTATACTGATTAAAAAAACCCAAGTACCAGTAATGAAAGACCACTTTTGTTATTTTTGCCCCAATGAAAATCAGGAACCTTAGGACCTGATTTTTCCTAAACCACATCTGTTAAGTGGTTTAGGTCAATTCTTCCATGACCATTCTTCCATTAATTAATGCTATGTGTCTGACTATGTGATCATGATGAGAATCAGCTAACTTAGGGAGACTTGGTGAATTCCCAGGGGGAAAAAAGCAAAGCTATTTTTATTTCTTAGCATGGCCAAATTACAGGTAAATGTAGGCTTTAGACTTTTTGAAATACTGAAAACAGCTGGTATTTGAGACCATAGGGATTCTCAGGTTGGCTTGTCCTTACAAAATTAAATATCCCAGGTGTATGAGCAAAGCCAAACTAAAGTATTTAACACATTTCCACCGTTATTGAAAGCAAAACAGATAATATAGAATTGGGAAGATGTTGAAAGAAATATTAAGGTGTCCAGTGTCTTTTCCTGGTATTTGACTTAGAGGTTCCTCTTGGCAACACATAGTTGAATATAAAACAGGCCAACTGAAAGTCTGTTATTACTGAAATATTTAATTTCATTGTGGGTAATGTAAATCATACTGCTGTACGTTGTTCATAGAGGTGTGACCTCCTTTTTCATTTCTTCAGATTCAGAGAACAAGAAAAAATAAAGTGGTGAAAGTTACAGAAAAGTTGAGGGGAAAAAAAACATTTTTTAAATCGGCAGTTTAGTTAAGGTCACTCTATGACATTCAGTCCCCAGTGAACCCATCTATGATGATGGGCCCAGTATCATATGTGCGAGAGTATAGCTGTGTAATCAGCGATCTAGGTTTGTGTAATCACAGCAAAATTGCCTGATGACGTGTTTCTCAGAATATTTCCCATTCATGAGAGACACATGGATGTTGAGTGGGGGAAAAAAGGCCTATCTGTGTTGAACTTAGAAAAACAGCATTTTCCCCAAGATTTGCTGATTCTGTGGAAGTGGTCAAATGGAAAGATAGGTTGGCTGCTAAAAAATTAAGCTTTCTTAATTGTTTTACATTTTGAGGAGTAACATTGCTGCTGAAAAGAATATTCTATAGAAGGAATTTGACTTACATGTGTCCGTAATACTTTCCACTGTGTCAATTACATAAACTGGCTTTAAAATAGTTTTTGTAGATAATTGGACATGTTAAGATTACAAAATTGAAATTAGGTATAGAGAGTCGTGGTTTAGTACATACCTGCCTGCCCATCACTCAGTTAAAAAATAGTACCATTGTTCTTGAGGACCCCTGGATGCTCCTCCCCAATCCTAGTTTTTTTCAGTACCACTCACTGATAAATTTTGAATTTGGAGTTTATTATTCTCTTTTTCTCCTTGTAGTTTTCAGTCTCATAAAAATCACTTTTAAAATCCACATGTTTTAGAAAGTCCACTCGACTTTCAATTTTGTTAAGATTTATATGTGTGTGTGTATATGTGTGTGAGTGTGTGTGTGGGAGGTGGGGGAGAGGAATACAGGAAATAATATATTTTAAAGGAGTTGTTAATAGTCTTCTCTTGAGGCTGTAAAATTATATGAATTAATTTATTTGAGATCAGTATTTTAATTCTAAAACTAAACTGGGACTTAATTAATTGAAACCTAATTTCTTTTACCAAAATCCTGGAGAGAATATCAGAGTTGAAATGCCTTCCATTTAATGTTCCTGTAAAAAACACGATTGGATGCCAGGACCCCAGTGCTTCTCCAGTGTTGTAATAGAGTAATTTTAATAAGCTTTAAAACAGTCCATTTAAATTTTTATAAAGGCCTTTTGAATTTTGATATACTGAACATAGGAAAATGTGGTGCTTTATTTATGTATGTATATACATTAGCCTCTTCTGACGTTTAACTCATTTTGGTTATCATTATTTATTAATTTGTGTAGATTTGGTGGTCTCCTCTTAGGAGGCCTTGAGAATAAATAGAGAGGCATGGCCTTCTTTTTAGCCAAGAAGTCAGTCCTTCCTCCAAGAATGAATTGATTTTATTTTATTAAAAAGTTTTCTTGTTTTGATCTTCTCAGAAATTCTTGATTTTTTTCCTTTATTTTTGTTTTAAATTTTTGTGCTTTACTTGTAAATTCTGAGCTGCCTCAAAGGTTTTATTTAGTGAGTGATTGATCCTATTTTGTTGCTCTTTATATCCTGGGTGTAATTTTTTAGAGGTTTTTTTAGAGAAGTTATATCTTGACTTTCTTTACTGTTCCCTCAGAATCTGCTTGGATGACTGGTCTCCCTCTCTCTTTTTGAAAAAGCCCAAAGTGATAATGAACAATTGGTTTTGTGTTTTTCTCACCCATGTAGGACTCTTATGTTTTAAGACGAATAACTGGCAATAAAATGACTTAATCCAGCTCTGCACCATGGGAGGACTCTTCACAGTGTGTGCCTTACTGGCCAAGGTCACATAGTAGATTTTAATCACCTGGAAGTCTTCTCTGGGCTTCTGTCAGGTCATTTAAAAGATGAGAGTAGTGCTGAATCTGGGGGAAGAGACATGTGCCTGCCTGCCTGGCTTCCCGCTACTTGTGGGTCCTGCCTGCACTGACATACTCATTCCAATGCCTTAGCTAATCTGCATTAAGAAAGGTCTCACTCATAGCAGGAATCTAGAAAACTTAAATAAGGGACCAGGAAAAATAATAACTATAAGCAAGAAAATATCAAAATCAACAAATAACTATGAAGAAGAGACACTCTATGGGGGGTGGGGGGCGGGGAAAGGAGGGCTTAGGGTAAAAATAAGGGGGTTGTAATTGTATGGGGAATATAAAAATAAAATTTAAATTAACAAAAAAAAAAAAAGGAGGCTTGGGCCTCCCCTGGTGGTGCAGAGGCTGAGCGCTGGGCTGAGAGGCTGCCCGCAGCCTCTGCAGCGCCAGTTCGTTCTCTGGCCACTGGTGAGGGTCCCACCAAAAAAAAAAAAAAAGGAGGCTTATTGGCAACCCCATTCTCATCAGACAGTGGGACTTAGCATAAGTCAAGATGGGAACAACTCTTGGGGCTGCAGGACACCCTATTCCATCTTCCATGTTGGCTCTCCCTATAGGTCCAGTCTTTAAATCTTAAAAAAAAAAAAAAAAAGATTTTAGATGATATGTGGATGTGGGATTGAATCATGTGATATGAAACCTATTTCCTTTTCTTTTCTGTTTGAATCCTGATACTATCCAAATGAAAGCCTCTATTTGGTACCGTTATTTCTGTAACATCTATCCTGATGCTTGCCAAATCTTTTCATAGTGGGAAGAAACATTCCTCATGTTTAAAGAATTCTGTGGACATTAGTATTTTGCTAGAATTTAGTGATATTGCTTTTTTTTCCTCCTATCGTTTTAATGGTTTCCTTCCACTTATGGAGTGTAGCAAACTTCCTGTTTATGAAGGTCTTTTAAAAATGCAGTAAAATTGACTCAGTAAAAATGAGTCAACATAAAGAAAAATACTAGGAAAATAATAATGGTATGAAAATATGGCAAAAAGCTTTTATACTCAGGAAGAAGCTTTTTATATATTTTCTCATTTAAATAGAACTGTAGGAGTTTGGGGCAGGAGCCATTTCCTGGGTGACAGAGCCGAGAAGGCAGGTTCCAGCTGTAATTTAGACAGAAGATAGTGCCACGTTCAGGGTACTTTTCTGTTTTTCTCATTCCGTTTGTCCACAATGGCTGCGGACTGGTTACATTTATTAGCAGGATCGCCAGAATGACCTAGTTTTAAGTTTTCTAAATTATAAACACATTGATTTGCTGTTGTACCAAAGTCAGCATGATGGAGACTTATCCTGATCCTGTGTTTCCAGAATTTTAGATGGGAGGGTCTCATGGGTCATCTGATTTTTCTCTGAAAACAAAACAAAACAAAACAAAACAAAACAAAACAAAACAACCAAGATTTAGGGAAATTAAGCCGGCTAGTCCATGATTGCACAGCTGGTTGATGGGACTGGAATCCAGGCCTCCCGACTCTTGATTTAGAACTATTTCTGCTGTGCAGTCTTCTTGAAATGGCGTTATACTATGCTTCAGTGTTACTAATGGAAATAGATTTTTAAAAAGTTGTGCTAATGCTTTTTTTTTTCAAGGGCTGTGGAGGTATGCTGGGATGAGATTTTACTAAAATTTTTTATTTTAATTAATGGTAATTTTAATCATTTAAGAGCAAATTTTGATAGTTGAGTACTGTATCTTGTCAGAAGATTTTCTCCCCCTGCTTCTGCAAGACTGACATAAAGGAAGAGCAGAAGACTTTTATCAAGTATTTATGGGACTGATGAAATAATGCATCTGTTGGCAGCTAATTGCAGCTCTTTCTAGGAATGGCAAACCATGTGACATGGCTCTCCCCATAGGGGTGCCTCCATTTCACTGGAAAAAGTGGATTTAAAGTTTCTGCTCATAGAAATTGTCACTGTAACTTTTTTGCTCCCTTCTGTGGCTATTTGGGCCACTTGGCTATATCAGTCACACTTTGACCATCACAGTTGAGTTAGCTCAGATCCTGACTATAAAAAAATAAAACTACAGATACCCAGGCTTCATCCCAGGCCAATTCACAATTCATGCCAAAATCTGTGGAGGTGGTTTCTGGGCAGTGCTATTAAAGACACACGCAGTGTGTGAGGCATGTGCACACATGTAAGCATGGGCACTTGGCACTAGCACCTCACTAGTTATTTTCAAGTAGAACCATGGTTGAGAACCTTGAGATCTGACTGGCTGATTAGACGCATGACTCCTTTCTCACTTTTTGCTCCCTAAGTATGGGCCTTCTAAAGCTGTGTTCTTGCTTACCAGGTTGTTCTTGGTGCTGGGTGAGGGGAGACGGAAGAGTGTCAGCAATGGAGATGTAGAAGGATGTGTAGATTTGTTTTAAATTTGTAATTCACAAATGGTTTCAATTCTTTGAATTTCTTGAACATTGTTACTTATAAACATTCCAGAATCTCAGATCCCGTATAGGTGTGATACTGCTCTCAGCATTAAAGTCCATTAAGGGCCTCCCCAGTGGCGCAGTGGTTGAGCGCTGGGTTGCAAAGCTGCCTGCAGCCTCTGCAGCGCTGGTTCGATCCCCGGCTGCTCCCGGGCCACCAGAGGAGGGTCCCACATGGCGCGCAGACCTCTCCTGCCACCCGCTGCTCCCCTCAGCAGTGTACTTCGGTCCTTCTGCCTGCTCTGCTCCCCGCTCTGGCTCTGATGAATTCTCTCACCCTCCCGTGCTTCTGACTGTACCCAGTGCTTGTATAAATAAATAAATAAATAAATAAATAAATAAATAAATAAATAAATAAATGTTTAAAAAAAAAAGAAAGAAAAATCTTTAAAAAAAAATAAAGTCCATTAAAAGTCTTTAGGGATTTACAGACTAGATGTATATAGAACAGAATGGACTGGTGGGTTCTGAATTAGCTGATAGATTTGAATGTGTGGAGGAATTATCTTCATTGCCTGCCCACGTTGAGATGAATGAGAGACTGGAAGTGGTTTAGCCTATCTAACTGTGGGTTAGTCAGGACAGTTTGTCTATCTGCCCATAATTTTCGTTTGTAATTAAAATTAAATTTAGTCTTTTCTGTGTCTCACAAAGAACTTCAAATAACACCACTAAAATAATAGTCATAATATTTGTTGGGGGTTACCATATGCCAGGCACTGTTCTAGGTCCTTTACACTTATTAATTCATTTAATCCTGACAATAACTTGATGAGACAGGTTGATATTATTGTCCTTGTTGTGCAGACGAGAAAATGAAGTACAGAATCGTTGATTCACTTGCTTAAGATAGTAGAGCCAAATTTGAAGTCTAGGCACTTTGGCTTCAAAGCCTGTAAAAACTTTCTCAAAATGTGCTTTTTTCTCTTCTCTAATTCTGATAACCTCTGGCTGCCCCAAGCCCATCAAGGGGTTTTTCTGTCATTCCCTTTCCTGCCTATTATCAGAAGACTGATTTCCAGTTGGTTTCTTTCTGTCCCTCATCTCTCATTTTATCCTTTTTTTTTCCCCCCTAAAGGACGGGAAGGTTCTAGTGTAAGGCCATATGAGGTCAAGGAACAGAGGACCTTGATTGCTCCCGTCCAAACTTGCTACCTTGAGAGTAAAAAAGATTAAATATTCTTGGCTGTGATCAGGAGATGATTGGCGCGTTGGCTCCCTTGATATTGGAACCAGGTCCCAATTTGGCAGCTCTTAAATCAAGCCAGCTCAAGCCATCAGCTTCAATAACCAGCTTTTCTGGGAACATGGTTTCAGAGTTTAACCAAATGCTTAGCAAGGTAGCTTTTTTCTTTTTATGGGTATAGTTCAAACTTGTAGGCTGCTGTTGTAGCTAGCTGCAGGAATGTTTGCCTTTACTTAATTTTAATAGGCGGCTGTGTTTATACTTGTTCCTCAGTTTAAGCTGTAAGGAGTGTATGTATATGATTCTTTGGGGGACATTTTCCTGGGGAGGGGATAAAGAGGGAGGAGCAAAGAGTATAATGTACCTTTCCAAATTTTAATTAGGAAGGAAATGTAACTTCTAGAAGAAGTTTGGGCAGATTTTTGTCCTAGGCTTTGTTTTTATTAAACTTACAAGAGAAATCTTAACTTCTTGCAAGAAGTGCCAAGTTGACAATTCCTGGAAATGTTCATGTTCTATTTATGCTCAGCACCATAGCAGAGAGGGTGGTGACGCTGTTACCAAAATAATATTGCTGAGATGTAGTAAGTGGTAAACGAAGGCTTGTGGTTTTATAGCCTAAATATAAGACATTTCAAGCATCTCTCAGTTCTACCATTTGTCCACAAGGTATACAGGTGCTGATTGGTAATGGTGAAGTTCCTATGGAGAATTACAGAGTGGATTGAACACATCTGCTGGGACTCGTCCTGTTATTAGAACTAAAGAAGGTTAGGTAGAGCCAGATGGGACTTTAGAGACCCCCACTTTTCAGAGACTCCTCTACTTCCATCCAGAAATTAAGGATTGGATGGAAGTTTAACAGCATGTATGTGGGCACTTTGGTTCAAGCATTAGACTTCATGCCAACATAAGGAAAAATAGGGAATTTGCTAATATATACTGGCAGTTCACAGCTTTGAAGAGATTGTTAAATTTTCAGGACCCATTAAGGATAGGAATGAGGCAAACTGGGCATCTCTAGCCTTTGATAACTATCTTCAGTTGAATTTCTACATTTTACCTTCTCTCAAGGTTCAGTCTAAATTGGCCCAGTTTGACTCATCAACCCTTCCCTTAGGATATCAGTGTCACCTGAAGTGGGAAGCAATAGTTCCAAAATGAAGAGGTGAGAAGCTGGTAAAAATAAGACATGTCTGTGATGCTCTATCACTCCCAGTCTTTTTGTATGGAATAGGCTTCACTTCTATAGGCCTGGAAAGAAATGATAGCCCCTTAAGAAAGGAGCATATTTTGTGTCTTCTTAAACCAGCCAGGCACAAGTTGAAGGCCAGAGGTCCTAGGAAAAGAGAGCAGTTTTTGTAGCAAAATAGGTCTTCTCAAACTATTTCAAAGTCAGAAGATATTATGGTGGTGTGGGAAGGCAGAAAATGGATGGAAAATGTTGAAGTAGGGACCTCTCTGGTAGACTAGGGGTTAAGTCTCAGCACTGTCACCACCAAGGCCTGAGTTGATCCTCACCTGGGAGCTAACTCACATGGCACAGCAGACCTCTCCTGCTGCTCCCCTCAGCGGTGTATTCAGTAGATTGGCCACACCTCTGGCCTGCATCCCAGTTCTTGTATGCATAAATAAATAAAAAAAATTAAAAAAAAAAATGTTGAAGCAGAGAGGAGGTAAGAAAGAGAATTTGAATTGGGTTCTAACCTAAGGGCTTTATATATATATCGTCATAGATTTTGGGGGTAGGTACTATTTTTTATTTGCATTTTATGGATGAGGAGATATAGGTGGTAGATGGATTGCCCAAGGTCGCATAACTCAGTTAGTAGCAGAGCTGAGATTTGAACACTGACAGTCTAATTTTCCAGTCCATGCTATTAATTATTAGACTCTCCTGTCTCTAAGTCAACATTTCTTATCTATCATTGCTGGCTACTCTGCTAAGGCTCTGAGGTTATTGTTGTCATTGTTTATTGGTTGTTGTTGTTTGTTTATTTCTGCAGCTAGAGTGTAGTCTCTAGGTCAGAGGCTGGTTTTTTAAATCTCTGTATCTGCAGAACCTATCTTGCATTGTGTTATAGACACATTGGTCCTCACATGTTTATTGAATGAAAGAAGAAATGGCCACAAAGATGAAGGTAAAGACAAAGTCATACTTTTAGAGTTTAAATTGTAATTGGGGAAAGGTAGGGGCAATGAAATAGAATATAATATGGAATTCTGCTTATCTTTCGTTGTATAACAAGCTACCCCAAAATTTAGTGGCTTAAAATAACTGTCATTTATTTTACCCTTAAGTGTGCAATTTGGGCAAAGCTTGAGAGAGCTCATTTCTGCGTCGCCTGGTATCACTTAGGAAGGCTTCACTGAGGCTGGATGTAGGGTCCATTTTGAGATAGGTCACTAACATCTCTGGTAAGTTGGTGCTGCTTGTTGGCTGTTCTCTATAGAGGCCTCTCTGCAGGTGACTGGGGTTTCTTCATAGTATGGTGTTTGAGTTTCAAGAGGCAATTTCTTAAGGATTGGACCAGGATACTCTGTAGTGGTAATTTTTGTTGTATTCTTTTGCTTAAGCTGTCCCAAAGTCCAGATTCAGAGAGAGGCAATAGAGACCTCACATTTCCTTGGGGGTATATCAAATCATTTTGGGACCTCACAGCACTTACCAGATGTAGTATATTAAAAAACATGTATGTATACACATATAGATAATTGTATGTATACTTAGATTTGTTACAATAAGTGGGAAGTTAGCTGCCACACATGAAAGTGACTTCATAACCAGTGTTTATTAGTTTGATAAAAAGGACATTTTAAAAAAGTGAGCATAGCTCTATCTTTTGTCTGACTATGAAAGCACACCATATTTATTGCTTTTTAACAAAGGATCTAGAAAGGTATTGAGAAAATGGAAGTCATCCATATTCTTATTATCCCACGACAATAGTGGTTAAGGATAAATGAATAATAAAATGTAGTATATGGGTTTTTACCACAGGAATTCTGCTTAAGCGCTTTCTTTTTTGAACTCCAAAGTCCAGGAAGTTATTATTGACACTAACACTTAAATCCAGAATTTCTTATGTGATGCCAAATAAAGAAGAAACTTCAGATTATGTGTATGAATATATATATATATATATATATATATATATATATATATGCCTGTTTCTTTTTCCTTCAGAGAGTAAAACTTCCTGAGGTAACTTGAAGTAGTCTTTTCAAGTTATTACCCTTGACTAGTTGCTATTTCAATTAGCAGAGGGTGGTGGTGGGGAGCATTGGACTTAAATGACCTTCTCCAAATGACTCTTAAGGAACTATGAGGAGTATTTTTTGCTCTGCAGTTTAAAGTATTTTTTCTGTTTATCTTTCCATGAATATTCTATTTCAAAGAGTTTCACTGGATTGTTATGTAACCTGATTTTTTTCAATGTCTCCTGTTTTAAAGCTTTTAAATATTGTGATTCTAAATCATTTCTCTTCATTGTTTTCCCCAGACTGTTAGACTACAGGTGATTAAGCCTTTATCTGTCCATTTTCAAATATATTTATATCCTTCCAATAGTAGATTTGCAAATATGTGAGTGTTCTTGATAGTGAATTTGATTTTATTCCCCTTATCCTTGGAAAGACATTTTGAATGACGTTTCCCCCCACTAAATCAGAGCGTGTTTCAAAGGAGCTGTTAAAATCTCTGGCAAAATAATCATATCCCACCCACCCTCCACCCCTTATTACCAAGGTAAACACCATAAACCATAAACCTCCCAAGCAGGAGGGGCTGTATAAATCAGTGGAAAAATGAGAGGCTCCAAACCTTTGCTTCTTGCATCATTTCAGCATGTTTATTGAATGTCTGCTGTGTGCTGGAGATTGTTGAACAGGTACGGATAAGGTAGAGAACAGGTAAGGTGTGACCCTGCCCTCAAGGTCCTCCCATTAAATGAGATGACACATGTAAAGAGCTTCCAACAGAGCTTGACATGTATGAACCATTCAGTGAATGTTAGATGCTGTTGCTGTTTTTATTGTAAGACGTAGCTGATGAGTTATGACTCAGAGAGATAAGGGAAAGTGACAGCAATGGTTCTGCTTGGTCGTGGAAAGGTGGAACTGGGGAGGGCTCTAATAATCGTGTGTTTGCTGTCATTGAGTGCTGTGCTAAGAAACAGTTCACTGGGAAGACAAAATGGGAAGGGTGTTGTAGGCAGAAGTAACAGAAAGTGCAAAGGCCTGGAGGCGATGGTTATATATTATGTGTGCCTGCTGCTTGATTGGCTGGCATGGAGGGGTGAAGGCCAGGGGCTGGGATGGGATTGGGTGGGATGGGAATTGGTTGTACAGGCCCAGGACTGATCAACAGGGTCTTTGAGTGCCATGGAAAAGTCCAACAGGTGATGTAGCCCAACTGCTACATTTTGAGAAAGGGCTTGATGGGAATAGACTTGCCTATGGAAGGCTCAGTCTAGTGGTATCTGTATGAGAGACTGGCATTACCTTTATCAAAAGTTTGAGCTAGATACTAATATTGTTTGTTCAGATGAGGAATCTGAGTCGTTATGCATTTCCTTCTGTGAAAATGCTCTGTAGGCCTCTAGAGAAATGAACCTAGGCTCAGGATAAAGTCCTGCCTCTACCTTTATCTATGGTGTGACCTCAGGTGGGTGATGTGGGGCTTTTTCCTTTAAATTTTAATCTCCTCTTGTGTAAAACAGAACTGCCTCTTATGCCTCTCCGAGAGTAGCTTTTAAGATAAACTGAATCTATGTGAACAAAATTTTTAAAACATGAAATACTGCATAAGTGTAGGAAGTATTTTATACGTAGTCAATAAATGCTATGTTTCCCCCTTGCCTCATCTCTTAACTTTCCTCTAGGTTCATGCCCAGAGGTTTGGAAGGTCAAAATGAGAGCCTCCCCTATACCCCCACCCCAAGCTTCTGCCATTTTTGTTGCTGTGCCTCATGTTGTCTAACACTCCCCCTCTCTTCAGTCCCAGAAGACGACTCAGGCAGCTTCTATTTCCTTGGATCTTTGTGAATATCCTGCTTCGCTTTATAACTTGTGGTCATTTGACTTCTGCCCTTTGCAGCTGTTTTTTTAGACCCTTGGTGAAGTCATCACTTGCAATCTTGCCAGCATCTGCCATTGGCCACTCTCTCTTTCACTCTGGATGTTGCCTTCTTCCCTGGTCATATTTTTACTCCATTGCTCCATCTGCTGTTTTTCAGCTTCTTACATCGCTTGCCTTTTAAATGCTTATCTTCTCATGAGTTATGCTAAATCCTTCTTGTCCTCTCATTGGCACATTCTCCTTGCTGGTTCCATCTACACTCCTCGCTGAATGACCATCTCAGTGCTAACTGCTTCTAGTCTCTATCTCCAACCCAAGTAGATCGCTCCACTCTGGTCCTCTGTCCCTTTACTCAGCATGACCAAAATAGAAACCCTCGTCTCTAACATCAGACCTCCTCCAATTCAATGATATATTTGTTTTTTTCCAGGTCAAATTGTAGATTCTTATATATTCTTCTACCTATATATTCAGAAGAAACTTCTTTTTTTTAAGTCTTCAACCTAGATATCACCTCTTTCTTGAAGCTTTGTGTGATTTCTTTATGGCTGACTGAGAAAGACTTCTGTGTTCCCAAAGCACCAAGGACAGATTTCTTTATGGTGCATCCATACTAAATTAGAATTTTGTCCTCAAGTACACTATGAGTTCACTGAGGGTAAGAACTTAGTTGTTGATCCTTATGTATTCAGAACCTTATGTATGCAGCACATTGCCAGATAAAATTGCTTGAATGAATGAATCTGTGGTAGCTTTATTTGCTCCCCTCACCTTCCTCTTAATCTCCAAAAACTTTCACTATTTGTAGGAGTTAGCTAGAGTTGCCATAATAAAGTACAACAGACCAGGAGGCTTAAACAACAAAGATATATTTTTTCATAGTTCTGGAGGTTGGAAGTCTCCATGATCAAGAAGGTGTTAACAGATTAGGTTTCTTCTAAGGCTCCTTGGCTTATGGATGTCCCCCCTCCTGCTGCTTTTTCTTATGGTTGTCCCTTTTGGGGTGCATATTCCTGGTGCCTTTTCATGGGTTTTAATCTCCTCTTTGAGGGGCTAGGGCTACCTTAAAGCCTTGTTTTAATTTAATTACTTCTTTAAAGGCCATTTGTCCAAATAAGTCACTTTCCAAGGAACTGGGATTAGGGCTTTGACAAGGGAATTTTGGGTAGGCGCAATTCAGCCTCTAATGCTACTATCACTATTCTTTAAACTTCATCTTGATTTTCAGCTTTTTCTGGCTAGCCAGCAGTTAATAATAACTCTTAGTTCTTGGCTCTCCATGAAAGTGATTCTTTGACATTTCTTTGTGATTACTATTTAGTGTTTGCTGAATGCCAGCTTCTAGCTATTTATTTTTAACCAACTTTAAAAGAGTTTGTTCTGGTTCCTGTGCAAAGCAATTTCTAACCTGTCTGTCTGTTTTGTTATTAATTCAGTTTATCAACATTTTTGGTAGCTGTTGTAATAGACTCCCACATGGAAAGGTGTTCCTTACCTTCCTCATTGTTGAAGATTTCAGTCATGGAGGTACATGTTAGGTGTAGGAGCAGATATAACAGTCAGAACATGTGAAGCTCAGCTCTGTGCACGGTCAAGTCATTTTAAAGTTGAGGGAACTTCTAAGACTGAAGATTTGAGACTTTTCAGGTTGGCCCCTTTGAATTGATATTCCTAGGAACACAGCATAAAACAAAGCAAAATGAAAACCACTCCTTCCAACACACGTCTAACTCGAGAACTGTCAATGCCCGCTAACAAAATAATTTTGTGCACATAGTAGCTTTGATTCTTAAATTCTGCCTCTTCTATTAATCTGCATTTTTATGATTGCAGCTTTCTTACAGTTTAATCTACACTTCATCCCCTGGGCTTGTCTTTAGCTGATCTCCCTTCTGGCCCTGCATTTCCCGCAAATGCCCTTAAGGCTTGACCTCCAACTTCTCTTTTTAATACTCTCTCCAGCTTTCACCTTTTTGCTTGGGTTTCTCTTCTTTCTTCACTCCTTCCTCCCCAGACTTTTTCTTTTAGAAATAAGCTGAACAGTTTCTAAGCTAATTTTGATTTTCTGTTGCCTTTGGTGTACAGCAGGGGTTGGTAGACTAGATAGCATGGGACCAAAACCTTGGGTCAAACTGGGTCTACTGCCTGTTTTTGTGTTGTCCGTGAAGTAAGAATGGTATTTACATTTTTAGTGGGTTGAAACAAAAATAAAACAAAAGGAGAATAATATTTCATGATGTGAAAATTACATGAAATTCAAATTCAGTGTATATAAATAAAGTTTTTTGGGATCCCAGCCATATTAATTTGTTCACATGTCTCTGACTGCTCTCACAACCCTGGCAGAATCTAGTAGCTGCAATAAAGACCTTATGAGCCACAGAACCTAAAAAATATTTGCTATCTGGGCCTTTACAGAGAATGTCTGCCCCCTTTTCACAAAAAGAGTAAAAGAGAGAAAGGACAGAAAATAACTTTCAGGGCAGGCATCAGCTGTTTATCTTTCTTTTCTCAGTACTTAACAGAGTGCTGGATTAAAGCTAAAATTGTTTTGAGAGTCAAAACTGGAGAGGCCTTTCCTTAGGGCAGACTTTTCCTATGAAAGTATGTCATTATCTTTGCCATTTCTTTTGAATTAAACTTTGCCAGAAGAGATTTACCATACCAGGGCCATTGAACCTTTTCTTTCGTTTCTAAAATTGTACATATGAGAAAAAGAATTAAGTAAACCAAACAGATAAAAATCCTTTGTACTGTGCACATTCACACGAGGATTTAATTTCAGCTTATCCTGTATACTTACTCATGGTTTAGTCTCAAGATTTTTAAGTATTGGGGCGATGAGATGTTAGCATTTGAGTACTAACCGCAAAAAAAGTTAAGCAAGGTTTGCTGTCATGAAGCATTTGTCTTTGGTTTCCCATCCATTAGGTATTTTGTGTGCTCTTTACAACCCCACATCTTGTCTTTGTTTTCATTCCTTTGAAGAAAATTTTTTATCATTGAGACTCAAACCTCCTGACAAGAAGTGCCAAGCAAAGGTAAGGATTGCTTCCCATTCCCCCAGATAGCCATTGTGCTGTTTATGTCTATTATTCAGAATTGCGGCTGTATTAGGTTTCTCAATCCCCCAAGGCACTTGTTAACAGTACATTCCAAGTGCTCACAGAGTGCTGTGGGCTCTAAAAAGCATCCAAAGGATTAGATCGGAAATGGAAGTTAGAAGCCCTTGTTCATCAAGGAGCTTGTAGTTTATATGGCAAGAAAGGACTGACATGCATGTGCATTTCTAAACATTTAACAGCAGCCTACAAAGAAATACCACTGAATGGTGTTCCACCGGAGCACTCAACATGAAGGAATAATAGTGGAGATAAAGCTTGGGAGCCCTTTTAGATTGACTGTGGGTTTTCAGGAATGTAGTTATTATTTACTTGGGAAGAAGTTGGTTTAGTCAGAGTAGACTCTGAGTCCTTTCTCCTAGACATCTTCTAGGGAACAGTAAATCCATCATGTTACAAGTGGAATGAGTTTCCCCCACTAAATCAAGCTTCTCCTCTTGCTTTCTGTGTTCTTATCGATGTTGTATTGTTTTTTGAGTTATGCACTTTTGCAAAGTAGGTACTGCTATGGGAAGGACAGCAAGTAAATTATTTGGCTTAAATGAAGAATGATGAAAGAGAGAGAGAGAGAGAGAGAGAGAGCGCTATACCTGTAAAAGAGCAGGGATGAGTTGATGAGTTGATAGAAGCTCTTAATGTCTAGGTATGGAATTTGGGCTTGATAGGGGAGGAAGAGACATCAGTCCAACTACCATCTTCTAGGTGGGTACTGAGTTCATTAACTGTCTCAGGTCTGCTGGGTTTCCCAAGATCCTAGTTGACATTTAATTTCCATCTTTTTTTTTAATTTTTTTTTTTTTTAAGATTTACTTATTTATACAAGCACTGGGGTACAGGCCAGAGGTGCAAGAGGGTGAGAGGATTCACCAGAGACAGAGCAGGGAGCAGAACAGGCAGATGGACCAAAAGCACTGCTGAGGGGAGCAGCGGGCGAGACAAGAGAGGTCTGCCACATCATGTGGGTATCTCCCTGGCTGGCTGTGACTCGAACCCACGCTGTAGAGGCTGCGGACAGCTTCACAGCACTGAGCTCAACCCGCTGCGCCACCGGGGAGGCCCTGCTTTTGAATTTTAATGCACACTGATTTTGAAATTATTTTGAGCCTGACAAAACTGGAAATTATTTAATCTGGAAACTTAACTTTGAAATTTAAAAGCCTTCTGGATTTGGAAGTAAAAGATCAGGTTATAATTCCAGCTCTCCAACTGGAGAAGAAAATGAGGGAGCTGACCCAAACAGAAATCTCTATTATCCTTTGTTCCAGCCCCAAACCTGGGAATCATTCTTGCTTTCATTGTTTGCCACAGCTTCCCTCCTTCCCAACATCTGTACCATTAGCACATCATCTAAAACCATCCCCAGATCCATCTATTGCCCTTGCCAGGTTAACTGTAAGAACAGTACTCCCTCCACAACCCACACCTCCTCCCTCTACCACCCACTTTCCACACAGTAGCCAAACCATGGTTTCAAAATACAATGCGGGTGTAGGAGGATGTACAGTGAGCAGGCTACTTTCCCAGAGCAGCTCACTTGCAGGCTCTGAACTGTTTGAATCCCCTCGTCAGGGTAAAATGGCCTGCCCATTTCTAGAAGCTTGTGTTTCCATAATGGGACTTCTTTGTACAAATGAAAGGATGTTCTTCGGGAGAGAACTATCCGCAACTGTTTTCTATTCTGGTAACATCTCACTGAGTGTAATTTCAGAAATTCCTATTTCATGCAATTATTGCTTAGCAATTGGATCTTTTATCCTTATGATAGAATTGTATATCTCATTTCCATTTTAAGCCCCACCCATGTTTTTTAAAGTAGTATAATAAATTGTCTTCTTGCCTGCAGGATGACTGAGTGAAAATACGTATAATTTGCCTAATAGCATAATTCTGTGGCCTGCAGTTTCTAAATGGGTGCTCTAGCTTTTGCACTGGATAAATTTCAAGTGACTTTTGTTGGCCTGCAATTTTATTAGTAAGAGTGATTCAGGATACTCCTTCAAAGTCCCCTAGTCTGGCTTCCTCATGTACTATGAGTCAAATCTCTGGGCAGAGCAGTTACTGGACATAGGACAAAGGTTGCGTTGTATGTAATGGTCATTTTTATAATTAACTGGCAGAGACACCCTTCTGTGAATTGTGATGTTATGTGATGATTCTTTTTTTAAATGAAAAAATCTATTTCTGAATAACAAACCACTTCAAAGCTTGGCAGATTAAAACAACTTTTATTTTTGGCTAAGGAACTCAGGAAGCACTCCGCTGAGTATTTTGTCTCTGATCCACGTCCTATCAGTCGAGGCAGTCAGGGCTGGAAGATCCTTTTCTAAGATGGCTTCCTCACTTGCATGTCTGGTACCTGGGCTGGAACAGTTTATTCTGGCTCTTGGCAGGGTGCTCAGCAGGACGCTCAGACTGTTGGTCTGAGCACTGACACATGTTCTCTCCATGTGCTTGGGTGCCTCACAGCACGGCAGCAAGGTTTCCAGAAGGAGCATACCTGAAAGATCTACGTAAAACTTTAACATTCAGAGCTTCATATGACAGATCTTGTCAGCCCCAGAACAGCAATACTCAAGTAAGTTGTTAAGACCAACCCAGATTCTAGGCAAGGGGCATTGTCCTCCATCTTTCATCAGAGAGGAAGCAAAGAATTTGAGGTCATCTGTACTGGCTGGGGATAGGATCACCAGTGTAGCATTTATCTCATAGCAATTGATGCCTCTCTTGAGGTTCCAGTGGCTTAAAATACAATTACTAGTAAGTAGTTCCTTGTAAGAGGATGCCTTTTCAACTGCTACATTTTTCATTTAAACAAAAACTCTGATGTACTTCATCCCAGTCATTTGATAGATGGAAATCCTAAAAGTAGCATTTATATGACATCAAAATCTATACATATAATCTCAAAATATCTCCAATCTCAAAATAGCTCCAAAGCTATCAGTCGTCTGAGTCATTGTGCGAACTAGTTTGTTGAAAGAGTTTGAAAGAATTATAGATCTTACAGCTGGAAAGGACTCTTAAGGGATTATGTCATCATCTCCTTCTAAGAGGATTTACTAAACACCTTAGGTGCCAGACCCTTGGAATGTAGAGGAGAATATGGCAGAATTCTTGCCCTTGAGATGTAGTTACGAAAATAGGATGGATGTATAAGGTGAGTAGAAATCCATGCATATAGAGTGAGAGGCAAATAAAAGTACAGGTGATGTGTGCACAAGAATAGGTGATCTTAGCAGAGGCTGTTGGGCCCGTGGCTTGCTTCCTCATTTTAGTCCTATCTCTTGTCCAGTGTGCTCTCCTCAAGCCTTCTCTGGCCACCTGCCCTATCTACTTTCTACCTCTCATCACTGTTTATCATCACAAAGGCAAGACCATTGTCTGCCTTGCTCATTACTGTATGCTCAGTACATAGAATAGTGCCAGGCAAATAACCAGTGTTAAATTAAAAAATAGTTTAATGAGGGCCTCCCCGGTGGCGCAGTGGTTGAGCGCTGGGTTGCGAAGCTCCTCGCAGCCTCTGCGGCGACAGTTCGATCCCCGGCTGCTCCCCGGCCACCAGAGGAGGGTCCCACATGGCGTGCAGACCTCTCCTGCCACCCGCTGCTCCCCTCAGCAGTGTACTTCGGTCCTTCTGCCTGCTCTGCTCCCAGCTCTGGCTCTGGTGAATTCTCTCACCCTCCCGCGCTTCTGACTGTACCCAGTGCATGTGTAAACAAAACGAAACAAACAAATAAATAAACAAAATAAATAAATAAATAAATGCCTCTTTGAATAAAAAGATTTAAAAAAATAGTTTAATGAATAGATGAGTAAGTGAATGTAGAATCTTGAAACAGGAAGGATTTAGCGGAGGGAAGATATTGCTGGCTGGCTGTAGAGTAAAAGAGAAGCACATGTGTACATGACATAATCATACATCATCTGTTTCAACACCTGACTTATGTTACGACACTGGGTCCTTCAAACCACCCTTTTTGTAGCTTCGTGCGATAAGCACTGTAATAGCTTGTGCAAGGAATGATTTATTTGGACTAGAAAGACTGAGTCATGCATGCTTTCAGTTGGAGAACTTGCCACTCCTGAGATATACTCTGTACTATACCACATCTTTGTCTTTGCTCCTCTTTTATATTTCTATCCAGAATATCCTTTTTGTCTTGACTGAAATTCCACATGAGTGACCTCTTTCTTCTATGACAACCACATTAGCATATTCTGCTTCTACTGGAAGTACATGTGTGCATGTATTTTTTTCACCTGATTATTAGCTTTTAGAGAGCAGAGCACAGGTATAATTCATCTTTTATTTAGATATATAGTATAAAAGATATTCTTAATAAAATATGTTAAATTTAAGTGACAGTGAAAATCAGAATACTTCAGCTTCTCATGTAAAATGAAAACAAATGCCTAGAAATCAGAACAGGCAATGCTAAAGTCCCGAGGATGCAAAACACTAATGAAGTATTTTCATCAATGGGTTTTTCTGGTTGGTTTGATCTCTTTAGCTTCCTTAGACTGCATTTATAATTTACAAAGGGACTATAGAATTATCCATTTTTATTTCTGTTACCTGTTGCTGCATATTATACTGCCCCAAAACTCAGTGGCTTAAAACAAAAACAATTTATTACTTCTTACAATTTTGTGGGTTGGCTAGACTCAGCTGAGTGGTTCTGCTCCATGTGGTATTGACTAGTGTGGCTAACATAGCAGATGCTTTCCATTTCAGACCTCCGCTGGGACTGGAATGTCCAAGAAAGCTTCACTCACATGTCTCATGTTGGCCACAGTAGAGTGGAGCACCTTCGCTCTCCATTGTAAGACTTCATTTCCGCCAGCGTCTAGAGCAGTTTCTTTATGAAATAGTGGCTGGATTACAAGTGTGTGAATGTGGAAGCTGCCACTTCTCAAGAGGCCTAGATCTGGAACAGGCTTAGCATGATTTCTACCATACTATACTGTTGGTCAAAGGGAGTCACCACGTGAGCCCAAACTCAAAAGGAGGGGAAATAAGTTCCACCTCTTGCAGGGATGGCTGGCGGACACATATAGGGTTGGTGGGAATTAGTGATGTTTGTAAGCAGTCCACCTTGGCATACCTTGATTTTCATTAGTATTACCTTTTCAAGGAGAGGTAAAACATAATTAGTAGAGTCCCAGGCCTTTGAGTATTGTTTGAATGTTTTGGTTTTGAGTTGTGAATTATAAGTAGAGAGAAGCACTATGAACATTATGAGTTTAGGGCAGTGCTAAAGATGATCACAAACTGTGTTGTCATTGTTTTCTGCTTAACTTGCCATTTATACCATGTTGTGCATGTTCCCCTGGTTTGACTGGAGGTTGGAGTAAGTCTAGAGTGGACCTAGACTTTTCTCTGGATTTCAGTGTAACCTAGAACAAATGAGTCCATCAGCAGGACAGGTAAGCTCAGGCCAAGAAAGCAAGAGGAAACAAGTCCATTGACTGCAGAGGGAAGCTAGAACATTCAGGTTTTATTAGGCTCCCCTCTTTATCCTAGCTGGCTTACTCTGATTCCATTCTTACCTCCTACAATTCTTTTCCCATATAGCACCCATTGGGATCTCTAGAAAATCAGATCATGTCTATCCCCAACTAAAAATACCCCAATAAGTTTCCATTGCACAAGTAATAATATACAAACCATTTATCATAAATTGGCTCCTATTCACACCTCTTCAATTTCACTTCCTATCAGTATTTTATATATTCCTGTTCCTGTAGCTCCTGAGGTTCATCCTTCTAGGTTCATCCTGTCTGCAGGTCTTTCCCTCTCTCTGGGGCACTCTGCCCTCAAATCTTTATGTGACTGTTTCTTCATTCAAGATCCAGCCCAGATTACTTCAGAGAGACTTTTTTGTGCCCTCCCAGATGACAGGAGTGTACCAGGCACTCTCGTTATTTCTCTGTTCTGTTCATTCTAGCACACCTCCCAATTTTCTCACATATAAAATGGTAATGATAATGACAGTGCATATATCATAAAGTTATTATGAGGATTAAATTAGTTGATATTTATAGTGGAATCTGGCATATGATATGCTCTCAAGTATTAGGTGTATTATTAATTACTTTTTACTACCTGAAATTGCCTGCAAATTTATTTCATTGTTTTTCATCGATCTCTAGAGTGTCAGCTCTTTGCAAGCAGAAACTGCCTTTACCTGTCTTGTTCATGTCTTACTGCATTCCTGTTGTGATGGCACATATTGTAGATCCTCATCAAGTATTTATAAAATAAATATATGAAAGGCAGGAATGGTTATACTAAATAGGCCCTAAAAGCCTTAGTAACATGAAATTAAAGCTTTTGAAAGTTGACTGGATTGTATGAAATTGTTTAGTTGCTCAAAATGAGTGTAAGATTTTTAATCCAGAAGAATTCTCTTCCAGGACACTGAAAGAATTTGGGGATAATTTATTGGTTATTTTTATGAAGTGTTGAAGAGTGGTAAAATGTTGGAATTAAAAGATAGGTAAATACAATTCTGATTTTCAGTGCTGAGGAATATGGGCTAAAAGCTATAAACTGGGATGGAACTTTATACTACATGTGGTAGAATTCTAGAATGGATTATTAAAAGGATGATTTGTGAATTCTTGTTTAGTGGAAAAGTAGGATGCTTTTCTAGAGAAAAGAGGTCTGGAAAATGTGTTTGTTTGTTTTTTTTTCCCCCAAGTCACCACTTAGTTTGATGGCAGAATCAAGATGAAAATAAAGACTTCCCAAGACATATCACCCAAAGCAGTGATAGTGAAGGCAAAGATAAACAGCTGGGACTACATCAAATTAAAGAGCTTCTGTACAGCAAAAGACAGTAACCAAAACAAAGAGACACCAATTGGGAGAAAAATTTTGCACACAACACTAATGATAAAGGACTGATCACAAAAATCTACAAAGAACTGATGAGACTCATCAAAAACAAAATAAATAACCCAGTCAAAAAATGGGCAGAATGGATGGCGCTGGAAGGGATCATTCTCAGTGAAATAAGCCAAAAAGAAAAAGAAAAATACCGATGGTCTCACTCATAGCAGGAATCTAGAAAACTTAAATAAGGGACCAGGAAAATGAATAACCTTAAGAAAGTGAAAATCAAAATCAACAAAAAACTATGAACCAGAGACACTTTTTGAGGGGTGGGGGGCGGGAGGGGAGGGATTGGGGTCAGAATGGGGGGGTTGCAATTGTATGGGGAATATAAAAATAAAATTTATTATTAAAAAAAAATAAATAAAAATAAAAGCTTTCCAAGGGGGGGGGGGATGGGTAGAAGAGCTAAAAAGAAACTTCTCTGAAGAGGAAATGCAAATGGCCAACAGGCATATGAAAAAATGTTCAACATCACTTGTAATCAGGGAAATGCAAATCAAAACTACCATGAGATACCATCTAACACCAGTGAGAATGGCACATATTAAAAAAACTAGCAACAACAAATGTTGGCGAGGATGTGGAGAAAAAGGAACTCTTCTGCACTGTTGGTGGGAGTGCAAACTGGTCCAACCACCGTGGAGAGCTGTGTGGAGATTCTTCATCCTGCCAAAGATGGAGCTTCCATATGATCCAGCAATTCCACTCCTAGGTATTTACCCAAAGGACACAGAAACATTAATTCCAAAGGGCACCTGCACCCCTATGTTTATAGCAGCACTATTTAAAATAGCTAATCTATGGAAACAACCCAAATGCCCAAAAATAAATGACTGGATCAAGAAGATGTAGAATATACACAATGGAATATTACTCAGCAATCAAAAAAGATAAACTCATGCAATTTTCAGCAACATGGATGGAGCTGGGAGGGATTGTACTCAGCGAAATAAGCCAGAAAGAAAAAGAAAAATACCAGATGGTCTCACTCATGGCAGGAATTTAGAAAACCTAAATGAGGGACCAGAAAAAAGACTAATTATAATAAAGTAAAAATCAAAATCAACAAACAGCTATAAACCAGAGACACACTGTGGGGAGGAGGAGGGAGTAGGATCAAAACAAGGTTGGGGGGGTGGCAATTATATGGGGATTATAACCAAGATGAAAATGCATACATTGCGTAAAAATGAAAATGATGTAAAAAATATATAAAATTAAAAAAATAAACAAAAAGAAAAGAAAGACTTCCTGACTCTGACCCATCAGTGTTTTAAAATTAGGATCTTAAAACTCCTTACATTTCATGTGAAATGGAAGCTTTTGCTTCTTTTTTTTTTTTTTTTTTTTTGCACTATGTTTTCACTTTGAGGATAAGTTAAAAAAACAAAAAGACTACATTTGAAGAGTTTTTTCATTGGGGGACATTGACCCCTGGAAGTTCTAGAACATATTCTCAGAAGTCCAGGGGATTTAATTCCTCTCCTAGTCCCTTTCAACTAAGTCTAGGCAGTACTCTATGTTGAGAAAGTTGGCACTATGCTATTTTGCCGATTTTTCTGATTAACCAAACACTACCTGTGTCCATCTACCAAAAACTATATGTTCTCCCATTAGATAGATCTGTGCCATCCCACATGGTAACCTCTACCTGTTCCATTGAGCAGTGAAAGTGTAATGACTCCAGGCTGATATGTTCTGAAGTGGAACATGCATACCTGAATTCATAGACTTAGTACAGAAAATAATATGAAATATCTCATTATTTCATTTTGAGTATTGTTTGAAGCAATAGTATTTTTTTTAACATACTGAGTTACATAAAATATTAAAATTAATTTCACCTAGGTTTTGCTTTAATTTAAAATTACACCTGTGGTTTGCAATATTGGATGATAGTGCATGAGAACCTGTTACCTCTCTCAAGAGAAATGTGGAAGGAATTGGTGATTTTCAGTGTACAGATGAAGGGATATAACAGCTGCTTTCAACCCTTTTGATGGTTCTCATTCATAGAAGAGATTCTCTTTATTCTCTATTTCTCAGAAAGTAGAAAGAATAAATATGGATAGAAATGTCAGATTAATAAAAGAAAGACCTTTCTAAAATATTTGTCCAAAATGAGGTAGTGATTTCTGCATCAGTTCATATAATTCAACCAGAAGCTAGATAGCTGCTTAGTGGGGTCATTTAGAGAGAATTCAGGTGATTAAAATGAATTCCCCATGTAATCCTTAGATTCTGATTCTGAAATGAAATAAACCAAAGGGTTGATTTTATAGAAATATGATACACATGGATTCTGTGGACAGGGGAAGAAAACAAACTTTACTTCACATTTTTTGTTCTTTTCCTTTAAACTTTCATGTGAATATTTTTTAGTTGTGCTTTGCACTCTTGGTTACAGAAAGATGTTTTGTTCTCTAAACCTAGTGAATCTGGTTGTTGGTTAGGAATGTGCTTGGCAACGAGTTAAAAAAAAATCAAAACAGAAAGGCAAAAAACCAAATTGACGATGGCAAAATGAACAGAGAATTATTTTAGTCATATAACTCGAAGTCCAGAGGTCGGTTGCTTCTGGCTTTGGCTTGGAAGCATCCAGCTCAGTGATTGCTATTTTTTTTTTAGCTTTTTTTTTTTTTTTTTTTGGTAGCAAGATGACTGCAGCCATCATCAGTGCCTCGGTAGACTGAGAGATCAGTGGAAGGGTAGCTCCTGATGTGTCCATTTTATCAGGAAAAGCAATAACCTTCCAGAAGTCTCCAGCATATCTCCTATTCATTTCATTGGCTGAAACTGTCACATGACCACTACTTTCTGCAAAGTGCTCTGCTAGCCTCTGTAGAATGGAGATAGTACAGAAGACAGGGATTAAGAGGGGAGTGGCTTTAACCCAAAGAACAGAGTCAGCCACAGGTAGTCTCAGGTGTAATTGAGGGCACTAATCAAGTCAAATTCAAGTGCTTTGGAATCCACACAGTACATCATCCCATCCCCTCTTTATTTAAAAAAGTTATCTCAATAGGTGGTTTAATTGCCACTGATGATTGTTACCTGGTTTGTGTTTTATTAAGCGACTTCTTTTTAAAGATGAAAAAACTGAGGACCAAAGAAATTCATGATTTTGATTCTTACATAAATTAATGGTAGGGTAGGAATAAGAGTTTTTACTTCGTCCCCTCCAGCTTTTCTAACTTTCTAACTTCTAACTTCGTTAGCAAGGATAGCATAATTCCCCAAATGATAAGTCACATAGGTAATAGTTGTCACTGTCATGTATCTTTTTTTAACATAGACTTAGGTATTTAGTTTTACTATAAACAAATTTTGAGTAGACAAATGTAATGTAACATGTATCTTTTAAGGATCAAATACTGTTTTTATGTTCTTGTCCCCATTAACTTGTATCTCCCTATCACTGTTCTCTCCACTTTTTTTTTTTACCAGTGACCCATTATGGGTATTAGTGGAACAATTTATGTCCAAGAATAAAGCAATTTTAAACCACCATGATTACCGGCAGCATTCAGCTGAGTTTCTGATTGTCACCAGCTGCTGCAATACTCCTTAGATATGTAGTTGCATGTTCTCAAATAGTTGTTTTGAAGAAAAATATTATTGTTTAAAAAATAGAAGTTGGATCAGATCCAGATGCCACTATTGCTTTTAAAGACTCATTGTACCCCACCCCACTGCATCCTGCTTGACACTTTAAGCCCCTGTCAACTACTCTGGGAAATGATGGTGGCGGCAGTGGTGTGATAGTATTTGAAGGAGCATGAAAGTGAAAGTTTGAAAGTACATAAGAAATTTAAATTTTGCTGGAAAATTGACTTTCGGAGTATTGTATGCAAAATGAGATTGGTATATTTGTAAAGGAAAGAATTTGATATACTTAATAGTAAGGGTCTATTGTGGGTTGAGAAGCTGGGGCATTTATTTCAACCATTACTTGTGCGGGGAATATGAACAGGAAGTTAGCTGGGTGTGGAGCGCCTCCTCTGTCCTGCCCATTGTTGGGCGTTATATATACTTATCTCTCTTAATCCACAAGAACCTCTCTGTATGAGGTAGGTATTTTCCCATGTTACAGAGAAGGAAGCGCATGGCGATGGACTTTTGTAAGTTCTCAAAGTTAATACCTCATGGGGCTGTTACTCTCAGGACTGACTCCAAGACCCATGATTCTTCTGTTGAGTTAACCTGAATGTTTTCAAAGTCTTCAGCTCTAATTGTTCTTGGAGTTGATGTTCTTTGAACTGGCAACAGGTAAATAGTTTAGCTATTTAATGGCTCTTTCAACTTTGTATGGTTTATTTATTTAAGGCAACAAATCTATTTTTACATTTTACTACGTTTTTAATTTTTTTCTTAGGTCTTGCTTTTTGTACTAGAGAACAAAACTAACAAAATTGTACTTTTTTTTTTTTTTTTGGGAAGGGCACATCTTTTATCAGACCTCAATCTTATTTAGATAAATAAACACATGCCATGACAGTTGAAGCATGAAGAACTACAAGTTATCGTTTTTTCCATGTTCTTTTTTTCTGTGAATATTAGTAGGTAGAAGTTAGACAGTATGAAAGAACAAGTACGAACTTTGTGAATTATGGCTTTTAAGATTAGACTGATAAACACGACAGTGTACTATAGCACACTAACAGGAGGGATTAGAGCTGTTGCTGAAGACATGGTAAGATCTGTTGTAACTGAAAGAATAACTTTTGGCATTTGGCCATCTCAGTTTCATGATAACATGAAGAAGCAGGAACCTTGGAATTGCTCTTCTTTATTTTCCATTTCTGGATAATTACCAACTATACTCAGATTTTGAAAGGTCCTTTATTGTGTGATTGCATCTTTCAGCAACAACTCTTATTATCCTATTATGCAATTTGTCTCATTTATGAAGCTCAGGTGGGAAAACTTTCAGCCTTGGCAATTGAAAAGATCACTATGATTGAGCATTTTGTGGTGCTTTCATTTGTTTTGCTGTTGAGTACACAGAGTTCAAGACAGGTGAATTCTTTCCAGATGTGTTTGAATAACTGGACAGATCCCTGGGATCTCTTTAGGAATAACACAAATGACTACATTCTCACCCCCTTCCTCCATGCATGGCTCATTCTGTGGTCAATTGGCAAAGGGCCCTGTAGTTGTGGGATGATTCCACAGTTAATACTGAGGCAAGATTAAGGGTAAATAGTTCAATCCAAGCAGCCAATCTCTGAACGTTGCTAGGTTTGCTTATTTGGGTACCAGAACCTGTCACTGTAGGGAGACACACAGCATTTTTGGATTCATTTGCTTCGTTACCATTTTAAGCTTGAAATGGAACCATTTTCTCCTGGAACATAATGTTTTTTTTTTTTGTAGAAATGAGTGATAGTACTTTATGGGCTTTAAGGATTCTCCAGCTAGGCCCATTAGTAACTGAAGTTGTAATGGCTCAACTTGACACTGATAGCCTTTTCCTGAGGTTATTGATAAGAGGCGGGTATGGGAAGTGTGCCCATACTACCCAGTGCCCAGCTTAGTGACAGGTGGTCAAAGGTAGCAGAGCCTACAGGAAGAGCCAGCACATGGAAGGGATTTACAGGCACATTCTATTATGGAGGGCAGGGCACACTTGGCTCTGTATTAATGGTATTCATTAGGGTTGGAGGAATTAATGCAGTTTGTAGATTTGTCTACCCCTCAGCAGGCATATTCCAGGGAGAAATTGGGACCTACTCAGGGTCCAGGGGTCAGCTCTTCAGGTGAATTTTTTCCTGATAATAGTCTCTTCTGCTGTTGGACAATTTTGTGTTGTTCTCCTGATTTCTGTCCTAACATAGAACTTACATTTTTATTGTGCTTATCCATTTCCTTGATATTGTCCCCTCTAGACTGTGAACCTTGAGGACATGAATAGTGTCCCCTCTAGACTGTGAACCTTGAGAACTTGAATATAGTATGGTATATAGAATGTGGGGAATAAATGTTTGTTAATAACTGAAATGAGTATCAGCTCATTTCTTCCCCAAGACACGCCATCTTTTCTAAGGCAAAAATGATACTGGGAATTATACCTGTTATCCACAATTGGTAATCCAAGCGAATGAAACATTACTAATATAGATATGAATAGAGTTGAAAAATAAAGGTGATTATAGTACCCAGGAATAAACTTAATGAGAATTGGGCAGGATCTATATGAAGAATACTTCCAAACTGTGGCACATAAAAGAACCCTTGACTAAATAGAGAAACATATCATGTTCATTGGTAGAAAGAGTCAATAGAGTATATCAATATTACTTTTGTCCACATTAATCTAAAATTTAATGCAACTCCCACAAAATTGCCATGGGATTATTATTCTATGGCATTTGATCTAATAATTTTAAAGTTCAGAAAAATATTGTTTGTGACTAGTTAAGAATGAAAAATGAGAGATTTTATCTCATCAAATATCAAAACATTATAAAATATAGTTAATAAAAATAAAATAGCATACAAACTCAGAAAATGGACAGCAGTATAATGTGGATATCAAAACTTGACAAAGACATAATAAGAGAAAATTAGGACTTTATGAACAGAGATGCAAAAATCCTTAACAAAACATTAACAAGTTGAAGCTAGCAGAAAAAAGAGAAATTACTACTATATCATTATCAAATGGGCTTTATTCAAGAAATAGAATATTGGGTTAGCATCCAAAAGTCCATGTAATTTATCATATTAACAGAATAAAAGAGAAAAGAGGATGGCATAGCTACATAGCCAGTCTAAAAGCAGGCTGGAGATGCGTACTCGATACTCAGTCTAAGTTCCTCAATATATGACTTTTTTCTTTTCTTAAATTTTTTTTAAATGAAGTAACATTGCATTATAACATTACATATGTTTAAGGTGTGCATCATTGAAAATCAATGTGTATATACTACAGTAAGTTCACGCTTCAAGTCCAAGTCTATCCTTCACCATACAATTGTCCTCTTTGTCCCACTTTACCCACCCCCTTCCCCCTTGTCTTCTGGTAACCACTAATTGTTCTTAGGATACAAAAGTTTTTTTATTTAGTTTATCTGTTTTCTCTGTATAGTACATATAAGTGAAATCCTGTGGCTTGCTTTTTTCCATTTTGCTTATTTCCACTAAGCATAATACTCTAGATTCATTCAGGTTGTTGCAAGTAGCAGGATTTCAAATTTTTTTTATAACTGAGTACTATCATTGTACATATGTACCATATCTATCCATTTGTCAGTTGATGGGCACTAAGTTGTTTCCCATTCTTGGCTGTTGCACATAATGCTGTTAAACATTGGGGTGCATGTATCTCTTCAAATTAGTGTTTTTGTATTTTTCAGGTTAATACCCAGAAATGGGATAACTGCACATTTCCTTATTGGAAATGTTTGGGACCAACCCTGTTCCAGAATTCAGGGTTTTTAAACATTTCACATCCAAATTCATGTTTACTTCCATGGTAAAACAGATTAATAGAATAATAATTAATAGAATAAATAAAGACCAGAAATAGCCTCACACTAACTGCTACTTTATAGCAAAATTAACGAGGATTAAAGATTTTACTGTTAAAAAGTTAAAGAATCTAGTAAAGTAACAAAATAGAATTTATACTCAGCCTTTATTTATAGTCTTGTGATCATGAAGATCTTTGTAGGTATGACATCAAAGACAGAAACTAAAGAACTCTAAAAAAAGAAGAAAAGAGGGATTAGATGTAACTATGGATAACATTAGATTTAATTTCTGGATAACAAATGTAAAATTGAAAACTGTTGCCAACATGGGAAAAGAGTTGGCAACATATATAGTGGCTAAAAAGTTGGTGTCCATAATTTTTTTTCAAAGATGTATTATTTTTATTTTATTATTTATGCATACAAGAACTGGGGTACAGGCCAGAGTACGGGGAGTGAGAGGCTTCACCAGAGATAGAGTGGGGAGCAGAACAAGTGGATCCACTGAAATACACCGCTGAGGGGAGCAGCAGGTGAGACATGAGAGGTCTGCTGCGCCATAAGTGGGTTAGCTCCCTGGCTGGGGATCGAACTCTTGCTGCAGTGGCTGGTGATAGTTTGATAGCAATGAGACTTTAACCCCTGTTTCACCAGGGAGGCCCCTGTATTCATAATTTATAATGAAATCTTACAGATTAGTAAACAAAAGAATTCTCCAGTACAAAAATGGATCAGGATTGTAAAAAGACAGTTTGCTAGAAAACTAATACATATGGTTGAGTTGACATTATTGCTACTTTGATGATGTCTATGACTACTCCAACCAGCAGGCTACCATTTACTGAGTGTTTCTTCTGTGCCAGGCACTGGCTTTACATGTAATGCTTAAGAAAATAGTTAGGTGCCATTATTTATACTTTGAAATGAGGAGAATTGAATTTAGGGCGATGAGGCAGCTAGATCACACAATGAGCAGAGCTTTTGCAACCCATGACTGGTTCCAAAACTCTTGATCTTCCATAGACATCAACTTATTGCCTCTATAGATCAACATACTTATAAAAGAAAATGCAAATGAATGTAACCCAAAATTACCATTTGTTTTGTTTATCAGATTGGCAACAATTTAAAAAGAATATTCATTGCCAGGGAAGGTCAGGGTGTGGACAAGCCCACACTCTTCTATATTGCTGGTGGGAGTGTCAATTGGCATGATTTTTTTGGAAAGCAATTTGGCAATATGCATTAAAAGCCACCTCCTTTAACATAGTATTTCTACTTCTAGGAATTTGTCTGAAAGGACTTATTTGCCAAGTATTCAAATACAAGGATATAAAACTGAGTATTGTTTATAAATAAATGGACAAAGTTGAAGGAAATTCACATGTCCATCAATGAAAGAAGATTGGTTAAATCAGTCATGGGAGAATTGAAGATAAAGAGCTGTGTCTGTTAATTTTTGAGTTTTGGCCCTGATTTACCATTGGATAGAAAAATAAAGCGAGTTGAAAAGCAGTATATGTGTCGCAACTCTGTATTTGAAAAACTAAGTGTTAATATACATGTATATGTCAAGAATATACTCTGGAATACAGTGTTCACAGTAGTATAATTATAGTTTGTTTTGTATATTTTTTGCAGTATTTATTTACATATTTTTGCTGTACATATATATTCTGATTCTAAAAAAGTATTTGAAAATATATTTTACGGCCCTCTCCTGGTGGCATAGGAGGTTGAGCGCCACGCAGTGAAGCTGTCTGCAGCCTCCACAGCACCGGTTTGGTCCTGGCCAGCCAGTGCGGGTCCCACATGGCGAGCAGACCTCTCCTGTCATGCCCCCTGCTCCCCTCAGCAGTGTATTTCTTCAGTCTGGCTGTTCTGCTCCCGCTCTGTCTCTGGTAAATCCCCTCACCCTCCCGCAAATCTGGCCTGTACCCCAGTTCTTATATAAATAAATAAATAAATCTTTAAAACAAAAAGAAAATATATTTTATGATTTTTTCCATACTGCTGGAACATCCCAACTTGAAGAGTAAGCATATAAATTGGGGTTTTTATCTAGGTCTGTGTATTCCCTTTGCTTTTGTTAGGGAATATACAGATACCTCATATACTTATGGTTTGCTCTTTGAGAATTGACATAGGCATGAGTTCACAAATGCACATAATTTTCCATGTGTTTTTCCAACAATTGCCAGATTTCTATTTCATTGATTGTTTAAAGTAATAGTTTGCCAGCTATTTGGTTTACAGAACCAGTCAGTATGAAATTGACATGAGTAAACTTCTCAATGAATATAAGGAAGTCCTGTTCATGTTTGCCCAGTCAGTAAGTAGATCAGCAATATCAGGTTTCCATATTGGGCTGATACCTTCTTAATAACAGTGGAATTTCTTAAAGTAGTCTTTACAAATGTAAGCTGAGGAGTCCTACTCAAGGAATTCCTTGGTTTAGAAAAGTCTTATTTCTGATAGGGAGACGGTCACTTTTAAATATTTCAAAAGTTGATAAAACCTAGAATTCATTATGAAATTGTGAAAACTAGTGTTTTATATGGCATGAGCAATTTGCACAGTGACTCTGAATATCATCCTAACCTCTTAATATTGCTTAATGATGAGAACTGTGAACAAAGTAACTTGGTACATTTTGGTGGTGTTTTTGAAGATTTGGATGTAGGAATATGCATTTCATTCGATTGAACTGATAATATTAGAAATAGACTCTTAAAATTGCTTGTCTGATGAAAAAGGAAAACACTCGCAGTGAAAATTCGGGTTGTAGATTTTCCTGAAGGCCATTTGGGCAACAGAGCAAGGCAACAGTTTCAAAGAAAATGGTTAATTTTCAAAGAAAATGGCTTTTAGAGGCAGTCTTAATGCAGTAGTTTTGAATTATCTTAAAAACGGTTTATTGACTATGTTCTTCTGCTTTGACATTCTCTTTCCAAGATGTACAAGTTATATAGTGGAATGCTTATGTAGCAGTTAAGAGGGTGCTTTTGGAGTCAAGTAAACGTGGGTTGAAGTGCAGACTCTATGATATAATAATTTTTTTTAACCTTTGATAAGTTATTCTGTCTTTTTAAGCTTCAGTTTCTTCCTCTCATCTTATTATCAGTGCTATAAAAGAAGTCATATAAAATTTACAATATTATTACATTTCTGGAACAGAAAGATTAAGAATCTGAAGTTCCATTGGTAGAGAGGATGTAAACATAGGGCCTGGCTTGGGGGAGCTGGGCAGGGACCAGTTTCTCAGGAAGAAGTGTGAAGGACTCTGGTTTCATTCTTCACAGTCATCCCCTCTCACTGTCTAGACTGAAGAAGTAGATGTCACAGACTTCTGAGTTTGGGCTGACTGGCCTGCTGGCCCATGCCCTAGACTAGCTGCTGGAGGTGCCGAGGACAGGCTGAGGGAAGTCCCGATTGACTAAGTCTGATTTTGTGCTGTTGTGCTATTGAGTTCCCCTGTGGGGACAGGCTTCCCAAATGGGCTTCGTCCACACACTGTGTATCTTGCTTCATATTCACACAGTATCATGCTTGCTATGGTCCACTCGTATGCTGGGTCTCCTCCCACCTTTTCTGTCCCCCCCGCCCAGCCTTTTCTTCCTTCTGTCCATTTTCAAGAGGCTAGAGATAGCACAAAACAGACAAAATTCCTGCTCTCAAAGAGCTTACATTTTAGATATCCCAAGAATTTTGAAATGTAGTCTCTCATTTGCTTTTTATAAGTATTTGAATATTGAATATTTTAGTACTTTCATTTGCGAGATTAGGAAATGGAGATTTTTTTTAGATTAAATGACCTACCTAGGGTAATAGTGCTATGCTATTATTTTTTATTAGCACCCTTTCTTCTGTGACATTCTACCTTCTATTTTAAATGTTTTCCATCATTGAAACACTTTGTTTTGTTCTTAGAGATCAATCACAGATAGCCAAGGGAATTTAAAAGAACATTAAATGAGTTCAGTTGACCTGGTTTAACCTTTCAGTGTACTCTCAATTGATCTTAGGATAAGTTTTGAAATTTTAAAGATGGCCTGTATACCCTGCATCATCTGGCTGTGCCACCTTTCCAGTTCCATCCTGGGATACTCTGATTCTTAGAGTCTGTCTTCTAGACACCTTGGCTTTCTTTCCTCACCTCAGAAGCATTGTGTGTGTTTTCACATTCAGGTCTTTCCAGCTGCTGTTCACTCTGCTTGGAATGCTCCTCTTGGCTCCCCTTCCTGCTCCTCCTACCCCATCTTCATCAAACTAATCCCCCTCAACTGAAAGATGTCATTTTGATGCCACTTCTCAGGGGAGACCTTCCTTGTCCCCCAGCCACAGTCAGGCTGTGGGGCTGTACATGGTTTCTCACAGCACCCTGTGTTTTTCCTTACTAGTCTACCTGTTATCATCTGTGGGTGTGTTTACGATCTGTCTCTCTCCCTGGAAGAGTTAAAAGATAAGCTTCATGAAGGCAGGAGCCCTCATTATATCATTCCCACTGTTTCTGCCGGTAGCACTGGGCCTTCTATAAGGTGCTCCAAAAATATGTGAATGATAGGAGCAGCATGAACAAATTCAAATGCTTATGATTTGTTCAGTTTCATTTCCCTCCAGAATGTGATGCTAGCAATGAAGGCAGTTTATGAAATGGTATAGATTTCTCATTGTTTTCCTACTTTGAATAAGGAGCGAAATCTTCAGATTTGGAAAGTTAGTAAAATGGTAGCAGAAGTGACATAGGGGGAACAAAACCCAACACAGCGCCTGGAGAAAAAGAGAATAAACCAAGTTAGTTGTTTGATGTCTCTTTCCCTTTAAACTCTGAGCAATTTGAAGTCAAATACAAGAATTTGTTTGTGTTTATACCCTTAAAGAGAATTTAGTGCCTGACTAGTAGTAGCTGTTGTATAAATGTTGGATATGAATGAATGGATGAATAAATGATACAACTTCTACTTTTGAAGCTAGTTTCTTGTGTTTTTAATCGTGATATCAGAAATAGGAATAGTATCAAGTCTCAACCCTATCACCCTTGTGGCCTGAGTTTGATCCCCAGCCAGGATGCTGACCCACATGGCACAGTAGACCTCTCCTGTCTCGCCTGCTGCTCCCCTCAGCAGTGTGTTTCAGTGGATCCATCTGTTTTGCTCCCCATGCTGTCTCTGGTGAATCCTCTCACACCCCACACCTCTGTCCTTCACCCCAGTTCTTTTACGCACGCAAAAAAGAAATGAGAATAGTATGATTTATGGAAAGAACTGGATTTGGGGCCAGAGAGATAGGAGTAAAGCTGTATTTAAAAGGAGAATAATTATACCTTGCAAATGGGCTTTTGTGGGGGGTGGTATGTGGATGGTGTATCTATCATGTCGGCCCATGTAATGGCCCTCAAGAGATTACAGCTCCCTCTTCCAGCCTTTCTCCTTTTTGTCTAATTCCAGAAAGACGTTTGAGGACTATGGTACATAAATTGTTAAAACAGAGAAAGAGAACCTCAAAGCAGAATCATGGCAACAGAGCTATGAGGTGAATCAATAGATACACTTATATTTATCAAAGCAAGCATGACACTGAAAGAGAGCCGCAGTCCATTGTGTAGGAACTGGGGAATCCTCTTTGGATTAGTCTTGCCTATTGTCAGCCTATTAGCAGAAAAGAGCGACCAAACAGATGTCTTAAGTCCTTAAGTTCAAAACTTTCCATTTGGGCCACTATCATTTATATCTTTCCCATCTCTTACTTAATAATATCACTTAATTCCAGCACTTCCTCAAATTATGTCTTCTACTAGCTTTATTCTGTTCTCCACAGCAAATTCTCTTTTCTCCTTCCAACAGTGACAATTCAAACACTTATGATGTGTTGGTGGATGGTGTGTTAAATTTTGGTAGAGCCACTGATTTTCTTGAGATCCATACTGATACTGATTTCTCTTAGGATGTAATTGACTGGATAGGCCAATATCTTTCTAGTCCCCTGGCTGTCACCCCCAATCTATGATTCAGAGGACAGAAAAGTAGGACCAGTTTTTCTTTTTCCTCTGAGGGTAGAGCAAGAGAAAATGGTTAGACTATAAAGCTGGAATTCATTTACAGCCACATCGGTTTAGTTCCCTTTTATTTCATCTAGTTTTTGGTGAAAAATATGTAACGTATTAGAGATACAGAAAAAAAAAAAGTCCTTAAGGAATGTTGAGTCACGAGGGAAGATGAACATGTGAACAGGCAGTGTCATCTGATAGGGCCAGTATGTGGACATGACAAGGGCCAAAGGTGGCAATGATGCCTTGGGTCTGGGACAGCTAGATGGCCACCTAGTAGAGAATAAATTGAAGTTTGCTGCATAGATAGGGTCAGAGATCATGTTCTAAATGGAGGAAACAGCAAATGTAGAGACAGGGAGATGTGCACTAGTAGCTTGGTGTGTGCAGGGACTTCTAAGTAATTAGATATGGCTAGATTGTTAAGTGTGAAGTCTGGCATTGCCAGGTTCGGTTATGGAATCCCTTTCTTTGGAGTCTTAAAAATAAAAATAAAGCATTCACATCTGCCTAAGATTGTTTGGGTAGTATTTTTTTTTAATATTTAGTTTTTTTTTTTTAATTTATGCATACAAGAACTGAGGTGTAGTCCAGGGGTACGGGGTGAGAGGATTCACCAGAGACAGAGTGGGGAGCAAAACAGGCTGATTTGCACGTTAAGACTTTAATCCCTGTGCTATCACAGAGGCCCTGTTTGGGTAGTATTTTTGCCAAAGGGAAAGGCATATACTATATGTGTCAGAGAAAAGCCAATGACTTATAGAAACGTTGAAATCGTATTAGTTAATTTAAAAGAAAGGACTCAAACTTGGCATTTTGCTATATTAGCTTCTCTGGTATGTATAATTTTTAAGTTACCTAACTAAGGCAGTTTGCTTCCTCTGTGAAACAGATGCATTCATAAAAAGCAGTATAAATACAGTGTCATCATCAGAAGGGTGGTTTTCTTTTAGGGCAGAGGTATTTCCTAGGGGATCAATGAAGAAATCAAGAAAAATGGCAGGTAGCCCCTCTTTGTCCACCCCTGGCTGGCTAGGAGTGGAATGGAACCCGGGATATTGTATGCCTTTAAATCGTCCATGTGGCCTGTTTCATGGACTTCCCACGCCAAGGAACTGGGTAGTCGGTTTATAGTTCTAAGAACTGGAGCAGGACTGCTGTGCTTGCAGTTGTATGCTTTTTATGGAACAGGGAATGTTGTTTAGGGAATTTAGGCAGCTGGAACCTGCCACATTAGCAGTTTGGACTAAGAAAGAATTTTAGAGTGAGAAAATAAAGCACATTATGTTATTTCATTTGGGTATTTAGGAGGCCGAAAAGGGAGTGACTGAGAGTATTATGAAGGCCGACAGGCGAGTTTCATAAACAGCTTCCTCTCTATTCATTTTTACTGTAAGAGCTGGATTTAAATAGGGTGATCACATGGCCCATTTTGAAAAGGGCAGTCATGTTCTGCTGTTTCTTAGTTGTTTTGTCAGTTGGAGCAAAACAACAGCGCTGCTCATTTTTGCAGGGTTAGAGGAAAAAGGAAGGGCTGGCAGAAGAATGGGGTGGGAAGCTGGAGAGAGGAGAGGCCAAAAGTGTCAGACTGTGGAGACAAGGACCTGAAGGGGAGGCCCTCTTGGCCTCAGGGATAGAGCCAGGAACTCTGCCTTTTTGAAGCCTTTTGACAATCTCATCCTAATTTAGCCTTTTGTGGAATCTTCCATGAGATGCCATTGCCAACTTCAGTCTTCTAGAGAACAGAGCCTGACGGTCTGTTATGAAGTCTACCCGGAAGAGCTGGCAGAGCCTGTGCCTGCTGGAGACCCTTGAAGTGAAAACCTCTCTTCCTTTAAGAAAACTCTCTGTTCACACCTGCCTCGCCCGCCCCCACTCCCTACCATCCGGACCCCCACTACTAGCAGGAGAGAGTAAACCCACAAAGCCAAACTTCAGCAAAAACTAAAATGACATCATTGTAACCTTTGGTTTTTGTTTTTTGTGCATGAAGAATCACCCTCTCATTTTATTTTCATAAAAAGGGGAAATCTTTCTTTCAGAAAAATCACAGAAGATAACAGGGACCAGATTCACACAAAATAAAAATCATTAGTAATTCATGGAGTCTGACTTTAAAAAAAAAATAAAAGGGAAGAAAAAAGAATGCTTCCTTTCTTTGGCCTTAAAATGTGTCCTAAGGGGGAATCATTTAGGTTTCTGGTGGTTTCTTTCTTCCTCATACTAATTTCCCTTAGTGAAGTGTAATATTGGAAGGATATAGAGGGGTTGGGAATAGATAAGCTTATGTTATCGTGTTTCCATTCTCATAATACAATACACAGATATCTGAGTTTAGAGACAGTTAAACTGAGCTCTTCTGTTTGACCTTGGTATGGTCAGGACTTAGCAGAAAGTGTGGTGTGACAGATGGGCAGCTGTGGTGACAAAGACCACGCTGGCAGTACCTTCTTCACAGCTCTCTCCTCCTCCTGGATGTGGAGATTTTGAGCAGTGATTAATTTAACACCTTCTTTTTAAAAATATTATATACCCTGCTTATTTTCAATTATAGATTTGAGGTTGGTACCCACTAACTTTAGCAGGACATGCAAATTGAAAGTATAAAACATGTATTATGTAAAATCTAATATAATGTGTTATTTAGGTTTTATTAAAATTTCCTGCTTTTAGGGTTTACAGAGACTAAATTTGCTTGACTTACTGAGATTTTCAGATGATCTAATTTTCTTGGCATTGGAGAATTTCTTGCCGGGCGGGGGGGTGGGGGTGGGGTGGGGGAGCTAGTAAGATTAAATATCATGTCACATATATCTTTCTAAGAAAATATAATCAGAAGTATCAAGGCTGTTTTCTACAGTTAGTGGTTTCTGTTATCTTGGTTCTCAGATCTATGACCATGTCATTTAAAGGATTCCAAAAGATAAATAAATACAAAACTCTAAAACTCTTAGTTTTCAATTGGGGAAGCCGAAAGATCCTGGAAAGTTGTCTTCTGTTTTTAAAATAGTCATTCTCATCTTAAAAACAGAAAAAAAGCCCAGAAAGTTAATTTTCATTTATTAAGGAAAAAAAAAATCCGAGATTATACTTGAATTAATGCAAAGGCCAGTATTTTATAGATAAACATTAATAATCATTGTGAAGACTAATAATTATAATTCTGCTTTTGATTACTATAAACTTGCCTTTGATTTTCTTCCTCACTACCAGTCACCGTCTTTAATTTTAAGAGGGCATCCTTTGAAACATTTAAATCATTTATTTTGCAGCATGTAACTTTAGAAGCAGTTTACTGATTTTTATAACAAAGATACAAATGTTTTTATTTTCGGATACAACTCATAAACTAAAACTTTGCTGGGGGAGTCTGGCTAAGGATGCAAAAATATATAGAAGGAAAGTATACTTAACTAATACTGTGCACATTCTTTTCCAGTTGTATTGAGAAATGATTGACATATAAGACTGCACATTTTTACAACAGAGTGAGTGACATTTGAAGTCAGAGTTTTAACTAATGGTAGCCTCATCTGGTTAGTAATGACTTTTAAAATAAAGAAAGAAAAATCTGCTTTACAGACCCAGCACTATACTAGATAGATATAACTTTGATGAGCTGAAATTAGATAGTATAGCAGTATAAATAGAATAACTAAAAAAAATCAACATCTAAATATTTCTCCTTTTCTTTAGCATGTCACTTATGTGTGAAAAAATCTCAGAAATGAGATACCCATTAGCTATGTGAATGGAATCCTGAGGATTATGAACTACCCACATTTTTTTATAGCGTGAAAATTAGTTCTTTTCAAAAAGTAATTTTGGAGGGGGATATTTAAATTTGTTAATCTTTCCTAATGCTGTGGTTTGCCAAAGGTTTTAATTTTAATAAAAAAAAAATTCTTAAGCTATCTGAGTCGATTCATTTTTTGTTTGTAGTCAGTCCTTTTTGCTATTTACTGTGATTAATATTAGAAAAGATAAATCAGAATATATTTCTGTGAAGGCCATATTCTTATCAATACCTATCTAGAAACTTGAAGGCACTCACACTTGATCATTCATAATCATTTTGAAATTTTCTGGTCATTTTATTTTTAAAGTCCGTGTTGACTAATAATATTGTGTGTAGCTATTTATCTTGTTATAGGAGTTTAGTTATTTTGTCTAACTTTAGTTTTTTCCTTGGTAGTTAGAAATAAGTTTGTGATATCAAGAGAAGTATATACTCTTGATAATTTTATTGCATAAATGCTTAATACCTTTTAAAAGCTGTTTGACTTTCGGTTTTAATACAGCTCTGTAGTTTGGTGAGTCCTGCAAAGATTCCAGTTTTCTCCGTGGCCTGCCAGCCAAACAATTTTTGCAGCATTTTCCTTTGCTTTCTTATAAACATTAAAAGTTTCGCTTGCTTTTCTGTAAGTCCAAACATTAAGTCAGAAAGCAGCAAAATTGATATGAAATGGCATCTTATTTTTCATACATCATGAAGGAATGACAAATTCTGTGTATCCCTTGTGAATTGTTAAAACAGAAATACTTAGGGCTGATGTTCTCACGGAGCTGTGTATTTGTCTTATTCCAGATGAAATGATTTTGTCTGACTGTACTGCTTTAAAGTGAGTTTGGTTGCTTTCATGCTTAGACAAATATATTTCAACTTTTATTCAGTGTATGTTGTAATTAATATACTTCCCTCCATCTTGTACTCTCAAGTTTGGGATAAGCGTACAATCTTTTTAGGACTCCAGGTTTATTAGAAAGCATGACACGTGTGAAATAGTGACTCAGAACACCACCTTAAAGGTTATCAAGAACAAAAGTTAAAATATCAAGGAAGGTGCTACTACTGTAAAAACTTTGTTTTCTCTCTAAAACCCTGATATCTCATAGGAAGAGATCTTGTTCTCAGCTACTAATAATTTTTTTTTTCATTTTTTTTTCTTTTCTCCTTAAGACCTATTCATTTATACGAGAACTAGGGTACAGGTCAGAGGTGTGGGAGGGTGAGAGGATCCACCAGAGACAGAGCGGAGAACAGAACAGTCAGACTGACCGAAACACACTGCTGAGGGGAGCAGTGGGTGAGACAGGAGAGGTCTGCCATGCTATGTGGGTTTCACCCTGGCTGTCCAGGAATCGAACCCGTGCTGCAGAGACTGCGGACAGCCCCACAGTGCGGCGCTCAACCTGCTGCACCACCGGGGAGGCTTACTAAAAAATTTTAAACGTGAAAATAAAGATGACGCGAGATGTAATACTTCTATACTTCAGGCCCATTGTTTTCAAAGTGTGTGATCATTAATCTTGGTTTGCATTTACAACATATACTCAGATTAATTTGCAGATAGGGTAAATGGAGGTTAGTAGAGGGGTTTAGAATGAGATCTGTAAGATTTACTCATAAGCCTTTCTGCTTTGGTTTTTGACTCTTTGGGAATGCTTTAGATAGTTTTACTCTTTAAGTTCTTATAGCTACGGTCAGAGTAAATAGGCTTAGAAATAAGAAATATTATTTTCTTCTTTAGGAAATAAGGAATATGGACCGTGCTGCTTCGAGGCTATTTCCAGAGACATGAATCTCTATTGTGAACTCTTCTTATTCATTCAACACTCCACCTTTCTACTTTCCCAGCCTTGCTTTTTGTTATCTGATTTGCAAGTCAATGTTATGGAAAGTGCTCTATTGTAATGCAAACACCTCAGCTTCAGGTCCTGGCTGATATCAACAACCCAAAGGCGCTTTCTTACCACCTCTGAAAGAAAAATTCCTTTATAAGATGGCAAACTTTGCCTTCTTGTTAGTTCAAAATGAAATTCTGGAGCAGCATCTGGCTGTGCAGGGTAATCCAATCTATTTTAATGCAAAGATTTTCCAAGAAGGCAGGAAACAGTCAAGGGGAAGGCTTTCTGGCATCTGCTGTTTCGTTTCCAGATCCCTTGTGTTAATTTAATGTTTCTAGGGAACTGGTCTCTTTCTTTTTTCTCAGAATCCCTTCTCTAGGAACTGGTGAGTGAGGTGGCGCTGTGTGAACAGCAGATAAGCTGAGAGCTTGGCTGGGGCACTCAGCGCTCTGCGCAGGCTTGTCTGGGAGACAGCAAGTCAACCAGCCACTCCAGGGGCACCCTGGGTGTGATCTGTGGGTGACCGGGCAGTTTCCCTTTGTTCCCTGCATATTATGCAAAGGCAATGCCTGAGTGACAGAGGTATACTTGAAAGACATGTTTATTTGCATTTGTCCAATTTGGCCTTAGTGAAAGGTAAATATGACATGATTGGCTTATCCACACTCCACCAAAAACACGGAAAGTCAGCCAATCTCAAGGAAACAAACCAAACCAAACCAAACCAAACACGAACCTGAGTGAAATGTGAATCTTGCATAAACACTTGAATTTGTGTTTGGGAAAGAAAATACCAGGAAAATCACCCTTTACACTAGCCCAATGCCCATCTCCGGTAAATTAGTAATCACAGGTTGCCTGGAAATTTCTTGTCATTGTGTGATGAGCAGGTTCCACTGATTTTGTTTTAAAGGGGCAAGCTGTCCTTACTGGTAGAGCCAGGTGTTTGTGTGGCTAGGGAACACCAGTATGTTCTGCTCAGGGACCTTTCTTCTCAGGGCAGGCTAGCCAGGTCTCGCTCCCTCTCCCCTTCACCTCAGAACCATGCAGGTACATCCAAACTGCACTTTTGAAAAGAAATTCTGCAGAATTAAAAAAAGAAAAACAACAAAAAATACCCGCTCTTTAAAATAATTTTTGTTTTGTATATTTGTGTCTGTTATTTCTGTTTATAAACTTGGAATGCTAACAATTTATGTTGCTGTGAGAATTGCTCCTCGCACCTAATGTTAAAGTTTAACGAGGTCACACGACCTGTAGAATAATAGTAATTTAACTAGTATTTTTATGATGTCAAGTTCTTGCATTACTAAGTTCATGGAATCACAGAATTTTGAAGTTAGAATAGAGGTCATTTAGGTCATCTTTTTCTATAGAATTATAAGAATCTCTTTTATAACTTTTCTGATTTTTGAGGAGGTTTATTCCATTGTGGGAGAACTCTGTTAGAATTTGATTTCTTCTGCTAAGTTGAATTCTCTGTATTTGGTTCTTGTTCTTCCTTAAATAGTAAAAGCTCCACATTATTCTTTTTTTTTTAAAGATTTATTTTATTTTATTTATACAAGCACTGGGTACAGTCAGAAGTGCGGGAGGGTGAGAGGATTCACCAGAGCCAGAGCAGGGAGCAGAACAGGCAGACTGACGAAGTACACTGCTGAGGGGAGCAGCGGGCGGCAGGAGAGGTCTGCGCACCAGGTGGGACCCTCGCCTGGTGGCCGGGGATCAAACCAGCGCTGCAGAGGCTGCAGGCAGTTTCGCAACTCAGTGCTCAACCGCTGTGCCACCGGAGAGGCTGCCTACATTATTCTTGTTCATTTATCTTGGTGACTTAGTATATATTTAAAGTCTATAAGAAATTAAATTCATAGCAATGATAACTACATTTTGGGCTCCAAATTCTTGCTTTATGCTTAATGAATCTTCTTTTGAACTGCTAAGAAACGATGGTAAAATTTCCCATTTCACAGTAGTGCTGGAGCAGTAAGATGTTATATTAGCAATAGTTTTTATTTAAAAAATCTCATTGGTGATTTCACACATATCCTAAAACTAAGTGTGGTAGTTTTTAAAGTTTCTGTGTAATGTTTTGTGCTTTAGCTAAAGTTGCTAAATAAAGATTAACAAGTTTAAACAGATTCTGAAGTGCTCATCTTATGGTTCATTTTTGCTTTACTTCTGTATTAGTTTCTATTGCTGCTGTAACAAATTACCACAAACTTAGTGACTTATAAGAACAGCCATTTATCATCTCACCATTTCTGTGGGTTTGGAAACCCACAGTTTGGAAACACTGTAGTCTTTTATTTATTTATTTAGTTTTATTTATTTGTTTATTTATTTATACATACATACATACATACATACATACATACATACAAGCACTGGGTACAGTCAGAAGCATGGGAGGGTGAGAGAATTCATCAGAGCCAGAGCGGGGAGCAGAACAGGCAGAAGGACCGAAGTACACTGCTGAGGGGAGCAGCGGGCGGCAGGAGAGGTCTGCGCGCCATGTGGGACCCTCCTCTGGTGGCCGGGGAGCAGCGGGATCAAACCGGTGCTGCAGAGGCTGCGGGCAGCTTCGCAACCCAGCGCTCAACCGCTGCGCCACCGGGGAGGCCAACACTGTAGTCTTTATGATTCTGTCTTCAGGCCCTCACAAGGCTGATATGAAGTTATCAATAGGCCTAAACTTTTACGTGGAAGGCTTGAGGGAGAACTCACTTCCGGGCTCATTGGCAGAAATTTAGTTCCATGTGATTGTGATTGTAGGACTAAGGTACCATTTCCTGGCTAGCTATAGCCAGGGGTCTTCTTCAGCTTGCAGAGGCTGCCCCCCTTCTATACCAGCAGTGGCGTGTGGAATTCTGTGCTTTCAATATCCCTGCCTTCCCCTTCTGTTTATGAGTTTGATTCCCCAGCCAAGGGGCTGACCCACATGGCGCAGCAGACTTCTCCTGTCTCACCTGCTGCTCCCCTCAGCAGATCCACCTGCTGTGCTCTCCACTCTGTCTCTGGTGAATCCTCTAACTCCTTCCCTCCCTCCTTTCCCTGGCCTAGACCCCAGTTCTTGTGTACATAAATAAAGCACATCTTTAATAAAATTGCTTATAAATATTTTTTAGTTTTAATTGAAAAAATAAACATTCACCTGTCTTTTTTTTTAAACAATAAACATTCACCTGTAACTCTTTTTTAACTCTAACTTACATGTTGCAACATCTTTTCCAATTTTCTTTTTGCTTTGTTTTTGTCATCATAGTAGAATAGCATCAGAAGTCAATATGTATCATTATATATAATAATGCATTTTTTAAAGAATGGTTTTCTTCTGAAATCTGATTTCAATCTTGTGGAGTTACAATATATTCAAATAGAATTCTATTAGAATTTTATTAGAATCCAGTTGTGGATAAGACCTAGCTGTCACTCAAAATGTCCCTGAATGTGCAGCTTCCTAGTTGTAGGGCACTTGTGAACTCCCTTATTCATCCTTTGTGTAACTGCATGATTCTTACAGCTTGGGGCAGTGGAAGGGCAGGTTTGTATTATGTATCCTAATTTATTATTTATGAGTTTTGATTACCATTTGTTGTTACTTAAATCCTAATTTTTTCCTTCAGAAATTTTGACCAAACAGCTCATCAGAAGTATGGATTGTGCATGGGAAAAAACTATATAGACACTAAAGCTAGGCTATAAATTTAGCTCTAGTTTTCCTCGCAAACACAATAGGAGAAAAATAAACATCTATAGGATTTATCACATTCATAAAATGATTGATTGTAAGAAAATTGGGATTTTCCTTTGAACTCATCTGTGATGAAAGGGACATTTTATGTTTTCTTTCTGCTAGAGAAAAAGTTAGCTTTGAATTATAGTAAAAGTCATAAAAACATAATTTTGACAGAAATATAAGTTAACATGATGACAGAATGGAAACAGCAGGATTTCTAATATACCACTCTTTTCCTTGGTCCATGTACTAATATTCCAACAAGCTTCTCAGTGCACAGAGAAGTCCAGGAAAATTGACCTTTCTGGAAGCCGAAGACGTCCCTGAAGAGTCTGTGGGCCTATGGAGTGAAAACCAGATCTTTTAAATTTTTTTTCAGAATGAAAGCCTTTTATTATAATTTTTCCATTTTATGATTTTTATTTTTAACCTATGAATTAGTGATGTTCTAAAAGTTTGTTTTTAAGTTGATTGTTTGAAATTAAGGGTACATTTTACCAAAGAAATGATGTTGTCTGTGACCTAATTCAGACTTGAAATGAAACCAAGTTTCAAACAGGTAAATCTGAACAAATACAGGTCTACAATTATGTGTTCAAAACCTTTGGGCAAGATTTTTTTTTTTTTTAAAGAAGGATAATTTTGTGTATATACGAGTTAGTGCATAGCATCTGAGTGTGGGCTGGGGCAGGCTCCTATAATCAAACACATTAGTACTTCCACAGTGAAACTGATGAATATTCACTGAGTCGGATAAATAAAAACTATAAATAGCTTCATGTCAGTTCAGGTCAAGTTTTGTCGCCAAATGAATTCAGGCTAAGTGAGTTCAGGTCAGGTCAGGCTTTGCTGCCAAATGAGTTTTAAAAATACTTCTGGTTTTCAGAGCTTTTTGGATCAGATTAATGGATTTCTATTTTGTCATACACACACACACACACTCATATATATATATATATATATATATATATATATATATATATATATGTTTTGACATGAAAAAGCCAAGGGCATTATAAGCCCTAACTATAATGCAATAGTATTTTATGTAAAAATGTGTTGAATTGGGCCTCCCCGGTGGTGCAGCAGGTTGAGTGCCGCACTGTGAAGCTGTCCGCAGCCTCTGCAGTACAAGTTCGATTCCCGGCTGGCCAGGAAGATACCCACATGGCATGGCAGACCTCTCCTGTCTCGCCCGCTGCTACCCTCATTAGTGTCTTTGGTCTGTCTGCCTGTTCTGCTCCCCACTCTGTCTCTGGTGAATCCTCTCACCTTCGCACGCCTCTGGCCTGAACCCCAGTTCTTGTATAAATAAAAATAAATGTTAAAAAAAAAATGTGTTGAATTCCATTTAAGGAAGCCAGTAGGCCCTCACTCTTCTGTGGCCCTGCAGCTTCAGAGCTGAAATGCCTCCCATGTCACTGGGAGTGGCTCTTGTCAGCAGCTACTGGTTCAGCTACCTGTTCAGGTACCAGGAAGAAGGATGAGTCGGTAGCTGAAAAGCAGGGATGGGACTTTTTTCTTTTCTCCCATCAGTCATTTCTCTATTATCCCATTCCCCTTTTAACTTTTCCTTTTAACGTCAGGGCAGTGGTATCAGGGTGATATTCCCCTCCCCTTTCCTCTCACCCTTTCCTCAAAATTGCCTGCCAATATAACAGATGGTGCGAGCAACAACACAGCTTTCAAAGATAGTTAAACCCAGGCCTAGATCTTGCCTCTGCTCTGTTTATATGTCATCCTAAGATGGATTGCTCAACTTGTAAAATGGGAAAAAAATCTGATTTGCTTCCGAAGGTGGTTGAGAAGACTTTAGGTTCTGAACACTATGTGGCATTATGTGAAAGTGCCTCACTGGGAATAGGTGTACAATAAATGGTAATATTTTTCAGCATTGTTGTCACCTCTCATACCTTCCAGTAAATCTTTCCTTCGCCCTGAACACTGGCCGAGGAGCAGGAAACCAGATTGGAGTAAAGACACAGTGTACCTGTAAGGGGGGCAGAGGAGGGGCTTCTCAGGTGACAAGAATGGCAGCTGTGATGTAGAAATGGTCTTTAAAGGCTTGCAGGCTCCAAAAGTGTGGCCCTCACTAAGGTATCCAATCCCCCTTTGGGCCTGATCTTGACTTTGTACACCCAAGGATTTGTAATTTTCTGGAAGAAAGAACAATCTTTAGGTTCTTCTTAGAGCTAGCCTGGAAACCAGATCTCTTTGGGACACACCTGAAGCTGTTTGCAGCCATCTGGGCTAATACTGCCTCATGAGCCAGCATCTTACAGGAGTAGCAATAAGACTTCCAAGAAGCCACTCAAAAGTTGCACACCTGTTCAAGGGCTTTGACATTGGCCCTGTTTGGTGGTACCTTAGTTTTTCACGTTAACTACACACATTCTTTTTATGATATTGGGTGCTTAATATATAGCAGGCACTGTAGGGGTATGGTGCTCAGTGACATAGACATATTTCCTGCTCTCATGGGATGACAGATACTCTGAGGTACTATGTTAGAAAATAGTAGAGTCCAGGTGCTTGGGTTGGTGAGGTCTCCTTGTGTTTGCATGATTGGGGGAGAACTATCCAAGGAGGTGACAATGAAGCCAAGACCTGAGGGAGGAGTTGGAGCATACTAGTTAGAGGGGTCTGCAAGTCCAAAGAGCTTAAGATGGGAGGAACTTTGTGTCTGTCAGAACTCACATTGTTGGAGCTTCTTGAACAAAAGGGAGAGGATCTGGGTGGAGCGCAAGGCAGGCGGGGGCCAGACCTTGCTGAGCCTTCTAAGCCCTGGACTGGAGAATAGATTTTATTCAAAGAACAAGAAACCCCTGAAGGTTTTTAAGCAGGGAAGGAAGATGGCTTGCATAAGAGTCCTCTGCCTGCTGAGTATCATGCAATATTAAAACCTGGCAGGGTGCTAGTCTCTGGTGGTAATAGTCCCTTGTTTCCCTTGTTTTTAACTCTAATGTAAATAATTCGAAGCCACTCATCCTCCTATTTTTAAAATCTTCTTGTTAAATCCTATTAACAGTCTTCATTCATTTAGCTTTATGGTAAAAGAATGCATGAGCAGTCACCTCTATAATATTGAGCAATTGTATTATCTAGTTTTTGCTTCCTACTATGGAGTTTGTCTGTTTATCTTCCAACACTCATTCTTTGCTGCCAGCATTGTATGCTTTCTCTTTTAATTCATTCTCTTCTCCCTTGGTTTTGCAGTTGTGACAGATTTTTTTTTGTGTGTGTGTGTTCATCCTTTTATTTCATGATCTTTGTACATTCTCTTTTGGCTCTGCTACACTATATAACTTGGTTCAGTATAAAAAACCCAACACAGTTCCTTGCACTTAGTGGGTACTCAGTGAAATTATGTTCCATGAATAAATAAACCTTTAGGAGCAGAAGCTGCTGGACTTTTGTGGTGAACATGAAGATAAATATATAATGTGCTGAAGCAGTCAGCTGTCTAAGCAGGGCCACCTTAAAGCCAGTGCTTAATACAGTACCCTACTAAAGGGGCGTGAGTGCAGCGTGGAAAGGAGCTTTGGGAGAATACACTTGTCACCTGAACCGCAGATCCAGCCTTTGTTCTGGCTTTTTAATTTAGGTGGATTTTTAGGGAGAGAGAAGTATAGTTTTTATCATTACAGAAGATGCAATCAGAATTTTATTCATGTTAAGAAAAATGATCTGAAATTTGGCAATAAGATAACAAAATGAAGGTATAGTCTTTTGAAATAATAATATAGCATTGTCTGACAAGCCTTAAAAGTCATCTGATTCTCTAGAAAATGCACCTTTTTTATTTACTGTTTGCTGTAATTTAGTAGTCAGGTATTGCTGAAGTTAGAAGTGAATTTATAGAAAATCTTTAGGATGCAAATAATTTCTGGTAGATAAAAAACGTAACCCAAAAGGTTATGTTTTATTGTCCTATGTAATATCACTAGTTTTTTTTTTTTTTTTTTATAGAGGCATGTTTTATTTATTTATTTATTTTGTTTGTTTATTTTGTTTATACATGCACTGGGTACAGTCAGAAGTGCGGTAGGGTGAGAGAATTCACCAGAGCCAGAGCGGGGAGCAGAGCAGGCAGAAGGACCGAAGTACACTGCTGAGGGGAGCAGCGGGCGGCAGGAGAGGTCTGCGAGCCATATGGGACCCTCCTCCGGTGGCTGGGGAGCAGCCGGGGATCGAACCGGCGCCGCAGTGGCTGAGGGCAGCTTCGCAACCCAGCGCTCAACCGCTGCGCCACCGGGGAGGCCCAATATCACTAGTTTTGATGTAATTTAGCAATCTTATTCCAGTATTCTTTTTTCTTTTTTTAAAAGATTTTATTTATACAAGAACTGGGGTACAGGCCAGATGTGCAGGAAGGTGAGAGGATTCACCAGAGACAGAGTGGGGAACAGAACAGGCAGACTGGCTGAAATACACTGCTAAGGGGAGCAGCGGGCGAAACAGGAGATGTGTGCCACGACATATGGGTTTCTCCCTGGCCGGCCAGGATCAAACCCGCACTGCAGAGGCTGCGGACAGCTTCACAGTGCGGCGCTCAACTGCCTGCACCACCAGGGAGGCCCCAGTATTCTTTTTTTAAACTTACTTATCAATTTCTTTGCCATTTTGCTATTTTCCTCATTAATGAGTTACATAAGTACTTGACATTTACTTACTGTATATTTGTTTATGAATTATATTTCTAACCTTTTGAGATTTTGACATCCATACTCAGTAAGGCAATAAGATAAAAAATATGAATGTGAATGTACATGTCACTGTTCAAATGACCTACTTTAATTCTACCATTAATTTCTGAATGGAAACATCATAGATATCACAATAAGGGGAATGACAGTATGTGCAGTCTTACAGGAAACCTATACTTTAAGAGGTTTTCTGAGGACATCTGTTCCTGTTCAAATTCAGTATAAACAGTCTTAATGAATTATAGGCCAATCTCAGGGACAGCTTTCATTGAACTTGTATGGGAATGGGCCTGTATTTACTCTTTCTTGTATGATGGCAAAAATAGTAAGTTGCTTTTTTTTTTTTGCTTAAAAAAAAATGAACATAATTATAGGAAAAAGTAGATTCTGAAATGTGTGACCACTAGACCAATAACATAAGAAGTCAGTAAGTGCAGCTTACAAAAATCTCACTAATTGCATTTGAAAGTTCAGCACAAATGATGTTTATTTCCTCAAAATACTTTACTTACTTCTCACCAGCTGATGCTGTGTTTATAACCACTTGGTCTCATCTGAAAGATCAGTTTAAAAACACTACTAACTAAAAGCTACATTAGTATAGGTTTACCTTAAAAACTGTTAAGGAAAGGAAGGTTAATACTGTATTTGAACAGATGACACATTAAAGAGAAATGAAGGCTGAAAAACATTCATTTAAAACCTTTTGCTAAATTGTTAACTTTTGGATGACTGCTCAAGGAATCCTAGTTCTGATGTCAATCATGGCTTTAGTATATAATTCTTGACATACTTAATTCAAAATCCTTATCTTTGATCCTCTTAGGACACCTAAGAATTTGAATACATTCTTTTCAGAGTTTTATTCTTTAACAAGGTTTTTTTTTCATACTGTAGTACTCTGGTTTGCTAGGGGTGGTTTCTGTTTTATGCAACTGTTTTCTTAACACTGTACTTATTGTTCCTTTTTACTGTCACAAATATCCCTATTTGTATGAGAAATTATATGGTCATCCTACTGTACCCTAGTTGGATGTGGTTAAGGCTCATTAACACAAATCTTGACTGCCTTCTTTGGCATCTGTATGGCCCTCTTTTTTTCTTTGCTGAGAGAGAGAGAGAGAGAGAGAGAGAGAGAGGAGAGAGGAGAAAACAGAGGTTTTTTACAAAAACCAGAATCATTTCTTTTTCATACATTATAATAACCCGTTTGGGTTTTTACATGGGTTACTGAGTGTTCTCATAACATGGAGGTTAGACTCCTCTAGAGCAAACAACCCTATAGAGCAAGGTGGAAATCACAAATGTCTTTTGTGACTCAGTCATGGGATTAGGTTCCATATTCAGTAATACCCTTACTGGTTGCACAGGTCACCCTGGTGGGTGGGAGGGCTAACAAGGGTATGCAAGAACCCTTGCGTCATTTTGCAAAGTGGCTATCACCGAAGAACTAATGTAATTTAAAGCAAACACCTTTTTTAAGGCTTACCATTTTAAAACCCAAAACTGAGATTCTTTTGCCCAGAACTTTTAAAAAGAATATTCATGTCTAGTTGCTTTTCCATGATAAGAAAATATCTTTGTGTTTGCACAAAAACTACAGTTACTGTTAATTGCAGACTGAACTCAGATTTCTGTCCAAAATGTGTGGCAAAAAAGCAGCAGCTTCTGAATATGTGACACGACACATGTAAACTGAGTGCATATTGGCTTCTGACTCTGACGAACATAGTGAGGAGATGGAAAATAGGAAATATCAGGGCCTTATGAGGGTTGAAATAGAGGGCAGGCAAGCCACTCCCAGTGGTGTACTTGAGGAACCCTCAAAAGCATCTTTACTTGCTAAGTGTAAGCCATGACCATTGTGCTGGGTCCTCATTCCCATTGAACTCTGGGGAGATGGTAAAGCAGGGCCTTTTGGAGGTTTCCAGGCAGTAAACTGCCAAAGGACAGCTTAAACATGGGCTGGTGATCATCCAGCTAACTCATAATATGGAGCCCTTTGGATCCACTTAAAAGGTTAGTAGTAGCTGTAGTTTTTATGCAAATACAAAAATAGTCTATCTTTCTATTTAGTCCTGGTATGGATGTTAATATCAAAGGCAGGTGTTACTTATTAAAGGAATAATTAATAATGTTCATGCTTTTTCAGGTTGTGGTAGTGATATTTTTGAAGAATTTTGATATCTTGTTTTGCCAATGACTGAGAACACAACCCTAGTTAAATTTTCAGGAGAAATGGATGAGTCAAATTTTTTTTTTTATGATTTAATTTGATTTATGAATGCAAGAGCTGGGGTATAAGCCAGAGATGCAGGGCAGGGAGTGGGATGGTGGTGAGAGAATTCATCAGAGGCAGACTGGGGAGCATAACAGGTACATTTACTGAAATACACTGCTGAGGGGAGCAGCGGGCGATACAGGAGAGGTCTGCTGCACCATGTGGGTTAGCTCCCTGGCCAGGGATCAGACTCCAGCCACAGTGACTGCCATACTGCTGACACTTAACCCTCTGCCCCACCAGGGAGGCTCCTTGATGTGTGTTTAGTCTTTGAGAGCCCTGTGGTTTTGCAGATGTGAGACACTTAGATACAGACTTTCGTTTATCTTGATCAAAGGATATTTCTAGTCAATTAGAACAAAGGGTGTTTCTCACTGTAAAATGCATACAGCTCCTGAATATTGCCTTATCCCTCACAATGGAGTGGTGGGCTTTGAGCCACACGTCAGAGGAGTAGGGCATCGCTGGCAGGCTTGTGTTCCCTTCTGATGTGCAGATTCCCTCATTTGTGTCTAAGCGTTGTTCTGTACCCTATGCAACGATGAAACTTCTTGGTGATGGTCCCCTCAGTCAGACCTAGTCTCCAGGTCAAGATGCCGGTTATCTAACAGTAACACAAAGCCTAGGGCTCCCAATTTAACACACAGGCTTATAAAGAAGACAGGAATTTTCAGCACAGAATGCCTGATCTTGGTGTTCTGCTTCCTTGAGCTTTAATTCATTGTAACCCTCGTCAGACAGTTCAGGAGCCCAAATGTGTTAGGTTCATGGCCAGTGCTTTACCATCGTCATACTGTTTCTTGAGTGGCATTTATCAACCTTTTAGTTTGCTCTGCAGGGCCTCTTTTTCTGCTCTTAACAACCCATTTTCTGATGATGATCTTTTGATACATAGTGAATAATCTTGTTTTTGAAAAAGACAGACCAGCATGTGATTATGTTAAGAATCAAGGTACAGATTGATGCTAGTGGAAAATTTGCTGCTTTTTAGGTAGATATGGGTCATGTTCTAAGCCCAGTTAAATCTATCACTAGAATAAAAGAAGCAGTGAAGTTAAAGAAATCACACATAATAAGATTATATTGTATATTGAGCATAATTTAAAATTGTGAGTCTTTCTCACCCCCAGCATTCTTGATTCCCATTACCTTGTGCTTTTTAAAACACTAATCACTGTCTAAAACACTATTTGTGTTCTTGAAGTTATATAAGGTCAAATATTTTTCTTTTGTTTGCTGATAGATTTCAAGTGCCTATTTCAGTACACATAATAAGTGCTCAATAAATACTTGTTAATGAATTTTGGGAATGAATCTCCACATGTCCCCTGCTATTAAGAGTAATCAAACCATTATCCAATTAGTATTACTGTTTCGGGGAAAGCATCCTCACTGAAAGGAGTATAACTACTATTACAAGGCATATGCGCTTTTCCCTGGCCCTGAGGAATTGGGCCAGACCACATGGAAACCATGTGGGCCCCTCTGGATTAAAACCTGTCTTACACACACCAGTCTTGCTCCTCGAGGACTCCCATGGTGAGAGAAGGCAGATGAGAGCCTGTATCCCAAAGGACTAGAGCAGACCTTGTGTAAGTTTCTTATTCCAGGACTTTCCTTGTTCACTGCTGTATCTTCAGCATCTGAAACATAGCCTGTCATGCAATATAAGTTCAATAAATATGTTTATTTTATTATTGTTTTTTTAATTGTATAGTTTTTAATGGAGGTGACATTGGCTTCCTACACTGTATATGATTCAGAGGTGTAGGATCATAGCTCTTCAGATACGTATTTTTACACCACAACCACCACTAAGGCACCCATAAATATGGTTTGAATGAAGAAGGGCAAAGTTCTTCCAAGCAGTGGTCAGCCTCTGTGTTCAGGAGTAGGAAAAGAAGGAGCAATCCGAAGAGGAAATGGGTCCAGTAGGAAAAAGCTGATGAAAACATGCCTTGTGGGCCCAAAACTGTAAGCTGCTTGTCAGTTATCCAGGGAACTTCCCGGTAAAGAGGACACAGAGCCTCCCAGCCTTCAGCCTCACTCTGCCGCCCACCTCCTGGCACATCTGCAGGTGGGAAGCCTTGAGCACCCTCTTGAGGCTGAATATGCCACGACAGATGATTCAATTTAAAAAGCAGATTTATTTCTCTGCCAGTCAATGTATTTTCTGACTTTATTATTGTCAAGGAGGAATGAATTTTTCATCTAAGGGGTGAAAGAACTGTCACCTTTTAAGCAACAACACTTAAAAATTTCCAACCTTTTTGTTGGAACATTGACTAAAACATATTGTATACTTCCATGTCTTCCTAACAAAGTGGTTGGAATCTCATCTAATGCTTTCCTGTTATTTCAGAATTATTTTGAAGACATGCCATGCCCAGTAATACACATAGGGTCTATCCAAGGTGGAATTTTTCCATTACACTGATCACCATGTACTGTTGCATTTTTTTGAACTCTCATACCTGTTTTTCATAGTTTTGCTGTCTCCTCTATGGTAGGCTATTAGTGTTCACTTTCTGTTGCTGCCACATGCCTACCCTAAGAACACCCACCAATTCTCTCTAGGTAGATGTAGGAAATTAGACTAAGTTTAGTAGATTTGTCTAAAAGACGAAGGCACTGTAATGTATGGACTCGGGAATATCTATGAGTCCCCTTCCCATTTCTCCCATCGCTGGTTCTTCTCAGCAGAGCTCTTTTTGGCCTCATCAGACATGTAGCTTCTGGATAAATGAGGTGCTCTTGACTCTTAAAATTTATCTATTCCAAGTTTTGAAAGAGTAGGATATCCCTACTAAAGATGTAGTAATTCGGGGAGCCACTTTCTTTGTCCCTTTTCATGAGAGCTTATGAAGGATAAAGCAATAGATGCTGTTCATTTAGTCTCTCTGTTTCTGTCGGGAGAAGGATAAGACAGAGAAGAAAGATAAGGGGGAACTGTGCAGGGAAATGTCATGTTCTGGTAGGTAGGTTTGAAAGACTGGCTTTGGAGTGGAAAAATAGACTGGAGAGAAGCCAGTCAAGAGGCCGTGGCAGTTATCCAAGTGAGGAGTGACAGTGATTTGCATGAGTGTGGAAGTGGTGCCATGTAAAGGGTGGTCAGACTCAAGTGCATATTCGAGGTGCAGTCCCTGAGGCCGGGTGTTGGGCCGCCGTAGATAATATGGTGCATCGCTTTTATTATTAGAGTTTAGTAATGCTTGTTCACACCCTAAGCATAGTTTTGCTAAGGAATTTAAATGTATCAGTTCATCCGCACTGCTTTTATTACATGGTTGGATTTGTTTCTAAAGTTACATTACCAAATATAGGATGAAAGTCATTCTCTACCGTGTGGACAGGCAACCCACATATTTGAGATTAGAATCTGAAGATTTATCAAAATGTGTTTAGCGATGAAGAGGAGATATTTTCCCCCCTTGCTATTCTTGTTGTATAATTTATCAACCAATGATAATTGGGGATTCTTTAGAAACTCTACCCTTATTAAGGAAATAAATAACAGTTCTCCAAATCAATAACTAAATCATTCTCACAGCAAAAAAGAAATATAATTTACAATTTGAACTTATTTCTTGCAGTTAAATTTTTTTCTGGCTCTTTATATTTCAGACAGCTTTGAATAAAATAAGATCATCTCAGTTTTTCAGTTTTTGGTGCAAGAAGAAAATTTTATATTTATTTGGCATTCTTCAAATTATTTTGCTTTTAGTATGATTTACATAAAAATTTTATCCTTAGTTTTAGATTTAATAGATTTTCATCTGATGCCACTTTGTGTCAATTTATGTTTGAAGACTTCATTAAGATCCTAGGAGTATACAGTTTAACCTTATTATATTATTTTCCTGTAAGAAAGAATAATATGGAATCTTGAAGCTAGGACTATTCACAGCTAAATCTTATGCAATCAAATAAGTTCTCATAATCATTTTGCAGCCATTATTTGTTATGCTTTTGTGGTACCTTGTTTCTTCTGAACTATTCTTAACAGGTTTCCAGGAATTCAAGGGCTAAGAAGCATTTTACTAAGAATGTGAAATACCAAAGCATTTAATTTTGTGGGAGTATAGTGTTTATTGCTTTTTAAGTTTTGAGGAAAAGCAAAATGGAGAAGCATATTGTTACACAACAACATGCTATGTTATAAATATGTTTACTTTTATTGCACATGATGTAACCAGAATGGAAAAAACCCACAGAGCTAATCATTGTTGATAAAATCTTGCCTCAGAGGTGGAAGGGGGGCGCGTGCTGCATGGGGAACGAGTATGGCACAAGAAGAGGAAAGATCTGTTACCAATTATAGTAAAATTATTATACTTGAAAAGAGTTACACAGATGAATAAAAATCTTTCACCTCTCTTTCCTGAAAGCTTACAAATTTTTCCATCTTTCTTTGCTTTCATCTTGATGGGATTGGGGGATCCTCTTGGGTCCTTTGGATGAAAAACTAACTATTATTTTGCTCTCTGCAGCACTTCATCTTTCATTTTAATCACCAGAGAATACTATTTGGCTATTTTGAAATCATCTCTGTTTTCAACTTAGCTGCACTTTGCCCACTGAGATCCTTGCCCCATTTCATTGTTTCTTTTCCTTTGCCCCACTGCTCCCTTTCTACCCCCATCTTTTTTCCTGTAGTCAAGGAAGGATCTTGTTAACCATAACTGTTCTCTTTTAGGAACTGAAAAAAAAGCTCTTTGGTTCAGTACTTCTACAGACACCCTGCCTCAGCCCTATCCCAGAAAAACAAGCAACAGGAAATACAAGAAAACACATTGCTCAATTCAACAGATAGACATAAAGTGGCCAAAGGAAAAAGCGAGAACAACAAAGACTGTTCATTTGATTTCCAGGAATGGAAAGTATTGGTAGTCTGCTGTTTTCAACATAAACTTTGATCTGTAGCTGACCACTGACCACCTTTCCAGTTATTCCATCAGATGAAGAATCGTGGCAGCTCCCCTTGTTGGGTTTTCGAGGTCAGTCTGCTAAATGTAGATTAATGGGCTAACTCAGCCTCTAGAGAAATGGAGGATAGCAGTCACTTGTCAGTCTGAGCCCAAGGTAAAAACCACACGAGGGTATGGCATGGATGTTCACTTGAAATGGAAAGAAGCAGGGAAAACAAAGAAATGTTGGCCAAAGCGATTGCAGTAATCTGTGTTATTGATCAGTTATAAAGGAAGTTTTTTTAATATTCATGGTCCCTATAGAGTCACTCCTTTCTCCCTGCCTTCCTTCTTTTTTTCTAAATTTTTTAAAATAAATTTTATCTTTATATTCCCCATACAATTGCAACCCCCTTATTCTGACCCCAATCCCTCCCCTCCCTGCCCCCCACTCCCATAGAGTGTCTATGGTTCATAGTTTTTTGTTGATTTTGATTTTCACTTTCTTATAGTTATTCATTTTCCTGGTCCCTTATTTAAGTTTTCTAGATTCCTGCTATGAGTGAGACCATCCGGTATTTTTCTTTTTCTTTCTGGCTTATTTCGCTGGGCATGATCCCTTCCAGCGCCATCCATGTTGCTGCAAATTGCATGTGTTTATCTTTTTTGAATGCTGAGTAATATTCCATGGTGTATATGTACCACATCTTCTTGATCCAGTCATCTACTTTTGGGCATTTGGGTTGTTTCCAAAGCTTAGCTATTGTAAACAGTGCTGCTATAAACATAGGGGTGCAGGTGCTCTTTGGAATTGATGTTTCTGTGTCCTTTGGGTAAATAAATACCTAGGAGTGGAATTGCTGGATCCTATGGAAGCTCTATGTTTAGTAGGTTCAGAAATCTCCACACAGCTCTCCATAGTGGTTGGAGCAGTTTGCACTCCCACCAACAGTGCAGCAGAGTTCCTTTTCTCCACACCCTCGCCAACATTTGTTGTTGCTAGTTTTTTTAATATGTGCCATTCTCACTGGTGTCAGATGGTGTCTCATGGTAGTTTTGATTTGCATTTCCCTGATTACAAGTGATGTTGAACATTTTTTCATATGCCTGTTGGCCATTTACATTTCCTCTTCAGAGAAGTTTCTTTTTAGCTCTTTGCCCAATTTTTGACAGGATTATTTTCTTTGTTGTTGTTGAGTCTCATCAGCTCTTTGCAGATTTTTGTGATCAGTCCTTTATCATCAGTGTTGTGTGCAAAAATTTTCTCCCAGTCGGTGGGGTTTCTCTTTGTTTTTGTTATTGTCTCTTTTGCTGTGCAGAAGCTCTTTAATTTGATGTAGTCCCAGCTGTTTATTTTTGCCTTCACTATCACTGCTTTGGGTGATGTGTCTGTAAAGATGTCTTTGATGTGCATATCACGTAGTGTTTCGCCTATATTTCCTTCTATGTATTTTATGTTTTCAGTTCTTATGTCTAGTTCTTTAATCCATTTTGAGTTGATTTTTGTGTATGGTGTGAGGTAGTGGTCAAGCTTCATTCTTTTGCATGTAGTGACCCAGTTTTCCCAGCACTATTTATTGAACAAATTTTCTTTGCTCCAATGCATATTCTTTGCTCCTTTGTCAAAGATTAGTTGACCATAAATCTGTGGGTTTATTTCTGGATTTTCTATTCGATTCCATTGGTCTTTGTGTCTGTTCTTGTTCCAATACCATGCAGTTTTGATGATTATGGCTTTGTAGTATAGTTTGAAGTCTGGGAGTGTGATGCCTCCATTCCCTTCTTTTTTTTTCAGGAGAGCTTTGGCTATTTGGGGTTTTTGGTGATTCCATATGAATTTCATCAATAATTGTTCTATTTCTTTGAAGAATGATATTGAAATTTTTATTGGAATAGCATTGAATCTGTATATTGCTTTTGGTAGGATGGCCATTTTAATAATGTTTATTTTTCCAATCCATGAGCAGGGGATGTCTTTCCATTTCTTTGTGTCTTCTTCTATTTCTTTTAACAGTGTTTTATAGTTTTCTTTGTATAGGTCCTTTACCTCTTTTGTTAGATTTATTCCCAAGTATTTGATTTTTTTTGTTTTGATAATAAAAGGGATGGTTTTTTTGATTTCTTCTTCTTCAGATTTATTGTTTGTGTATAGGAAGGCTACTGACTTGCTTGTTGATTTTGTATCCTGCCACTTTACTGAGCTGATTGATGAGTTGAATTAGTTTTTCTGTGGAGTTTTTGGGGTTCTCTATGTATATTATCATATCATCTGCAAATAGTGATAGTTTGACTTCTTCTTTGCCTATTTGGATTCCTTGTATGTCTTTCTCTTGTCTTATTGCTCTGGCTAGGACTTCCAGTATTATAATAAAAAGCAGTGGTGAGAGTGGACATCCTTGTCTTGTTCCAGATCTTAATGGAAATGCTTTCAGCTTTTCACCATTGAGAATGATACTGGCTGTTGGTTTGTCATATATGGCCTTTATGATGTTTAGGTATGTTTCTTGTATCCCAAGAATTTCAAGGGCTTTTATCATGAATGGGTGTTGCACTTTTTTGAAAGCTTTCTCAGCATCTATTGATATTATCATATGGTTTTTATATTTCTTGTTGTTGATGTGTTGGATAACGTTGATTGATTTTCGGATGTTGAACCATCCTTGTGTCCCTGGAATGAATCCTACTTGGTCGTGGTGAATTACCTTATGGATACACTGTTGGATTCTGATAGCTAAAATTTTATTGAGGATTTTTGCATCAGTGTTCATTAGGGAGATTGGCCTATAGTTTTCTTTTTTTGTGTTGTCCTTGTTCGGTTTTGGTATTAGTGTAATGTTGGCTTCATAGAACGTGTTTGGTATTGTCCCTTCCTTCTCAATTTTTTGGAAGAGTTTGTGAAGGATAGGTACTAATTCGTCTCTGAATGTTTGGTAGAACTCATTTGTAAATCCATCAGGTCCTGGGCTTTTGTTTTTGGGGAGGTTTTTGATTATCATTTCAATTTCACTGCTTGTAATTTGTCTGTTTAGGTGTTCTATTTCTTCTTTATCTAGTTTTGGGTGATTGTAGAGTTGTAGGAATTTGTCCATCTCCTCTAGATTGTTGAACTTGTTTCCATATAACTGTTCATAGTAGTTACTGATTATTCTTTTGATTTCTGCTGTGTCCGCTGTGATTTCTCCTCTTTCATTTGTGATCCTGTTTATTTGTGCTTTCTCCCTTTTTTCCCTTGTGAGCCTGGCTAGCGGTTTGTCTATTTTATTGATTTTTTTCAAAGAACCAGCTCTTGGTTTCATTGATTTTTTGGATTTTTTTTTTAGTTTCAATTTCATTTATTTCTGCTTTGGTTTTTATTATTTCTTTTCTTCTACTGGTTTTGGGGTTTTTTGTTGTTGTTTTTCTAGATCTTTGAGCTTAGAGATTAGGTTGTTTCTTTGAGTTCTTTCTTGTTTCTTGATGTGAGCCTCTATTGCTATATATTTTACTCTTATTACTGCTTTTGCTGCATCCCATACATTTAGGAAATTAGTGTCCTCTGTGTCATTCAATTCAAAGAATTTTTTAATTTCTTCTTTGATCTCCTCATTAGTCCAGTGGTCTTCCAGTAGTGTGGTTTTCAATCTCCATGAGGTAGGAGAGTTCCTTGCCTTCTTTTTATGGTTTATTTCTAGTTTGATGCCTTCATGGTCAGAAAAGATGGTTGGTATGATTTCGATCTTGGTGTATCTGTTGATGTTTGTCTTGTGTCCCAGTATGTGATTGATCCTGGAGAGATCTGTGTGCGCTTGAGAAAAATGTGTACTCCTTTTTTTTTTGGGTTTAGTGCTCTATAGATGTCTGTTAAGCCCAAGCACTCTAGATCCTTATTTAGAGCTTTAGTGACTTTACTCATTTTTTTGTCTCGGTGATCTATCCATTGTTGATAGTGGTGTGTTGAAATCTCCTGCTACATATTTGTTTTCTTTGATGTCTGTTTTCAGAGATGACAATAGTTGTCTGATATATTTTGGTGCTCCTTCGTTTGGTGAATATATGTTAATGAGTGTTATTTCGTCTTGAAGTGTTGTCCCCTTGATCATAATGTAGTGACCGTTGGGGTCTCTTTTTATCTTTTTGAGTTTGAAATCTGTTTTATCTGATATAAGTATAGCTGTTCCTGCTTTCTTTTTTAGTCCATTTGCTTGTAGGATTGTTTTCCATCCTTTAACTTTGAGTCTATTTTTATCTTTTGTAGCTAAATTTATTTCCTGGAGACAACAAAAGGTTGGGTTTTGTTTCTTAATCCAGCCTGTGACTCTGTGTCTTTTTATTGAAGAGTTTAGTCCATTTGCATTTAGAGTTAATATTGATATGTTAGCATCTGTATTTGCCATTGTGTTTGTCTTTCCTTTGATTTTATTTATTTATTCTTTTAATAACTTTTTTTTTTTTTGCCTTCTTTTGTTGTTATTCGTCCCTCTGAGGTTCTGGCTTTAGGACTCTTTGTAGTATTTTTTGTAGTGGGGGTTTAGTCGTAATGAAATTCCAGAGTTTCTGTTTGTCTGGGAAGGTCCTTATTCTTTCTTCATAGAGGAAGGAGATCTTTGCAGGATAGAGTATTCTTGGTTGGCATCTGTTTTCTTGGAGTCTGTTGACTGTGTCCCTCCACCCTCTCCTTGCCCGTAGTGTTTCTTCGGAGAAGTCTGATGTCAGCCTGATTGGTTTTCCTTTGAATGTTATCTGTTTCTTCCCTCTTGTCAGCTTCATTATTTTTTCCTTGTCCTGGATTCTTGGGAGCTTTACTATTTTGTGTCTTGCTGTATTTTTCCTTTCGTTGTGGAAGTTTGGTGTTCTCCTTGCTTCTTGTATATCAATTTTCAGCTCCTTCTTCACGTTTGGGAAGTTCTCTTCATTTATATCCTTGAATATTTTCTCTGTTCCTACATCTTTCTCCTCTCCTTCTGGTATTCCTATAACTCTTATATTTCCTTTCCTCATGGAGTCAGATAGTTCCCAAAGTCTTTCTTCTGCCTTTTTCCTTCATACTTCTCTTTCCTTTTCTGTTTTGGTTCCTTCTGTTTCTGTGTCTTCAAGAGTGCTTATTCTTTCTTCCATTTCATCTATTTTGCTTTCATTGATTTTCCCAGAGCTCTTTGGTGCCTCCATTAATTCTTTGATCTCCTGCATTTCTTTTACTTCCCTCTTTAGGGACTCAATTTCATTCTTCTGATCGTTGATTATTTTTCCCTTATCATTGTTTTCCTTTATGACTTCTGTCAGTTTTTTAATCATGGCAATTTTAAATTCTCTTTCTGGAAGGCTCAGAAGTTCTTCCAAGTTACTGTTGTTGCAATCTGGGGGGTGTGCTTGTGGTGTGCTTTTTTCCTGAGGAGTTGCTAGGTTGCGTGTGGTTCTTCTACTCCCTACTGTCTGTTTTCTAATTTGCTGTATGCATTGGGACACTGTGATGCAGGACTGGCCGGCATCTTGGGTGAACTTCTCCGCTCCCCTCTGGCTCCTCCGGGAGCCATCTGTCGGTTTCAAGCAATCTTTACTGAAGAAAGTTCCCTGTTCTAAAATGCCGAGGCAGGGACACACTCCCCTGCACACCTGGTATGCCCCGGCGGTGGGTTCTTGCTCCCCCTCTGGGCTGGGCCTACAGGCCAGAAGGGGCCTGGCGTGGGCGAACTTCCCAGCTCACCTCTGGCTCCTCCAGGGGCCTTCTGCTGGTTTCAGGCAGTCTTTACTGAAGATATGTCCCTGTTCTAAAATCTGCCTTCCTTCTTTATTTCTTTCTTATGATTTCCTTCCTCCATCCTCTCTCCTTTGTTTTCTCTTTCCCATCCTTGTTTCCTCTCTCCTGATCTTCCTGACTCTTGTTCTCTTTGAGATTATTATGTTGCGGTGGTGAAAACAAAGATCATTAAGAATAAATCTGAAAAAAAAAAAAAAGAATAAATCTGACTTAGTTAACAAATCCACATACAAATAACTACAATTCAAAGTACTCTATAGAGAAGCAGAATGCAAATTCCATGGGGTTCTGAGAAAAATGACATTATCTACTTGTGGAGGCTAAGAATTAGACGTGACTTTTTGTATTCATTTGTTCATTCATTCTCATTGGCCTCCACGTGCCAGGAGCTAAGAAGACAGGGGAACACTGGTGACAGTGGAGGTATGGTCACCACCTCCCAGGAGCTTAGAGGCTAATAGAGAAACAAGAAACAAGCAACAAGCATACAAGTAGAAAATAATTGCAGGTCATGAAAAGGGCTATGAAGGAGGCAAACTGTTCCTTTTTTCAGTGGCAGAGTAAGCAGGCTACCTTCCCTGTATAGTCTGGCAAGGTTCCTTGAGGGGGGCTGATTCAGGGGGCATCTGAAGAATGAGAGGAAACCAGTCTTGGGGAGAATCAAGAGGAGAATGTCCTGGTTAGAAGGCACAGTGAGTGAAAGGCCTGGTGGGGAGGAGTGGGCCTCTCTGCCGCCCTGGCAGGGCTGGGGGTGGGGGGTTGGGGGTATAGGGAGAACTGGTGTGAACAAGGTAGGAGTGTCCAATTCAAGATCCAAGAGAGAGGTGAACCTGGAATGTGAGGAGTTGGTATTGTATTCTAGGAGCAGTGGGGACTCACTGAAAGGGAGTGCTTGCTGGGATTTTATTTTCTCAAGTACAATCTATGTGATGTATGGAGAATACATCTCAGGGGGCCAGAAGGGAAGCTGGGGACATGACAGAATCTTATAGTACAGGGGAAGATGGAGCGTCAGGAAGTTAGGGATTAGGAAGTATGTTATAAATATGTGGCATGTGGGCTTTTAGGACTGATTGGAATTTTGACAGATACTTGGAGAGAAGGGAATTTCTAGAGCAAGAAACAGGACTATCATGGTAGGGTGGGTGAGAGGCATGAGGCAAGTTTGGAAAGGAGCAAACTCGCTCGTTGTATCTGGAGGGGAGAGTGTGTGTAGGGAGGAGGATATATCTTTCTGATTGATAATATAAGATCTTGAAAGCTAGGCCACATTTTTAAGAGTTTGGTTAATATATGTAGAAGTTAATATTTATTTTAGTTAAGTGTGTTTTCTTTGCTTTGAGAGAACTTAGTTCTTAGGGTTTTTTGTTTTTGTTTTTGGGGTTTTTTTTTTTTTGTAGAAAAGCAGACTATAATGGGTTGTTTAAGAAAGCAAAAAGTATGAGGTATTAGGCTCTTTCTGGTTTCTGGTGTTTGATATTTGCTATCCACAATATGCCAGACCAGAGCCTGGATCTGTAACGGTGGCTTCTTGGTAGGAACTTTCATTGAAAGGGTCATGTCTTCGTTGGTTCTTTTATTCATTTACTCCTTCGACAGGCATCCATGTAGCAGGTACTGTTTATCCTGGAGCTTGTGAGGGGGCTCCCTGCTCTCCACGTGCCCCTGCTGTTTTCAGCCATTTTCTTCAAGTGACAATTTAGGGACAGTATGCTCAGTGATAGGCAGCTCTCCCCAAGGTCAGAAAGGTGTCCCTGGTGAAGCAGCATTTAAGCTAAAACCTAAGCTTTGTTTAAGGGGAAGATTGGTCAGGCAGATGTACCTGCAATTTGAGGACTGTAAGGCAGGCAGGAGCCTGGGCCTGTAGGAAAGGGAGAGAAGGCTGTTGTGGTGAATGAGGCGAGAGGTTGTGGGAGAATAAACTGGACAGGTCAGCAGTGTACTTACTCTTGGCTGCACACTGCAGCCCTCTGGCCAGCCCAGGCCACTCCCCAGAGCAATTAAATCAGACTCTCTGTGGTGGGACCTGGACCTCACATGCTTATAGAAGCTCTAATGTAAGTTTGGATGTATGCCAGTGGCACTGGGAAGCTCTTGGAGGGGAGTGCTCTATCAGATCGTCATTCTTAAAAAGATGACTTTGGAGCTGTGTATAGCATAAAAGCTAAGCAGGAGAGAGATAAGGGGTGTCATCAGAAAAACCAGTCCGAAGTTCTTGTGGAAGTCTGGGCCAAAAATGCTGGGTGCTTCAACTAAGGTCACAGTGGTTACTTGTAGGAAGTGGAGAAGAGAAATTGAGGATGATTCCTAAAAGTTGAGTGGGCTAAATGACCTTTAATTGAGCGAGGGACAACAGAAGGAAAGGCACTTTTGGAGCAGGGCTAGGAGAAGGGGACTCACTGACCTGGATTGTCATCCACTTCCCATTGTCCTCTGGCAAACTCAAGCCACTCCTATAAGACACGGCCCATATGACACCCTTGACTTCCTGTAAATCTTTGCCTCTGTTAGCGTGCTCTTAGGTTGTAGTGTCTAGCATGGAGTTCTTATTTTTAGCAAAATTCACTGTGTGACCAAATCGGTCTTATAAACACTAGTTTCGTTTTGTGATAAACAAGAATGGAGGAAGAATTCTCAGTAACTTTTTCAATTTTAATTTAATGCTTAACATGCTTTGGGCCCTCCTGAATTTTTTCCTGCTTTTCAGAAAAACATTAACCTCACTTTACACTTTAGTATAAAGGAGGGGCCGATGAATACTCTGAAATCAGAAAATCGAAGCGTCCTTTTTCCTCCCTTTTTCTGTGCCTTTGTTTCTTCCCAGCATTGAAGAAAGCCCTACCCTCCTCAAGAAAAACCAAAAAAAAAAAAAAAAAAGATCCAACTCAGCAGAAAATAGAAACACAATAAGTTTAAAATAAATTTGAAAGGTTAATAACTTGAAATATTTTTTTAAGCTCAAGAAAGAATTCATTGTCTTTAGTGTGACAGTCTGCCTTCTCCAGATTCTATCATGATCTAGTCTGAACAAAAATAACCTGCAGATGTTGTGATCAGTTGCAGCCACTACTTTCTAGATTATGTCAGGCAAGTGATTAATCAGTTGCCTCTATTTCTGGGGTAGGGCTGCAAGCAATAAAGGATCAGAAGGCTTGTTCCTTGCCTTTAAGGGACAAGATGTCTGATTTTCTTGAACCATTACATTCGCCACTCCTGTTATATTGGTAGATAAATTATGGAGATGAGAGCAGTGGACATTCAGAGAAAGGGGAGCTCAGATAGGAAGAGCCAGGAGCTCAGTAAGGGTGTTGGGCTCTTCTTGGCTCTCAATTATTTGGTGAGTCAAGGTGGACGTTGAGCTGGACATAAATGATATAATAGCACCCATCACTATTGGAATAAGCATCTTTATTTAATGTTATGTGTTACTATTTAAATTTTTACTTATTTTGAACTGCTGACATATGCCAAGATAAAAATGCTGACCATCTCCTTTCTACCCCTGATTGCTCTCCTTAGCTTCCTCTTCAGAGGCAGCTCTGTGATTCATTTCTTATAGTGCCTTCCAGATACAACAATATGTTCCCACATATAGAGCTTTTATTATTTTAATTGATTAAATAATTCACTTTTAAAATGGATCTCTTTCCAAGTGCTAAAATAGCAAAGAGTATATAAGTTGAAAAAAATAAACAAACCCAGCACTCTAACAAATTGCTTCCTGTTGGGAGAACACAATTGTGCTGGTCTAGTTTTTTGGTAATAAGCAACACACGAGTAAGATTTACTTTCCCTGAGAGGTTTGCATCCATACCTTTTAGAATATCAATAGCTACAGAGCAGGCAACCATGACCCCTCATCTGCCTAGAAAATAATAATATTATCTAGAATGATGTGCTGGAACCTCAGGATTATTTCCTGTATTTCCGTAACAACTCTAGAAGGTCTACTTCTTCCTCCTTTTATAGATGAGAAAGCAGAGACTTAAACTAAGTACACTTGTCTTAGGCCACCCGGCACATGGAAAGTGCAATCCAACTTTGAGCTGATTTCTAAACTTGACCTCTTTCTATGCTATCACACTGCCTCTCTGGATTGGAAGGGCTTGGCACTCTAATTTTGGAATCACTGCTGCCATGTTTTCTTCTGTGGCTTTAAGTTCTAAGACATTGATGTGAACTTGTGGTGACTCAAGAGAAAAAATGAGCAGAAGCTTTCTTCTCTGAAAAAAAAATCTGCTGACAGGAAAAGAACAAATTCACAGCTCAGTTACAGGGGCCTGTAAGTCAAAGTCGTGTGTTTTTTTTAAATATGGATAAATTGCCTCTCTCATTTTGAGTTTTTGAACCTGGAATGATGAGCATCTCATGAATAACAAATAATGTACTTCTAATCCTAATTAGCATTTTTCTAGTTTAGCAATTTCAAGTTTAGAAAATCTTTTATTTTTGTCCAGCATCTCCTCTGAATAAATTATTGCCCACTTTTAAGGCAAAAAAAAAAAAATTAGGAAGACATCATCTTCGCCTTGCTTTTGCACAGGGAGAATTTTTATTAGTACGCCTATATGTAACTCTGCTCCCACAATGCTCAGACCCATGCTCCCCACCAGCATCTCAGTGAGGACACATGTGTCACTGTGATGTCAGGGTGAGGAATTACAGTCTGAGGCTGGGGAGAGAGCTCCCATTTAGCAGATACGCAAAAAGCCGTGTAACATATATATCTGGTCAATGACTTGTAGTGTGAATCCTTTCACTGACTGGTCACAAGACCTTGGGAATGGAACGGAATGTCTACCTCAAAGCTTTAAACTAATTGAATATAAAACAGTTAGGACAGTGTTTAGTCTGAAGCAAATACACTCTTGGCTGTTTTTTATTATTTTTCTTAGCCCCACCCCATTGTCGAGTTCCCCCTTCCTACCTTCTTGGTGTCACTGGAATATGGAGTCACTGTGGCATCCATCTGGGAAGCTGACTCTAAGCCATTAAGGTATTCACCAATGTCAGCTGTCATTTACTTGTCACCTTCTTGTTAAGCCATAGAAATAAACCACATTTCTTTAGATTGTTCTGTGATTCCTATAGCACAGAGGGAGAGAGAAAGTATGACCAGTTCAGGGAATTTTAAGTGCAGTATGCTCAGTAGGCAGAGTGTGAAGGACCAGTCAAGTTGAGAGATAATCACTGGAGCCATTTGCATGACTCAGATATTGAAAGGTCTTATAAATCACAGTGTGGAGTCAAGACTCTTTCCCTGGGAGTTATTTTAATCAGGACATCAGGCAGGATCAGGGTTCTGGCTTAAGGAAGATCACTCTGGCTACTCTATGAACAGTGGATTAGAAGTGACAGGTCTGGAGCAGGGAGATTATTTGGAAGCTCTGATGGTAATTCCAGCAAATGGCAATCATGGCAGGGAGAGCAGGGAAGTGAGAGAATTCTAGAAATCTTTAGGGAAGGAAGGGAATGGGGCTCGATGTGGAGGAAGAGGGAGTCACTGGCTTTTTGTTTTTCTTTTGATGAAGACTTTAACAAATAATGATAGCAATAATGATGATGCCTTATATTTGTTTTTGTTTTCTTTTTTTTTTTTTTGGAGGTGGGGACCCTCGCCAGTGGCCAGGGAACGAACTGGCGCTGCAGAGGCTGCGGGCAGCCTCGCAGCCCAGCGCTCAACGGCTGCGCCACCAGGGGAGGCCTGATGCCTTGTATTTGTATAGCACTGTCTAGTTTACACTGTTCTTTAAAGTGCATAGTTCATTTGACCCCCTGTGATGTAGGCAGGGTAAATATTACTATTTCCATTTTGTAGATGAGGAAACTGAGATCCAAGAAGTTTATCTCAGGTCATCTGATTCCTAAAGCAGTGTTTTTTTCCAGTAAACACCAATCATTATTCCCTGTGCCTTGAATGTGTCCACCGCACAGCAGTGTGGCAGAGACGGGAAGCCTCTTTTTTTCCAGGGTGAGGGAGTGAGCATCATCTATGTGTGTTCTACTGAGAGGTTTGCAATAGAAAAAGCAGAACTCCAATCCATATGCAACTGGAAACATTAAAATGCATTTGTTCTTTCTTCTCTTACCTAGTGATGCAGGTTTAAGAAAAAAAAAACGGGAAAAATTCTTTACATTGAGAATGTTTTGTTTATCAACTTCTTTTCTGTAAATTTATAAAATCTTAGCAGAATACCATGGTCCAAATTGAGGAACTTCAGACAGGAATCCTTGGAGGCATGGTTTGCGAACCATGAATAGAGCATTTTGAAAGTAATTGAAAAGGGTATTCCTTGAAAAGGTAGTTTATTATCATGGTCCTAGAAGGTATTGTGGTTAGTAAAATGAGTCAGTTGGAAAAAGACAAACGCAATTTCACTCATGTGGTTCATCAACAAAACAAGTAAACTTAAAAACAATTTTTTAGACTGTATGGCCATATTTGTGGTTTTTAGAGGGGGGAGAGCAAGAGGGTGGGTAAATTAGGGGAAGGGACCAATTGTATGATGAAGGACTGGGCTTTCATTGGCAAACTTAATGTCATATATACAGGTGTTGATTTGTAATGATGCATGCCTGAATCTTACATATTACCGTAATGCAGTGTTACTTCAGTGACTTTTAAAATGTAGTTCATTGCTGTTTGAGGAACATTTATAGAGATTTTTAAATTATTCTCATTATATGAGAAACCTTATTTTTGAGACAGAGCTGGCAAAACTCAAAACGTCTGCCTCTTTCGCTTGTCATCTTTCATCTTTTGACAGTTTCAACAGCCAAGTTTCTCAGTCTTTAGTTATTTTTGAGATCTTTTTACCCTAAGTCCTCCTTGGTAAATGTTAAGGCTCTAGGGCCAAGCTTAGTAGATAGACTGAGCCATGTTGTGCCTCCTCCTTTGCCGTGGGTTTTTTTTTTTTTTTTTTTTTTTTTTTTTTGTTACACATGATTTAGCCAAAAATGTGCAGGCTTTTAATGAAGGGAATGTAATAAGAGAATACTCAATATAATTAAAGATACTGCTTTTTCTGATTAAAATGAAAGCTAAAAGGCCCCCCGTTGTCACCTCTAACAATATACATTTTTTTTTTTTTTGAGCTGCCCACTGGGCCGTATGGTCAGATTTGAACTGTCAGCTGCCTCTGGCCATTCTGTGGCTTTTTTCTGTCTACCGTACTGTCGGTTCTTTATTGAGCTGGCAAAGTTCCTAATGGTTCTTTCTAGTTCTCATTCTACCTTTGGTCAAGGTTAATATGAACTTCAAGGTGTAGCTGGTCCCAGTGAAGGTGGGCATGTCTCACTGTTTTTTAAGTATCCGTTCTTTTCTAGCAGGGGAGATATTTTAAGTGTTAAGTCTTTGGTGGGGGCATAGAGAGTCAAACCTTATAGAGTATATGCCTCATGATTGGAGAGAGTGAACTTGTGGGCTTGTTTTATTCACACCCTCTCTTCTTAGCACCCAGAACAGTGTCTGGGACAGAGTAGAGGGAGCTTTGTTGAGTAAAGGAATGACACGTTGTGACAGTTTAGAGTATATTTGTGGTATATTGGCTTCTTGGGCTCTGGGCTTCTGTTGCCACTGATGGTGGTTTTTGTGAGCTGATTAGCCGCCATTCTGGTAAAAGCCATTTTGACCTGTCACGAGGGCATTGCATTGAAAGGGTGTTGATGTTGGAAATCTGTATTTTGGTGCTTTTCATTAAAATGAACTCTTCACAAAAGAAGCAATATGAATTTAAATTGCAAAGATAGCTTATTTCTTTTTAAAACTCTTGAAACCAGGTAATTTAATTATGTTTCTGCCATTACCTTTTATCTTCCTCTGCAAAGGAATTCTTTCTCAATTTGACACCTCATATTGGAAGCTAGTCTTCTTATCCTCAGAATTAATTAACATGCAAATACTTGTCTAGAGACAAGGGAACACTGCTTTTTCGATTAGCATTTAAATGTCATTCTTAATGATGTCAGATTGACTTTCTTAAGGGAAAATTAGAATTATATAGTTATCTTCTGGTTATTTCTTAGAGTGTGTTATTGGTGTTTCTGAATATCCGGTGTTAGTGGGAGCTTTAATCTTTTAATGTTCACAGGCTAATTGTGTAATATCTGAAACCATACTTGATTGCAGCAAGGCCTGGTTCTCACCTCCTTGCCTGTGGTTTCTACATAGGCCTACTTGCCATACCTTGCACTGCTTCTCAGTAACAAGTTTATTTTCTCAGGAACAACACTTGCAGGAACTGTTAACAAGTAAAGGTGTCCAGGGCAAAGGAGGGAGGTGTAGATCAGCTTTCATAGTGACCATGTAGTAAAGAATAAAAGATGAACTGTGGAGTTAGAGATTCATAGGTTCAAGTCTTGCTCATGTCGCTTTGAAACTGTGTCACCTTAGGCAAATTACTTCCTTTCTCTGAAATGTAATTTCCTCACTATAAAAATATAGAGTAATACCGATACTGAAGTTGGGGGGATGGTTAAAGGTGCATAAGGTACTTTATAGTCAGAAAAGATTATCCACTATAACAAAGAACCCCCAAATCTCAATCATTTAACTTTGGTTATTTCCTATTTGAGGAGTGGGGGGTTCTGCACCTTGCAAATACACAGAGGTTCAGACTTCTTTTATCCCATGGCTTTGCCATTCCACAAGGCCTTGAAACTCTTTAGCAGATCATTTTTATGGCGGCAGGTGAGGGATAGTGGTGAGCATGTGGATTATATAGGAGATTTTACAGGCCAGACTGGAGCTGGTACAAATCATTTCCACTTGTATTCTACCCACCAGAACTTAATTGCATAGACTTAGCTGCTTTCAAGTAAACCTGGGAACTGTGTGTCTCTGGAGGAAAACAAAACGGGCTTGTCTGATGAAAACATAGTCCTTTACTCTTAGCAGCTAGTAATATTAATCAGCTAGGGATATTTATTGAGTAAATAAAAGAAAGAAAAGATTCTCTGTTCATTTTCTTTTCCATAGACTCCTAGGATATTAGAACTGATAGGTGGACAGTCTTAGAAATAATCAAGTTCTCTCCCCCCAGCCCCCCACCGCACACACACCTTTTTTTTTTTTTTTTAAACAGATAAGAGCTTGAAGCCCTGGGGAATTTAGTGGACCGTAGGAGATCTTCCAGCTACTAGTGGAAGGATCAGAACCTGAACTTGCTTCTCCCAAATGCTGCTATTTATTGTATATTTAATTATTTGAAACATTATTCTTAGCTCTCTGCCATAAATTTGCCCTCGTCTTTTGGCATGTGAAGCTGAGTTCTTTTAAAATAAGTTATTCTGGTTATTTTTGGTAGACTTCAGTTTATTCTGGTAGGAGAAATTTGGTATTTTGAGTTAGTGGGGTAGATACCCTCCAGGGCTAGAGGCTCTGCAACCTCTCAGTATTTTGTCCTGAGAGTGAGAATCTGCTGTCATCTACTGATGTTTAATCAAGCAACCTTCCTTCAATTATGCAATGAGATGTGGCTGTAACAGTGATTGAGACAGACGCAATCACAGCATAGGAAGTGTGCCAAATACTTAAACAATATTTACTACATAAAATGAGGGTACAGTGGAAGTAATAAAATGGATGTGGCCAGCTACTGGGATACAAAGGAAGAGGGAATAAGAAAAGCTTCATGGAAGAAGTGGGTATTTGAACTGAATCTTAAGGAATAGGGCAGGCATACTGGGAATTTGACAGGAAACATAAGCACTTGCATGTGTAATTAGTGCAGGTAATTTGGGTTCCCTGTGGCTGTGCCCTGAGAAAAATCAGGGGTGGGAGAGAATTCCAGATAGACAAACCCAAATAGATTAAAATCATGGTCAAGTATCCTGTGTTAAGTTAGCATTTAACACTCATATCATTCATCTATTATTTTGTTGTTTGTACAAGTAAATAATTACATACAATAACCTTTTGGATATGGGTCAGTCACAAGCAGCAGATATCTTATTGTGAGCCAGCAAATTCTTGACACTCTCCTTGTAGGCCCAATGCACGTTGTGTAAACTTTGTAGATTTTATGGTATGTGAATTATGTCAAAACTTGAAAAAAATGAGTGGTGACCAAATGCATGGAAAAGATGAGGCTGTGGCCATTATCATGGACTGGAGTATAGATGGGAAGAGAATGTTATAGTGGCGTCCGGGGATTTGGATGGGCAAGCATTTCCCTGCATGATGCCGAGCTGTGTTTAGGTGGCTGATAATACAGTGGTGCATCGTGGGTTTTTCCTTCCTAGCAGAATGGAGGTGAAAGGATGTTAATGCCATGACCAAGTCAGGGTGAGAATTGGTGGTTTCTACACTGAGTTACTGAGTCATATCCTTGTTCAGTCCTTCAAGTGCACGGAAGACTCTGTTCTCCTGGAAGGCGGTAGTAGTTTCCTTTGCTGACCTAGAAATGCCTGCTGTGCTCCAGCATTTGTAAAAGGAAGGTCAGAGAGTGGAAGCTGAGCTCAGCTGCTGAGTCAAGGAGAAATGGAGGAAGGGGTCACAAAGAACAATGAGGGCCTCCTTTATGAATAAGAGCAAGTAGTTTTTCAAATTCAGCAATTAAGTTTTTCTACATAGTGGAAGTGACTGTTCTTTTGGAATGCGTTTGCTAGTAAATATCATGATAAGAATGTTTAAAAGGAAATTATGATTTTAAGTGGCCTCCTAGCTGTTCTCATTGATAAAATTTCACTCCAGGGAAAGAGGGTTAATCTTCAGTAACACTGAAAGTTAAGGAAATCACACCTATGTTCAGAAGCAGAGATTTTCTTGTGATTATGACTTTGAGAGCTTGTTTTTTTTACCTCTCATTCTCCATCGCTGTGTCTCCATAGCATAAGTTAGATCAAATGGTAACATCCAAAACCTTCTTAATTACTTTCAGGTCTGAGGTTTTTTTCAGTTTCAGAAAGGGTCTGAGGGAGATTCTATGGCTCCATTTGGAAGATTGCTCATTTTTAGGCGGCTACCACTGGTTTGTCAACAGTTTACTTTAGAAGCCCAGCACGGCACACGTGTGACCAGTACGGACCTAATAACACATTATTTTTTTTCAGGCGGAAGTCTTTTTCTTTGTTGTATTTGATTCATTACCTGAATATGTTTTACTCTCCACAAACTTCATTTAAGGATGTACTGTGGATGTAAAACTATTAATCTTTGTGCTTGATTAGGATGTAAACAAGGAATCTCACTCAGTTTTAAACCTTTACAAGATGTAATTTTCCCCCTGATTGTATTTCGACTTGCTAGAGAACCTTTAGCACTGCAAGAAAATGTGTTGGATGATTCAGAGTGTGAGGGACAGGAAGAGAGGGATGCTGACACATGCGCACCAGTTAAATAACAACTGGTGGATATTTTTACATTTATTGCTATTCTTAGTGTGAGCCATGTAGTTAACAAGTGAGTAGACTCAGTTATACTTACCAGACTTAGACGTTTTACTTTCAATATGTCAATATCTACAATGAGGTTAAGATGTCGGGGTTCACGGGGTGAGGTCCTTGGGTCCCCTCTGAGGAAGTTTTTGGCAGAGTTTCCCATTCAGCGGCACACAGCAAGTTTACTAAGAAAAAGATGTTTCCATAGACACAAAAAGAGAAAGGAAAAAAAGAGACACTGGCATAGACAGGAGCAGGTAACCTTCAGACAAAATCTGTACTTTTGCCAGAGTGTTCTTTGGAGGGGTTTATTTCTTTGTGGAATTTTATCTCTTGTGAAATCTATCACTTCTAAGCTCCAGTTGAGTTAATCTGTAAGGACTGGTGTTTCTTTGCAATGACCAATAATTCTCCACATACCTACCTCCAGTCTGTGTCTACAGATCTTCCATAGCAGGTTTAACTGGCTAATCATTTCTACCAGCACCTCTGATTTCTGGCCTTGTGAAGCTTACATGCTAAATTTTCCACTTGAAGCTTCCATCACCTAGGCCTTTGAGAAAACCCTGAGAGCATTATTTTGTAATTCCAAAAGAAAGTTGAGTGTGATAGTGACTTTAGGAAAATATAATTTAGAGAAAGGATGGGTATTTTTCAGCATCCATACACTTAAAAGAGAAGACAGTACATAAAGAGAGGAAGGGAGAAAGAGAAAGAAAACAAGAGGAAAATTCTGAGAACAAAATCACTGTTTTTTTGGATAAGGAATGAAAAGGGAGGGACCATATTAAGAACAAGGATATTTTGATGAACTTGGGTGTTAAGAGAACATGTACACAAGAATGAAAGAAGCAGCACATGCTCAAGGAAAAATTCAGGAGAGTGACACAAAACCGGTAAGAAAATATCTGCAAAGCTCAAGTTCAGGCTGAGCTGATGCGGGAAGCATACCACAGACAAGAGAAAAGGACTCTTTAAAGCTATGTTCAAAACAAGATGAACAAGTAAAGGCCAACCTCATTGCTTGGGGCAGAAGGAATAATGTTAACATGATGAAAAGCAGACCTACTCAAACATCTCTGTCTCTAGCGAAGAGAGGGATCTTCAAACTGGAATGTGTAACATAAACACCGTTAAGAATAAATTGAAGTACCCAAGTTTTGGTGATAATAAAAGTTACAATTGCAATTGTAGTTTCTAATGGGGACTGAATTCTAAAAAAAAGAGAATTTAATTATGTTTTTGTCCTAATACTTATGGCACTTGTTCATGCTATATATTATTGTTGTCAACTTTATTTTACTGATGAGGAAACTGGGACTCAGAAAGATTTACTAACAGACCTAAAGTTACTCATCCAGTAAGTGATGGGCTAGGAGTCAGATCCAAGTTTAACTAGCTGCAAAGGCTAATTTTTGGGGTTTTGGTGTGTGGTTTTTTTTTTTTTTTTCTTCGTATATTTGACATGTAGCGTTATATTAGTTTTAAGTGTACAATGTAATGGTTCACAATTTGTTTCTATTGGGAAATAGTCACAATAAGTCTAGCTAAAGATCTGTCACCATAGATTATCACAAAACATTTTTTTTTCTTGTGGTGAGAACTTTCAGTTATTTTCTTAACAATTTTCATATATGTAATACAGAATTATTAGCTAATAGCTACCTTGCTGTCCAGTACACCCCCATGACTTGTTTATTTTATTACTGAAGAGTTATACCTTTTGAATACTTTCACCAACTTCTCCATCTCACACTTTGGGAACCATTAATCTAAGTCTCTGTATCTGTGAGTCTAGGTTTTTGTAAATACACTGCTGAGGGGAGCAGCAGGCGAGACAGGAGAGGTCTGCTCTGCCAAGTGGGTCAGCTCTCTGGGGGAGTGGGATGGGGTGCTGCAGTGACTGCAGATAGCTTCATAGTGCTGAGACTTAACCCCTTGATCCACCAGGGAGGCCCATATTTTTTTATTTTGTTGCTGATTTCCTTTGTTGTACAGAAGCTTTTTAGTTTGATGTAGTCCCATTTATTTTTACTTAAAAGTTTGTTCTTTTGACTGGACACCCTGACTCCCATGACTATCAGAACTGAGTCGTTTTACACAGGATTGTGCCTTTCAGCTTAAACTATGCTGTAAAATACATAAACAAATAAAAACTCACTAGATATTATTCACCAGCCACATTGTGGCATTGCAGGAGAAGCAGGAAGATAGACTAACAAGAATGATAAAGACAAAAAACCTGACAAAGGCTGTCTTAATTTTTTTTTTTTTAAGAATTCATCTTGGACTCTAAAGCAAAGAGCTTGATATTGTTTCTTGGCACAGTAGAGATTGTGTTATGCAAATGAACAGTTGTAAAGGAAAGTGAGGGTAGCCATCTAAGTCCGCAAAGCATTCCAAATTAGGCTCTCCCGCCTCTTCTTTCCTAGTTATTTCACCATGACCTTATCATTGCACAGATGATCCCATACCACTTATACACAACTTGAATTAATCTAGGCTCGGTTGGGTAGATTCATATTTGGTTGAACTACCTTAAGCAGACTGACTTTAAACAGACGGGCTTTATTGAGATTAAAATACTGTGCTATGGCATCTCCCTGTCATGTAAACGCTCTATCCAAAACAGAAATGAAGGTTTTTTAGCCTGAGTTGTTTTTGGTAAACCCTCGTGGTTCCTGGCTTTTATTACCTTCTAAATAATCTATGTCAGCATTCCTCAGGGTGCTTTCTGAAGAACTTCTAAAGAAGCTGGAAAAACTAATAGGTGTCATCTTATGAGAACATAATTTAAGAAATGTTCATCTGTTAGTAATTTTTTCTTAAACTGCCAGGAATAAACAGCAAGTCCATTGCCGCCTCCCAGAACAGCAGCATGGGACGAGGGTAAGATTACTCAAGGTCCAAGTGGGTTGGAGCAGGGAGAAGCCTAGAGGGGCACGCTGGGAAGTAGTGTGCAGCCCCGATCCAAAGGCCGTCTCTTATTTATTTGAATCCAGTGCAAAGGTGGGATAAGTACTAGGGAGGAGGGAGTATCCATGTAAACTGTGGTAGAGTGACCAGGGTCTGTTGCTGGGGGGCTCCATTGTTCTGCTACTCAGTCTCTATTCTAGTTTTACCTAACTTTCTGCTAATCTCTTCAAGTAGGGTATTTTAGCTGATGTTGCTAATCTGGTCATAATATCTACCTGTTGTTTTCAGCAGATACTAGTTTCCCAGTATGTTGCTCATACCAGGATTTGCTGAGAGGCCTCCTGTCTGTCTGTATGCCCAGCTGACCAGCAAGAACTCTGGGTACCAAGACAACTTCCCCAGAGAACAAGGATCCCACAGTCCATTGATCTGTGATTTAGGGAACCATATTTCTTCACCCTCTTCAAAATCTGCACTGGATTTTTTTGCCTTCTCTTTGGGTCCTCAGAGTTTTCCACATCTTTTCATCTCTGTCTGTTCCTCAGCATTCTGGAATATAATTCACATTGGCTTGGCAATGTGAACTCCTTTAAAGGGGTCAGGCATATTCTTACTTGTTTTGGCCTTTAATTTCTATTTATACTTTACCCCTGAAGTTTGAAGAGGAATTAGGCATGGATATGTGCAGTGTCTGATAGTTTCAGGAATGGGTAGTTATTTGAACTTAAATATAGGAAAGAGATTTCACATCAAAGTATTAAATGCTTCCTAATAATTTGGAAGGTTCTAGCAGAGATTGTTTTATATCTGTTAGATATGAAAAAGGGGAGAACCATATTTTGGATGAGATGTAGAGAAGATGAGCGTCTGACTCTAGAATTCTAGGATTACAGATATGTCTGCTTCATACCTAGTCACAAATAGGATGGATCTTGGGTACTGTCAAAATCTTGGAAATAAAAGGTATTTTGTTATGGCACTGTTATTAGCCAGGAAGAGCATGTGCAATCTCAAGTCCTGAAGAGAAGTTACTGCCATGGTTATTTGAAGGGGATGGGTAGTTGGGCAATGGATCTATTTTGGGGACCCTTCAGTTTATTTTTTTTTAATTTTAATTTTTTAAAGATTTATTTATTTATTTATACAAGCACTGGGTACAGTCAGAAGTGTGGGAGGGTGAGAGGATTCACCAGAGCCAGAGTGGAGAGCAGAGCAGGCAGACTGACTAAAGTACACTGCTGAGGGGAGCAGCGGGCGAGACAGGAGAGGTCTGCTGCGCCATGTGGGTTGCTCTGAGGCTGGCCGGGATCGAACTGGCACTGCAGAGGCTGTGGGCAGCTTCACAACCCAGCGCTCAACTGCTGCGCCACCTGGGAGGCCCACCCTTCAGTTTAATACAGTGACATAATTACCTGTCTCCACTGCCTGCTCTCCCAATAGCACTATGCTAAGTGTTTTTTTTTTTTTTTTTAACAACCTGGCTCTATTGAGGTAAAAACTTCACAAAAGTTTGTAATAAAGTCAATCTTGCCCTATAGGTAGGTTGGAAGCAATGCTGTGTGTTTTTTTGTTTTGTTTTGTTGTCCAGGACAAAGAACTGCAGTCAGTACTCACCTTTTTGAAACAAGTAGTGGTTCTTTGACAATATCTCATTTCTCCAGAGAAAAGAATAAATTATACAGAGTAATAGGAATTAACAGGATTTTATTTTATTGTTGAAACCAAACATTGCTGAGAGATATAGCTGGTATTCAGGACTAGACTTTGGGTGGATTCCATAGCAACATTAACATTTGAAAATGATAGGAGGGTATAGTTTTATGATGTTTGGTGCATACCTATTGCTAACAACACCAAATGATCAAAGACCTCATAAAATATGAATGTTGTTATTCAATAAATTGCATAAGTGTTGATGTTGGAGCAGTCGTCATTTGGCCTTGCTTTTGAGAGTTGTGAGATATTGATTATGATGACGTATAGAGTTATGAAATCTTGCACAAAAAAAATCTACACTTTTTTTTTAAAAGATTTATTTATTTATTTATACAAGCACTGGGTACAGACAGAAGGGAGGGAGGGTGACAGAATTCACCAGAGCCAGAGCGGGGAACAGAGCAGGCAGACAGATGAAGTACACTGCTGAGAAGAGCAGCGGGCGGCAGGAGAGAGGTCTGCGCACCATGTGGGACCCTCTCCGGGTGGCCGGGGATCAAACCAGTGCTGCAGAGGCTGCGGGCAGCTTCTCAGCCCAGTGCTCAACTGCTGCGCCACCAGGGGAGGCCCAGGATTTTGTCACTTTTGCTTCCCTGTTCCAAAGTACTTCACTGCAGTGATCATACTGTTTTGTAAAATGTATCCATAAGACTCTTTCCTTGTAGATTGTAAGCTCATTGAGGGCAAGTATGGACTGTGCTGTGGTCATCATGGTACTGTACTTAGATCCCAACTGCTGCATGTTGTGACTGTAACAAGTGTTTCTTGAATGAACAAAGGAAATGGACAGGAAGACTGTTTTTGCCATGTATTGGCAGCCCTTCTGCAATAGGACTGAGCAGTACATGCATTGGTGAGGGTGGCATGCAGGGACTTAAGATATTGCTGCAGTCTTGTCTCCCTTTCCTGCCATTTTTGTCCTCCCCTCCTGCCAGTCTCCCCATCCTAGAGAAATAGGAAGTAATGTGTTTCCCTCTTTCCTTTTTAAAATTTTCTTCTTTATTTTTTTAAAATCACAATATTTTTATAGTATCTAGCACATATTAAGCACTGATCTAGTGTTTTCATGTATGCTTTTGTATTTAATCATATATAGTGCTCTCACTTTTTAGCAAATCTTATCTTATATCTTACTGCTGTGGGAACCAAGACACGGAGCGCTGCCTTGCACGTGGTCACAAGGAAATAAACCAAAAGTGCCAAGCTTCAACCCAAATGTCCCTGGTCCCAAGTCTTGTGTTCCTTCCATTCCCCGAGGCAGCCTCCCTGGATTATGTCTTGTGTTTACTCTTCTTTCTTTGTCTGTGTTCCCCATCTTCCCTGGCCTGCTGCTCTCTCACCCAAAACACAGACTGGGGTGGATCTCTGGCTCACCCCTTTTCAGGGGATACTGACATTGTGCTCCTACAGTGTTCCCAGGGTTCAGCCCTGTTCAGTCCTCTGGTCCACATCTGGCCATTTCCCACTCTGCTTATTATATCTTAGTCTTTGTGTCTCCTCTTTCCTCCCAGAACAGGTTTGAAGAAGAATTCATCCTTCTGCTTGGCCAGCTGTGCCATTCTCCTCCTACACAGTCTCTGTAACTCTCTCCTTTCTTCCAGAGAGGCAGCGTGGAATGGCCGGTGGTTGAGGTCATGAACTTTGGAGGCAGAACACCAGGGTTTAAGCCCTGACTTGTGCTGCTTCCTAACTGTGTTTGTCTCTGTGTCTTGGTTTCCTCCTCTGAAAAATGAAGAAGAAACTTTGACCTACATCATAGGATGGTTGATTTAATGTACATAAAAGTCCTTTAAGTAAAAAGCCCAGAGTAAAACACTCAATAACTCTTTTTTTAAAAAGATTTATTTATTTATACAAGAACCGGGGTGCAGGCCAGAGGCACAGGAGGGTGAGAGGATTCACCAGAGACAGAGTGGGGAGAAGAACAGGCAGACTGACGAAATACACTGCTGAGGGGAGCAGCAGGCAAGACAGGAGAGGTCTGCCGTGCCATGTGGGTATCTCCGCCGCTGGCAGGGATCAAACCAGCACTGCAGATGCTGAGGACAGCTTCGCAGCACTGCGCTCAATCTCCTGTGCCACCAGGGAGCCCCACTCTTAAGTATTTTTATTATTTTTTAAAAGATCTATTTACTTATGCATACAAGAAATGGGGCACAGGCCAGAGGTGTGGGAGGTTAGAGGACTTGCCAGAGACAAGAGTGGGGAACAGAACAGGCAGACTGACTGAAGTACACTGCTGAGGGGAGCAGCAGACGAGACAAGAGAGATCTGCTGCGCCATGTGGGTTGCTCCCTGGCTGGCCGGGGATCAAACTCGTGCTGCAGAGGCTGCCTATTCCTTCATAGTGTGGTGCTTAACCCCTTGCACCACCAGGGAGGCCCTCTTAAGTATTATTCTGAATAAAGGCCAAGCGCGTCACTCATAGTTTAAGATTCTTCATTGAATTGTTTGGGTTTTCCCCATCTTTTGATTCACATTCATTTCTCCTTCCCCCTTCGCCTCCTGCCTTCTTATCTTCTTCCTGTTCCTCCAGCCTGTCAATAAAGCCACTGTCCACCCCCAGGACTGAATGTCATCTTCCACCTCCATTCTACTTGGGACTGGGTTGATCCTCCCTGCCCGTGTCTATCAGCTGGCTTCTTTCACAGACCTTTAAGAGTCTTCAAAAATCACTTTTTCTTTGTGAAATCTTCTTACTAAGAGGGGAAAAATGTAATTTCTCTGCATGTACCTTTTCTGAGCATACAGCTTAACCTCATCAAAACACAGTAGTATGTGGAATGAATTATTTCACTGTTTATTTTGTACCTGAATGTATGTTTAGAAGATCACCATTTATAGAGAAAAGGGTACTCTTTTCTCTTGTCACCTGTTCTGAGTCCATGGTCCTTAGAGAATATGTACACTGACTTTACAGTACCCTATCCCAGTGCTACTATACTGTCTGTGAGTAATTAATTCTTGTTTCAGAGAAGAGGTATTTAAATTCAACTATCCACCTAAACCCTAGTTCCTAACATGCATCCTGAAAAATGGTTATTTAGTGCTTTATTCATATCTAATAGTTGAAAGATCATCTAAAGCATTATCATCTTGCATCAGGAGTATTTAATTTCTCTAAATTCTCAATAAATGTTGACTAAGAGATATTTTCACCAGGGTAGATATGGAAGACGTCCATGCTTCTTTCCACCCACCCAGAATCCCTCCTCCCCTTCTGAAAGCTTTCATATTTACCCTGCACATTATTTGACAATATCTTGTACTTCCAGCCCTGTATTGGAGAAACAACTTTCACAACCAGATGGTAGGAACTGTTCTGGATCCTTAAGAAAAGACTGCCGCTGAATAGTACATACTCTTTTACTTTGGAAAGATGACACAAATTATAGTGGTTTTGCCTATCATTTAAAAAATAAACACACTGAATCTGTCTGGATTTATTGACTTTACTGAACCAAACTAAAAGTACACCATGTATCAAATTATGGCAGAACAAATTCTTCTTTAGGACATTTATAGTGGGTTGAGCTTTTCTTTGTGTGTCTCATTCCAGGCAATGAGTTCTGAAGCATCAAACATTTTCCACCTTAACTAAAAGTTAATCAGAGACAGACTTTTAGTGGCCTTGATATTTTTCCTCTCTGTTGAGCAAATTCTTATCATGACTGCCTTATGGTATCCTAGACAGAGGTAGGATTCCTGAAGAGCAGTATGTGTGTGTTCTATAAATAATTTCTTTTGACTACCTTTCACCAAAACACTGTAGTATATGAAATGAAATCCTATGAATTTACTATTCACGCTGCAGCTGAATGTGTGCTTAGATTGACATCTTTTGGAAAAAAGATATACTTTTTTGTTGATGCTGTTCTGGAGCCACAATTCACATTCTTTTAAATGACCCTTCAACAATGAATCAGTGAAGGGAATTCAGGCACTTGGGGGAAAAGGATAAAAACCCTTAATTTTGTCTTTGATACAGAATGTGGGGAGTAGGATATTTGTTAATAGAGAAAGTGGAGCTGTTGCTTGAACAGATACCCTTTCTGTTGCTAGATGTCAACATTTTATTTTTAACTTTAGTTTTCAAACTGCTTACTTACAAATAATTGAATTTGAACTTTGTAGCAATCCTGTGAGGTTCGTATAGTAGGTTCTTAATACTCCCAACATATAAAGAATCATTCCTAAGTCAACCAGGGCTGATCATTTTAGCTTGGATCTTGTATCTGAATCCAGATGTCTAAGTATAGTACTTTCCCCTCTAGATCAGGGAATTTCACACTTGACTATTCAAAAACCCTGGAATTGGGCTTAGAAATTCACGTTTTTGGTGGATACCTCAGGAAATGGGTTGTAATACAGGTGTGTGTTAGACTACACTTTAAAAAAAATGCCACTGTCCCATATTGTACTTTGGGTTTAACTTCTTTTGAATTAAGTGTAATGTACTGAAAATTACCGTTTTTAAGATGGCATGCTTAAGAGAGGACTGAAAAGTTCATTTAAATGTTGTGCCAAAACCCAAAATGTTACAGAGACAAGTTTATTTATTACAACACTGCTTGCAATAACTGAAATCTGGAAATCTCCCCAATACCCATCAACAACAGAATGGTTGAGTAACCAAATGGTACATTCATAGTGAGGAATAATATGAAAAAGGAAAATTTTAAGAAAATTATAAGAATGAGCAAAATTTCTATATATTGCCATGAAGTGATCTGCAAAGTCTGTTGTTAACAATGAAAGTGGAAGAAAGTGTTTATATGGTATGCTACTTGTACATAAGAAAGGAAAAAACAAATATATTTATGTATAAACACACACACACACACAGAGACTGTACTTCAGGGTAAGTTCTACAGAAATTACAGCTAATAAATGCAGAAGGATGCTAGAAATAGAAAACCATTATTTTGCAATATCTAATGAAATTATGGAACTAGGCAGCAATCTTTCATGGATATAATATTCATTAGGTGAAATTGGAACTTTTTAACAGAGAATCAGCCTGACAGTACTTGAACATCTTGAACAACACTTGATCAATCTCAATATCACTAAAAATGGGCCAGCTGAACATTCTAGTCCTTCTGATGTGAGCTAATTGAAAAAAAAAAAAAAAAAGCACCCTGTTTGTGAAATAATCTTGCTTCTATCTCTCCCTGCAACTTTAACTAGAATCTCAGCAAGTTTCTGTAACCAGGTGCCAGTTTACAGAAAATATAGGAGACAGATGAACATTTTAAATATTACCACAAGGGTACAAATCAGCCAAATCCCAAATGTGGGAATTTCTATAAAACAAATGACTCATTTCTCCAACAAAGAAATGTTATAAGTTAGAGAAGACATAGGAGATCTCTATGCCAAATAGAGTGTAGGAATTTTGTTTGAACAAACTATAAAAATATCTTTATTTTTAAACAATTGGAGTAAATGAAATATACTCCTTACTATAAGATTTTAAAAGTATTGATTTTTTGTTGATTCTGATAGTGGTGTTCTGATTTTTTTTTTAAAGTTCTCACCTATTAGAAGATTTGCTATTGAAAGGATGACTGATATTTTCATTAAAAAGATATCTCATTAAAGGGGGGAAAAGGTGTGTGTAGCACCTAATAATTGTTAAAGCTTGGTTCTTGGGGGTTCTTTATACTTTTTTCCACTGTGTTATATGCAGAAATTTACATAGTAAAAAGGATCAAGTTGTGCTATTTTGGAACCAGAACCCTACGTAAAAAATGGTCTGGATTATAGCCACTATTTGTGTAACTCAGGAAGAGTCGCTGCTACTCGCTCCTTTTTTTTTTTTTTTTTAGTTTTAAAAAATATTTATTTTACATTGTATCTTAAAGCCAGAATGTTGGAATTTTATTAAACCAGTGATCATTTAATAAGGATTGCCATGAACTTAGTATGATTTTTATTTTATTTATTTTTTAATTAATAATAAATTTTATTTTTATATTCCCCATACAATTTCAACCCCCCCATTCTGACCCCAGTCCCTCCCCAACTGCCCCCCACCCCCCAAAAAGTGTCTCTGGTTCATAGTTTTTTGTTGATTTTGATTTTCACTTTCTTACAGTTATTCATTTTCCTGGTCCCTTATTTAAGTTTTCTAGATTCCTGCTGTGAGTGAGACCATCCGGTATTTTTCTTTTTCTTTCTGGCTTATTTCGCTGAGCATGATCCCTTCCAGCGCCATCCATGTTGCTGCAATTTGCATGTGTTTATCTTTTTTGAATGCTGAGTAATATTCCATGGTATATATGTACCACATCTTCTTGATCCAGTCATCTATTTTTGGGCATCAGGGCTGTTTCCAAAGCTTAGCTATTGTAAATAGTGCTGCTGTAAACATAGGGGTGCAGGTGCTCTTTGGAATTGATGTTTCTGTGTCCTTTGGGTAAATACTTAGGAGTGGAATTGCTGGATCCTATGGAAGTTCTATGTTTAGTAGGTTCAGAAATCTCCACACAGCTCTCCATAGTGGTTGGACCAGTTTGCACTCCCACCAACAGTGCAGAAGAGTTCCTTTTTCTCCACACCCTTGCCAACATTTGTTGTTACTAGTTATTTTAATATGTGCCATTCTCACTGGTGTGAGATGGTATCTCATGGTAGTTTTGATTTGCATTTCCCTGATTACAAGTGATGTTGAACATTTTTTCATATGCCTGTTGGCCATTTGCATTTCCTCTTCAGAGAAGTTTCTTTTTAGCTCTTCTGCCCATTTTTTAACTGGTTTATTTTCTTTGTTGTTGTTGAGTCTCATCAGCTCTTTGCAGATTTTTGTGATCAGTCCTTTATCATTAGTGTTGGGTGCAAAAATGTTCTCCCAGTTGGTGGGGTTTCTCTTTGTTTTTGTTATTGTCTCTTTTGCTGTGCAGAAGCTCTTTAATTTGATGTAGTCCCAGCTGTTTATCTTTGCCTTCACTATCACTGCTTTGGGTGATGTGTCTGTAAAGATGTCTTTGATGTGCAAATCACGTAGTGTTTCGCCTATATTTCCTTCTATGTATTTTATGGTTTCAGGTCTTATGTCTAGTTCTTTAATCCATTTTGAGTTGATTTTTGTGTATGGTGTGAGGTAGTGGTCAAGCTTCATTCTTTTGCATGTAGAAAATCCAGAAATAAACCCACAGATTTATGATCAACTAATCTTTGACAAAGGAGCAAAGACTATGCATTGGAACAAAGAAAGTTTGTTCAATAAATGGTGCTGGGAAAACTGGGTCGCTACATCCTTTTTTTTTTTTAAAGCCTCTCTCCCTTCATTTTTACATTCCTTCTATTCCTTCCAGAATTACTCACTGAGCCACATCTTCATTAGGCACTTTTCTAGTGCCACCAGCCTTACAAGATAAAGAGACTATTGTGATGAGGAAATTGTACATATACAGATGAAGAATTTGAAGTTTAGCCTCATAAAGTTTCTTGCCCACCACCTAATTTGCCTGTCACCAAAATTTGAGCTTTTATGCATTATTTTATATTGTTTCCCAGGAGAGAAATCGTTTGATTTTTATATTTAAAATGTTTTATTTTTAATTTTCTGTATGGGTACATTTTTAAACAATGAGCAAATAAGGATAAATCAAACAGTAGCACCTATGTATTCCATGTGTGTGAAAGATACACTATATCTTTTTATGATCATAAAGACTTAATAAAGGCGAGATGGTAATTAAAGTGAACTGTGTAGCAACTTTCTTCATAGTCATAAAAAAGTAAAACCATATATTTAACTTTAAACCACATAAGATTTATTTATGCTTGGTCTTCATTGGTAAAGATGAAAAGATTTGACTACAAATGAAGGACTAAGAAAAACGACTGATTTTATTTCTTACATGTTTGTAAAATACTTCTATGACTATCACACACACACACAAATCCTCTATCAAACTATCAAAGCAAACAAATAAAATCCTGAACTTCCCCAAGCCACTATTTGCTTAACTTTCTTGCAAAATTATTTTGGCATTTGCGAAACCTGGGTGTGCCCATGGGCATGTGCAGCCATATCGCTGTCATCTGTCATGTGTGATGTTTTAGATGGAAGAAACAGCAGGCATCCATCAGGGACGCTAGCGAGTCACATTGCTGAGTTCCTGCCGCAGGGTGTGCGTGAGTCATCCACTCTGCTTTACAAGATTTAGTGTGACCTTCCAGAACACCTGAAGTGCAGTACTTCATGGCTAGTCCCACAGAATGATTTATGCCCTAGAAATGTGTGACCAGAGTCTTAGAAAATTATACTAATGGATCTGACGTTGTTTCCTTCAAGATTCAAGGCACTAAACATAGCTAAGCTGAATGTCAAGCTTTTACTCATACCCAGGGTATGTCAGAGAGGGCATCACAAGTGGATGAATAGTAAAAATTCATAACTGTTAATATTTATTGAGACTTACTATATTCCAGAAGTTGTGCTAAGTCCTTTCAATACCTAATTATGTTCAATGCTCTCAACTTTCTCTTTTTATAGCTGAGGTGACTGAACCACAGAGAGGTTAAATGACTTGCTCAAGGTCACACTGTATAAGAGGCAGGCTTGGCCTCTAAACTGAGGCAATGTGAGTCCAGAGCCTTTGCTCTTCTAACCACTGTCCAGTCTCAAGTGCTGCCAGAGTGAACACCAGTAATCCCCACTGCTGTGCTTGTCCTTCTGCAGACTTTCAACGTGCTTGAAAAACCTTTGTTATATACTAGGCCTCCATTTTACACATGTCCAGAGCAAACAGAATGAGATGAAGAGATTGATAAAACCCATATGGCAAATCTCTAGTATTTGATATTAGATACCCAGAGTTGATACTAGAACACAGAGTCCCAGAATGATTAACGGTCTGCTGGGAAAGCCAATTGGCATGGCTACCTTGCAAGACAGTTAAAGGACAAAAGTATGGATATTCATTCAAGGTTATCAGCAAGAAATTAGGTTAGAAAAGAAATGAAAATAGATGGCAAGGAATAATAGTTTTGATACAAACTTTATACCTGCTTACTAAAGGGGGTGCCTGCTCTAGCAATTTATTAGAAAAGGAGGGAATTTGCTTGCTTTAAATCCTAAGCCTCCCTCCCTCAGTCACAATTTATTATTAATGTGGTGTAATTCCCTTAAAAGAATGATATTTTCACAAATGCTATTTCTGCTTTGGCACATATGGAAACATTGAATTGAGTACAACATGGTGTTTTGCTTATTTTTTTAATAGACACTACATTTGATAATGCATACGCTACAAGCACCTCTAAAAATAGTTTGCAGTTGGCCAGCTGTTTAATGTCTTTTCCTGATCAGGGGAGGAAGTTTTAAAATTTAAATTTGATAAACTTAATACCTTTAGGATAAGGAGGAGAAATTTGCTAGCTTATATGATTTCAATATTCTTTAGCATTTAGTTATTAATTGAGAATGACTCAAAACTATTTTCCCTGACTAATATCACAAGGAGAAATAAAAATTATGTCCCCTCCAGAGGGTAGTAGGTTTGAGTCCCATTGGAATTCATGACCTATGAGTCACCCTCTGGTATCTTCCTCATGCTCTCCCCACCCCTGAGCTGTGGGTAGAAGTCAAGGATTCTTCATTGGGATTTCATTTGTAGGTTCTTTTATCCCTCAGTATTCAACCACAATTGCTGCCTGCAATTTCTGGCAGAACAGAAAAGGGAGACCGAGGAGTAGATCTATAAAAGCGGAGTGATCTGTTCAGAGGAGACCTTTGGTGAATGAAAGAAAATAGATTTGAAATCTTGGCAATGGTAGCAGAGAGTGTTATAAATGAATGCAAACTCATGATAATTTCAAATCAAAATCTGGAGAACAGTGATGCTCATCGTAACAGGTCATTAACTCAGACATGTGTTTGACTACTGCCAAGAAGCTGGGCAGGAGAGCAGACAAGAGTATTTTGAGAACTAGTCCTATAGCTTGTGACCATGAACAAATCACTTAACTCTTTACCCTTTGATTCTGTATAAAGGGCTTGTACTTGATCTCAGTGATTGTTTTACTTCATCAAAATGGTATGTTTCTGTGTTCCCATGGGATATCCAGATGGGACAGATGGAATACTTGCTTTGATTTTTGCCTTAAAGAACGTATTGGGAAAGGCAGCAGGGAATAATTGGGGCCACAGGCTCAAATGCATTATCTGCCTGGTCTGTGTAAGCAAATGAATGAAGTGAGTTTGATATAAGGGATATATAAAACTGTATTTTATGTGAGACTCCATATTTTTAAACTTTGACAAATCATCTTGGTTTTGTGAAATGACTAATAAGCTATGTGTGTGGTGAGTAGGCCCTTTGCTTTAGACTGCTGGTGTACACTTCACATTTTAGAGGTATGTAGCTAGGTTTTAGATTCTGACAAACCTGAGTTTGAACCTTAACTTTGCCCTCTAATAAATGTGTGAGCTGGTACATCTGTATTTAGCTGCTCAAAGTCTCAAGCTTCTTTATCTATAGAAATGAGAATGATAATACTCTTTTCATTGGATTTCATGGTACTTAAGACATATTTGTCACATTTTAAATATTAGTTCCACCACCTTTGCTATGATGGTAGATCTATATTCTTTTTCATTTTTACCTTGATCAGTTGCTCAAAATTTTAAAAAGAATGGCAGATGCCTGTGCATTTTGAGATTCTGAAATTTCTTCAACTTACATTTCAGTTCTTTAAAAATAAAGATTTCATCTTTATGAGACACCATTTGGAGATACATTTTCTATTTGCCAGTGGATATAGGTGGCAGTGGGTTAGAACTGTGGGTTACTCTCTTAAGGTAGAGCCTTAAAGCAACAACACCATCTTTGACAATGAAAAAACATGAGACTGTGTTTCCTCCTTAGAAAAAAATGGATAAAGGTCCTACTGTGGCTAGTGGTAATTTTGTTGTTTGATTATCCTCAAGGAAAATTGTTTTGCAAAGCGTTTGCCACATAACGTGCTACTACATATAACTCTGTGCCAGGGGAATAATATAAAGGTGACTAAGACATACTAGAATTGCTACCTACAAGACTGTCTCTGCTCTTTAGAGAAGTATTTACAGCTTTTGCAGAATAGCATAGGAATTCACCTTACAGGCTGTACACATCTATCTTCCAGTAATGTTCCCATTGTTGAAATCTCTCTTTGGGTTTGCCTTTATAGAGTCTTTGGCCTGTTTTGCTGAAGATTTTTAATACTTGGTGATATTCATTCTTAGATGGTGGTTTTGATATTTAGGAATGGCTAAGAACCATTCTCCACCATGTCTGCCACTTAAATAATGGTATATAAATAATGTGATATAAACTGATTATATAAACACTTAAATAATGTGATATAAACTGATTATAGAGATAGAGACAGTTCCAAAGCAATAATGTTAAGTACAGATTTTAGTAGAAAACATAAAGCTTTAAAAATCAAAAGATCAGTAGTTGCACACCATGAGGGAATGGGACACAGTGGGAAGGAAGGATGACAAAAGAATAGGGGAATGATGCTACTATATGACTTTGATTATGATGAATGTTTCGTGTGTGTGTGTGTGTGTGTGTGTGTATATAAAACTTTCCACCAACGTGCATATTAAAATAAGTGCAGTTTATTGTATAGCAAGAATACCTCAAAAAAGTTTTTAAATGTTGTATAGTTTCATTATTCTGGAAGGTGGGAAATTTTGGAAGAAATGGTTGTTGTAGGTAGAATATTCTAGAAACATAAAACTAACAAACGTCTAAGTTATTCTGTAGTTTTTCTTCTCCTTCCACAAGTTCTGTTTTAGGCACTCTAACTGGAGAACTTATAATATGTACAAGTAGCTTGAACTCTAAATGCTCTTTGAAAGTTGTAAGCTAGGTGGTAGATGTGGTTTGAGAAAATTGTGTGCATATGCTGCTTCCGTAAGTTGAACACAAGCCTCTTCCACCCGTTATGGGATCTTGTCACTTAATGATATTTTTCGGGAACTCCTAAATAGAGTGCATTCTGGCCCAAGGCCCCAAAATTGTGGATGTTGTCAGCTTTATTACTCAAGGCTACAAATTATAACCCATTTTAAAAATATGTGGAACCCAGCAGCAGAAGAGCTTTGCTTTTGTGGATGAAAGCAGTTTGTGTTATCCTTCCTGATAACTGTAACAAATGCTACTACTTTCTTCTTTTTGGCCCCCAAGAAACTAAGAGAAGACTTGAATCTTGACTGTAAAAATCATAGTTTACATACTGGTTTATATTTTCCTTGGTGTTGAACGTCTACTTCATACTTTTCTGGCTTCAAGTCTATATTTTTTGGTTAAGTTTTATATGTTCTTAATGGAAATCCCCTAAAATCCTTTTTGTAATGAATCAGAGAATGAAATCTGTGGTTTAATACACTGACTTTTCTCTGGACAAGGAAAATTTGTGCTAGAAAAAGCAAAGTTTATGGTAAATTTGAAAAACCAATATAGTTACTCAGGGTAAATACAACCAGCCCTCAAGTATATCCCTAAGAATCGACTCTGTAGAGTCAATTTTAGCTAGTTGTGAATTTTTTAATGAATAATGATCGTATTTTATACCCCCTCCAAATAAAAAAATCACTTCATAAGCAGTGAATTTTTACTATCAGCGTCTCCAGAGATATGTTGATACAGGTATATTCCCTTCTCTGTCTCTCTGTGGTGGCTCAGATTGCTTGAAACTTTTCATTAACTTTGTTACTCACCCTCAATTTCCAGTAATTAGAAATTTTCACAAGAACTTTCTTTCTTTCAAAAATAGAAATTCTTGTAAGACTTTTTAAGATGTTAGTAGCCATATAGAAATAATTATAAAATTTTTAAAAAGCTTATTCTCTCCACACATAGCCTGGAGTAGAAACTCCTAGAGAAATACTTAATTTTGGAAGAACAAAGTACTTGAGGGGAGAATTGGCCTGATAACTAAAGGATTAGAACAAAATTAAGGATACTTTGGACTTAGAAAGCATGGAGTTAGAAAGTAGGAGAGGTTTACAGAAAGGTGGTGAGAGGATGCTGAAGATCCTGCTCCACCTAATTTTTTTTTTTCAGTTTTTCCAATAGCTTTTAACCATAGCAACATGTCTAAGGTTATACTCTGAATACAAAGTAAAAATAAATGAACCAAAATTAATTATATGTAGCTAGATGTTCTTGGCACATCCCTCCCGCTCAGAGCCATGTTAGGGTGGGCTCCCATCCCACAGCTGTGCAGTGCTTTCCTCACAGCTTACTCATATAACACTCTGAGGGGAGAATTGCTCTTGGTCTGTGGGCACTGACTTCTTCCCCTCAAGAGGGGCCAGTCAACAGCTGACTGATATGTCAGAGGTAAAAAGTCCAGCTTTCTCAAGGTGAGCCAACTCTGGGCTGTGATTCAGGCTCTCGGCCCCATGTGCATCAGGTCAAGGCAAAGCTGCACATGAGGTTTCCTTGCTCGGCCCATCTCCCTTCTCTTTGCTGCTCCCCTTACTCTTTCACAGGTTTCTGTGCCCTTAATCCAATGCACCTAAATCCCCCTTTCAGGCTGTGCTTCTGTGGAGCCCAACCTAAGACAACACTCCAGTTTTTCCATCATTTTAGCAGTGACATTGAAATGCTGTGCTCAGGTAAGCCATGAAATTTACAAGTGCAGAAGATGCTACTTGCAAGGAGCCAAAAGTGATTATTCTTCATGGTGACTGGCAGACATTCCTAGGTATTCATCCTTTATCCACTCCGCTTTATGTTTACGAATAGGACGACAGTTTTATTCAGGCTGGAAATATGCCCATTTGAAAATGTTCACTCCCCCAGGCTCTTTAAAGGTGGGGCCATGTGACTCACTACTGTCCAGTGAGATATGTGTTCATGTTTCTTGGGTAGGACGCCTGGAAAGTTATTTTTGTAATTAAGAATGAAACCCAGCAGGCAGGTTTTTTTCTTGACTTTTACTGTGCCTTTGTTTTCCTGCCTGGAACTTGTGAAACTATACAAACCTGGGGAATGTCATGTTTCTTCGGTCCTCACTTAGGAACTTACAACTGCAAGACGTGATCCAAACTGAGTGTAACAACAGGATTTATTCACAAGGGGGGAATTGGGAACTGTGTCTCTAAAGCCACAGATGGCCATCTGTCCTACCCCAGATAGTGTCCACATCGTCCAGTAGTCTGACCAAAGATGCTCTTGAGTGATGGTGTTGTCCCTCTGATGAGAGCCGGGGGCTGGTAGCGCCTTGATAAGCAGTGCACCAGGACCCAGCTCACAGTGGCAGCTAGAGGTAATCACCCACAGCATTGCTGAGGCAGCACTGGAGGCAACAGCACCTGGAGACAATTCTAGAGGGAGCATGGGCACAGGCCAGCGGTAGCAGTCAGTCGTTGATGTTCCGGATCAGGCATCAGCAGACAGCTCTTAGAGGCACCAGGCACAGGCCAACGACAATGGTCAGGATGTGGGGCCGATTATCCCAGAGGCAGGAGCAGCAAAGGTGCCAGGGGATCAAAAGAGAAGGTTTTCCCAGGCAAGTGTCCGACAAGAGTCAAATGTCTGAAGCAAGGTCTTTCCAGGTGAGAGTCCTAGGCAACAGTGTTTTGAATCCATCTGCTGCTCTGCCTTTTTATGGCTTTCAGGGTCTGTGTGTTTCAAACCTGATTGGCATGTTTTCAAAACCCAAACCTCCACTGGTGCGTGAAACCCAACCTGTGCTGAGGTCAGCGGCCAGGCACGCTCAGCTGGGTCCCTGAACCAGGAGCTGGGGAGCTCCTCTTACACAGGACAGAATCCCCTGGGGGCATAGCAGCCATCTTCTAAGTGCATCAGAGATACACTCAGGAAACCTAGGGCCCTGGTGGCATCTTGGGGCTACCTTTTCAGGCCTGGCTGTCCCTTTCTCTGCTCCCACACCTATTTTATAATGTTCTCTAGATCTGGTTCAGGATTCATGAAAGCCCGCATGTCTTCTTAATCCTTTCTGCACCAAATCGTTTCAGAATTCTACAATTAAGGCTTGTGCTTTTAGTAAACAGTTATATCTACACTTAAATAGATTTCAAGTTATACTTTATTGACTTTGAAAATGTCCTCCCTTGCATGGTGGTGGTTGTGATGTGTGTATCACAGGTGTGTAGGTCACCCACATAAACAGTGTTGCAAACCCATGTTACCTCAATAAAAAAACTTAAAAATCATCTAAAACCATTTTAATAAGTGGAGTAATATTTTCTATGGAAAAATATAGAACTTACTATGTGCCAGGTACTGTGCTAGATATAGAAATTCACTCATTTAAATATATGAGACAAGTATATATAATTATCCACATTTTATTTTTTTTTATTTTTTTTAAATAGAGGCATGTTTTATTTATTTATTTATTTGTTTGTTTGTTTTGTTTATACATGCACTGGGTACAGTCAGAAGCACGGGAGGGTGAGAGAATTCACCAGAGCCAGAGCAGGGAGCAGAGCAGGCAGAAGGACTGAAGTACACTGCTGAGGGGAGCAGCGGGCGGCAGGAGAGGTCTGCGCGCCATGTGGGACCCTCCTCAGGTGGCCGGGGAGCAGCCGGGGATCGAACCAGCGCCGCAGAGGCCGCCGGCAGCTTCGCAACCCAGCGCTCAACCGCTGTGCCACCGGGGAGGCCCTAATTATCCACATTTTATAGCTGAAAAACTGAGGAACAGAAAAGTTAAGTAACTTAACTTCCAAGGCCACACAGCTGCTATACAGCAAATCTTTGATTTGAGCCTAGAGTCAGGAGACCCAGCTTATGCTCTTAACAGCTCTATTGCCTCAACAGGATTAACGTTTTCACATCTAAAATAAATCTATATAGCTCCCCTAAATCTACAGAAGAAGTTAACAATATGTAGAATATTCTAGGTTTTAAGTTTTGCTATCTCAAATCCTTGGGTTTGAGGACACAGGATCACGGATAACCAAGGATGAAGAAGTGGCAAATTAACATTAATGTATAAATATGCATCACCATATACAGAGGGCCTAGCCAAACAACCCACCATAAACTAAATTGTAGCAAAAAGCAAGAGTAGGAGAGTTGCAAGCCGTAAAGTACTCAAGACATACACTGGTGATGAGGCGTCCCTTCCCCAATTTATAGAAATTTCAACCATTGTGAAATTGTGTTTTGCAATAGTGCCAGGCATTGTGTAGCAGTCAGGCTTCTTAGCATAATTTTGAATGAGAGTCATCTGGGAACTCTAGGAATGTACTAATTTTAGTAATCCTAAATAACTTAATAAGCCATGCTATTTATTCATGCACAAAAACCAAACCAAAAAAAAAAAAAAAAAGCAAACAAAATACCAGGAACTTCCTCCATCCATTTGCATCAATGGAAGGATGGTTTTTTCCACCAGTTTGCTGCTCACCTGGAAGCTGGTCAGGACCATTCAGTGGGCTGTGGCCATAGTTTGAGGAGCCACATATTCAAGGAAAAATAAAATTTATACTTTTTTTTTTATGTCAGTCTGTTAAAGCAGCAAATGCATTGTTTAACAAAATTTTCTGTTTTCCTTTTTCATAGTAAACAATATTTCTCATTTAAAAATAAAAAAAACCAAAATCAATCTTTTCTTGAAATAATATGTGGGGTTTGCTTCAAAGTAACCCTGCGGATGGGGAGTTGGGAATGAGCGGGGGGACAGGTGGACAAAGTGTAATGAGGAGTTGATAATTCAAAGTTGTGGGATGTGGGGTTTGATACTATTATTCTCTCCATTTTTCTGTATCTTTGATGATGAAGAGTTAACAACAAAAAGCCTTCCTTGACTCCTTCCCACTTCATTTCTCTTGTTCTTCTTCATGGCAGAGCTTCTAGAAAGAACTCTGTATATCTCATTTCTGCGTCTTCATCCTCCATTATCTGTTCAACCTACTTCATTTGACTTTCACCTCCCACCAGTTCCCTCCTAATCTCTCTGGTTCATGCTTATCCCCTGCGCTCTACTTGAGATGACAGGAAGAGTGATCTTTTTAAACAAACATTCCACTCCCCTACTTAAAATCCTCCACTGACTGCCCATTACACTTAGAAGAAAATCCAAATTCCTTTATCATGTGACTCCTGCCTCTGTCCCTTATCCCTTACCACTCTCCATGTCTCACTATTGTAATGACCTCCTTCCCTTTTCTGTTCTTCAAATATGCCCTAGTGTCATTGGTATACCTAGAGCAATTTCTGGAACATATAGGAGATTCATGCTCCTTGAAGGAATGAATGAGCCGATGACCTTTGTTCCTGACTCGGGGTGAAAGAACTTTTCTCCTAAGGGCTAACCTATGCATCTTCCCTCAAACTTCTCCCATCCTCCATCTCCTGCTCATTTGGCCTCTATGATTATATACTATGTAAAAACTGGTTCAATATCCTAACTAGGTCAAAGAAATACTGTACTATGGGTTCTTTATAATTTCAGCTTCTCTCTGGAATACTGTCCGGATAGGTCTTGTCCAGTTTCATAGTTTCTCAGAAGGCCAGTGATATTTTAGGTCCACTTGCATCTCTTCTTCTCCAGCAGCATGTGAATGTCACATAAGTCCTCTTGCAGAGCTAGGTAGGATCTTTCCCCCTTGGGGCTACAATGAACAGAGATCTACCAGCTCCACTGGCTCTATGATCAAAGACAGTTGTTTCTTCTTTCATTTCTCTGCTTATTTTCAGTTGTCAATTTGCTGCTTTCCTTCCCTTCTATTTTTCTTTTCCTATAGCAAACAACTCACGCATTTCTGTATTAATGAGGTCAATTGTTTGAAAGATCCTTTCTCAGGCTTATTTATATAACTAAAAACTATCCTCAAATCCTAATTTTATTGTAATAATTGAGCAGCCTTTTGTAAAATAGCTAGGGTAGGGCCACAGATCTCAGTTTGACTGTTAGACTGAGACAAGCTAGCACTGACTTAGGATTTGAATATATTCTAGCCTTCTTTGAGAAGGGCCTAGGGAAATTCCTGACCAAAATGAAATCCTTTGTCATCTTCCAAAGTTAGGTCATTATTTCAAGAATCTTCAAGATTGGAGATTAGTTGGATTCATCAAGTTTTATCTACTAATCTAATGGTGAGATAATAGTTCTCTATGTCTATTTGGTAGAGTGGTTGGGAGAACAATTTTTTTTTTTTTTTTCCTCTGGGGCTTTTGGACTCTTTCTCAGAAAGGAAAATGTTACCAAAAACTAGGCCAATGGGACTTTTTTTCTGCCACAGCAAACAGTTTTGTAATTGATATTCTTTTGCACACTATAAATAGAAGTCTCTTTTTTCAGTATCATTCGCTATGAACTGTTGTCTAAAAATCTTCTCATATATAAATAGTAGGAACTGGGTAAATGGAAATGCTATTATCTGAATATCTGGCATCAAAAATAATTCATGAATAATCTTGGGGAAAGCACCTGATAAATGTCTAAGGAAGAATGTGAGGTCCCAAAGGCCTGAATGTTGGCTGAGCTACTATATGTGAATCAAGGTAAAACATTCCCTGGTTGTTAGGAGAGCTAGGGGGTCAAGTTCAAGAACAAAAGAGAGAGGAGGGTCGAGGAGAGACAAGGCATCAACTAAGTGCAGAAGACTATGAGGAGAACCATGATGCCAGTGTTCCTTGTGGTCCCTCGACTTTTCTGTGAAATCTGTTCAAATTGGATATTCCTGGCACAGGTGAACTTGGAAATGCAGACTTCATGTCACAGGCAGTGCAGTGTAGTGTGGAGACAACATTCACGCCATCAGGAGCCTAAGAAGTAAATGAGGCCCTGGAAACTTAATCTCATTAAAATGTTGGGAAGGGCTTCGTATTTCTAGAGGCTTTAGAGTTTGTGGAAAGTCAAGCCAATTTCTCCCTACATCATGAAGGACAGTGAGAGTCCCAGATAACATCTGGGCTACATCTAGGTAGTACCTGGCATCATTTTATCCAAAGACTTTTAACACCACTGCAATAGTAAATATACAATTAACTCACCAGCTAATTGTATTTTATGGCTGCATGGCGTGTTTATGTCTGTGATTCCACTGAAATTTCTTTGTTGTGCAATGATCACTGTAACCACACATAACCATGTACCAAGAGCAACATTAAAAATCTCTTTAGCACCTGGGAAAACTTGCCCAAGCCAGCTACCAGCCCACCCAGCTCTTATAACCTCGCTCTCTAGCCAAAGGAGCCCTGTTCTCTCACAGTCCGATGGGAGAAAAAGGGCCTCCTGGAACAGAACTCTGAGAGACCAGGTGAGAGAGGACAGAGAGAGAGGATAGGAGGGAAAGAGAGTTTCCTTATCTTAAAATGAGGGGCTTGAACTATATTGTTTCTTCTCAAATTGGGGTCAAAGGACCCAGGAATCCAAAAGTTCTATAAGAACTAGGTGTTTTTTAACTAAAAAATTAATAGAACCTCACCTGCTGTCATTTTCTGATGGACTCCTGCCTCTTGATTTCAATTTCCAAAGCTGTATTTGGGATTGTGACAGTGACAGTCACCTAAAGCAGCCACGAGCAGATTTTTAAAAATAACTTTTATATTATGACCCAGCACACACATTTATGTGAATGCAGGCATAACAAAACAATGCCTAAAGTTTCATTTACCTTTTTGACATAGAAAATATCTGTTGGTCCTCTCTCTGGTCCTCAGTTAGAAAGAGCATAATATTTAACAATGAATGTGTCCATCTGCTATCTCTTTGGCTGTAGAAATTTCCTGTTGACATTTTATAGCACAAATCTTTAGTTTTTTTTAATTTCTATATATATGTATATATTTTACATCATTATTCATTTTTTTGTACAGTTTACTTTAGGTTTCTTAGATGACATTTAATTTACTTATTTTTATTTTTCAAAGATTAGTAAAAGAGAAATTTATTGCAGAAGCTTCAGAGCCAAACTGAGGGTCTGGACCCAGAGACCAATATCAGATTTCTCTGAGTTACTGATCCCTGCCCTTGGATTTTTTTTTTTTTTTTTTGCCTTTGCTTATATAGGTAATTTACAGGCACAGAAAAAATACATAATTATTTTCCTTTCTTTTTTTTTTTTTTAATATTCCACTTGCTTTTAGTTTGAGAATAGGCCATTCAGGGACAGGAGATCAATTATAATAAATCTTTAGTTTCTTATGGTACTTAATAAATTATGTCTTTGACTTGAGATCATGAGAACAAAATAAATACATGAAATAACATTTTGTTCTGATTACCAAGAAAAATACCCAGGTGGTTTTATTGTTTAAGTCTGTTGTTTAAGTCTGAATTGAAATTACACGCCAATAAAAGGCCAAATCTCTTTGCTCTGCTGTAGGAACAGAGCTTTAGCAGCGGGTCAATAACCAGTCGCCTCAAAACTACCTGTGCTGCTGGTGTTATATTTACTATTCTGTGAGCAGAGGTAGTGCATGGATCTCACCTTTGGATATACCAGCGAACAGCAATTCATTAATAGAAAATGTAGTAATAAACGCATGATTCTTCTTTCATTAAGCTTAAACTTTTTATTTTATTTATTTTGAAATACACTATTTAAGTGAGTGGATTGTTTATCTTATACAATTTCACACATTCTGGGTTTGGGCAGTTTTTTTCCTGTGCTATTGTTTCATGTTTTTCTGTCCCTGTATTTCCTGTATGCTAGTAGTTGGAACTAGAGAACTGATTATATTCAGGTTAAATATTTCAGGCAAAAATACTTCATAGGTGGTGCCTGTACTCTCAAGTCTGTCACAACAGGTGGTGTATAATGCTTGGCAGTCCTGTCTGTTGCACAGAGGAGGCCCACCTCCCAACCCATTCACCAGCCCAGTACTATTTGTGAGCAAGAAAAGAAGTATCTTTGGTATTTAAGTGTACCTTTGCAAATACAGTTTGTTTCCTAAAGCCATTCTACATCTATGTTTTGGCACTGAGCATGTAAAGTCATCCAAAAAAATTCTAAGTGCCTTGTCTTTCCAATAAGCTGTTAGCAAGTCTTAACTCAGGAGATCTGTCTCTCCTGGCATTCTGAGAAGCAGAAGTCTCAAATTACTTCCAGCTGAAATGGAAAATAAACAAAACAAAACAGAATCTCATATGTGGTAGGCAGAATAATGGCCTGTCCAAAGTTGTACATGTCTTAATCTCCAGGACCTAAGAGTATGTTACCTAAAATGGCAAAAGGGACTTTGCAGGCATGATTAAGAGTACTGGTTTTGAGATGAGGGGATTATCCTGCATTAGCTAGATGGAACCAGTCTAATCACATGAAACAAGTGGAAAAGGGAAGCTGAAGTGTGGATCAGAAGAATGTGACATGAGGATTTTACCCACTGTTGCTGTCTGAGATGGACACAGGGTCAATAGCCTAGGAATGCACGAAGTCTCTCAAATCTGGGAAAGGCAAGGAAATGGCATCCCTCACAGAACTTCTGAAAAGGAACATGGCCCTTACTGATGCCTTGATTTTAGTTCTTGAGACCCATGTGGACATCTAACCTATATAACTGAAAGGTAATAAACTTACAAGATAGATATAAATGTTGTAAGTCATTAAGTTTGCAGTCACTTGCTATGGTAGCAATAGAAAACTAATATTTCATCCCCCAGAAAGCACTTACATTTTATATATCTGTACAGTCGGCACATTTAAAGGTCTTTAATGCTTTGAGCCTATCTCTGGAGATTTGGGTGCTTAACTGATGCATTTTGACAAGAGTGATGCCAATAATGTCCCTCAATAACAGAAATGACATCATTATCGAAATGATGTCAGACATTCAAGAGGAAATGCAAACATTTAGTTAGTCGTATGTTTGATTCCAAATATCTGGATTTGGCATTGTGTACCTAGTCATAGACTAGCTACATCTGAGGGGAACTTTTGAATTTTGTCTGGTAAACATTTATCTGGTACCATATCTGGTAAACATTTGCGTATCTAGATTACATGAGATCTGGTAAGAACTAAAGAAGTCCCCAGTGTCTCAGAAGAACAATGAATTGTGGCCCTGTGTGTCTGCTGGAGTCACGATGCTTTCATGAGGACGAGCTGCTAAATGCTGTGGTCAGGCCCTTGGGCAAGCAACACAATTGTGATTTTGTTCCCTTCTTAAATCACTGCTCTTCCTCTACTGTTGAAATGTGATTAGCTGCTTCATCTCTCAATTAGGGTGTCACCCTTCTAATTCACACCAAGCAAAACTGTTGGAAAATAAACCTCATGGCCAAACAGAGGGGCGTAGGGAAAGGGAGGAGGAGAAGAAGAAACCCATAACAAGGAATGCAAAACCAGACGAAAGACATAGATTCAGATCCATCTCCTCTTAGTTTGGCTGTGGATTCAGTGTTTAACCTTGTATTAATCTCTCTAATCCTTAACTTCCTAGAACTCTGAAAGGGAATGAATAATACCTGCCTCACAAAGTGCTGAGAACTAGTAATTGATAGTTAAGGACTATGAGTAAGCCGTGTACAATAGCTACTGCTCTCAAGATTTCTCATAAAACATTCAAGTTGCTTTTTTTAAAAAAAGAGTTCAATAAGTCACTTCTGAACTGAGTACCATTTATCTTTGCATGCTAAATGTGCTTAATGCTTCGTGATTTCCTTGCTGAAGCTGTAATGCAATTCTGAAGATCAAGTCATGTCATAACCATTTGAAGTTTCTTTCTTACCATACATGGAATCCTGTAATACAGATATTAGCCTTACACTGAAATCAAACTGGTATTCAAAATTCTAAGTTATTTTTTTCTTGACATTTGTGTTGTATAAAGTAACAAGAAATGGGAAGTCATTATAGAAATTACTTTGAAAGATTGTATACATTCTAAATCATTTACCTTATTCAAACATTTTTGCTTATTCAATTCAGATTTTTGAGCCTAAAGATGAGTTTTATTGTTTGCATAACCCAGATTTGGAAATAAGTGACTCTAAAGTTTGGTAATTCAGTTGTACAGTTGATGTGTGGGTCCTGGGTCAGCCTCTTTATGATTCTTCTGAGTTTCATCTCATGGTCACAGAATGGCTGCCAGAGCACTTAAGCATCATATCCTCACACCACTGAATTAAAACAGGAAGAAGCCTGCTTCTCCTATGCTTCTTTTTTATTTTAATTATGGCACAACATCATTCTGAGAAGGCCCTAATAAGTTCCTGGTGACACCCCTCCCCTGATACATATTGTCAAACATCAACAGGTGTTTATCTTTGTTTTTATTTCATTTCCCTGCTGTTGGGGTTGAGTCTTTGAGGACATCTCTATTATATGTTCATATCACCTGTTTTCTTCTATGTATTTTATGGTTTCAGGACATGTCCAAGTCTTTAATCCATTGTGAATTTATTTTTGTGTATGGAGTTAGAGAATGATACATCTTCATTCTTTCACATGTGGCTGTCCAGTTTTCCCAGCGCCATCTGTTGATGAGATTTTTCTTACTCCACTGTATGATTGTGGTTTCTTTGTCATAATTGGGTGTCACTATATGCATGGATTTATTTCTGGGCTCTTGATTCAATTCTGTTTCAATGATCTATGTGTCTACTTTTATTCTTGTACTTTAGTGTTTTCATTCCTGCTGTTTTATAATATTAAGTTTGAAAAAGAGCAACATGATGTCTCCATTTTTCTTCTTTTTCTCAAAATTACTTTAGCTATTCAGTGATGTTTATAGCAGCTTCTTTCATAATTGTTAAAAATTGGAAATAATCAAGTTGCCGTATGGTAATTGAATGGATAAACAAACTGTGGTGCAGCCATGTGATGGAATTGATGGAATGTTATTCAGCAATAAAAAGAAAAAAACTAGGGCCTCCCCGGTGGCGCAGCGGTTGAGCGCTGGGTTGCAAAGCTGCCTGCAGCCTCTGCAGCATCGGTTTGATCCCCGGCTGCTCCCCGGCCACTCCCCGGCCACCGGAGGAGGGTCCCACGTGGCGCGTGGACCTCTCCTGCCGCCCGCTGCTCCCCTCAGCAGTGTACTTCGGTCCTTCTGCCTGCTCTGCTCCCCGCTCTGGCTCTGGTGAATTCTCTCACCCTCCCGCGCTTCTGACTGTACCCAGTGCTTGTATAAATAAAAATAAATAAATCTTAAAAAAAAAAAAACTATTGAGTCTTAGGAAGATGTGGAGGAACCTTAAATGTGTATTGCTAAGTGAAAAAAGCCAGTCTGAAAAGAATACAGACTGTATAGCATTCCAACTCTATGACATTGAAATAGGCAAAATTATGGAAACAGTAAAAGATTAGTGGTTGCCAGGGGTTTGGAGTGAGGAATTGAGGGATGAATAGATGAAGCACAGGATATTTTTGGGGCAGTGAAACTATTCTATATGGACCCTGTAGGGGTGGACACATGACATTATGCTTTTATCAAAACCTATAGAATGTATAATACGGAATGAACCTTAATATTAACTGTGAACTTTAATGAACAAGCAAACAAATATGTAATATTTTCTGAAAAGATCAAAGGATGTTGTATGGAAACCTACCTCACCTGCTAACTAGCACATGCTAGGCCTAAAATATAACAACAGATCTTTAAAATTTTTACTCCATAGTTCCAGTAATGTCATTCAGGTTTTATTTGGTTTCGATGCACTAATATTAAGAATGATATCTAAAAATCTAGCTGGTTACCAAATGAGAATTATTTTTGATAACCATGAATTGATTCAAAGACGTAATATTTTCTCACCTGCTACCTATCCTATGCAGAGTTAATAGTAGTTTGTTGCCACATCCAAGGAAAACAAACTCTGGCTCAACCATGAAACACTGAGTTTTACTTCAGTCCCTGATTTACGTTGGGTCTGGACTTGGTTAGTTGTAATGTAACTACAATATACAGAGTCTTGAACTGATTTTTTGCTGTATTCTGTATTGTTATGTAAAATGCTAACTTTTATCAAAAATTGCCCCAATGCAGTATCCTTATTTGTCCTGCATGAAGTTTCTCCTCTTTTGTATAAGATTTTTTTTTTTGGGGGGGGTATGGTTCAGATTAGTGTGGGAAGAACAGGCAGGAAATGTAAAATTAAGTAACATGTTAAATCATAAGAAAATTACATCACAAAACATTAATATGGTGCACAGAAAACTTTGTCAACATCTGATGGAATAGAGGATCATGCAATTAAGTAAGATCTAGCACCTTTTCTATAACTGGATCCAATTCCAGTGTGTCAGAGTTCCTTCACTTTTTCATTAGATGCTAAGAATCCAGTCATGCAAAGTGACTAATCTGCTTATTTCTAAAGTGGTCAAATCCCACACAACTTGAAGGCAAGAGTTGTTGAGAACATGTAATAAATAGTGTTTGGGCTTTTACAAATCATTGAAAATTAAATGCTACATTTATGTCCTTATCATCCACCTTCTTGCTTGGTAGCTTTTCTTTGCTCATTTCAGAAACATGGAATTACAAACAATCAGAAGAAGTTGGGATAGAAACTTCCCTTCTCTTTTCTTTGTCCTTCACATATTTTTGCTTACATACCTTCTCTCATTTTCTTTACCATTTACGCGTTTCATTTACTGTTTACTTTACATTATCTTTACCAGTTGGAGAAATCTTAACTACCAGTTTAACTTGTTTCTTTTGCGCCATCTCTGTAACTATTTTAGGCTGTGGTCTCTACTTCATTTACTGGAGCCTGCATGATTGATTAGCCCTTGGGGATGCCCTTGGCTTTGAGCTAATCAACAAAGGGTACTTGCTGGCATGGCATAGATGTGCCCTAGGTTCTGGGACACTGGGAACCTGACCTGAGCAAGGATTTGTTTCTGAGTGGTAGAAAGGTTAGGGCAAACTTAGATCCATCCAGGAAAGGGGGAAATGTATGTTTGAAAAAAAAGATATTTCTGAGGAATCTGAGAGCAGAGTAGAGTCCAGGATGAGCCAGAAAGAACCACCATTTCCCCCAGCTGCTGAGGGTGTCATAGAAAAGAGGTTGACTTAGAGCCAGAGAGTATTCCCTGCAGAACAAATGCTCAAAATGAAGGGTGTAGCAGCTAAAGGAAAAGCAAAGGACAGTGCTGGAGCTGGTGGCCATGAGATCTCGCTCAGCTGCCTGCCAATTCTCTGCTGGGGCAATGCCAATCACAAAGTACAAACCATACTTTGGTGCTGGCTGTAGATGTATTGTTTACCCATAACTACTGTCATTCAAACAGGATCCAGTTTTCTGGCATGAGCAGATTGTTCCCGCTGAGTACACATACTCTGCTCTGAGCAAGGCAGGAGGGTGTTCTGAGGAACTGGATGGATTCCCCATTCTGAGATAAGCAGTTTGGAAATGGGGAGAGATGGAGCGGAGCTGACTTCACCTTCAGTTTACACACGTTTTGAATGAAATTATTAGAGTGTACCCCCTTGCCCCTCCCCCAAGTAAAGCAGGTTCAAGTGGGATTGCCCAGTAGGAATCTAGCCTGATAGTAATTTAATTTCTTTGAGAGTTCTAAATATTTAATCTGCTCCATCATGAATCCTAGAATCATATGCAAGCAGTAATGACAGAGGCTCTGGAAGTAAACAATGCAGTTGGAGTCAGAAGTGTTGCAACTAGAACAACTTCTGCTGTGACGTCCTAGAGACTTCTGAGTATGCCAGGGGCAGCAAGCCTAAAACATGAAGCTGGCAGCCAGCAGGCCTCTGTTCTCCAACTTAGCCTACCACTAACTCTGAGCCTCCAGCCCTCTTTTGTCAAGTAAGGACACAGACAAAGCATCTCAGAAGACAAATCATTTTTATGACTTAAAATGTGACGGGGGACACATGGGAAGTGAGCCATATGAATTGTGAAACCTAAGTTCATGGTTCTATTTATTCCATGATAGCAAATGCACATAACTTTTCATTCGACATAGAAAATCAGGCAGCTCGCCTGCCCCCCTGTGACCATGCAGGTACCTCTCTTTTCCTTTCTCCCTTTTCTAATTAACTTGTCCTTTTAAAATGTAAAAAACAAAAACAGACTAGAAAATCAAAACTTACATTACTATATCTATTGTGCTCCCTGTATTTTATTCAAATTATGCCAGTAATTAAAAGATTTGGCTTAGCAAGGGCTTTCTAAGGGGCTTGGAATCATCCCCTTGGGTACTTTTAGCAATCTGTAGACATGTTTTTCAGATGTCACCATGATTGGGATGAGGTGCTAATGATTTAGATGGGTAGGGACAGAGCTGCAAAGTAAAACTCTGGACCCTCCTGCAAAGCCAAGAATGCTCTCATAACCTTCCTGGCTTTCTTGTGTCCTGCCAGATAGTCAAAGAACTCAACTTTGTGCTATATAATAAACATACAACATTTTTCACATGTTTGAAAATACACACTGAATTTTCCAGGAATGCATATAAATAGCAGATTGTACTTTGATTTGTTCCGAACCATACTGAGAGTTACTCATTGTTTCTGAAAACCAATGGCAAACAGGGATGATGCTTGAGTCACTAAAACAACTCATGGCACAGTCTGTGTTGTCGCTGTCACATGCATGCTCACCCAGGGAGTGTGAGGCTGTGACTCCATGGCCCTTTAGAGCCGTTGTGCGGAGTATTTATCTATTGAAAAGCATCTGCTTTATAGAAGTCATATTCTTTTCATTTGTTCTTTGTATACTCTGCACATTATGTTAGTTTTAAAAATATTACTATAGAAAGGTTAAATTATTTTATATCTATTCTTATATTAGTAAATATAATAGTATGCAATGTTAAAAGATACTGTGTATCTGGATTGGAAACCACCGGCCTTTACCTCCCTTTTGACTTAGAATTCTGTAAGCTTGTAAGGTTATTTAGTCTAATTCCTCATTTTTATTTCTGAGTAAACTGAAACAATGCATTTTTTCATGTATTGCATTCAACAGCTACTTACCGACTGTCTCCTAGGAGTGTGAGTACATAACTGGGTGTAATGGACAAAGATAGGATCCCTTACTCAAGGAATGTTCAAGCTGGACCCATTTGAGTTCTGTAGATCTAGTTATCTACTTGACATTTCCACTTGAGTATCTCCAGGCATCTCACATTTAATATCTTCAAAACTCATCTCTGGATCCTGCTTCTATTAGTATCTGCTTCTCTTTCAGCCTTCTTCATCTCACTACCAGCGATGGCAATCCAGCCATCTGGTCACTCTAGATAGGACTTGAGTCATCCTTGATGCCTCCGTCTACCTTGTCTTATATTGAATCAATGCCAACAGATACCCATTCTACCTCTTCAATATTTCTCCATAGCCACTCCCTACATTCCTGTTCAAGGAATCATCATCTCTCCCCTGTAGTAACTTTCTAACTAACCATCCTATTTTACCAGAAAGCCTACAGGACATCTTGGTGTAAAAAAATAAAATATGGCACCCCTATGAGAAAGTGCAACCCTGGCCCAGGGTCTCCATGAACAGACTGGAGCCAGATTTTACCCCTCCCTTGCCCAGTTGACTGGCACCCTTGTGCTTTAGTACTCGTTCAACCATGTACAGTGGCTCTTCTTTCTAGTTCATTCTTCCAGTAGCTGTGGGAGTGATTTTATTAAAATGGAAGTTGGGTTATGCCACTCTTCTTTCTAATAGCATCCCAGTGCTGGTTTTTCATGTCTTCCTTGAGCTCTGAATCAAATCTGGGTTCCATCTACATTATTAATATTAATATCCATCATATCAATATGTTAATTCTATTAATAACCATGAATCGGGTAGGAAATTTTGCTATAAAACTAGCTCTGGGGTAGGTGATAGAATATTAGTCTTTAGAGAGTTGAGAGACACTCCACCAGGTGCAGAGACCACAGTCTGAACACTGGGGCGGTAGCCAGCCTGCAGACACATTTTGTTTGGCTCACACAGCATTTAATTTTTTTTAATTAGTTGTCACTATTTAAAATAGAGATTCCTCTTCAAATATAGATTCTTGGCTCGTTTTCAAAGATTAGAAGATGTGGAGGTATTGGACCATCCTCCTCCATGGCGACAGTTGGCTGGTGCTGAGCAGCAGCTGCTCCTCTTAGCTGGAACATGCACATTCCAGTTCTCCCTACCCTTGTTGATCCCTGCCAGGCCAGGGAGATGTTTACAGAATTCTTTTATTTTACAGGTTAGGAAGTTGAGGCTAGAAAGGTGGCATGACAGTTTCTAGGACTTGTACTGGATCTGCACCCATCTCCCCATTCCTGCTGTCTCTACTGACACACAGCGGCCCCGCAGTGAAGACGGGAAGGAAGCACACTCTGAAACTTGGTTAATTATTCTTCCTGCTACCATTGCTAGCCAATGTGTTTATTAGTTGTTTTACTGATAGCTATGGCCACGTGAAAATGAGAACATACAGTCTTGAAGGCTGAGATGATGTTCCATGAATATCACCTATTGTGCATGAGACTCTTGCCCAAATAAGAAAAGTGGAGAAATGGGGTAATTGAAAATGACAGGGAAAATAGAATCTGGACAGCTGTTGAAAAAGGGGCAGCCTCTTCCTTAAGGTGTCTCAGCTAGGTGGAGTTGCCACATCTTCAGAAATGTGGAAATGGAGATGCAGACAGCAGTGAGTCAGTCACCAGAAATGGACTGGAGAGCAAATCTTTGGGCTCACTCGGTGCCCCATACCACCCTGTCATGGTCTGAGAATTTCTGTAGACAGATCGATCAGTACTAAGAGGGAAATTTGCAGTTTGCCTTGGCAAACAACGACTTTGAGCAATCAAGAGGAACTGAAATGAAACACAGACCTTGAGTCAGATGGAAAGTCTTCATGTGTTCCTCAGAGGAGGTCATATCGTGCCATAAGGACATTAGTCTTGACAACTACCAGGTCCTTGTGGGGCCTGCACCCTCTTTGTACCACAGCCTTGAAGCTGACAGGCCAGACTGCTCCAAGTCATGAGTGACTCTCGGCCTCATCCTCACCACCGCTCTGGCTCCTTTCTCCTAAGCTATAGAAAGGCGAGTTGTTTATTTTTTAAACTTTTTTTTTTAAGATTTGTTTTATTTATACAAGAGCTGGGGTACAGGCCAGATGTGCGGGAGGGTGAGAGGATTCACCAGAGACAGAGCAGGGAACAGAACAGGCAGACTGACTGAAATACACTGCTGAGGGGAGCAGCGGGCGAGACAGGAGAGGTCTTCTGCGCCATGTGGGTTGCTCCACAGCGGGTATGGAACCGGCACTGCAGAGGCTGCAGACAGCTGCACAGTGCTGCGCTCAACCACCTGTGCCACCAGGGAGGCCCAAGGTAGGCTGTTTATAAGGAGAAAATAGGAGTGACAGGACAGCTTCCCAAAGGCAAGTCTTGGAAGGGAGGTAGGATTTTCATGCTTTCACCCTTTCGGCTTTGTCCCTGTTGTATTATTCTTTTTTGTTTGTTTCCCCTTGGAGTCTAAAAATGCATAATGATATCTATTACTACGCCGTCTAGCTCTATTCAAGTGTAGCTACAAACTTCTGCATACATGAACACTCTCATCATTAAGTCAGTGTAAACAGTATATTGTATCATTAAGAGAAATTCTTTGCACATAGATGTAGAAATCAAATTCTCTCTTTCAAATCTCTAGTCATTGCTCAAGAATGGCAATCAGTTTATGATTTCATAGGTTGTCATCTCCTAATGCCGACAGACTAATGAACATGATGATTTATGTAAACGAAATGTCCTCACTTAAGAATAGGTTCACATTGTTGATTTCATTTCTAGAATCCCTGGGGCCTTTTTCTATTTTCCCCTTAAAGAATACATCAAAAAGTGAGTAACAGATTGATAACTAGCACTATCCCGTATGCTCCCTACCCTTATGAGGTACAACAGGAATTTAGCACAAAGGCTGCAAACCTTCCAGAATTTCTGAAAACAGCTGTGCACATTCCAGAACAAAGCAATTCAAATCCTATTAGTTTATCTCACACTGGGTGCCACTAGTTGTAAAACTCATATCTTATCTAAACCCCTGCCCCCTCAACTAAATATATGTATATATAACACCATATATATAATATCTATCTATCTATCTATCTATCTATCTATCTATCTATCTATCTATCTATCTATCTCAGCAGCTTCAAAAGTCAAATTTCTCACTTGAAATTTCCCTGCATTCTCTTTCTTGTGTACTATCACTTACAATAAAGCTTCAGTTCTATCTCACTTATACTGACTCCCACTCAAATTCTTTCCTGCGAAGAAGTCAAGAACCTCAGGGCCCCTCAGCAGCCCTGGGTCACTTAGACCAAAGTAATTTTTTTAAATTTAGACTGAAATTACTTCCACAAATGATGTGTTTTCATTAACTGGTTGGGTCAACAAGAAAAAGGGCTTCTTTTTCTGTTGGTTTTAAGAATTCTCTGCCACCAAGTTCTTACTTGTTCATTATAATACTTCTTCCATTTACTTAATTCAATTGAAGTGTGGATCCACTGCTATTCTTATCTTTATCTGACTTCATCTTTTTAAAAATGAGGTCTTTTTCTTCGCCTGAGCCTCATGAAGTAGAGATAATAATTGTGTTGAGAGTGCAGGGAGAGTTTAGAACTGGATGCGGGATGGAGTGGGGATTTGTCAGGAGAAGGGTGGTTGGAGAGGACTGGTCCAAAGAGATGTTGCTGCCACGGGTTCCCGTCCTAAAAACCCAGCTGCACGAATCTGGGAAACTATCAAATAGCAGGGTCCACAGTTGAAGTGACTTGGGACCAACTGCTGTCCCTCTGCAGTGAAAAATGTGGAGTCATGGAGAACACAGTGATCCAACTGACAAAATAATGAAATAGATGGCATTTCCCCAGTGAATGGAAATTTGCTTTTCACCGTGTTCCAAAAACACTGGCTCCAGTTTGGTGTATGTTGGGTTATTTGTAATAGCTGCGCCGATGGTTCCTGGAAATTCTTCTGTGAGTCCCGCTTTGGTGCAGGCTCTCTGGCCTGCTCTCACCTCCAGGTCACTGTCATGACCCACCCCAGGTCTCATTTTCAGCGTCTCAGCATACTTTCCTGTGCTTCCAGTAATTGATTGTGCAAAACATAAAACCAAAAGCAGATGGAACATATGTAGATAAGCTGTTTTGTTTTTCATCCCTATAATTTCGTAGGTTTGATAGTGCTTCAAATTTCTAACCATAAAAGCTGCTGCTTTGCTCTTTGGGTAAAAGAATATTACATGAGGTTTTCTGTTGTTGTTTTGTCTGGGTTTTTTTTTTTTTTTTCTTCTTCCCCTCCTTTTTTAAAAATAAGTGTTTTGCTGTTGGAGAAGCAAATTAAAAAAACAAACAAACACTTTTTGTGTATTTCACAGATTCCAGAAGACTTAGGAAACTATTACATTGATAATGAAGAATATTTTAGAATGACATCTTAAAGTGAAGCTCAACCCTGGCCTTCTGTTGAGTGGTTTTCCTGAAGGCGCGTACTCTGGGTAGTCATAGCATTCACTGAATAAAATTTTAGATGCTGGTTGTAGCGTTTGCTTCTCCTCCACAAGACATGACTGGCCAGCAGGAGCTAGAAGCTGCCACTGGACAGTGGAGCATGTCTGTGAGAGGTGGGAGCACATTTCAGGAGGTGCCCTTAGGAACCTCTGTCTTTTGTCAATTAAATGCTCATATTATCTTTTCAGTCAAATAGGTGTTACAGCCTGGACTTGCAAGGGGTTTGTTTACGATCAATCATGAGATAAGTTTTATTATTTGTATTTATTAAAGTGTACCTAACCCCAAAACTGATCAGAGCTGTTTCCCTCCAAGAGCCTCAGAACATAAAATGAGTAAATTCTTCGCTGCCAAAATCGTTCTGTTTCCAAGTTGACTCCGGGCTCGACCTTTAGTGGGTGTCTGTCTCTGGGGATCATAGTGCTTGAGAGCTATGTTTGAATCAGCGTGAAATACTCCCCAGTGTCATATTTCTCTCTCAAGGGATTTGTAGACATTCATCTAACCGGACAGAGACAGCAGAGCATAAAGACGCTCATGAGAAGAGCACAGACTCTAGAACCAGGCAGATCTGGGCTTGAAACTGCGCTCTATCAGTGATTAGGTACAAGTCCATTCAGCTTTTCTTAATTTTTTTTTATTGTTTAACTTTCATTGTGCAGCTTTTTTTCAACATCTGTGTATGCCACTTCTTGACCACCACTCATGGTCTAGTTCCCACCCATCACCACTCAATAGGTGCCCTTTATATCCACTCATCTTACCCACCCTGTGTCTTTCCTCCCCTCCCCTGGCAACCACCTTCTGTTGTCAGATTCCAAGAGTTTGTGTTTTGTTTGTTCATTCGCTTTGTTTCTTTATCTTGTATATATAAATGATCTCATACAGTATTTGTCTTTCTCTGACTATTTCACTTAGCATAATCCCCTCAAGGTCCATCCATGTTGCAAATGGCAAGATATCAATTGATGCAGCCATAAGGAAAACGGTATGGTGATTTCTCAGAAAATTAAGAATAGAAATACTATATGACTCCAGCTATGCCATTAGTGGGTGTTTATCTAAAGAATATGAAAAGAAATTCAAAAAGATACATGCAGCATTATATTTATTGCTATATTATTCACAATATATTTATTGCTGCATTATTCACAATAACAAGATATGGAAATAATCTAAGTGTCCATCAGCAGGTGAATGTGTGAAGAAGATACGGTGTAGACACACAATGGAATACTGCTCAGCTCTGTATACCTCCTAATACAAATATGTATGGCTTTACAATGTCCTGGCCAGTGATGTCCCACACCCATGATGGTCCCCATAGGCTCTGCCATGTAGTGCGGGTATGTAGGTAGCTCTGCTGTCAAGCTTTGTGTGAGTACATTCTAGGGCATTTGCACAGTAACAATCACCTAGCAACATCTTTCCCAGAATGTATCTCCATGTTAACCAATGCATGGGTATATTATTGTCCTTTGTATAAACGAGTGTGATGCTAATACCTACTGCACAGTGATGATTTTAAGAGTCAATACATTTGTTCTTTCCTGGCGCTTGTTTTAAAACAATACGAGGAAGGAACACACTTATATGAGCACACTTTGCAACCAAACAAAACTATGCTTGAAACTATAGGCTTGGAGCAGGGCATTTGTCTTATTAGTCCTGTGGGGAAAGGAAACAACTTACTTTGCATCTCTTCTCTTTTTTCTACCCCGTAGCTAGGAGAAGAATCTAGTGCCTGACTAAGATGAGGATAACAGTAGACCAAGAGAACCTCTCTGTAGCCTTTTCTCAGCCCTCTGGTAAAGAAAGAGACACCACACCAAGAAGGGGAAAACAGGAAGTCCCTACCAATCTTACCCCTCACTGCCCTGGGCCCTCCCACCGAGGAGGGCAGGCATACCAGCAATACAGCACTCACTAGACCCTCCTCACGTCAACCTGATGGGATAGTTTTTTCCATTAAAAGTACAGTTCCTTTTAAGTGGACCAAAAATGAAATGAAGACATCCTCAGAATCTGACAGGTACTTCTGGGGCTCTGCACATTTATTTTCTGCTCTACCTACAAAGTGTATAAGTGGAAGGGCAAAACTGTCTTCAGGAACATCTGAAAGCCAGGAACTTATTAACAGGCTTGACACCTGCCTCTGTGAGAAATTTCAGAGGCCAGAGATATTCTCTGTAACTCGAGGTCCATCTGTTGCACAGATTTTTAATTCAGATACTCTTCCTTCTCAAGCCAAGGCTGAGAGAGCAGCCAATTTTGTGGAAAGATCACTTTAATAAGAAACGAATAAAACTATCAATGTTAAATAAAATAGACCACTGTAAAACTTGGGTTAGATCCCATAGGGAAGAGTATGTGAGATTAACTGCATTATATAACAAGACTGCCTTTAATAGCTGGCATGGCTCTTTTTGTTGTTGCAAGGGAGAAGCCTCCAAGGCTGGGGTCAGAGCACATGATATTATTTTAAAGTACTGCAGCCTCTGGAATTTTTCCTTGGAGAAATGTCCAGAATCAGAGTTTTACTTTGATTTATGGTTGCTTTAGATCTTTAACACCATATATTTTCAAAGCTTACAGCCTCTGCTTCCAGCAGCCCAGGGGTGAGTTTCTCGTACTTTGAAAGATCATTTTCAAATGGGAAGTTTCAAAATTATGCAAAAAGGAAGTTTTACAGAACAGGGTATTCAAGTGATTTTAAAGGAGCAGAAAGGATAAGGCTATAAAGGCAAGTTATGAGCCTTTTTCTCAGCATCACAAACGTGTGATGACTTGACGGAGAGGGGATGGCTGGGGAGAAAAGTGGGCAGTTTTCAAAGGGGCACTGCATGCACTCAGCAGATATCGCTGGGCCAGACCCTCATCGGTCAGACCTTAAAGATTCACCATCAGGGACAGTTGACAAACAAGCATTAGGTTGAGCCATGTGAAGCTGCCATCTTTTAGGTCTAAAATTGTAGTGCACTGGCAGTTTCATATGGCTCACTTTAATAATTACATGAAAACTACACAGTAAGGAAGGTTGCAGTAGGACCAGCATGCAGGGCTTATGCATGCTAACACTATGACACTAGGCTTATGCTAACACTATGACACTAGGACAAATCTTGAATAAGGGACAAGAAGAGGACAGCACAACCAAATATTGTATTTTTATCTGTTTAAAATGATTTATTCAGGTATAGCCATGCAATAAACGGCACATATTCTTTATATACAATTTTTAATGAAAAAGAACTTTAATACAATTAGTGTATGATAGAGAAGAAGAGAAAGACTATAGTTAAAATAGTTTCTAATTACACACCCAGAGTTACCCATCCTCTCGCAGGTAAATGCCTAGTCAAACAGGGTTGAACCAAAGCAGGGCCACTGAAGAGCAAAATTTTGCTACAAGTCTAAGGCATCTTTTGGTGGGCACCCATTGGAAAGGGGCAGAAGGGGCCAGGCAAGTCCAGGGCTCTTACAGGGGTCTCTTTCTAGTGTCTCCGTCCATGTTTCCCAAGTCTCTGGTGCAAGTCCAAAGCCAAGAAGCAAGTGCAGCTTCTTCACATGTCTCTCTGCTCCATGTGCCTCCTCCAGGTCTTCTTCATATATAATTTGATAAGTTTTGACACATGTATATACCCATGAAACCATTACTGCAGTCAAAATAATGAGCATATCTCTTGCACCCAAAAGTCTCACATCCTTTTCTCATTCCTTCTTCCCACTGTTCCATGCTCAGACAGTGACCTGCTCTCTATCATTGTCTATTAGTTTCTTTTCTAGAATTTCATGTAAATGGAATTACATTTTTTGTAAATGGTCTGGCTTCTTTATGCATAATTTTTAGATTCATTCATGTTGAAGTATGTATCAGTATTTCATTCTAATTACAGAACAATGAAGTACTCTTCATTGTACAAACAGACCGTTCACCTGTTGATGGACACTGGTTTTGTTGGCTATTACAAATAAAGCTGCTACACATATTCACATGCAAGTCTTTGTATGGACATGAGTTTTGTTTTCTTTCTAATACACCTAGGAGAGGAATGACTGGATTGTGTGGTTGGGTATGTGTCATTTTTAAGAGACCACCAAACTGTTTTCTATAGTGGTTGTCCCATTTTATGTTCCTCCCACCAGTATGAGAGAGTTTCAATACCTTATGTCCTTGCCAGTCTCCTTAACATGTACCATTCCATTAGGCGTATGGTGGAATCTCATTGTGATTTTAACGAACATTTCTCTAATGACATGTTGGGGGTGTTTTCATACGTTCATTTGCCATCATATATCCTCTTAGCCGAAGTGTCTGTTCAAATCTTTGCCCATTTCAAAATCGGGTTGTTGGTTTTCTTCTTAGGCTTTGAGAATTCTTGTTATATGCTGTAGGGAGTCCCTTATAAGATGTATAATTTGCAAATATTTTCTTCCTATCTGTCGTTTATCTTTTCATTCTCTTAACAGTGTCTTTCAAAGAGCAGAAGTTTTACATTTTGGTGACATCCAATTTGTCAGTTTGCTCTTTTAGGAATTATGTTTTTTGCTGTTATTTCTTTTTTTTTTTTTTTTTTTTTTTTTTTTTTTATAGAGGCATGCTTTATTTGTTTGCTGGTTTGTTTGCTGGTTTGTTTGTTTGTTTTGTTTATACATGCACTGGGTACAGTCAGAAGTGCGGGAGGGTGAGAGAATTCACCAGAGCCAGAGCGGGGAGCAGAGCAGGCAGAAGGACCGAAGTACACTGCTGAGGGGAGCAGCGGGCGGCAGGAGAGGTCTGCGCGCCATGTGGGACCCTCCTCTGGTGGCCGGGGAGCAGCCGGGGATCGAACCGGCGCCGCAAAGGCCGCGCGCAGTTTCGCAACCCAGCGCTCAACCACTGCGCCACCGGGGAGGCCCTTTTGCTGTTATTTCTTAAGAATCATTGCCTAAACTAAAGTTGCAAGCGTTTTTTTGGTAACTTCTTTTTTGTTTTCTCCTAGAAGTTATATAGCTTTAGATCTTTTATTTGAGTCTGTGATTCATTGAGCTAATTTTTATAAATGGTGTGAGGTGTGGATTGAAGTTCTATCTTTTTTGTGGGTGTGATATACATAGCCAGTTATTTCAGCATCATTTGTTAGAATGACCAGCCTTTCTCTACTGACTTGTCTGTGTGTCAGTGGAGACACACTGTACATAGAGGTGGACTATTTCTGGGCTATCGTCTCTTCCATTCTTATGTTTGCACCTCTTTTCACTAACATCACAGTTTTCATTTTTTTTGGCTTTAGACCAAGTCTTGAAGTCAGGTAGTGTAATTTCTCCAACTTTGTTCTTTTCCAAAATTACTTTGGCTATTCTAGTTCCTTCAGCTCTCCCCATAAGTTTTTGAATCAGCTTGTCAACTTAAAATGTGGTGGGATTTTGATTGAGAGTGATTGGATTGAGAGTGTCTGGGCTTTCATGGATATGTGTCTATGGGAGGAAGGTATTCAAACATCACTTTTATATTTTAAAAACTGGAATTTTGAGATCAATGCAGCATTTAAAAAATTTTCCACAGGCTTGCTTCCAACTTTATTGAAAACCCACCTGTGCAAAATGGCATTATTCAGTGCCAGTGGGTACAACGAAAAATAAAATTTTCTAATTTTGCTCTTTATTTCCTATGATTCCACTCTTTTTTTCTCTGTCTCCTCTGAAACAGAAAGAGAATAAAGACTTTATCTCAGGCACCTTTTACCCCTGAGAAGAGATCATAGATACTTGGGAGCATCTGTGCTTTCTTGAGTGAGAAGGATCTTTTTTTGCTCCCTTCCCCCAGATGGTTGGAGGCTCTTTCATCATGCATTAGACTACCTCCCTGTACTCATTTCCTCCTTTTGCTTGCTGTATGGCTCACACAAATCAGGCCTGAGTGATCTTGAACGTTGGAAAGTAGCCTGCCCTCTGGGTTGTCACATGCAGTGTGAGCACGTAGATATCTGGATATAGGGAGGAGGGGGAGCCAGCACGAGGATGACTCTGGGAACAGACAAGCAGACCCACAAATCTGGAGTTTTGTAAAACCTCCGAATTTCCAAATATTCTCTGTGGGTTTTTTTTTTTTTTTTTTTGAATGGTGCAGGGCGGATGAAACTCATCTGAGGCCCAACTTCAGTGCATCAGCTGCCAGTTTGCAGTCTCTGTGCTTTGCTTTCAGGGTCAGCTTTTTCATAAGCTCCTAAGGGATTCATTTCAGCCATTGCTTTTTGAGCATTCATGATGTGCCAAGAAGTGGCTGGTTCCCAGGAAATTGTTTTGGGGAATAGGAAAGATCCTTCCCTCCCTCACCCCAATGCTCAAGGAGCTTCTGTGCTAATGTGGGCCTTAGGTGTGGCACAGAGGGGCATTCCATTGCCACCTCCCATTCTCTCCTATTTGGTTCTTTCCTGACTCCTACATGTCACTTATTTCAGAACTCAGTGAAAGGCATGATTGATTATGCTTGGAGGACTTCTCCAGGGAGGTGGCATGTAAGCTATTATGAAATATAGAGTATAAATCTGAATGGACACTAGAATATTGTCCAACTTCCAGTTGAGGTAGAACATAAAGTCAGTGTAGTGGTTGCTAATCAAGACTGAAATAAAGTAGCATAGCATCCAGCAAAGTATTTCTTGTCTTGTTAAACTTTCAGTTTCACACACACATACATGCGTATGCTTCTGATACATATATAACCAAGGAGATTCTTGGTTAAAAAAACATGGTTTGGAAAAATTTTTATTTTTGAGACTGTTAACAAAAAAAATTAAAAGCATATTTACTAAAGACACCCCTGTGTTGTTGGTGAGATACTTTTATAAATGTGCCCCTCAACTTGTTAATTCTAACTACTTACTTACAACTATTGATATAAAGAGGTACCTGCTGGGATAGGCGTCCATAGATCCGCTGCCTTCCCAAACTCCATGCTAATTAAGTGAGCAAGTGACTTAAATTTCCTTGATTTTATTTCCTTGGCTGGTAAAATAATTGATTTAGATAGTTCTCAAGCCCTTAGTTGCACAGAGGTGCTTCAGACAAACTGCAAACAACTCATATCATAGCTGAATTTGCCCACTACTCCATCATGAGCACAAAAAAGTGCATGATAACATAGCAGATCTCTGTTAATAATTGCTGGATTAATGTATTTATCCTCAGAGAGCTATTGCATTTTATATGACATTAACCTGTTTGAATTAGTTGAAAAATTATTACTGAAGTCTCATGATAGGCACAAAATTTGAAATAATGCAAACCCTAGAAAATTAAAATTTTGTTAAAAATCATAAAATTCAAAAGCCAAATGGAAAACTCTGCTGTGCTTGGCTCTTGCTACATGGCAATGTTCCTGTGCTTTGCCAGGCCAATCTCTCATTATGTGAGATCTTTGGAATGTCTCCCCTTCATAAAATGCAACTGCTTTATGTGGTTGGTTGGTTGTTTTTATTTAAAGTCTTAAAAGATATTTCTTGGGTGCTGCTATGTCTAAGACATTTTCTAGATTCTTGATATGAACAAGATTGATTCACTTCCATTCTTACTAGAGCTCACAGCTCACTAGGGCTGATGCCAAATGCTTTCACACTGAGTTCAAATGTTCTTGCAGGTTGATATCTTTGGGCAGAGCCAGTATTCAGTCTTGACCTGTACCTCTGTCCAATTAATATGCAATCAGGTCATTGATTTGGAAGTGGTTGATCTGATTAATCCTAATTCTGTGAGACTGTCATCTCCCTGTTGCTGATTCCAAATTTAAGGGCTCAGAAGTAGAATTGCACTCACTCGTTACTGTTGTTTTTTATGTTTGTTTTTGCTAAGATCATGTTGCATTTAAAACATCTGAACCTTTCCTCTTATACTGTATTGAGGTAGGCTGAAAACATTCTATACTTTTATGATTGATTTTTTATAGCTTTATAGGATGTCACATTTTCCCCAAAACAAATTAAATCTTGGTAGTATCATTCCATCAGTCCATCCAGATTTTTTTTTTATTTTGTCAATCACCATACTTTTGGTCCCAAATTTAAAATCCTGCTTTCTAACTCTCTCCCTTAGGTTGCTTAGATAAGAGAACCGAGTCTCATTTCTAACATTACTATTGTGTCATGGCCTTGAAATTTGCTTGGCAAATTTACATACCTTTTTTTGTTTCTTTGGTCTTATCACCACACCAGTCAACCCAACTAACTTCATCAAAGGAAAGTACTTTTGATGCCTGAAGCCAATTGCATGTAATCACTGATTAATGATGATCTTATCCTCCTTCCAGGCAGATTTAGGGCTGATTAGGAAAGCTTACATCTCTGAGAGTTGTTATTTTATAATTTATAATATGCAACTGAAGCTCTTAAACTGACCCTCTCTCTACTCTTTCCTGCACCGGAACCGGTAACAAAGATCATATCAGCAGACAGCAGGCCAGCATGTTTTCTTGGGTATTAGCTTAAATATTCACGTGTTTGATCTTGAAGACGGAAATAAAATCACAAATATTTTTAAACAGTTTGGGGAATAATCATATGTAGAAAATAATATGATTAAGGAGTTTATTTTCCCTATTTTAAAAAGGAAAAACTCAAAACTTTCTATCCCTATAATGTAAATTCCATATGAAGGAATCTTTAATGCTGTTTGCTAGTAGCCTGTGAGAAAGCAGTGTGATCACCAGTGTTGAGAATTTACATTAGTCATTTGTGCATTCTGAGTAACTGACAAGACATTTTGGAATTCAGTCCCAACAAACTATGATTTTAATTTCCTTTTTTTTTTCCAAAGATTTATTTATGTATTTATACAAGCACTGGGTACAGTCAGAAGCGCTGGAGGGGGAGAGAATTCACCAGAGCCAGAGAGGGGAACAGAACAGGCAGACTGACGAAATACACTGCTGAGGGGAGCAGCGGGCGTGGCAAGAGAGGTCTGCCACACCATTTGGGACCCTCGCCTGTGGCCGGGGATCGAACTGGCACTGCAGAGGCTGCGGGCAGCTTTGCAGCCCAGCCCTCAACCACTGTGCCACCAGGGGCGGCCCTATGATTTTAATTTCAAAGGTAGTTTTTAAAGTTCATTTTTCAATAATCCAAGTAATTTTTGCCATCTGCCAATGAATTTGTGACTTGGAAATATTAGAAACAGAGCCCCATTATGTGTTCATGGATGGGAGGCACTGTGGCCATTGTGGGGGCCCGTCCTCCATTAAAAACTAGTAGGAACTACATTTTGTTGGTTAAAAGTTGAGTGTGTTGCTCTTACATATTACAACATTTTCTTTGACTTAAGTTTATTTTTTTCTCCTGATTTTAAGAAATTAAAACATGTTCATGTACCCTGGAATGGATTGCAGGCTCAAGACACATTGGCTTCAGGCATCAATGAATAAGTTGGCTCTGATTTGAAGTTAGTTATTATCTTTCTCTTCCACTTATTCATTTTACTTTTATGTTTAATGTGTATAATTTTTTTAAATCTTTTTTTTTAAATAGAGGCATGTTTATTTATTTGTTTGTTTGTTTGTTTGTTTTGTTTATACATGCACTGGGTACAGTCAGAAGCGCAGGAGGGTGAGAGAATTCACCAGAGTCAGAGCAGGGAGCAGGACAGACAGACTGACGAAATACACTGCTGGGGGGAGCAGTGGGCAGCAGGAGAGGTCTGCGCGCCATGTGGGACCCTCCTCTGGTGGCCGGGGAGCAGCTGGGGATCAAACCGGTGCTGCAGAGGCCGCGGGCAGCTTCGCAACCCAGTGCTCAACCGCTGTACCACCGGGGAGGCCTTAATGTGTATAATTTTTGATGAGAAAAGCCAACTCCATTTCCATAGACCTCAATAAGCAACTGAATATTTGGTAGTAGGGACCTATATTGACACTGACTATGTCAACAACCATTTTAAACCTGATGCAAAACGCCTTTTAAAAATTGGTAAAGTGAAAATGCATGTCCTTTGCATAACTGATTCAAGCCATTTACATGATCTAAAGCTATCAGCTCTTTCCCATTTTGTAATTTCAAAGAGTGTATAATGATCACGCAATAGCACCTTCTCCTCTAATCCCCCTTCCTTTCCTATAATAATGAAAAAACTTGTTTTTCTCTTTTATACCATCTGGTGTTTTTAAGGCTTAATAATAGAAGGTCAAATGTTATTTCTCACTCATTCATATTATAATAGTGGCTGCTGTTACAGAATGATACTTGCTCATTATGATAAATTCAAGGAATGCAAAAAAAGTTTTAAAAAATCACAAATCCTGTCTCTCAGAAATAAGCCTCATTAACAATAAGTGAATATCCTGTTCGACATCTCTGTAAGCATGTTTGTAGATGGGAAAATGAATGGATGGATAAGAGAGAGAGAAAGAAAGAAAGAATTTCATAATAGTGTGAAGATACACACACACACGACAAGTTCCTCAGCCTTTGAGGAGCTTCTTTTCTAGCAGAGATGGAATGCGTGTGTGTGTAGGGCAGGTAACAACAACCAATATAGCTCACCCATAAAATATATTAGAAGGTGGCATGTGGATAAGGGGGAATCACAGAGAGGAAGGGCAGTGTGATTGACAATAAGGCAGTAGGGGGTGGGGAAGGCTCCAGTGAGAAGTCACATTTGATAGAGGGAGTCAGCAGAAGAACGTTCCAGGGAGAGAGGTCAGCCAGGGCAAGACTCTAGGTTCCAGGCTGGCTGGTGTGTCCAAGAGGTAGGTGAATGCCAGATTGATGGAATTGGGTCAGGCCTCTGCAAATATGTGGAAAAAATGAATAACCCAGCAAGTTGTGAGCTAAACCTTTAAACTTTTTATGCTTTTCCAAAAAGATTACTGATATTCAATTCACTGTTGTAGTTTTTTTATACTATAGAATGGTAAGTTTCCATGGGTGATGCTTAAAAATCAAAAGAAAAAAGCAAAACCCATTACTGACCTCTCCCACACTCAATTAATGGTTCTGTCTTAAAAGACATGTAGGGAAACGTGATTCAACAGTAAATGGATAATGATTGTTTAATGAAAAATGAAAAAAATAAGATTGGTTAAAAATAACAAAATTGTTTTAAATGATAGTGTAAATGTTACATCTAAAAAAGACCCTAGAAGTTAACTGGTCTTACCTTTTACAAGTGAGAAATCGCCACACCAACTCACTTTCCCATAAAATGAGTAAGGTGTACAAACTTATAAAGGGAATAAAATTATGTAAATTGTTTAAAGTCATATTCATAATTTAAGTGTAATATTAAATTAATATAATGTGATACAAAGTTGTTTTGTAAATAGTATTCAACAGTGAAGGCAATGAGCAATCTCAGTGAAAGAAATCAAAGAATACAGTTACCATGAGCATTTCTTGAAATAAACAACACCCTATGATGAAATTGACCCAAATGGCTCAAATCCAACTAACAGACTCATGGCTAAAAAGAGTATCAATAGGGCCTCCCCGGTGGTGCAGCAGTTGAGCGCTGGACTGAGAAGCTGCCCGCGGGCGAGGGTCCCACATGGCGCGCAGACCTCTCCTGCACCGTCCACTGCTCCCCTCAGCAGTGTGCTTCGTCGGTCTGCCTGTTCTGTTCGCCGCTCTGGCGCTGGTGAATTCTCTCACCCTCCCGCGCTTCTGACTGTACCCAGGTCTTGTATAAATAAATAAATGAATAAATGAATAAATAAATAAATAAATCTTAAAAAAAAAAGAGTATCAATAGAAAATGCCCAATAAAGTATTCAAACCATTATAATGTAGGCTTAAGACTGAACAACTCATGTAGATTGTTGTTACAGAAGCATATAAATATTATACAGTGGATATTAAAGCAACAAAAATCAAGAGGTGTGATGGAAAGGGAGAGGAAATGCAAAATGTTAACTAAAGAGCATTAATATGAAAATATAGTTAACCTCTTAAGTTTTCATAAATTTTTTTGTCAGCATTAAATTGTATGTATGGTATATTGTTTTTAAAATATCTGCAGGTCAGAAAGCTGTGTTGTTTCACTTCTGCTTTTTTGCTAAATTCAAGCAAAATAAAACAAACTCTTCTTCGAAAATAGCTATTATCCTTTTAACAGTATGTCCCAAATGATGTTCACCAGCTGTAAAATCAACGGTGGAATATTGGATAATGTAGTTTCTTCTTTGTGTTTTTTTAATGTTGTTTGAATTTTTAATAAGTCCATATTTTTATAAACATGCTCATATTTTTATAAAACCCATAAAATCATTGTAAACATATAGTATTGGTGAGTAGTGTCATGATTTTTTTTTTTTTGGTTCTAGTCGTTTTTTTAAAACTGGAATCTTGGGTCTCCCCAGTGGCACAGAAGGTTGAGCGCAGCACTGTGAAGCTGTCCACAGCCTCTGCAGTGTTGGTTCGATTCCTGGCCAGCCAGGGAGATACCCACATGGCGTGGCAGACCTCTCCTGTCTTGCCCACTGCTTCCCTCGGCAGTGTTTTCGATTGTCTGCCTGTTCTGCTCCCTGCTCTGTCTCTGGTGAATTCTCTCACCCTCCCATGCCTCTGGCCAGTACCCCAGTGCTTGTATAAATAAATCTTTAAAAAAAATAAAAACTGTAATCTTGACAAATGATAGAAAGTATCCTTAGCAATAATTCTTATAAGTCATGCCCAAGATATTGGCAGCTGCCTAGCAGCCTGAGGCATGTACACTGAAAAACATAAGTTCTCCTAATAGAATGCCTTCTGATTGAATTCATAAATCAAGACAATGAGCTGGTGAGTGTGAAGTGAGATGACCCAAATCACTCTGATGCTGATGATTAGAAAGTGTACAATGTACTACTTTGCAGACGGCTAAACCAGGAATGTGAAAACCTCGATTCTATCACCCTCTAAACTAGCACCATAATTTTGAATATCTAGAGTTCTTCTCAATCTCTGCACTTTGCTACAGTGAACTTCTTTCATGTCCTTGAATGTGCCTCAGGACCTTTGCACATGCAGTTCCCTCAGCACAGGACACCCTTCCTTAACTTTCCCTTCACTGAGTTCCTCTTTCTCATGGTCAGGGTTTAACTTTAACCTTCCTCTGGAAGGCACTTCTCATGGGATGTGCTCAGCACATCAGTAGTTATTCACTTAATGTCCAGTTTTCTTAGCACACAGGCCTCTGGGAGGATGGAATCCAGCTTAGGAAGTGCAAGGTCAGGTTCTCTCATTGCCCTTCCACAGCACATGCTTTCTCTTCCCCCTCTGGGATCTGCCGGGAAGGTGACCCTACTCTGGCCTCTGCTGGAACAGTGAACTTGGTTCTCCTCTCTTCCTGCTACCTCATGACCTCGAAGTTTTATTTATTTTTTCTCAGCAGGCCTCTTGGCTCCTGCTTCTGTTAGGAATTGCAGAGAGTATAGCTATTCTGTTTAGCCTTTCACCATTCGGTACTAGCTGTTCCTTCCGGAGGGAGCATCAGTCCTGTGCCCACAGGTCAGTGCCCACAGGTCAGTGTGGGAGAGAACTGGCACCCATGTAGGCATCTGGAATTACCACAGAACCGCCTGCTCAGCCTCTGTGGTAAAGAGATGAAAGTGGAAAAAAGCATGTTACAAAGCAATATGTAATTCTAAATGTCTGTTTTATATACAACAAGTGAAAGCAAACGGATCAAATTATTCTCTGTGGGCTTCTCTGATGAGATTTCTGGTTATTTTTATTTTTTGTTTTCAAATTTTTTGTAATGAACATTTTCATAGGTGCTGCATGATATTTCATAATCCCTTTTATAAGGCTTTGTACTGAACAGACCCCAGAAAGACTCGGAAAACCTGGCCACCCCGCTGTGGGAAGTGTATCATTCCCTCCCCATGCTTTTCATTTCTTCTTCCACTTAATATATTCATTTACTCTGTTCATCTTTATGTCTTTCTCCTCCTCAGGTGACCCGGTGACTGGAATTCCCCCCAACATTCTCCACAGCTCCCCATCGGACCGGCAGATTAACCAGCTGGCTCAGAGGCTGGGCCCAGAGTGGGAAGCCGTGGCGCTGTCTCTGGGGCTGTCCCAGGCGGACATCTACCGCTGCAAGGCCGACCACCCCCACAGCGTGCACGCGCAGATGGTAGAGGCCTTTGTGCGCTGGAGGCAGCGCTTTGGGAAGCAGGCCACCTTCCAGAGCTTGCACAGAGGCCTCCAGGCCATGGAGGTGGACCCCTCAGTGCTTCAGCACATGCTGGAATGACGTGCCTGCATTAACTGGGTGCTCGGGAGCACGTCCCCAAGTCACATGTGCCGAATCCTGACTTTCACCTGGTGGGTAGTTTTTTTGGAGGGTTTTTGTTTGTTTGTTTGAGCTTTGATTTTTCATGATCCTTAAATGAAAGGAGAAAACAGGATTTCCATTTGAAATTACCTACAGCTAGATTATTCAGTAGATCTCTCATAGTGGCTTCAGAGTTTATTGTTTTTAATTGCTTGGAGATTGCATTGTTTGGTTATCTTTTGATAGACTCTAGATCTAGTGGCTCTAAAAAAATAATATTGTGTTACCAGCAATTGTCTTATATGTAAAATATCCATTTTTATGTTGCCTGGGAACTGAACTGTGGCCTTTGCTATTAATAATAATGATGGGAATAAAAAGTGAATTACTGCATTATATATAATGTAGCCCTTTCAGGAGAAAGCATTATTTGTTTTTTCCCTCATTCTTGAATTGCATAGATTAAGGATGTAAAACTCCTGTAGTCGTTTCTCTGGAACATAATTGATAGTAACACAGGGAAATGGTTGCTTCCTCCAGTCAAGATAAATAGCACAGGCATGGTGTCTACATTAAATTTAAAACATTAAAGCTCCCTGCAAAGAGCAGTTCAGGTACCAGCATGCATACCTGAGCCCTTCGTCTTTAAAGGATTGCTTAAGAAAACCCTGTGCCTTTTATTTAAAGGTTTACTTGGGGGACTAAAGGGTTGTGGTCTTTCCATTAAGGCCTTGATGATTGAGGTGTTGTTCTAAGGAGTATGATTGAGTCTTCTCTTATTACTAACATATCATATTTGTCAAATGTTTTACTGCTTCAAGACTTCATATATGGAACCTTACAAAAATCCTATGAAGTAGCTGGTAAGACAGGTGACCTTCTGTAGCAAACGTAAATGGTTGACCTGAGGTCAGTGAACTACAACTTGTGTCCTTGGCACAACACTCTGTGAGCCTCCCAAATGTTCTGTGCTTCTCCTCCTCGTCTTTGGAAGAGGCTTGTGTCCTGCTCGCCACCTGACAGAAGTATCTCCTCAGACAGGTGACTTCACCTGTAAGCCTCTGTTTTCTCACTTGTTGAATGGTAAATGCTTGTCCTTACATCTAAAGTTTTCATGATGATTAAAGGAATAATGTCTGCCCAGAGCTCCTCTAGTGCCTGGCCATCATCTGCTCTCCGGAAACAGTAGCTGTAATTTGCTGCTGTGGCTGAGCAATGGCTGCAGTTCACAGACAAAACTCAACAGTGACTAAAGCCGAGGGCACTGTCAGAGGAAATGTGATTACCACGTTTCTAAGTTTTAAAATGTGATTTGATTTTATTAACTCCACAATGGGTCCAGTCAAGAGAGGGACTTGTGAACAACCCCAGGCTGTGATCTGTCCTTCCGAATAATTGGAGAATCTATTTCCAAACCTGAACCTGACTCAGGCTTTATCAAATGGAAAAAAATGATAATTTTTACTTCTCTCTTCCAAGGGTTGAAATGAAGGGGTCCTCGAAAAGGTGCTGGTGGTGTTGGCTACATCCTTCCAGATGTTGGACAGCCTATTCCCCTGACTAAAACAGACCCATTATTTCACAGTTCAACAAACTGAGAAGGATGGTCTATGACCTTATGAGCTCTAATTTTCCATTTCATTGCCCACCCCTTAACCCTTTATCTTGTACAATTCTCCTACTTTTGGTCCCATATCCATGCCCAGTGATGAACTGTACTTTTACTGCATCTTTAATAAATTGATTGTCATTTGGAACCTTAGACTTGTTATGTATTGCTGTTTGTACGCCCTGGGTTTGCTAAAAGACAGTGGTGTTGGCTTCTGTTCTCCCCACATTTATGGATGAGTGACTCTAGCTGGACTCTGCTGTGCCTGGCTAGCTGTAGATCTGATGATTAGCTGGGTCATCCTTCCACCATTTGTAAGGATTCTGCCTTTCACTTCTGTGCTTTGTCAGCAGTTGAAAGACAGTTACTAACAGTCAAGTCCATGATGGGCTGAGAGGGTCATCAGGACATGTGCCCTAAGGAGCAGGACATCTCCACTCTCAAATGACAGCTGCACATCCTCCGCCCTCTGCACATTCAGGCAGAAGACTTGCCGAGTGGCACAACAGGGTGTCTAAATCACTGCCTCGTTTCTACCTCTGGAGACAAAGAGTGATGCTATTCTGCATCTGCTACCTCTTGAGAATCAAGTTGGTCATGTGACTGCAAGAAATCCACATGTTTTCACATGGGAGGAGATGCTGGGTTCCACAGATTGCCTGCCCCTGAGAAAATTCTGAATGAGTGCAGTGAGGTGGTAGAGTACTCGCAGGTGTGACCAAAAAACAAAAGATTTTTTTTTTTTAAAGATTTATTTATACAGGGCCTCCCCGGTGGCGCAGCGGTTGAGCGCTGGGTTGCGAAGCTGCCCGCGGCCTCTGCGGCGCCAGTTCGATCCCCGGCTGCTCCCCGGCCACCAGAGGAGGGTCCCACATGGCGTGCAGACCTCTCCTGCCGCCCGCTGCTCCCCTCAGCAGTGTACTTCAGTCCTTCTGCCTGCTCTGCTCCCCGCTCTGGCTCTGGTGAATTCTCTCACCCTCCCGCGCTTCTGACTGTACCCAGTGCATGTATAAACAAAACAAACAAACCAGCAAACAAATAAATAAAGCATGCCTCTATAAAAAAAAAAATTAAAAAAAAATTTAAAAAAAAAAAAGATTTATTTATACAAGCACTGGGTACAGAAGTGTGGGAGGGTGAGAGAATTATTCACAAGAGCCAGAGGGGAGAGCAGAACAGGCAGAAGGACTGAAGTACACTGCTGAGGGGAGCAGCGGGCGGCAGGAGAGGTCTGCGCGCCATGTGGGACCCTCACCCGGCAGCCGGGGATTGAACTGGCACTGCAGAGGCTGCGGGCAGCTTCGCAACCCAGCACTCAACCACTGCGCCACCGAGGAGGCCCCTGGTAGAGTACTCGCAGGTGTGACCAAAAAACAAAGGATCTTGCTTCACTTTGATTTAGTGTGTGTGTACACACAAGCACATGCATAAGTATGCCCCTTAGCGCTCTTGAAACTATCACTTTTATTAAATTTCCCCAGTGCAAAAATAGTACATGCTTATTATGGTCATTTGAAAAAATACCAAGAAGCAGGAAAAAGAAAAAAAAAACAAACCAATTTACTCCTACTGCCATCCTGCAAAGGTAACCACTGTCACACCGCAGATCTGGTCTGCCTTCCAGCTACTTTCCTTATGCCTGCTTTTATATATATAAAACGGGATTGTAGTATATCTGCTGCTTTACATTTGGCTTCTTTGGTTTAACATGTAGCTGTTTTTCCAGGTCATTAAAGATTTTTCTATACCAGTGATTTTTCTACGCCCTTTGTGTTTGGAGCACACTTTCAAGTCTACGTTTTGGCAACATGCTTGAGGAAATGAAAAGACAGGAGCTACTAAGTATAACAATGACTTTCACTGACAAAGCATACATGGCTCCCCCGCTGTTTGTTTGATCCCCCTTTAGAGTCATGGGGTTGTAACAGGGTGGTCCCCAGGAAAGGGGGAGGTTCCCTGCCCCACCCAAGGGAGGGTAGAGCTGAGCAGGAAGAGGAGAAGTTGCAGAAGAGACTGAGGAAGGAAGCAAGATGGAGCCAGGAGACCTGGAGGAGGCGCATGGAGCCTAGAGACACGTGAAGAAACTGCGCTTGTCTTTTGGTTATGGACTGGGTGACACAGATGTGGGTGAGACCCATGGAGAGGTGACAATGGCAGCTTTTATCTTGATGTTGATTTTGCTCTTTTCCTTCCGGGCTTGTCTGGTTGTTTCTGGCCCTTTTCAGTGGGTCCCCACTCTGCCAGGTCTTCAGTAAGACCTGATCTCCAGGTTTCAAGGGATGCAGTGGTTGATCAGGAGGCATAGAGATCCTTGAGTTTGCAAAGTTATGAATCACTGCCAGAACCTCCTGGATGTGTTTCACATATTGTGTGATCCGGCAATCTTGAGCTATTTCCGGACTGGCTTTCAGAACTGAGGCCTGGAAGGGTCTTCCGAACACAATTTCAAAGGGGCTTAATTGTAGCCCACTTCTAGGTGCCACTCTTATGCGGAGGAGGGCAAGGGATAGTACCTGGTCCCAACGAAGCTGTGTTTCTTGGCACAGTTTTGCCAAGGTTTTCTTTAAGGTGTGGTTCATTTTCTCCGTTTGTCCAGAAGACTGCGGTCTCCATGCAGCATGCAATTTCCAGTTGATCTGTAACGCACTGCTTACTGCATGAGTAACATCAGAGACAAATGCTGGCCCATTATCACTCTGGATAGAATCCGGCAACCCAAAGCGAGGAATTATCTCCTTCAGCAGCTGTTTTGCAGCCTCGGAAGCTTTTTCCGTCTTTGTGGGAAATGCTTCCACCCATCCCGAGAACGTGTCCACAAAAACCAACAGGTATTTGAAGTTGCCTGTTGTTCTAGGCATTTGTGTAAAGTCCACCTGCCAGTCCTCAAAAGGGCGCTTGCCTCGATATTGAACCCCAATGGCTTTAGGGTGGAAGTAAGTCTTGGGGTTATTCCTGGCACATAGTTGACAACCTCGGGTGATCCGTTGTGCTATTCTATACAAATATGGTCCCTACAAATATGGTCCCTTCAAATATGGGCGCACAGTTTCTAATAAGGCATCTCTCCCACAGTGGGATCCTTCGTGAAGATGTTTTAGCACCGGATAAACCAGGGCCTCCGGGAGGAGGATCATCCCATGGGAGTTTACTCTCCAAGTAGAGCTGGGGTCAAACTCAGTAAATCCCCATGCACGAGCTCTCTCCTTATCCCGCTCGGTGTATTCAGGAGCATACTGAGTCAGGTCCACAAGAGGGATGAGTGCACCCTGGAGGGCAGCTGCCCTGTTGCCCTTTGCCAAGTCAGACCCACCCTTTTGGTGGCCAGGACAGTGCATCACAGTGACAGCTGATGGTAAAGCTACTGCCTTTAACAAGGCCAGGATTTCTAATGGGTGTTTGACATCCTTGTTACTAGCCGTAAGAAGTCCCCGCTCCTTCCAAATGGCCCCATGCATGTGGAGAATCATAAAAGAGTATTTTGAGTCAGTAAATATATTAACTCTTTTACCTTTTGAGAGTTCCAAGGCACGGGTCAAGGCTATTAATTCGGCTTTCTGTGCTGATGTACCTGCCGGAAGAGCCTTGGCTTCCACAGTATTCTGGACGTCACCACTGTGTTTTACATCAGTTGAACCATTTTAAGATTTTTTTTTCTGTGATTTTTACATATCTGCTGTCTTGTTTTGGCTAATGCCTCCAGATGTTTTGGGTTTTTTTTTTGGCTTAAACTGATGAACTATTTTTCCTGGAGTAGAGGACTTTTGCTTTCCACAATGGACAAATACCTGGAGAGACCGGTTTTCTTTCACACTGGAACCTGAAAAAATGTTCATCTGAGACTGCATCCCAACCTCCATATATTCGATCTTCATCACCATGGAAATGGTGGCAAAAAGTGGAAGGGGGGAATTGTTAGGGGGAAAAGGATGTCCCAAAGCAAATTCCATATAGGCTTTGTGGACTCCACCCCCACCCCAGGTCAAAGCCAAAGACACTGGGAACTCCAAATCCCATCACCACCAAAGGGAAGGTGGCTGGGACCTGAGGGTGGGGTTAAGCAGCCAGGTGGATACAAAAGGCAGACACATGGGCTTTGGGGGACCCCATTTTTGGCTCTCCGCCAGCTCGCAGCGTCCGGCCAGCTCTGAGAGTGACTTTGGGTTTCCAGGTCGTCGGATCGGGTAGGACGCATTAAAGACTTTATTTCCCTATTTTCTCCCTGAGTTGTACATTTTCCTTATTTCCTTTTCTCTTGTAAATAACCCTTTTATTAACCCTTTTGTGTGTGCCTGTAGTAGAGTATTCATAAGTCCCTTTAAAGCGCGCGGGTGAGGACCCACAGCCAGGAACCCGTTTAATATCGGGGTTGCTCTATAACAGCGTGACTTGAGTAGAGCTGTTTACTGCCCCCACTGGGCACTCCTCTGTCCTCAAAGGTGGAATTGAACATGTTCCCATAGACATTTGGAACTTTACTCAGACTTTTTATCCTGTCCTTAGGCAAGATGCCCTCCCCACTGTATTGTGTGATCCACTCAGTTCAGCGTTCCATTTCTACTGTGAATTTGGGCTGGTGAAGTAAGTTGCACTTTTTGATCCATGTTTGGCAACACCAAATATCAGATCGGTGTGTAGCAGCTATTGTACACTAGCATTTCTGCTGGTGCACTGTTCCAGTATATACATGTGTGATCTCAAATAACCACTTCCCTTCTCCGGCCATACCACCCTGAACACACCCGATCTCATCAATAACCACTTCCCTAGTTGGTTAGATAAATCTTGAGGTGGTTTTGCTCTTCTACTATTCTAAACTGTGAGAAGTCCTTGTTAAATCTTTACATTCCCTAGATATTACCAGAACTGGATCCTTCTTTTGTTTAGTTCCAACATATTTAAATTTGGTTATCAATTAGCTTTTACTCTATGGCATACCACCCCCAACATGAGTTGGCATAAAACTTAGTTCAGAATTCTGGGAGCTGGCTGGCCTGTTCTGGTCTGGGCTCACTCAGCTGAACTTTACTGGGCTTTCATGCATCTGTGGTCGGGGCAGGCTCGCTGAGGCTACGTGATCCAGGATCGCCACACTCATATGGGTTGCAAGTGCTGTACTGTTGCCTGGAGCAACCAAGGTGTCCAAGGCACACATGTCTACCCATCAAACCTGCCCCATCTTCCTTCCTCATTGGTAGTGGTGGCAGGAGTCTCCTAGGCAGCCAGAAGGCAGGTCCTGATGGGCAAACACTTTCCTTGCCTCTGTTCTTACTCTGTTTTTATATTCCTTTTGCTTATGTCCTGTTAGCCAAATGGAGTCCCAAGGCCAGTTTAGTGTGGGAGATCTCTACAAAACGGCTTGGAGAGAGGGAGGGAGAGAATTTGAGTCCATTTTTTAAACTATCGCAGTCAGTATTTTAAAATAGACGTTTCTGGGCTCTACTATAAAACAATGTTGGATTACTCCAGATTCCCTTTGTCACATTACAGTAGGACAGGCAGGCCCATTCTAGTCTAACTCATCCCCACTATATGCAGAACGACACCCCTACCCGGGCTGCATGACCTGCTCAGCCACCACAGAGATGTACTGTTATAACTACCATGGCTGGTAGCCACGAAGATTGTTTGGATGAGCTCCTAGAAGTGGAATTGACTGGTTAGAATTTACACATATGTTTTAAAAACCTCTTTGACTTTCTAAATTTTTTTTAACATCTAGAAATTATTTAAAACATGACTTTTTCTTGATATAAGGGTTTAGTTTTAAATGCCAGTTCATTCCTCTAGGGCTCAGTTGCCTTCTGTGGAAATAGCTGCTGGCTTGTGCCCATATGTGCATGTGTGTGTGCATGCACACACACACACAAATGCAACTGAGACCGTCATACCCTTCTCTGAGGAGGCACCCAGGAGTGGAGCCATTTTGGATAGAAATTCTCTGACAGCTACTGTAAAGCAGTCACTCTGCTAAGTGGGGAGACAAAAAAGATCACCAATAAATGTAAGGATTCCTGCTTTTTTGAGTTTGTTTTATGCCCCTTCACTTTTACAGAAGACCTGTTTTCACTAACCGAAAAAAAATCTGAAAAGGATTTTCACTCTTACAATAAAAGGTGAAAAGTAGCACCATGTCAGCAGTTGTTTGGCAGCAGCTGCTCCAGAGCCAGTGTGTTCCCTGAGAAGCAAGTGTGGCACCTCCAAGCTCTGTCCCAAGCCAGACTGTGCACAGGTTGTGTATTTATCAGGGTATTCCTGCTTTTACTATATGTTAGTGTTATTTTAGGTTTTGCATGTTGTGTCACATGACTTGGCAGGTTCTTTTCTTGGGCCTGGGAAGGCTCAAATTTTTTAACACAGAAATTAATGCTAATTGATGCTTTATTTTATGCCAGAAAAGATTATATAGGAACAATTTCAGATAGCAAGGGAAACCTGTTCAGTCAGGAACTCACCGTTGGGGCAACAAGACTGACTATGGTGTCTAATCACATGGCACAGTAAGGTCCATGCCTGAGTACTGAGTCTATGAGAGAACACAGGAGAAAGGATTCACTCTGCTTAGCTCCTTGGGAGGTATGCGGCATGGGGAATACTCATGAGCGTCCCTCACTTGGCCAAGTTACTTGATCTTTCTGTGCCAGTTTTCCCATATATAAAGTGTGAACAAAAGTAATACCCACCTGTGGTTATAGTGAGGATTCCATAAGATAAAAGGCATAACCTGCTTAGAACAGTGCCTAGTACAGAAAAATACTTGCCTCTATCATTGACCTGAATTACTGTAGTTGATTTTTCTAATATTCTTCCCCTACCAGGACCATGAGAAGTAAGGAGGGTTAGAATCACCTTCTCCTGCTATGATTTACGGCATGAAAATAGAAAGTGCTTGATCCTATTTTGAACACATGTAAGTTGTTTGTTATGGTGTGTAGCTCTTCAGTAAAACTAAAGGATTTTAACAAACTTCTCACTATTTAAAAAATGTACATATTACTGTACATTTGATAATTGTACAAATTTCCCTTTACTAGTATATTTGTAAATAAACCAGTAATTTCTCTTATTATTAAAAAAAGTGCATGGTCTTCAGTACTTTTACCAGAGCTTAAAAGGTAAGGGAGATGAATGGATAAGCACACTTCCCAGAATATTCAGAATGGAACAGGATTCTGACCTAACATTTGGCGATTGCTAAATGAATTCCTAGGGCAATTGAACACATTCTTGTTGATTGCAAACAGTCAGCAAGCTACCGATTTGTATCAGCTACTGGAGAGACAAAGATAAGTAAGACATAGTCTCTGTTCCATTCGATGTCAGCCTGTTGGAGAGACAGACAGAACAGCCAGCAATTAAGATACTGAGAGAGCAATTAAGTTGGCCACAGAGGAGGTAACACTACAACTTAGCTTTTAAGTTCTGCCCAAGTTAGTGCCTTAGGGAACATAAATGTATATGGATACAATTCTATTTAATTTATTTTATATCCAATTTGACAAATGGAACCCCTTGCCACAAGTCTGAGATGCCTCCAAAATGCTTTCTCAAAGCAATTTAGAAACCAAGAATATCTTGTTGATAGCCTAAGTGGCCTATGTCGTCCCTATACAGCAAGAGTAGAATGACATTGAGAAGCATTATTCTATTTACCGACAGTGGAGTCAGATCAGATTTCAGCTTTTAGCTGTCAGGCACATTTTGAGGTTCTTGGTGCTATCCCTAGCTCTTAGTTCTCTAAAAGCCCCGTGGATTAAAATTAGAGGGAAGGTTTTTAATGTAATAACTGACTGTTTACTTCTTAGAACTGTAAACAGAGCTTAGTACAGAAGAGATGTCTGTCTTGTTGGCATTTACTGCTTTCATAGGAAAATTAAGGTCTCAAGAAAACAGTTCAGTGAGCCAATTAAGCCTTGTCTATTAAAATTATGCAAAATATAGACCACAAAATCCAGGTTTGAGTACTTAAACAGAAAACAACAGCTCCAGAATCTTGGTGTTACTTGTATGTTTCCATTTCATATTCATATTCTATCTCTAGCCAGTTCTATTTGTGGTTTCAGACTGCATTCTTTTTTTTTAAATAAATTTTATTTTTATATTCCCCATACAATTGCAATCCCCTTATTTTGACCCCAATCCCTCCCCTCCCCACCCCCCACCCCTCAGAGAGTATCTCTTGTTCATAGTTGTTTGTTGATTTTGATATTTTCTTTCTTATATTTATTCTTTTTCCTGGTCCCTTATTTAAGTTTTCTAGATTCCTGCTATGAGTGAGACCATCCGGTATTTTTTCTTTTTCTTTCTGGCTTATTTCGTTGAGCATGATCCCTTCCAGCGCCATCCATGTTGCTGCAAATTGCATGTGTTTATCTTTTTTGAATGCTGAGTAATATTCCACGGTGCATATGTACCACATCTTCTTGATCCAGTCATCTATTTTTGGTCATTTGGGTTGTTTCCAAAGCTTAGCTATTGTAAATAGTGCTGCTATAAACATAGGGGTGCAGGTGCTCTTTGGAATTGATGTTTCTGTGTCCTTTGGGTAAATACCTCGGAGTGGAATTGCTGGATCCTATGGAAGCTCTATATTTAGTAGGTCCAGAAATCTCCACACAGCTCTCCATAGTGATTGGACCAGTTTGCACTCCCACCAACAGTGCAGCAGAGTTCCTTTTTCTCCACACCCTCGCCAACATTTGTTGTTGCTAGTTTTTTTAATATGTGCCATTCTCACTGGTGTGAGATGGTATCTCATGGTAGTTTTGATTTGCATTTCCCTGATTACAAGTGATGTTGAACATTTTTTCATATGCCTGTTGGCCATTTGCATTTCCTCTTCAGAGAAGTTTCTTTTTAGCTCTTCTGCCCATTTTTTGACTGGATTATTTTCTTTGTGCTGAGTCTCATCAGCTCTTTGCAGATTTTTGTGATCAGTCCTTTATCATTAGTGTTGTGTGCAAAAATGTTCTCCCAGTGGGTGGGGTTTCTCTTTGTTTTTGTTATTGTCTCTTTTGCTGTGCAGAAGCTCTTTGATTTGATGTAGTCCCAGCTGTTTATCTTTGCCTTCACTATCACTGCTTTGGGTGATGTGTCTGTAAAGATGTCAGACTGCATTCTTAATGAAGAGTATTTGTGGAAAATATCTTCTAATGGTTTGAACATTTGTGTCCCACCAAAATTCATATATTGAAATCCTATCCCCAAAAGTGACAGCATTAGGAGATGGAACTCTCTTTGGGAAACTCTTAGGAGGAGACCCTACAGAACTCTGGCCCTTCCTACATGTAAGGATGCAGTGAGAAGGTGCCAATTAGGAAGCAGGAGGAGGAGGGCCTTTCCAGAATGTAGCCACACCTGTGCCTTGATCTTTAACTTGCCAGTCTCCCAAATAGTGAGCAAAAAGTTTTTGTTCATTATAAGTGACCTGTTCTTGGCATCTTTTTATAGCCATCTGAATAGATTTAGCCAGTATTAAATACGTCAGGATTGATCAGATAATGTCTAGTTTTTCTCTTGGTGACTTCCAAGCTTTTAGGAGATGGACTAATTTAATCAGCACTTTGCTGATACCAAAGACTTTGGCATTACTTACCAGCTCAGAAGACTGAGCTGATTACAGAACACTGAGCACCTACAGATGAAGCAGGCCCATTCAGACTTGATGATCTTGGACATACCATGGCCAATGATGAGGGGACTCCGTCTAGGGGATATTTCTTTGAAGCCCCAGAACATCTGTAAAAAGTAGTGATTCTTGATTATTCAGAAGTTATAGGTCCTTTTAAAATGCTAAAAAGCTGTGGAACCATTCTTTATAAAAATGAACACACACAGATATGCATGACCCTTGACAAATAAGTTTTAGGAGATTTCCACTTTTTAGGAGATTCCCAATTCACTCACTAAGAATCTGAAGTCTGTATGTTATAACTGGGCTCCTGGCACCAGACTTCATCAGCATCTGGACTGACTAGCTTTTTTTTTTTCCATTTTATATAACATTTGGATACTTTATATAGCATTTGGATACGTCAATAAAATGGAGCTAAATTTTTCTGTTCGGTTGCCGTAGCATATAAATCCTGGCATGAAGGGCTGACCATGGCATTAGAATAAAGGTGAAACCATTTGTCTAAATCCGGCTCTTTATACATTCGGTCAAAATCTTCTCCCCTGTGGGAGGACAGGCTGGTGGTCCTGTGGACACATCTCTTGGAAATACAGATAAGCAATGTATGACAATCTCTTGTTCCTAGCATCTACCTATCTCTACCCCTTCTCCTTAAAACCAGGAATCCTAGAGAGGAAAGACTGAGACTTTAATGCTCTGGATATAGGGGTAGTTGATATTAGGGGGATAGTAGTATATATCTACACAACATAATGGGAAATTCTCCCAGTATATCTTTTTGTCCTACCATCTGCTGGAATCAAGTTTGTGTTAGCCTTTGGAAATAGTAATTATTCCCAGCTTTGCAGCTGAGCTCCATGCTAGCTTTCTCCGAGGGAGTGGACCCTTTGACTGTCTATTGTCTATTGTCAAGAGATCTTTTGTCACTTACTATTGTCAGCTACTGATTTTCCATTGGACACTATCTCTGAAACTAAAAATAAACCTTCCCAAAACAAGTTCCTTCTTTATGAAAGTGAGAAAGACAAAATATACCAATTGTGGGTATAATTTTATTCAGGCTGTTGCAAGAGGGAGAATATTCATTATGAGGCATGTCTCAAAGGACAGAGGCCTGTGTTTTATTGAGGCAAGTAAACAAGGGAGTCATCCATAAATCTATGAAAATCATAAAGGACAAAGTGGGCCTTATGTCAGGTTGCCCTTTGTGGTGGTTAGATGTTTCTTAGATACAAAAGGATGGGAGGATTTATTAACCATCACTGCTTTCAGGGGGCACAGGGTTCAGGTAAAACTCAACATTGTCAAAAACCATATTTTCCTTGACCTTTAAGTGCCTAAATCCAGGGGGCCTCCCTGATGGTGCAGGGGTTGTTTCAGTGTTATCATGAGTTCAATCCCCAGCCAGGGAGCTAGCCCACATGGCACAGCAGGCCTCTCCTGTCTCTCCCCTCAGCAGTGTATTTCAATATATCCACCTGTTCTGCTCCCTACTCTGTCTCTGGTGAATCCTCTCACCTCCCCACACCTCTGGCCTATACCCCAGTTCTTGTATGTATAAATAAATAAAATAAATTTTAAAAAAGGAGCCTAAATCAAACTTGAAATAAAAAAATAGTTTTTGTAAAGTTTGGTCATGAGATAATCAGAATCCTGACATCTTGATTACTCATTCTATAAAAGCCATGTAAACTAGCACCTCATATAATTTTGTTAAAGAAAAATGAATGGCTTCTGCGACCAAAGTCAGAAGGGAAGGGCTCTTCCTAGAGACCCCAGGGGACAATTTTCTCTTTGAGACAATACTGGAACTTTTTGTATAACTTACAGAAATTCATCCAACATGTATTTTTTGAAGCACCATCTATGTCCCAGGCATAGACACAAGAGATACAGGTGCTGAGGATACAGAAGTCAATGAACAGTCCAAAATGTCAATTCCAAAGAGCACCTGCACTCCTATGCTTATAGCAGCACTATTTACTATAGCTAAGTTTTGGAAACAACCCAAATGCCCAAAAGTAGATGACTGGATCAAGAAGATGTGGTACATATATACCATGGAATATTACTCAGCATTTAAAAAAGATAAACACATGCAATTTGCAGCAACATGGATGGCACTGGAAGGGATCATGCTCAGCGAAATAAGCCAGAAAGAAAAAGAAAAATACCGGATGGTCTCACTCATAGCAAGAATCTAGAAAACTTAAATAAGGGACCAGGAAATTGAATAACTATAAGAAAGTGAAAATCAACAAAAATTATGAACCAGAGACACTTTTTGTGGGGTGGGGGGAGGGAGGGGAGGGATTGGGGTCAGAATGGAGGGCTTGAAATTGTATGGGGAATATAAAAATAAAATTTATAAAAACAAAACAAAACAAAAAACTAGCAACAACAAATGTTGGCGAGGGTGTGGAGAAAAAGGAACTCTTCTGCACTGTTGGTGGGAGTGCAAACTGGTCCAACCACTATGGAGAGCTGTGTGGAGATTTCTGGACCTACTAAACATAGAGCTTCCATAGGATCCAGCAATTCCACTCCGAGGTATTTACCCAAAGGACACAGAAACATCAATTCCAAAGAGCACCTGCACCCCTATGTTTATAGCAACACTATTTACTATAGCTAAGCTTTGGAAACAACCCAAATGCCCAAAAATAGATGACTGGATCAAGAAGATGTGGTACATATATACCATGGAATATTACTCAGCATTCAAAAAAGATAAACACATGCAATTTGCAGCAACATGGATGGCGCTGGAAGGGATCATGCTCAGCGAAATAAGCCAGAAAGAAAAAGAAAAATACCGGATGATCTCACTCATAGCAGGAATCTAGAAAACTTAAATAAGGGACCAGGAAAATGAGTAACTATAAGAAAGTGAAAATCAAAATCAACAAAAAACTATGAACCAGAGACACTTTTTGAGGGGTGGGGGGCGGGAGGGGAGGGATTGGGGTCAGAATGGGGGGGTTGCAATTGTATGGGGAATATAAAAATAAAATTTATTATAAAAAAAGTGAAAGACAGATATTGGAAGGGTTCACTCACCTGTGAAATACAATAAACAAACAAAAAAAAATCATACACAGGGAAGGTGGAACAGGGAAGTTAATAGAGCATTGGCACAGGTGGTTTGGTGGAGGGTGATTGAAACATGTCCACATATGGAAGAACAAAAATGTAACCCCAAAGATTAAAATAAAAATTTGAAACAAACAAATGAAATAAAAAAAAAAAAGATAAACACATGCAATTTGCAGCAACATGGATGGAGCTGGAAGGGATCATGCTCAGCGAAATAAGCCAGAAAGAAAAAGAAAAATACCAGATGGTCTCACTCATAGTAGGAATCTAGAAAGCTTAAATAAGGGACCAGGAAAAAGAATAACTATAAGAAAGAAAATATCAAAATCAACAAACAACTATGAACTAGAGACACTCTATGGGGGTTGGGAGGCGGGAAAAGGTGGGATAGGGGTCAAAATAAGGGGGTTGTAATTGTATGGGGAATGTAAAAATAAAATTTAAATTAAAAAAAGAAAAAAAAAGAAGTAAAAACCATAGCTGGATTTACATTCCCAAAAGTATAAAATTGAATCCCAAATTCCAAATATGTTTTCTTGATCTAAAACTTTATGAAAATCATCTATCATTGTTAAGTTCATCTTTCTTAACAAGTGTTGACTGTGTGAACTGGAAACACCAAATAGAAGTTATTGAACTACAGTACTGAGAGTGAAATAATGACATTTATTTATCCTAAAAATAAAAACATTGTGCAACTATTCAAAAAAAAAAAAATGTCTTCCCTGTGGAGAAAAGCATGTAACAAAGGGACAGGGAAAGCTAGAGGGAAGAGCAGTGCAACTCGAAGCAGGCCGTCAGAGAAGACTTTAATACGGTGAGGTGAGTGGAGACCTGAGGGAGGTGAATCAGGGACCTGTGCTGAGCCTGAGACAACATTTGTGGGGGGAGGGCCATAGCAAAATGCGAAGGCCTGAAATGAGAACTTGCCAGGCATTTCAAGGTCTAGTGAGAATATCAGAGTGATGCAGGGCGGGGGTAAGAGGGCAAGTAATGGGTGCTGAGATTTGAGAGCCAAGAGAGCAGAGGGTATAGGGTCTAATGGGCCACTGTGCTGATTTTGTGGCTTTTATCTGGGATGAGATGGGAGCCTCTGGATGGTTTTCAGCAGAGGCATGGCAGCATCTAACCTATATGTCCAAAGGATCATTCTAACTTATGTTTTAAGAGGTTGAGCAGGGAGCCAGTCAAGAGGCTGTTGCATTAATCTCAAGAAAATGAGGGGTTCAGATCAAGATGGTCATGATGAAGTGTAGTGGATGTGTGAGGTGCTGCTCAATTTCCCTTCAGCTGGATGGTCTCCAACTAATGGCCTTGGGCTGTCAGCCTCTTCAAGAATTACCTGTTGAAGAGAGGCATGTCTTCCATGGTATTCTACCTTCCCAGGGGCAACCTGAACCCACTGATGTGTTGGTGGGGAGTAGAAAGGCCTAACCCCCAACCTCAACTCAGGAAACTCTTAATGACTATCCCAGATCAGAGCTCCTCGTGAGATCATCTCAGGCCTTGTTTATGACCACATCAAACTTCTCCCTCTGCCTAAGTCTGTTTTCTTCTTTTGGCAATGTCCATCTCAGGAGCATTCCCTAAAAACCTTCCAGCCACTTAACTCCACTCCAGTATCAGCTTCCAGGGGAACACAACCTGTGTCATGGAGCAGTGAGCAGTGGTCAGGTTCTGAATACATTTCGAAGGTAGAAACAAGTGGATTCACCAATGGCTTGGCTATGATGTTAAGCAGGAAAAAAATCAATTATGAGGGCCTCCCCGGTGGCGCAGCGGTTGAGCGCTGGGTTGCGAAGCTGCCCGCAGCCTCTGCGATGCCGGTTCGATCCCCGGCTGCTCCCCGGCCACCGGAGGAGGGTTCCACATGGCGCGCAGACCTCTCCTGCCGCCCGCTGCTCCCCTCAGCAGTGTACTTCGGTCCTTCTGCCTGCTCTGCTCCCTGCTCTGGCTCTGGTGAATTCTCTCACCCTCCCGCGCTTCTGACTGTACCCAGTGCATGTATAAAAACAAAAACAAACAAACAAATAAAATAAAGAAATAAATAAACATGCCTCTCTAAAAAAAAAAAAAAAAAATCAATTATGAAACACCAAGATTCTTGTCCTAAACAAAAAGAATGATGGAATCACTATTAACTGAGAAGAAAGACCATGGGAAACACGTTTTTTGGTAGTTGAGAGGGAACCAATTGGCACATTCACCAGGATATATAGCAGTATTTTTTTTTTTTAACAAAGCCCTTATAATTCGTAGTATAGTAATGGACTGCCACAAGAAGTTGAAAAGAACTAAATTTGCTTACAGCGTGTATATCTCACACACTGAGATGATAACTTCAAGGCAACATGAAAATATTCACAATGATGTGGCAACACCTTCTACAGATAAAGTTCGGAGAAAATTCTCAGGGAAGAGAAAGTTCATTCCAGGGAACAGTAGTTAGCAGATGACACTGGAGCTCAACAGAAATACACAGTAAGAAGAAGACTGGAAATGGGTGTTCTAGAGGAAAGGAATATGGTAGGAGGTAGGAGGTACAGAATTGAGGATGGATAAGATAGATACTAGGAACAGTTGTGATGATTCTGCCTCTCAAGAAAATTACATTGATTGGATAGAGTGGAGCAAGTCAGTTGCCTTAAAACCAGGTGAGGAGTTTGAAATTCAACTTTTATATTATTAAGAGAAGACAAGAAATCTTCTTTCAGCCTTTAATGTGTCAGTGTGCACTGTAAATCTCCCAGACATGAGCATTGCTCCCCAAATTTATTTGACATTGGAAGTTTTTTCCATGACACCACCTATTAACATCTTGGGAAAGATTTGTTCTTCTGACACATTGAGGCAGAGGACACGCAACCTTGGTGAGTGCTGGAAAGTAGTGATTCAAAGATAACAAAAATAGCCAAGATTTTTTTAAAGGGTATGACAATGTCCTGAGTGGTGCACAATAGCATGTATTCTCATCGCCTCCCAGTTCATCCTCACTGCGGCAGCTCTTGATGGGTCATTTGGAAAGACTCTTCAGTTTCTGAAACCCTTCCTCCTTTAATGATTGATAAATACATCACATTTTTCATCATGAGATTCTTGTGTCCTTGCAAAATATCTTCCTGGCTTGGTGTCATACTGCATTTAGCTCAAGCAGCAGATTGCCTTGCCTGTTCAGCACACAGTGGGCAATCTCTCTGGTCATTTTCAGATGGCAGGTGGCACCTATAAGACAAGCAGGAAGGATCTGGCCTTGCCCTATAACAGCAGCCCCAAACCAGGAAGGATCTGTCTATAGCCCCAGGCCTTTTCTGTCTGTCCCCACTCTTGCCAGAACTTTCTGTGTCTCTGCTGTCTTCCCATTTGCTTACTCTGGTGCCTCCCCAACTAAGCCACTTGATAATTGAACTTGACTTTTATCTTCCCTTCATTCTATTTTAAAAATAACTTGTTTGTTTTTCTAGTCAGGCCTCTAGCAAGCCTTTAACTTTAGTTTAGCAATAGTTCCCAACCAGGGTGGAACCACATCCCCCTGGCTTCCGAACCCTACCATGTGGCATTTGGAAATATTTGGAGGCATTTTTTGTGGGAAGTTGTCACCATGCATTTGGGGAGGGGAGGTGGCACTACTGTCATGTAATGGGCAGGGCCTGAGAATATTTGGCATCCTGCGGTGTAAGGGATAGTCCCACACAATAAAGCGCTGCCTCACCCAAAATGCTGGTAATGTTCCCAGCGAAAACCACAGTGTGCTTCTTAAGTTTGTCATTTGAATACCACTTTGTTGATTTTCAATGTCCAGTGTACCACCTGCACCATTAGTGAATATATTTTCTTTGAATTAACTCACTTTTTATGAACATTTTTCTTTAAGCAATTGTATGTTTGAAATAAGGAGGCAGTGTGATTTATATATTCTAGAGTACACATAAAAGTAAATAACCTAATACCTCATACAAGATATTCTTCATTAGTGATTCACATATGAAGTTTGGGAACACATACCCAGTTGGGTTTTTGTTGGGGAATTAGTCTTTTTTTTTTCTCTTTTTAAAATTTTATTTTATATATATTTTACGTCATTCTTCCTTTTTGTACATTGCATGCTTTCTCCTCTCGGGTGTAGTTCCCATAAACTCCCCCTCACCAATTCACCCATGCACCATCACCGTAGTCCCTTGTGTAAGAACATATCTCCTCCCCTGTTTGAGCCCTCTTCCTGACCCGCCCCCAACAGAGTGTCTCTGATTAATAGTTGCCTGTTAATTTTGCTTTTTAATTTATTATGATTATTTTTTTCCTGGTCTCTTATTTGGTTCCCCTACATTCCTCCTGTAAGTGAAACCATCTGATATTTTTCTTTTTCTTTCTGGCTTATTTCACCGAACATAATCCCTTCATCTCCATCCATGTTGCTGTGAATGGGCATGAGTTTATCTTTTTGGATTGCTGAATAGTATTCCATTGTGTATATATACCACATCTTCTTGATCCAGTCATCTATTTTGGGCATTTGGGTTGTTTCTATACTTTACCTATTGTAAATAGTGCAATAAACATAGAGGTGTAGGTATCCTTTTGAACTAATGTTTTTATGTCCTTTGGGTAGATTCCTAGGAGTGGAATTGCTGGGTCATATGGAAGCTCCATTTTTAGTAGTTTGAGGAGTCTCCACACAGCTTTCCATAGTGGCTGAACCAGTTTGCATTCCCACCAGCAGTGCAGGAGAGTTTCTTTTTCTCCACATCCTCACCAACATTTGTTTTTTTCCTGTTTTTTTTTTTTTTTTTAATGTGCCATTCTTGCTGGTGTAAGGTGGTATATAATTGTGGTTTTGATTTGCATTTTCCTGATTACAGTGTTCCCTGATGTTGAACATTTTTTCATATACCTATTGGCCATTTGCATTTCCTCTTTGGAGAAATGTCTTTTTAGGTCTTCTGCCCATTTTTTGACTGGATTGTTTACTTTGTTTTTGTTGAGTTGCTCAGCAGTTTGTTGATCTTTGTGATTGGTTCCTTATTAGTAGTGTTGTGTGCAAAAATTTTTCCCAATCAGTAGGGTGACTCTTTGTTTTGGTTAAGGTCTCTTTTGCTGTACAGAAACATTTTAATTTGATGTACAGATGGAATTGTAGTCCCAACTGTTCATCTTTTCCTTCACTTTCTTTGCTTTGGGGGATATGTCTCTAAAGATGTTACTGATGCATTTTGTCATGTACTGTTTCGCCTTTATTTTCTTCTATATATTTTATGGTTTCAGGTCTTATGTCCAAGTCTTTTATCTATTTTGATTTGTTTTTTGTGCATAGTGTGAGGTAGTAGTCTAGCTTCATTTTTTTGCATGTAGCAGTCCAGTTTTCCCAGCACCATTTATTGAACAAACTGTCCTTGTTCCATTGCATATTCTTTGCACCCTTGTCAAAGGCTAGTTGTCCAAAAATATGTGGGTTTATTTCTGGGTTTTCTATTTGATTCCATTAGTCTGTGTGTCTATTTTTGTTCCAGTGCCATACAGTTTTAATTATTATGGCTTTGTAGTATAGTTTGAAATCTGGGAGTGTGATGCCTCCATTCGCCTTCTTTTTGGTCAGGAGAGCTTTTTCTCTTTGAGGTTTTTGTGGTTCCATATGAATTTCATCAATATTTGTTCTATCTCTTTGAAGAATGTCATTGACATTTTTATTGGGATAGCATTGAATCTGGAAATTGTTTTTGGTAGCATGGCCATTTTGACAATGTTGATTCTTCCAATCCATGAGCAGGGGATGTCTTTCCATTTCTTTGTGTCATCTATTTATTTTAACAAAGTTTCATAGTTTTCTTTGTATAGGTGCTTCACCATTTTTGTTAGGTTTATTCTCAGGTATTTGGTTTTTTTGTTTGTTTCAGTTATGAAAGGGAAGGTTTTCTTGATTTATTCTTCTTCATATTGATTGTTTGCATATAGTAAGGCTGCTGATTTTTGTGTGTTGATTTAGTATCCTGCTAATTTACTAAACTGGTTGATTGTTTTGATTAGTTTTTCTGTGGAGTTTTTAGGGTTCTCTATGTATATTATCATGCCATCTGTGAACATTGATAGTTTTACTTCTTCTTTCCCTATTTGGATTTGTTGTATTTGGATTTCTCTTGTCTTATTAGCTCTGGCTAGGATTTCCAGTATTACATTAAAAAGCAGGGGTGAGAGTGGACATCTTTGTCGTGTTCCAGATCTTAAGGGAATGGCTTTCAGCTTTTCACCATTGAGAATGATTTTGGGTATGGGTTTGTTGTATATGGTGTTTATTATGTTAAGGTGTGTTACTTCTATACTGAGAATTTCAAGGGCCTTCATCATAAATTGATGTTGAACTCTGTGGAATGCTTTCTCAGCATCTATTGATATGATCATATTTTTATTTTTATTTTTCTTCATGTGTTGGATTACATTAATTGATTTTCAGATGTTGAACAATCCTTGTGTCCCTGGAATAAATCCCACTTGGTCATAGTGTATTACCTTTTTGATGCATTGTTGGATTCTGTTGACTAGGGTTTTATTGAGTATTTTTGCATCAGTGTTCATTAGAAAGATTGGCCTATAGTTTTCCTTTTTTGTGTTGTCCTTGTTCAGTTTTGGCTTAATAAATTTTGGCTTAATAAAACATATTTGGTACTATTCCTTCCTTCTCAATTTTTTGACAGGGTTTGTGTAGGATAGGCACTAGTTCATTTCTGAATGAATTAGTTCACTAATTCATTTGTGAAGCCATCTGATCCTGGGCTTTTTTTGGGGGGGAGGTTTTTATTACTGTTTCAATTTCCCTGCTTGCAATGGGTCTGTTTAGATGTTCTATTTCTTCATTATTTAGCTTTGGATGATTGTATAGTTCTAGGAATTTGTCCATCTCTTTTAGATTTTTGAACTTTTTTACATATAACTGTTCATAGTAATCTCTGATTATTCTTTTGATTTCTTCTGTGTCTATTATAATTTCTCCTCTTTCATTTATGATCCTATTTATTTGTGCTTTCTCCCATTTTTAATTCATGTGCCTGGCTAGAGGTTTGTTTATTTTGTTTCTTTTTTCAAAGAACCAACTTTCGGTTTCATTGATCTTTTGGATTGTTTCTTTAACTTATATTGCATTAATTTCTGCTATGATTTTTATTATTTCATTTTTTCTAATGTCTTTTGCATTTTTTTTTGTTTTTCCAGTTCTTTAAGGTGAGAGATTAGGTTGTTTCTTTGAGTTCTCTCTTGTTTCTTGATGTAAGCCTGTATTGCTCTTGCTGTGTGGGGATATTAGTCTTACACACATTTTCTCTCCTGAACTAAGAATTTCTAGGCAAGTACATATGATAGACTCTTTTGTGTGGGTCTCCTAAGGGCAAAGGCCATGTGTTTAGTGTCCCATAATGGTAATTTATTTTATATAAAAAAGGAATCTGTTCTACTACAATGATAGCAACCTTGACCAAAACCAGCTATAGTTTACTGTTTGCCAAATCAAGGGATAAAGTGAGGCTTACTTGGAATTTGCTTCCTTGGGTTGTAGACCCCATGAGGTCAGACCAGCACCTTGAGTCCTTACTCTTCCTACCACAAAGTCTGGCAGACACTATGATTAATGAAAAGCTCAGTGAATGAATGGACCATAGACAAATGGTTATCATGTGCTTACCCCTCACCAATAGACAAGCAATGAAGGACTATAAGTACTACTGTCACTGAGTCAAAAAGGTCTTGTGCACATTTCTCAGGCAATGCTTCAGTTTTATCATTTCTCATGTAAGGATATTAATATCAACTTCACAGGAGGAATTAGTGAGATATTTGTGAAGTGCTTGAAAGAGTGTCAGGCACAGAACAAATGCTAAAGAAATATTGAATGGATGGAGTCTCTTGTACTCAGCTTTTCAGTATTTATGGAGTCTATCAACAAACACTGGTCTCCAGTGTCCTTACACTGTTCCACATCCTTAAAGCTCAGCTGCATGCTGAGGATAGCAGCACAAGCTGACGCAGAATATTCTAGGCTCCAGTTAGGAGTTCTTACTAGAGGTGTCAGCACAGAAAGAGTTCTTTCAGAACAGGTAACCTAGGGTGATGCCCCCACCCAACCCTGGTTATAGACTGCACAGAAACTGCATCCTGGTATCATCACTGCTAGAACATATCTAAATTCCTGCCCCATTTTCAAGGACTCATTCTGCAGGCATGCCATATTCTTGTAGGATAAGCATAGCAAGGAGGGGAGACAGGGAGAGGGCACAGCACAGATAGAGCATTGATTATGGGCCAGGATATGGAAGGTGATTTCAAGTGTGTTGTGTTATTTCATTGTCTGACAACCTTAGGATTATAGCCTTATTTCCCTTACTTTTCAGTTCAGAAAATTAATACCAGGAAGTTAACTGACCCAAAGAGGGTCATTCACCAAAATACATAGCAATGCCAAAATTAGAATGCAAGCCTATCTGAGTTGGTTTTTATGAAGCCCCAAGGTAGTGCTGAGGGCTTCCAAATAGTTGTGCTGGCTTCACAACAAAATGCCTTGAGCCCATCTTGTAGATGTTTGGTGTCAGCACCTCTCTCCCCTCTTTATTACAGAGAATGAGTGAGTGGTGAATAGATGATCTGTAATAGCTCCTGCCTGCTACCAGCCTTAAAGTCATGTGAAATAGCCCAGCAGCGTAAGGTCACAGTTAGTGCCCCATGGGTTTTATCAAAAGCCCAGATAATCCCCAGCTGAGACAGACTGTGGACGGGCCTGGCATGGGTTTTTGAATAAGCTATTTGTCTTGTTGGCTGAAGGATAAGCGTTCTATTCTTGACATCACCAAATAATCTTCAGTGCTCTCTCTCCTAGTCCCAAAGCCTATCTTCTGTCCCCATAGTAGACTCCAGAACTATTTTCAAAGTGAAATGTGATTAGCCTACTCTGCCCTCTGAGGCTAATCCTGCCCTTTATAGATGACTGCATCTGCACCTGCTTTCCAGGCAGCTAATCTCCTTAAATCATCTGCAGGATTGGGAAATGACCTATGATCTGAATTAGTTTATTTCCGTAAACATTATATGAGGTTACCATTGGTCAACCTGAAATTTGGGCTCCAAATGACTTCTCTTCCCAGCCATATAGTCTGGGAACTAAGCAAATCTCTAACCATGGCAGCCTCCTGGACACGCATGTCTTGTTCAGCACGAAGAGCCCGCTACTTAAGATTCACTGTGAGTGCTTCACTGCAGGGGGCCTCCAGGCACAGCTGGCACCTCTTCCCTCCATGTCCCACAACAAGACACCATGATTTCCTTTTCTTTTTAATCAGGAAAAATCTCCAAGCTCTACATCTCACTTGCTCTTCCCTGCTCTTGCCTGATTGATTCATTCATTCACTTAGCAGTTTTTTTGTAGCAACTCCTTGTGTGCCAAGCACTGGTGAGGGATAACATCATGAGCAAAACAAGCATAGATCCCTTCCTCATGGAACTTACAACCCAATGATGAGAAGGAAAAGTTGTGCAAGCTATGTGAGCACACGAAAGGAAGCCCAATCTCACCAGGTGGTTTCTGTGAGCACACTTAGTTCCCCAGTCTGCCTCCCTCCCTCAGGCCTGATCCTGACTTTCCTCATCTGCAAGCCTTCCATTTTGGTGGCTTAATCTATTTGGCTCTGGGATATTTCTCTTCCAGATGCCAACCTCTCAGGAATGTGCCTTGGTTCTGTGAACTGCAGCCAAAGATGTCAAGGTAGAGGCTATCAAGATTATCTCATTTTGTAGGTGTTAGCCATTACTAGAGGGGGAGGTAGGGCAGGGGTGGGAACAGAGAGAAAGTGTGTGGGCCCAGTGGCCTAGGGTAGAAACTATGGATGCTTTGGTGGTGGGTGTTGTGTGGTGACATGAATGTGAGAAGGTATGAGCCTATTCACCTAAATCATATACAGCATTGTAAACCAATGTTACCTCAATAAAAATAACAATAAAAAAACCAAAAATTTTTAAAAATATATATATTGAGCAACTACTTTAGAATTGCAAAGAAAGTAGTTGGCATGATGCGCAATGCCTTGTGACCTGAAAATATTCTGTAAATTTGATGGGGCTTTTCTTGTGCCCTGGCTCTTTACCCTACTCAGGCAATATACTCTGTGCTGGGCCCTGAATCCCAGGACATCAATATTTTAAGAGGAAATGTCTTATAATATTAAATTTTCCTATAAGATTTAGCTTTTAAGTCTGTTTCATTTACTCATTACTTCAAAAAATTCTATATTTGAAGGGCCAAGCAAAGCAACAAGGCGACCATGCTGACAACACACAAACAGCATCTTGCCCAGCGCAGCTTGTGTCCTTTGTTTTGAGTACAGTGAATGTGCCAGAACATGGATGGAGAAACTGCCACATCAAAGAAACAACCACCATGGCCCAGACTTTACTAAAATCAGTCAATGCTGCCAGCTTAGAGCATTAATACAAACTTCCAGATCTTTTTACCTGGCCTTCATTTATGACAGTTATATTAAGATATAATTTATGTACAGTAAGATTCATCCTTTTAAATAATTGTGCAATTCAGTAATTTTTTTAAAAATTGTATTCATAAAGCTATACAGCCATCAGCACTATCAAATTTTAGAATACGTCTCTCCAAAGAAGCCTGATACACATTAAATTCCTGCTCTCTCAGTCCCCAGCTCTGGAAACCACTAATCTACTTACTGTTGCTATGGATTTGCTTACTATGGACATTTCAAAAAATGAAATCATACAATACATGAAATTTTATGTCTGTTTCTTTCACTTAGATTAATGTTTCAGAATTTATCCATGTTGTAGCATACATCAGTACTTTATTCCTTTTTATATTTGACTGATTCCTTCATATGGATATTCTATGTTTTGTCCATCCATTGATGGACATTTGGGTTGTACATGCATTTTAGTTATTGTGAATGAAGCTGGCACTGACTTTTGTGTATATATTTTTTTTGTGGATATTTGTTTTCAATTCTCTTGGGTACATGCATAGGTATGGAATTGCTGAGTCATTGATTTTTCAAGTTTTGCTTATTATTTATAGCATTCTCACTGTGGAGACAGTTTGGAGTCATCTCACTTTCCTGTACTACTACCCTAACCCCAAATACACACACACACACTTCCTATTTTTCATTCTTTCAATATTTGTACCATAATTTTGGTTGGTTCAATATTAATGTGATAATATAAATTTGGACTATGATAACTTTTACTTACAGAGCTTTTGGTTTTATCTAGAGTTATAATTCATTTTGTTTATTTCTTTATTTTCTTTATATTTATCACAAGTTTACCCTTAAACTATCCCTTAGGAGTAATGTTCTTTCAAACATGTTCATACACAGTAGATATGCTATAAGTTTCAATTTGATCATTTTATATCCATCCCCAAGTCTTCTGACTTGTTCCAAAAAGACTAGACCTTTAGAAATTTGCATGACTATTATCCTGAGATTTCCTTCAACAATCTGCTGGGAGTTTCTTTCATCTCTCTCTCTCTCTCATACTGAGTCCCTTAGTCCTGGGTCACATGTCTTTCTCTTTCTTATTTCACTTCTTTGTTTTGGTGGAGTGGCTACTCCAGTTGCATCCTGAGAACAATGCATAATGGGTTTATTTTTTAAGAATTTGCATGTCTGTGGAAAAGGATTTACACTATTTAAATTTATGAATTTTATTTTTACTAATTTGAATTTTTGATAGTTTTACTAGGTATAAAATTCATTTTCCTACAGATTATTTTCTAGTTTCCAAGGTTACTATTGAGATGATTGATGCTGTTTGGATTTTCTGGCAAAATCTAACTAGTTTTTTTACTCTCTAGAAACTTTTAGAATTTTCTGTCTTCAACACCAGTATTTTAAATTTAAAACAATGATGTGTTTTGGCTAATATATTTTATTCATTTGGTTAGACACTTGATGGGCCCTTTATATCTAAAAGTGGTCTTCAGTTCTAAGAATTTTTCTTGACTTTTTTCTGTGGTGATTTCATCTCCATTTTCTTTGATTACCATCCCCCTACCCCTTCTCTGTAGTTTAAATACTGGATTTCCTGACTTCATTCTAAATTTTCTTACCTGCTCTCTCCTATTTTCTGTCATATTGTTGTCCTTTGAAGATTTTATCACATTTTTTTCCAATCTTTTGGGGAGGGGTTTAATTTATGCTACATTTAAAAATTTCCAAAACCTTTATTTTATGATGGCTCCTTTTCAAATAACATCCTGTTGCTTCATGTTTACAATATATTCTCTTAGCTCTCTTGATAGATTTCATTTTCTTATCCAATTTTTGTTTTCTCCAAATTACTTTAACCTTTGTTTTTAATTTCTTTCATGTTTGAGATTTTCTTCAAATATCTGGTGATCCTTGACTGTTCATTCCTATTTAAAATTGGAGCACTAGAAAGCCTAGTGGTAATTCTGCATTGTGGATAGGCCTTGAAGACCACCAGATCTCTTGTAGGGTGGTTGAATTGGGATGTTAAATTGGATAAGTCAAATGACAGTACCTTTAGGTATCTCCTTTTTGCATGTTAGATGTTTCTCAGAGAAAAATGTTTTAATATCCTGCACAGTATTTTGTGAACCAAATGATGGAAGAGGACCAGATGCTATTGGAGTAGGTCTCAATATTCAGTATTTAATGCTCTTAATTTCAAAATGGTTACTACCCTCAACTATACCATGTGTTGCCACCTCAGAGACTTGATTTTATTCTCTCCAGAGTATAAATCTCTATTTTCTGTTGAGGTAGGAGAGAGAGTCACCAAGTAACACATAATAAGGAGAAGAATTTGGAGGGTTTGGGTGTTCCTTAGATATCTGTCTGCCTCTTCATCCCTAAGTCATTGCCCCTGATGTTTCTAATTCTTGAGACATTAGGGTTCTATTGGGAAATACACTACTACTTAGCTTGTTCATGTAGGGCTTAGCTTTCCTAAGCCTGCAAGCTCAGTTGTCTTTCCTTTTTCTGCTTTATAATTTGTAGCATTTTGTAGTTATTTCCTCTCCAATTCTTTTTTTTCTTCTTGGGTTTATGTCTTTTTAAAAATCCTTTTATATCAGTTAGTGAGAATTCAGAATAAGTGGGTTGGTTAATCTTCTACCTTTAAGGTGCACTTGATTTTCTTTCATGTATACTAAAAAAACTGTTTCAACTTTTAATTTGCTCTCTTTTTAAAAGTAAGGAAAGTAAGGAAGCTACAGCAGTAATTTTGGAAGCGCATTAAATATTTGTTGCTGATAAAATATTTTTGAACCAATTATTACAGATATATGGTTCATGTGAAATTGTAGTGACCTTAATCTGTAAAGACAAACTGTCTATTTTAGTTTTGTGAGATTGAGGTAATTTGTGAAGTAAATGAAGCAATATCAAAGGACTAGGGTAAACTGTAAATAGTCATGAGAAGCAACACTAAGGATTAAAGCCCTGGTCTAGGTTGAGCAAGAAATGATGTTTTACCAGTACAATCAAAAAAAGCACACTTGGAAGTAGAATCAAAATTGCTTTATGAGCCCAGAAGAGAGCAATGATTGTCCTATTCAAAGGACATTTCTGAGACACAATGTTGGTAAATTGGAAGGGATAATAATAGCTTAGAAACAAGACTGAAAACAGCAAAAGATGACTGATTAGTTTCATGAGATCCCATGAGCATGGCTAGTGCTTAAAGGAAAAATTTATAAGATAGAAGATATACAATGTTTTTAAAATTGTGCAGATATAGGCTCTCTCAGATACTGTTGGAGAGTATATTTATATACCCTTTATTGTAGAGTAATTAATCATTATATATTAAAATTTTAGATGTGGATTGACTTTGAGTCAGCAGTCTGACTCCTAGGTTAATAATTCTATAGGAAAAACCAAAAATTAAAGTACAAGGGTGTTTGTTACATCACTGCTTGAGTTAAGGAAAAGTGGAAACAACCAAAATGCACATTAATAGAAGATTATTTAAATTTGTGATACTGCAGACTCAAATGTAATTCATCTCCTCTCATTTATTTTTCAAAATACAGTAGTTTAATATCTTCCAAGAGAGTATCGAAAGAGTTCTGATTCATAACCTTTGTCCCATTTAACAGTTTACCCTTATTATACAGTGTTATAGTTGAATATTTGGAGCACTGGATGTCAGGCAAAAGAAATTTAGGTTAATTAATATATACTGACATAGAATATTATCTAAAATATATTGTTCAATTAAATGTGTTATAAAATACACTGTATTTGCATAACCTCATTTATGTTTAAAAAATATAAAGTCTTGAAGAAATGGCAGAGTAGTTTGTATCAGACCAGATCTCTTACTGAAAATAATTACAAACTCTGTTTATGTATCTGCTTCAAGGCACTGAAGAAGAACAAAAGGCAGGTACAAATCACATTCCTCTGATTACAATCCACAATTAACTGACTTCCCACCTGTAGATATTCACCGGTCTGCAGAACACAAAATTACTGGACTAAAGATTTAGAGGCTAAGAATAGGATTGTCAGTGCCACTGGAAATGGAAGGGGACAGGGAAATCCCAGAAGATTAGGAGTAATGAGTGGAGGAGGGGGGTGTGGAGCCCTAAAATTATGTACAAAATCTTCTCAAAACCTTGGCTGACTCTTCAACTGCAAATGCGCAGGGCAAATCTCCAAGGAACATAGCAGAAAACAACAGCTGGATGGATGAAAGAGCTGAGCAGAGACTTCAGCAATTTCCTGGTGCTGGTGAGATAAAATTTGAAGTTAAAACATCTTTTGCATTCCTTTGATATTCCAGAAGCATCATGCCTTAAATAATGACCACATTCCAGGGCTGTATATTTAAGAGTCCATTATGAGACCAGGACTAAGGACAAAAATAAAATATAATTTGCCCAACAAATGTGAGAAACAAGTTTGCAAAGTGTTAAGATTACCCACAAGAAAGTTATCGCTTCCTAAAATAAAACCCAATACTCATCAGGGGAAGATAACAGAATTTAGAATTTTCACAATACAGCATTTATAATGTGCAATATAAAATAAAAATAACCAGATACGCAAAGAAGCAGAAAAGTGTGACTCATAAAAAGAGAAAAAAAAAATATCCGGAAATAAAAGGAAACCAACAGACAAAGCAAATATTGGAATTAGCATACAAGGATTTTAAATTACTATCATAAATAGGCTAAAGAATTTATAGGAAAAAATGGACATACTATATGAAAACACAGGAATTTCAAGAAAGTTATGAAAATACCAAAAAAAAAATCACAGTGATCTTAAGACTTACAAATATAATATCTAAAATAAAAAATACAATACCTGAAACAATAATGGATGAGATTAACATCAGTTTGGAGATGGCAGAAGAAAAGATCAGGAAACTTTAAGAAACACTAACAAAAATTGCCAAACTGGAGAGAGAAAATGGACAAACTCTTAATTACCTATAAGAAAATAGGCAATCTTGGGCTTCCCTGGTGGCGCAAAGGGTTAAGTTGCAACACTGTGAACCTATCTGCAGCCACTGCAGCATGAGTTCAATCCCTGGCCAATGAACTAAACTACATGGCGCAGCAGACCTCTCTTGTCTCATCCCCTGCTCCCCTCAGCAGTGTATTTCAGTAGATCTGCCTGTTCTGTTCCCCACTCTCTCTCTGGTGAATCTTTTCACCCCGCATCTCTGGCCTGCTCCCCAGCTCTTGTATGCATAAATAAATAAATCTTTTTTAAAAATACAATGAATCTAAAATGCAGGGAAAAAAGAAAATCTAAATTGGCAAGAACAGTGAGCATCTGTGGCAGATGAGCTGAGATGTGCCCATGCCCCTACCTCTCCTAGTTCTATGCTGGACAGGCACAAACAGGAAAATGGGAGGGCTTTGTCTGCCCCAGGCTCCAAGTCTGGGGTTAGAGTTTCACCCTTGGAGGGACAGACTATCACATTTTATTTTTATCCTCCTTAGTCCTGTGGCACAGGAGCTCTGTTCCATGGATTGGTGATGGTCTTCTTTTCCTCACTTAGACCTCCACTGGCTTGGTGGAGCCAGGTGCACATGATCTTAACAGGCATGTTATTTTTACTGCTGCATACTTTTGTCAAAACTCATAAGCTATAATAATTAAGATCTGTGTATTTCACTATATCAAATTTTAGCTCAATTTAATTAGAAAGGGGAAAAGTTATAGGTATTGTATGGAGTTTGTAGATTAACCTCAAGAACTTTGAGTCTTTACAATGCAGAATCTTTCTAACTGGGAAACTGGTATTCTGTGCAGAGACTTCTGGTGGTCTCCCAGTATCCAGTCTCCTCTACCTCTTTTGAACTGTAGCTCTGATTTTCAGTTCAGCATACATTGCTGCACAGAATAAAAGGCTCAATCTCTAGCCTCTCTTGCCCTAAGTGACACAGTTCTAGCCAATGAGATGTAAATGGGGCTATAGGGTTCTATTTAAAAAAAGCTATCTTACTTGTGAATACTCATTTGTCCTTCTACAGCTGGAATTTGGGTGTGATGGGTGGAATTGTAGCAGCTCTTTTGGATCATCAGAAGACTTGGACAGGTTGCCCAGGCCTGAAGATGCAGAACAGAAATTTAGGGGTCTAGGTTCCTGATGACACTGTTCTTGTTTTACCATCCCTGACCTCCATATTAGGCTTATTTTATGTGAGAAAAAATTTTTTTAAATCACTGTTATTTTGATTTTTTTCTGTTACATACAAGCAAGTTCATGCATGGCCTTTTTATGTGAAATATTCATTTTTCTGAAAATCATTTTTGTTCATGAAATATATGCTTGTTATTCTTCATTTAAGCTACACTATTAACCTTTTACTTCCTTTCTTGTTCTTCTAATCACATATGTGCAAAAAACATTTCTGAGTAAATGGAAAACAATTCTACATATCTACCAGTTAGTAGTTTTGGAATGAAGAAATGATTTTTAACTTAGTGCTAATGAAAATACTTCACAAAATTTTTTTCTTCTACCATGGTATACCTTCTGAATCCTTGCACATAAAAAATGTCTTCATTTTCCCCACTTGCTTAAAAATTAGTGTAGCTGGGTATAGAATTATAGGTTCAAAATCCTATTTCTTCAAAGTGGGCAGATGTTTCATAGTTGCCTAACATTTAGTATAAAAATGAAATGTTCTTTGCCAGTCCAAGCCCAGTTCTTTATAGGAAACTGTTTCCACCCTACCGAACTCCTGAGATGCTTGGAATCTACTCTAATTTTTGAACTCAGAAATATCAATAGAACATATCAGTGTACCTTTCCTTTCTATATCCTCGCTGGTACTTAGCAGGTTCAGCCTTGTTGGGTTTTGAATTTTAACCTTAATACTTAGGTGCTTTTTTAACCTGGGGGACTGCATTTGTCTATTAATGCCTTTCTATCATCTTATCCATGGTGTCCTTTAATTCTTACCAAACTTTTTTCTTCTGAATCTTCTGTGTTTCTTTTTTCTCATAATTGCTTTCTTTGACTTTTTACTTTATCTTCAGGGAAAAATACTTTGATTTGTTTTTCCAGGTCACCAGTTCTTTTTATCTATTCTGAAATTCTTCCCTAGCATTAAGTTTTATAATTCACTAATCGCATTTTTAATTTTTAAGGTGTCCTTTTTCTTTGATTACTGCTTTTTCTTGAGCAGTTTACTCTTGTTTTATGGATGTAATAGTCACTGTATCTTAATTACTAAATAAAATATTTTCTAAGTTCTCATAGTCTTCCTACATTTGCTCTTTCAGATTCTAATGTTAGGAAACAAGTCTAGGGGTGAGACTATGCAGTACCTAGTCTTGCTTTTATATTCTGCTTTTTCTAACATCCTTTATGATCACATTAACAATGTGTCTTTTAAAAACATAGTGGACAATGTGCTGTTTTGATGCATAAAAACAAAAGAGCATCTGATCCCCTCATGGTCTCCCACAGGTCTCCCACATGGTCTCTTTTGCTGCTGCTTCATATAAAATTTGCTTTACTCCCTGATCTCTGAAGACCAACCAAACAAATGCAGTCTTCAAGTCTTCTTCGGAACCCAAAAGATCTCTTTATGCCTTTCTGTGGCTCCCAGAGCTTTGAATGATTCTATTTTAAGAATCGTTCCTTGTTACAGACAACTTTTGTTGATAATCCTCTCCGTCACTGGTTTCAGTAGACTTTTTGTTGTCGTTAGAACCAAAGTAAGCAATAGGCTGCCTTCTCAGAAATAAGGACAAATACCTCCCTCGGTGACTTCTCTACCCTTAGGCAAACACTAAATTAAATATTTAGCAATTCCTTTTATGAAACTGAGGTGTGGGAAGAGAGTCACCAAGGAAGCCAACCCCCAGTTCTAAGAAAGTATAGATACTATTCATGTACTTTTCTTTAGATGAGTATCATTTTTAACAGCTACATGGTCAGTCCTGATACCTCTGTGGCCACATCTAGGTGACAAAGTCAATCACAACTTAATTGGCCTGCCTGTCCCGAATCAAGAGATCTTGTCTTCTGGTGCTAATTTAACAAACCTCAAGTCATCCTTGCTAGGAGGAAGTGAAAAGGGATTCAGACAGCATTTTTTCTTTGGCAGTAATGATATTTCTGTGGCTGGTCCTTTTTTTAACACACAAAAAAAATGTTAGATATATCAGAGTTTTTCAGAGATATGTCCTGTTTTATGTGTGCTTTGCAGCACTCAAAAAAAAAAAAAAGGGAAATTGGTCTTTTGTGACTTCCAAGAAAAAGCATTTTTCTCCTCTTCTTTTTGCTTGTCACACATCTAAATCTCAGACTCATCTAGGAAAAAGGACGGGATGAAGAATTTCTAGAGAATTGGCTCCCTCGCTACCAAAGTAATATTCTACCCCACATATGCAGACACTGGCATGTGCAGAAGAGAAGTTGCTGTTTATCTTACTGAATCACAATTTGGATGTTGGACATAAGTAGAGAAGCTGAGTATTGTAGCCAGTAGGCATTACATAAAGTTGTCCCCGATACTAATCGGGGACAATAAATGGAATAAATGGAACTGTGTGCTCTGAATTAAAGGGCTCCCTGGGAGATTATCCCAGGAGCATATGAGAAAACTCTACTGTATACCAAAGAGGTGGGTTTTAAAAATAAATGCATATATAATATTTATATCTTTGCATATATCACTGTGTATACCTGCACCAAAATTTGTATATAGAAGTTTGACTGCCTTCAGACCCTTGTTAGATACAGCATGAATATGTCTCATTTAAACCTCTTCCTTATGGTAATTCTCCATTTTTGTTCTTAATCATCTTTGAGGTGATTTTGGCCTCTTACTCATTTAAAGATTTTGAACTATTCAGTACCTGCATGTAAGTCAACTGATCAACTTCTGAAGACTGTTTTGTCTTGGAGGGAAGGAGAGGGACAGAAAGATGGAGCCTTTTCCCCAGGGCATTTGACTCAATGTTCACTCAATTCTGAGAATCCAGATTTAGAAGACACTAATCCTTCCTCTCCCTGCCCCCCCCGCCCCCGTAGTGTGTCTCTGGTTTATAGTTGCTTGTTGCTTTTTATTTTCACTTTGTGTTAATTAGTCTTTTTCCTGGTCTCTAATTTAGGTTTTCTAAACTCCTGCTATGAGTGAGACCATCCGGTATTTTTCTTTTCCTTTCTGGCTTATTTCACTGAGCATGATCCCTTCTAGCTCCATCCATGTTGCTGCAAATTGCATGTGTTTATCTTTTTTGATTGCTGAGTAATATTCCATTGTGTATATGTACCACATCTTCTTGATCCAGTCATCTATTTTTGGGCATTTGGGTTGTTTCCAAAGCTTAGCTATTGTAAATAGTGCTGCTATAAACTTAGAGGTGCAGGTGCCCTTTGGAATTAGGGTCAAAATAAAGGGGGGTGCAATTGTATGGGGAATATAACCAAAATGAAAATGCATACATTGTGCAAAAATGAAAAATGATGTAAGAATTATATAAAATAAAATATTTTTTTAAATAAATTTAAAAAATTTACATATCTGATTGAAGAGAAGCAGGAAGATTGAAGAGTACTAAGTATTCCGAGGTTCAAGTTTTGTGCAAGAGGAAGGCAGAAAGAATGAGAACAGACTTAGTTAATTCAAGTACAAAGTTGAAAAAACCTTCAACTGAAAAAATTGAGAAGTAGCCACTAAAAGAATAGAAATAGAATATAAAATTTCCAGGGCCTCCCCTGGTGGCTCAGTGGTTGAGCACTGGGCTGTGAGGCTGCCCACGGCATCTCAGTGCCAGTTCGATCCCCGGCCACCGGCAAGGGTCCCACATGGCGCGCAGACCTCTCCTGCCGCGCCCGCTGCTCCCCTCAGCAGTGTACTTCGTCAGTCGGCCTGTTCTGTTCTCCACTCTGACTCTGGTGAATTCTCTCACCCTCCCGTGCTTCTGACTGTACCCAGTGCTTGCATAAATAAATTTTTTAAAAAATTGCTTAAAAAAAATATATATATATATAATTTCCAAAGCAGCAAAATAAGAAAAGAAAGTTAAGAAAATGCAGTCATTTCAGCCGAAAGCAGAAAAAGGGAAGAAATCTGCATATATACCTATAAACAGAAAACAAAATATGGTAGAAATGAAGTTTTTAAATCACAAAAGGGATATATAAAATATGTATTAAAATATAGTAAGTATAATATAAATGGATCATATTAACCATTAGATTTAAGTAATGGAAAAGGATGCAAACCACAAAAGATCTAATACAATTGACCATAAACATATGGAAAGAATTTTCAGTCTCACTAGTAACTAAAGAAACAATGTATTCACATAACGGATTTTAATTCACATATGGAATTCACATATGGATGACAACACTTAGTGTTGAAGAGGATGGATAAATAGGCATTCCTTTAAAATGGTGACTGTAAAATGAACTGGAATAAATTTTTTTAAAAAAGAAGAAAAAACAGATTTAGAAGACAAACAAAATATCAGTCCAGCCTCTCTGGTTTCCCCTCATCCTCCTGCTTCTTGAAGGTGCACTCAGTCTTTCTAATTAACATGTGTCTATCCCAAGGGACCGTATAATTGAGCAAAAACAGACCCAAAGAGGCATTGGTAATAGAATAAGAATTAGTACATCTTTGGTGCCAAAATATTCAGTGCAATTAAATATAACTTGATAAACACTGGATGTAATTTGGGCATATGGACAAAGAAGGGAAAAAATAATGTTCTGCATTATGAAGGGGAGGATTCACTCAATGTCATATGTTTGCACTAAAAGCAAGAGGATGAATTTGGAGACAGACTAGAAACCCCTATTAAGTTGTAGCGATTTCTTAGACTTGTCTTTTATTTTTACACACAGGCTTACTCAGTATTCATAAATGTGTGTAGAATCTAGTGTAGTTGGCCACATTTGGCTTCTGAAATAAATTTCAAATCTTAGACTTTTGACATTTAAAATATGAATATTATTCAGCCTTAATGAAGAAGGAAGTCCTGCCATATGTGACAAGATGTGCAGACCTGGAGAGCGTTATGCAAAGTGCAATAAGCCATAAGGGATAATTCTACAAAGGAATAGGAGAGAAGCCCTCTCCACAAGACTTCCCAAGACATGCAGCTGGCTTTCCCCGGAATGGATGATTCAAGAAAAAGAGCAACCAGGACAGCAGCTACAGAGTTGATTTTTTGTGTTTTTTTTTTCTCATGATTAGTTCATAAGTTACATACCATCACTTAATATCCATTGGTACACTGTGGGAGGGGACTAAAACAGGTGTGACTACTAGGAGTGGGAGATCACTGGGGACTGGCTTAGAGAGCTGTCTACACAGTTCTCTAGAAAGAAATAGAAGACATGAGTCAAATAAGAAAGTACTTCCATGTATTAACTGAGTCACCATCCAATAACCCATTCATCACAGGTTTTGATTAAAATTGACTAGAAACACATGACATAGGCCTTGAGGCATAAGCACAACCTTCTACTCCTTCCTGAATCTAAATCTTTGGATCTTTGTACCCTCTATAAGGATGCATGGAAAGAAGATGACAAAATGATGGAGAAAATAAGATGACTAATAATTTGACTTATCTCCCTAGGCAATTGCATAGAGGAGGAGAAGAGTAAGAGAGATCTGAGTTCATTTGTTCCCCTCCTCTACAACCAAGTGCACATAGTAGGACAGAAAGATTTTCATTCCTAGGGACAGCAGCCCTGCCCACTAATTACAAAGTTCTATCTCTAGCCCAACTCTACAACCAATTAAATTAACAACTCTTTCTTTGGGATAGGGGCAGGAAGACTACAAGAGACAAGGTGGCAAGGGGAAAGAGTTAAAATTTTCTTTTTCTTGTATAGAAGATTTTGTTATCCCTGTTTTTCAGGAAACTAATGTGGAAAGGTTAACTGAAGTTTAATAGAAATACCTATTTCCAAGAAACCATGAATGAAAATCTCAACTTTTAAATCTGGCCATAATGGTTCCAGACGGGCAAAGACACCATAATTGCTGTTGAACTCATGGTGAACTCCGATTTGTGGTTTTTGGCATTTCTTCCATGTCACAGCCTTTTGGATTATATGTAAAAATAACTAAAGATACACATTCACAATACAGAAATATGAGAAGGAACTTGGAATCATTTATTGCTACCTGTTCTTTGTAGCAGTAAGGAGACTGATATCCCCAAAGTTAATGATTAGGAATGGGGTTAAGGTCTTTTTAACCCCAGTCTGGTGCTTTATCTTCTATGGTGCTATAAAAGGGTTCTGAAAATATTTAATCCCTCTGAGATTAGTTGGAACTTCCTCTTCCCCAACTGTGTGGAAAGCAGGAAAATAGGAAGAGCACTGGTTTTACAACCAGAGGCCCTAGGTTACTCCCAGCTCCATCCTGTGTAAACTTGTACAATTTTTGTATACTCTCCTCAGTTTCTTCTTCTGTAAAATGAGTATAGTAATACTTGCCCTAGGTCTCAGGATGAAAGGAGATATTAGCTGAGAAGGATTTCTGTGAGGTTCAAGATGCTGGGCAAAAGTAAGCAATCAGTGTTTGGTAGTCTAAATTTGTAAGATGTCCAACTGCTAAGCAAAGATAGCTATGCCCCCAGCTTCTCATATTTCACTACCACTAGAGCCTTTGTATCTCCACCCTTGGGATTGTGTGCCCCACCTCCCATGATTTCTTTTACAACTGAATTCTGGACTTCAAGTACTGAGAGTTCAGTGACTCTGTTTTCTATGTAGGCTGAGATTTCCCCTCCCCATAATCACAGGAATGAGCAGAGGGTTGGAGTACTACTTTGGAAGGAAGAAAGCAAAATTTGTATCATTTAATAGATGTCTTGAAAATCCTTAGTTATTTGGGTGAGTAAGGACATTGAAACTGCCTGGAAGTTATTTCAACTAACACTTATTTCCCTCGAGATTTCATAGAGATTTCATAGATTATCATAGAAAATCATTTCAGTCCACAAAGATTGCTTAGGGACTATTGCATGATCATGGGTAGGATTGACAACAGAACTGATTGGGAAGGACATGAGCATTTATGTGGTGCCACCCACTCAGGCTGAAATAAAGTGTGAGGTTGGTGTCATTTTTACTTTGTAGAGGAGAAATTTGAAGTTTAGGGACATTGGGTAGTTGGTCCAAGGTCACAGTTTATAAAGGATAAATTTAAGACTTAAATCCAGATCTTAGCACTTCTGTAGGATCACATTAGGGGAGGCTCAGTGCATTTTGAATCATTTGTGTTTGAAAATGAAAGAAAATATGGTAAAATACAAAAATTAAAATAACACAACCAGCTCTTCAGTTTCAATTAGAAATTCTGGACAAAAGAGAGGTCAAAACATGGATTAAAAATAAAAGCCTCATCCTTCTTACCATTTGTCACCAGTCATAGATACACTTTTAGTGACAAATTTTTTTTCAAACGTGGTCATCAGGGCAGGACCAATAATGAATGGAGGGTACAAAAAGTCACGACAGAATACAGAGACCCTAAAAGAGGGAGTTAATGCCATGTCAGTTTGACCAGAAGAACTTCAGTGAAACTCAGGAAGTTCTAGATACATAGAAAGAGATTTTGTTTCACAACATCTACCAACAAATTCCAAAATATTTGGACTTCTAGGAAACAGAGAAGTTAGCAAATTGCCAAGGCGTTAACAGTTCTTGGTTCTTGGTATTATTAGAGCACAGTTTGAATTGCACATCTGACTGAAATATTTTCCTTAACAAGTATACTCTTTCCTTTGATGATTCTTAATGTTTCTGCTAAAAAATGACTCATACTTTTGGTAGTCACTTCAGTAAAAAACATAGTTTATTGAGCATATACTATGTGCCTAGCTATGACCTATATACAGGGTGTGCAGATGTAAACAGAACATATGGCAACTTTCACTGAGTTTGCAGCCTAGTAGGAAAAGCAGTTAAGTCAACAAAGATTATAATATGTACATTAGATAGAGTCAGAGCTACAATGAAGTTAGAACAAGGTGCCATGGAAATGCAATGAAGGGTTTTCTGCCTCAGTCTTGTAAAGTCAGCTTAAGTTTCCTTGATTGAGTACCATTTAAGATGATGCCCTAAGGATGAGTAGAAGTAAATGGGAATGTATTAGTCAGGGTTCTCCAGAAAAACAAGTCAATGGGATAGATATATATTTATTGTAGGAACTGACTTTTGTAGTTAGGGATGCTGAGAAGTTCCAATATTTGCTGTCTGCAAGTGAGAGAAACAAGAAAGCTTGTAGTGTAATTCAGTCTGGTTCTGAAAGGCCAGGAACTAGGGGGGCCAATGATGTAAGTCAGGTTCAAAGTACCATGTCCTAACTCAAGCAGGTGGCAAATTCTCACTCCTCTACATTTTTGTTCTATTCAGACCTTCAGTGGATTAGAAGACACCCACATGCATTGATGAAGGAGATTCTCTTTCCTCAGTCTACTGATTCAAATGGAAATGTCTTCTGGAAACATTCTCACAACACCACCAGAAATAGTGTTGTATCAGGTATCTGGGCATCCCTTAGTCCAAGTTTATGTATAAGATTAGCACTCACAAGGGGTATGTTCTCAGCAGATAGAGGAATATGTGTAAATGGGTAGAGATAAGAGAATGGAGTGATTGGGGAACTGGAAGGGATGCAATTTTGCTGGAATACTGAGAATAGAGAAGGCTGGAGAGGTGGTAGATGCCAGGCTTGTATGTCATCTTAAAGATTTCAGACTTTATCCTTAGAAAATGGAAATCCAATGTGACAATTTAGGCATGAGGGTAAGATAATCATACATGTGTTCTAGAAAGATCATGATTCTGCATGTATGTGTTTCAGAGTGATTTGCTTGATGGCTTGGAGCATGAGATTCAGGATGGGAGCAAGACCGGAAACAGGGTAATCAATAGGTGGCAATTGTAGTCAGTCAGGTCAGAGATGAGGTGGTCCAGTCCAGGGTCACACCATTAGGGCTAGAGAGATGTAAAAAGATTCAAGAATTCCTTAAGGGGTCGATCAAAGCAACAGAAACTTGCCACTGATTAAACATGTGGAATTAGGTAGGGAAGCAGTCAAAGGTGGTGCCCATGTTTCTGGGATATATGGTCATTGGATACAACTTCTGAACTATGGACAGTACTGAAGGGGTAAGTTTCAGAGAGCTGTTGCCAGTAGAACCATGGTTGTAATCTCAGGAAAGACTGAATGAGTTGTGGACTTGGGGGTTATTGGTAAGTGGATGGGAGTTGAAGCCAAGGCTGAAATCACTTTGGCAAGGCCGACTACAGAAGTCCTGTTTTCAAAGATCTGAAAACTCCCAATTTTTTTCTTGGTCAGCATTTATCAGACCATATGCATATAATTAGAACAGGACATCCATCCTTACACCACTTTATGCTTTTTAAATTTAGTCACCCTGTGTTCCTAGGGTTGTTGGGTGAGGTACATAGAGAGACATAAGGCACATTTTATATACATCCAAGACCGTGAAGTGTCAAGTAGTGGCAGAGCTCAGGATCCTGCCTGGTGCTCATTAAATGGCACCAATTTCTTTTTGAGGCCATCCTTCCTGACCCTCACTCAAGAATGCACTCCATGCACAGACGGCCATCATGGAAATAAAGTCCATGAAATAAAGTCCATGATAACCCATAGAGATTTCCCCTAAGCAAAGCAAGGGGTCGTCCTTCTTACCAGGCTCAGCAGCATTTAACTTCTGCCATGCTCACCCTTGTCCTCATAGCACCACTTCTCACCATGTTGGCCTCAGCACAGTGTCATCTGCCTCTGTCTGCCCTTGGCAGGTCTAGGCTGAGGGTCTGTGGCTCCCTGGCTCCTAAATCTCTGATCATGTCATTTACCGGCTGTAAGAGGTGGCCCAGTAACACCCAAATGCTCAAGGGTGGAACCATAAGTAATGGAGTAAGATGGGGAGATATCTGGCAAGCTAGGAATGGGAGAGGGAGGGAAAATCACAGCATGTGGACAGGAGATTGAAAAAGATGATTTGGGGTTGGGACTTGGATTTTTTTTTTCTCCTAACAGTGTAATTTCTTTTTCCAGAGGAAATCTTAAACAGGACTCCAATATATAAAAGGGTTAAAAAAATGGAATTCATCTGATACAAGTCTGAGCCCTGAGGACTGAGCCAGGGGTAGTCCCGACCCCATACATATTCACCTAAGGTCTTCGACTGTCTTCTTAGAGCACTTTCAAAAAATTAGTCATTTAATCCATGCCCCAGGATGTAGAAGAGATGGAAATATGAAAACATATGCTTTAGAGTCAAGCTCGCCTGGATTTGAACCTGGTCAGATGGCTTATTAACTGTGTGGGGTTTTTTTGTTTGTTTGTTTTGTTTTGTTTTGTGGGACCCTCGCCTGCAGCTAGGGAATGAACCGGCGTTGGGGAGGCTGCGGGCAGCCTCACAGCCCAGCGCTCAACCGCTACACCACCAGGGGAGGCCGTTAACTGTGTGTTTTTGCACAATTTTTTTAAGTTTTCCGAGCCTCAGGTGAGTCATCTGTAAAGTGGGGTGGTGAGTAAAGAATTGCTGTGAAGGTTAAAATAGAAAATATATTTAGAGTACTGAGCACTTAATATTCTCAGCATTAATCTACTGAACAGTATCCTCAATAAATGAGAATTAGTGTTGTATCAATCACTCAACATTTACATTTTTCCAATTAAGCTGAAAATTTACATTTTTAGAAAGGCTAGAAATTTGGATTTTTGTGAGAATGTCCCAATTTTTAAATGTTGGTAATTAATTGAAAACAACAACAACAAACAAACAATTTTGCATGAGCTAATAAATAAGATGCCCTCCGGAAGTCAGTTTGGTACCCCTGGAAGAGACCCATGGAGTTGTGAGGCTGGAATGTCCTCCAGTGGGAGGGGCAGGTGGGCGAGTAGCTTAGAGAGGGGAAGAATCCTGATTGGGCCTGGGTCCATGGACTGGGGCTTATATAAAGTTGCTGGTTCTTGGTGGAGACTGGACCTTGCCATCCTGCTGTGAAGTAGATGCATTTTTCTAGAATGTTTTCCTTCTCTGACCTGCTGAGATGGTACAGAGATTTACGTGAAAGGCTTCTGATCTTAGCACTTCCCAGTTGCAGTTAACCTGAGGGCTTCTGCATAGACCCTAAGCAGAAATACTGATATTTTATTCATCATAGATCTTTTTTGCATTATTCTTGACATTTTAAAATATTGCATTAAAACCTTACTTACCTCCATTACCGAGTTTTTGGATGTCCTTTTAAATTGTGTGCCCAAGGCAAGTGCCTCACTGGCCTCACCCCACTCCCCACTCTAAGTCCCTGGTCCTGAGCCTTGGATTAATGAATAGTCAAAACATTGGGTGTCTGTGGGAGGCCAATGCTCAGCCCTCACTTCAGCTGCCTGATGGAAGGCAATCACCCTAGAGGTGGTTTAGGGAATGCAGACTGATTTTAATTGCAGCTGAAGTAAACAATCTCTAAGAAACAAATCTATTTGAAGACAGACGGCAGGGGAGGAAAGATACATTCCAAACAGGAACCATCTCCAGAAGTCTTATTCTTTTTTTTTTTAAAGATTTATTTTTATTTATTTATGCATACAAGAACTGGGGTGTAGGCCAGAGGTGTGGGGGGCAGGGGGGATGAGAGGATTCACCAGAGACAGAGTGGGGAGCAGAACAGGTGGATTGCCTAAAATGCAATCCTGAGGGGAGCAGCAGGTGAGACAAGAGAGGTCTGCTGCGCCATGTGGGTCAGCTCCCTGGCCAGGAATCGAATTCATGCTGCTGTGTCTGGCCATGGCTTGACAACTCTGGACCTTAACCCCTGTGCCATCAGGGAGGTTCAGAAGCCTTATTCTTTTGGCACTTCTTTCTCCTGTTCCTCAGTAAGGAAATGCACACACTGATTTCCAGGGGATCAACTGACTCATAGTTCCCCAGGCTTACAAACAGCTTTCTCCCTTTGTTCTATTATGAAAAGTACAGAGATTCAGCTGAAAGGGACTCAGTCATTTGAGGAGAAAACTATTTCCCCTGTAGCGTCTTTCATCTGAGGCTTCTGTGAAATCTCAGGACTGGGCCTGAAACTCTGCTTCCAGGTCAGGGCACGAGGTCAGGCAGCCAGGTGTATCTGGGAGGGCAGAGACCTGTGAGCCAGGCAGTGTCCGGACCTCTACTCGCCCAGAGCAGGCGGACTAGCAGGGGCACTGCTCCCCCTGTGGGGCAAGGTGCTGCTGGGCTGACACCTGCAGCCTGCCCGCTCTGCTCTGGTCTTTCATGTGGATCTTCTTCATCCACTTTTGTAAATCCCACCTGCCCTTGAACAAGAACAAGGTCTGGAAGCTTGGCAAATTCAGTGGGTATTCTAGATCAACTCAACTGTTTTAGACAGAAAAATCTTGACTTCTAAATTGAACTTCTCTTTGTCCTTAACCCAACTTAAGAGATAAAATATTATTGATACAATCAAAGCTCCCTAAAATATCTTAAATGTCGGGGCCTCCCTGGTGGCGCAAGGAGTTAAGCAACACACTATGAAGCAATCCGCAGCCTTTGCAGAATGAGTTCAATCCCCGGCCGGCTAGGGAGCAACCCACATGGTGCAGCAGACCTCTCCTCTCGCCTGCTGCTCCCCTCAGCAGTGTATTTCAGTCAATCTGCCTGTTCTGTTCCCTGCTGTCTCTGGTGAATCCTCTCACCCTCCGCACCTCTGGTCTGTACCCCAGCTCTTGTATGTATAAATAAATAAACCTTTAAAAAAAAATCTTAAATGTCCACCCTCAGGAGAATGGATATATTGAAGAAGGCATGTTCTAGAACCCTGTACGGCAGGTATCATATGGCAGTGTATCACTCTGAATGAATCAGTGTGTCATCACAGATAACTATCAATGCATTGTTGAGCTTGATTCTTACCAAAGATGTTACCAGGGAAACTGGAACTGACTTGCTGTTTGAGCTCTCAACTTAGGATGGGACCTGAGTGTCCCTACTTTCTTCTCTTCCCTTTCTTCCTCTTTCACACCCCCATCCTCTTATCTCCTCCGAATTTGCTTTGTGGTCTTCCTCTCCCTCCTCTTTTCATCTCCCTTCTTTATTTTTTTTCCATGAAGAGTTTTTGGGTTGGAATCTGAGTATGCAGGGAGGGGGTGTGCATGTAGGGGTGAGAGTGGTGGTGAAGGGGTAACAACCAGCTCTAACCAGACTGTACCAGGTGCTGGGCACACATTACTTTAAGGCTGATCCGTTATTATCCCATTTGAGGATGGAGAAAGCTGAGGCTCAGAAAGGTAGGAAAATGGGCCAAGACTCTATAGGTTGTAGATGGCTGAGCTGAGCCATCAGGTCAGAATCTGGAGTCTGGGCTCCTCCCATTTCTACCTTTCTCTCTCCTGCCTTTTCTAGCCTCCCTTCTCCAGGAATGCCCCATTTTACCAACTATTTAAGTTATCAGTATTAGTACTCTACCATGGGTTATACATTTCAAGAGTGCCCTAGGTTATGGCTTATCAGATACTTCCATGAGCAAGATCTTATTTGGTCTTAACAACCTCTGTGCATTAACTATTAAGCCCACTTTACAAATGAGAACCAGGACTCCGAGAGGCTGGGGTCGCTCTGAAGGCCCCAGAAGCGTGAACTCTGAACTCTGGCTCCTTCGGTTCCTTCCAAGAAACTACTAGAAGTCAAGTACTGGTCATGGATGGGTGGGAGAGGGAGGCACACAATGTTTATGAAAGCACATCCTGTCTTTAAATTTTGCTTTTTTATTAGCCATGAATTTTTTGGACATTAATTTTGACCTTTAGAAATACTGCATTAAAGTATTCTTATTACTTATTTGGTTGCTGGGTTTATTTGGTGCCCTGCAATTATGCACCAGAGGCAGGGCCTCACTTCCCTCCCTCTTGACCCACTCTTGTCAGCCCTGCCTGTCTTTACCTAGCAGCAACATGAATCTTGGAGATCACCAAGTGCACGTTCGTCTTACAACAGTGCCGTCTGGCTGCTTTTTCTGACTCTTCTTCATTAGTTCTGCTCCAGAGAGTCTCCCTCCCCCACAACCCCTTTTGGGAACCCTGTCCTATCAGAACAATCCCTAGGGTAGGAGTGCTTGAGAACCTCGGGTCAGTGCATGGCCCAGGATGTCTTAGAAAGAGAAAGCTTGCTTTCCTCCACAGGGCCCTTGACATTAGTGAATGCTTGGGTGCATTGAGCGAGTTTGTATAATGAAGCCCTTTTCTGGGAAGGGACTATTCGGGAATAAACTTCCATGGATACCTCTCACTTACCCCCTCAACCCCGCCCCTGGCTGTTAGCCTGTAGGGAAATAGAAGGAACAGCTTGATCAGGGTTTTTCCTAGAAAAGCTCTTTGATGGGCCCATTATGGAAAATGAAGCTGTTTTTGTTTTCTTTGATTAATCACAGTGTCCTGTTTCACAAAGCAAATGTGGCCTTGGAGCTGTCAATGAACACAGCCAAGAAGGAGGGGCCCCAGCTACCTGGAGCTTGACAAGGACCCCAAGTTTAGTGGGGGTGAGGGTATGGGTGGTGGGGGGGGCTGCAGAAACAAGCAGCTTTTTCCTCAAGGACTCAGCATGTCATTTTTTACCTTCAAGGGAGCTCAGATTATGCATTTTCTTTGTGTTTTTCTGCCAATGTGAACAGGAGAAATATTAGCCTTTAAAGATTTCTTTACAGTTCCTTGAAAGCTGATGGGGGTGAAGTCAGCCAGGGAATTATATAACAGCAAACTCATTTAAAGCAACAGTGTCTTTCTATAGAGCTGTGGCATTTCATGCTTCAGTTTTTGTTACTAATTATAAAAATCTAATTTTGTGAAGCAGAGGCCTTGCCCCCCACCTTCCTAATTTTCTGCTCTTTCGCTACAGGAATTCCTAAGGTATTGATTAAAAAAAAAAAATACAAAGCCTTTTTCAGGAAAGACAAGAGGAAACCATGTCCATTAACTTCAGGCAGTCATAGCATACTTACTCTTATTTGAATTCAGAGTTTAAAAAAATACAGAGAAAAGCTTTCTAAAGCACTTGTTTGTTTTAATTTAAGAGTCTTGGGGAATTTTGTTAGTATTCTCTTACCCTTTTGTTTCCAAGGCAGCCATGCCCTCCAGGAGGGAAGACTCCAAGCATGAGCTCATCTACTGCTATGTGTTTACGTGGCATTTTAGTACCTCTCAAAACGCAGATCGTGCATTACTGAAAGTAATCTGCATACTCTCTTGACTTGCTCTTCTCTCCATTTTAGAGAAGAGGAAACTGAGACTGAAGGAATCTATGACTTGGCATCCAAGGATAATGTGCCTGGCATCGTGCAGCTCCACTTGAGACCAAACTCTGAGGCTCTTGTCTTTTTCTGTGGCATCGCCATTGTGTCCATGCCTCTCCTCACCTTTCCTCTAAACCAGCGGCTCACAATCAAAGGCAACTCATCCTTCGGCGGCGTGGGGGTCAGGGCAGTGAGAGGAGGCAGTTTTGGCTCATCTCATGTGGAGGACCCCGTGGAGACCTACAGTGCTGCTAAACAGCCCACAAGGCACCAGTGGCCCCAAACATCCTCAGTGCTGAGGCCTAGCAGTCCAGGTGCTCCTCTGCCCAGCAATAGGCTTAGGATCTCTCCATGGCTGCCACAAAAGTTAAAGCCACCATCTAGAATGCTCTTTGGCATGGCCAAGTGTCCCCTGCAGAGTTTACTGCTGGCCATGCAGTGCATTGGTCGGAGCTGATGTGTTTTGTAATTTATAGTCACAGGGCTCCTGTCTTCATTTAGCAGCAAGCCCGCTGGCAGCTGCCCTACCAGGAAGGAAGCAAGTTCCACAGAGGCCTGCAGCCCCCGCCAGCTGACAGCCCGTGGTATTTGGGGATGGCTGTTGTTCAGAGGCACCTGGGAATTGGCTCGGGCAGAGATGGCGCTGAGCAAGCGGTCTCCCCTTCCGACCCATCCGTCAGCCGCGGCCCCTGCCAGAAGATGGCCTATTGAACATTTCCAGGAATAGCACTGCCAAGCCTGTCAACTGCTTTCTTGGAAATACACTCAATAAGGATGGCGGGCCTCCAGCAGGGAGAGCAGAAAGCCCGGCCTGGACCAGGCCCCTGAGAAACGGCAGTGCATGGCTGTGGGCTGTGTCGTGCCTTGGGGCAGCTGTTCTCCGTAGGCCTTGGAGCTTAGCAGCTCCTGGAGTCATTTTTGAATGTTCTCAGTGTGGAGGGGAGATGGGCATGCCTTCAGAAGGCCCCAGGCCCTGCCGACTTCATGCAGCTGTGACCTTCACATGCTTGCTGTGTTTGTTCAGACACCAGCAGGCAGGAAAGCCTCAGCCTGGGAGGGGAGGTGCTAACAGTTGCTGGTGATCAACTTCAAGTCATTGAACCATTGGCCTGGTGAAGGCCTCACTCCCAAATAGAGGCAGAGGCGCATCAGAAAGAGCCCTGCACCATGACCTATCTCTCTGAACATGTAGCAAGAGGCAAAGATGTGATAGTGAAAGAAAAATCTTGCGATTCACCCTCCCCCTCCTACAAACCTCGACCCTCCCACAGAGGTCTGACATTCCAATTTGGCCACCTACTGTGGGTGCTTTGGTGGTGGATCAGTACAGTGACAGCACCGGAAGGGGAGGATCCTATGCTTCCAAAATATAAACAATAAAACCAGTGTTACCTAGAAAAAATTAAAAAAAAGTAGAAATTTGGCCATCCTGGCATCTCCTACTTCCTCTCCACACCCTTCTTTAACATCTGGGTGGTGGCCAGGCTTGGGGATACTAAGAAGGCCAGCTGCCTTCTTAGGAGATGCTCCGTGGGCATCATAATGTGGAAATGTGGGCATCATAAGAACAGGAACAAGAGACCAAAACCTCTCTACTGTTTGGAGTATTTCAGGGAATACTAATGAGTCAGCTTTTTAAAATGATAACTCTAGAATAAACTAGGTTAGATACAGCACTTCTCTTGTTCTGACTGACAGAACACACATTCAAGGCCAAATACAGTATCAGATGCCCAACTAAATGTAAATTTCAGATAAACAGCAAGTTAACTTTTTCAGTATAAATATGTCCCAAGTATCTTTCAATGTTTATCTGAAATTCAAACTTTTCTGGGTATCGTATGTTTTATTTGTTAAATCTGGCTCCTCAATTTGGGGAGGGGGAGTAAAATGACCTAGGAGTTATATTAAAAAAGAACAGAAAAACTAAAGCTGTGAAGAAGAGCCTAGCATTTTTGGAAATAATTTCTTTTATCTAAAAGGAAATCAGGCACATTTGCTTGGCTTCATTTTTCTTGGTTTTCATATAAAAATGCCATTTAAAGTGACTTACCACACCATGAAATGGGCTCTTTGGTGGAAATGTAGGGTGTTTGTGTTGTTGCTTGTCATAGCCCCTGACACAGCTCTATCTAAAGACACAGAGGGTTGACTATGTATCAGGCATCATTCAATATGTATTGAGTGGCATTGTGACAGAAATGACAATTATCCACTTGTGTCATACCCAATGGAATTATAGAGCCAATAGACCAAAGGAGTAAAGATTTGCGGTATATATTATATGCAAATTAGATGTTTAGCTCTGTGATAAAAGTGTTAGGTACAAAAGAAAACTTCTGGATCAAATGCTGTGGACTTTCAGAGTTAGGACAGATTCCTTTTGGCTGGAAAATCAAGAGAGGCTTCTCTCTAGTCATTCTGTTTGGTTTCAGATCCAATCCCTGTCCTACTTTGTTGTGCATCACAAGGAGCTGATGCCGGCAAACTGAATTTCCCTGGCTGCCTTGCCAATTGGCCCTGTCTGTGGGAGAAAGATTGGAAGGCTGGAGCCAGGATATTTCTGCCCTCTCTCTGTGAGCCTTTGTTTTTTTTACCTGTATGATGGAAAAACCAATAGTGTATATTTCACAGCGTTTTATGGGAATTAAATGAGATAAGGCATGCAAGATGCCCACCACAATACCTGGCATATGTAAGAAACATTAAAGAATAGAGTTGTTATTGCTTTTAGCCTTGCTCAGGTAATTGGGAAAGAATGGAGTGATGATAACCTCTAAGAGGGAGGGGTGAGAATAGTTCAAAGTGAGAGGAATGTTACCAACACTGATATCTTGAAGTATATTGTGGAGATAGAATTGATAGGACCTGGCAAGTGGATGGAAAGTCTCCAGCAAGGCATTGGGAGAACGCCAAGAACTGAGATGGTGGTACCAGAAGCAGACAGAGGCCGCATGTGAGAAAGCAAAGTTTCTGGAGAGAAGACAATGAATGCATTTTGGAACAATGGTGTCAAGTTCTTTCTAGTTGCGAAAATGATACAACTGATGATACCTTAAAAGATGGAGGTTTTGATAGAGATCCACAGGCGGCAAAGAAAACCATCTCAGCCTCTACATATTCATGCCTCAGGGAGAACTGGAAAACAGCCACTTTGGTTGGTAGAGACTAGTCTCCGAGGAGAGAAACCATTGTTCTTTTCTCAACAATTCCTCCCTGCTCACAACTCCTTCTATTTCTCTTTTTCTCTCTTTCCATGGGCCCTTCCCTGCCTCTGTAGTTCTTTTCCTGTGATTATATTCTGTGTCTTGCTTTCAAGATCACTGGACTGTTTTTTTCCATTCAGAATGAAGCTTTCCAACTGGGCTGTGTTGTCAACTCAGGCCACCTCACAGTCTTCTCAGGTCTGGCCAGGCTGGGATCCCTGAGTCTGACCACAGCAGCTGTGGTCATTACAGCCATCACCTGACGCAACGTGTCAAGGCCCACCTGTCCTAGCAGGAGCTGTGTAACCAACTCGAAAGCCGGCGGCTTCCTGGCCAGTCTGGTGTAGACCTGGTGAGTTGGAGACGTCAATGAAATCTTCATGAAGCTGAAAAAGTAAGATTGGGTCAGGGCTGAGAGAATATTGAGGATATTTAATTCTATTATACCTTTCATGTGAATTTGATCATACAGGATCAAAATCTGTCCAAGGTTTAGGGCAAAGAAGCCAGAAATTATTTTTGAAAAAAGACAGTTCTTTCCATGAGATCCAGAAAGTTAGATGGTTTGCAGAGGGGGAGATTTTCCTATTGTGTTTTCTGGGGCTTTACTAATTTCTTAGAGGAACCACTTTGAAATTGGCATAGAAGGGTGGGTGTGGTGAGGTTAAGGTTTTCTTCTTGCTTTGAAAGTAAAATATTCTACAGCTCAGGGAAACAAAACAACCCTACCCTCTATGATTTTTCCCAGAACTCTTCACATCCAAGACATCCATCATACCCCTTGGAACTTGAGGGACCCAGAGCTTGCACAACACATATTTCAAGGATAAGTTGATAGAAGATCACTTATATAAATTTCTTCATCAACAAAGAAATGAGGGAGGGGGAAAGAGAAGAAATAGAAAAGGCAAAAAAATAAAAGAAAAATCTGTTATTTTTTGAAATCTATGATTGGTGGAGACAGCGTTAAAAGGGGACAGGTCGATGTTGCTTTTAAAACCTCAGGGAAAATCCAGGATAACTCTCTTACACAGTCATACTTGGGAGGCGATAAATGTGTTTTGTTTTGTTTTTCTCTTAAGAGAGAAGCACCCAGCACATAGTATTTTTCTAGAATAATATACATTTTTATTTTTATTTTTTTAAAGATTTATTTATTTATGCATACAAGAGCTGGGGTACAGGCCAGAGATGCGGGGGGTGAGAGGATTCACCAGAAACAAAGTGGGGAACAACAGTCAGGAAGACTGACTGAAATACACTGCTGATGGGAGCAGCGGGCGAGAGGAGAGGTCTGCTGCACCATGTGTGTTGCTCCCTGGTCGGCCGGGGATTGAACTCATTCTGCAGAGGCTGTGGATTGCTTCATAGTGTGGTGCTTAACTCCTTGCGCCACCAGGGAGGCCCCATAGAATAATAAACATTTTTAAAAATAAATTTTACAGACACTGTTGGAAAAGCTGAAATTTGAAATGAAATTAGAAGAGCTGATATCTTATCTTGGAATCATGCCCCCTTCCTATATAAAAACTTTTATAATTCTTACCTGCCTGTGTAATTTTTATGTTATTGTCATCAAATGTTGCTGGGCTTGGGGTCTGAACACTGCCTCCAGTCAATTGGCAAATTATCAAAACTCTCCAGGCCTCAGTTTTCTCATTTGAGCAGTAGGGATAGTAGTAGCATCTGCTTGAGGATTATAGAGTGCCCGTTTCAATGCTTGGCACATGCTGTCAATTGAAACTCGGGATGTCTGGGGCAAGGTTATTTATCTCTTGTGTTTGCCTCCACCTTCCCTTTCCCACAGTGATGTGATTCGAAGTCTCTTTTCTCTAACTGCCTCCACTCAACCAAGAAGAAAGAAGTAACACATGTTAACATCTGACATTGGCTGCTTACTGACTAAACAACTAAGGTTTCCAGCAGGGAGGGGGTACGTAGCAGTTAGGAGGAGGGGCTCAGGGGACGTTGATGGAGGACTATGGCTGCCTTGTGGTGGGTGTGGTGTGGTATATACATCTGAAGCAGGGGATCCTATATTCCTGAATCACATACACTGTTGTAAATCAATGTTCCCTTAATTAAATAATTATAAGGTGGCGAAACCTAAGAATTGAATGCTTGAAATAAAGTGTTTTTAATTTACCATAATTTGTCTATTACTAGTCTCCCAGAAGTGAAGATCACATCTGAACATATATGCTGTCATCCATTAAAAATTTTCCATTTATGAATTGTGCTTTCTAATGAACTTTATTCAATAAACCACATCCTGTAGAATTTCTTAAAAAAACAAAAATAAGCTTAGGAGGGCTCCCACAATTTATGAAGTTCAGTCTCACTGAAATCTTGACTAATTGCATTTGGAGAGATGAAGGAAGTGAGTTTGAGGAGAAGAAAGGAATTGAAAAGGGGAGGCAGGACTCAGGGATATGGAAGGCCTGTTTCCTTGTCCTGACCTGACATTTGCAGCATGTCCAAATGAAAATTGTCCAGCCCCACCTGCTTTGGAATGCCACAATCGCAGCCGATGCACAAGAATCCTTGCTTGGTCCCTGATGATGATGGAGAATATGGTTTCCAAATGTGAGCCTGAATTCCTTGAGATTTCTTTTCTTTTAATGACTTTTTCCACTCATTGTGGAAAAACCTCTCCTGGGCCTGCTCTTTATCACACACAGAAAGAAAACATTTCTTTCATAGTGGTCAAAGCACTTTTCAGACTTTTTCCATAGCAAATACAAGTCAGAACAGCCTCTCCTCACTGCCCCATAGATTTATTGACAATTTTCTATCAGGTCCTCGCCAAATCCAAGATCTAAGGAGTTTGGATCCTGGGCATCCAGCCTTTCACATGGAGGAATTCTGGAGTCCTTCATGTCAGGCCTTCTCACCTGCTGCAGAACTCCCCAGGCTGCCTTCGGGGACAGGGATGTCCCAAGCAGAGAAAGAGCTGGGCCCCACTACCTGGGTGTGCCCTCAGAGAGATAAACATCTGGTTGGAGAAAAGCAAGATAGTTGCTGATTACAAACAATGTCACTGTAGAAAGGACTCGAAGGGTCTTCAATTGGAAAAATTTCAGCATAAAAAAAATAAGAACAACAATAGAAGCACATTGTAACCAACTGGATGCACTAGAAAACGGTGAGTACATATAGCTATGTGAATAAATGACGAGTTTAGTGAAGAATGGAATATCTACTCACTTTTTAACTGTCCCCCACCTCCACAAAATACTGACGAGTTGCAAGGAGCAGGTTGATTTGGAAGGTCTGGTAGACACCTCCTTTCACAAGAGATCGAAGGAAAACATTGTCAGTAATGGAAGAAGTGCCACCTGAGAGGCTGCAGTGAGGGCCCTATTGGTGACTTTCCTGGCAAAGATGCACAGCCTGAATCTGTCTACTCACAGGGAAACACAGTGTGGAGGGTTTTGCCAAGTTACCCTGGTATTGCTGCCTAGGCCTCTATTCTGTAGATGGATGTAGCCTAAGGAAACCTTCAGCTGACACTAGGCTTTCCTATAAACACATGCCCTGGTAGTAGCCACAGTCACAAATGTAAACCCCTGATATGATTTCTCTGACAGTCCTTATGATTAATAGTCACCTCTGCCTCCCAGCACCTGTGTGCCTTATGTGCCCCTTAGGTGAGATCCACGTTGAAATTACCAAACCTCACTCTTTTGGTTTCAGTTGACCAATATGGCCCTGCTGGGCACCCCAAAATTCCGCCCATGCACCCTAGAAGGATAAGTGCCCCAGGCTCTGTCTCTCTCTGCCTGCACTCTGCCTTTGCCTGCCTATGGGCCCCTCTGCCATGGCTCTCCTCTGGGAACTGCGAGTCATAAATCTCTATTCCAATTTCTTATTTGGTCTGTTGTTGAACTGTAGCTCATCTAACACCCTGCGCTGGACTTAACAAAGTTGTAACTCACAGATAAACCCAAACCAGTGACACTCGACCATGTAGCTGGCCTGAAAGTGTCGTCATGAAAGGCAAGGACAGGTTGAAGGAGACAGAGACAGACAACTGACTCTAACTGGCTGCAGGACTATGTGATTTTGCTGTAAAGGATGTTATTGGGGCAACTGGCATAATTCAAATGGGGACTGAGAATGAGACCCCTCGTGGTATATCAATGTTGATTTCCTGATTTTGATTTGAACTGTGGTGTTTGGTACAGGACACTATCCTCGATGCAGGAATTTTACGTACTAAAGTACTCAGGATCGATGGGCCATCAGATTAGGACTAATTTTTTTAAAAAGTTTTATTTATTTATACATACAAGAACTGGGGTGTAGGCCAGAGGTGCAGAGGGTAAGAGGATTAATCAGAGACAGAGTGGGGAAGAGAACAGGTGGACCTACTGAGATACACTGCTGAGGGGAGCAGTGGGTGAGACAGGAGAGACCTGCTGTGCCATGTGGGTCAACTTCCTGGCCTGGGATTGAACTCAGGCCACAGCGACTTGCAGGCAACCTTGATAGAGCTGAGACTTAACCCCGGTGCCACCAGGAGGCCCAGATCAGGACTACTACTAACTGGTTTAGGAAAACCCATTTTTCTGGTCTGTCCTTCAATTCTTCTGTAAGTTTCTTTCAAAGGAAAAAAGAAAAAAGCAGCAGTGCCTTGTGTGGTTGGAGGGGAGCCCATGGTCCCTGAGCCTTTTTTCAGGTGGTTTTAGGCAAAAGCCTGAGAAATTCAAGTGCGAGAAGCTTGCATTTGAATCACCTTTTAGAGGACTTCCATAGGAACCTGGGTGGAAATGAAGGAAAATGGGATATGCTATGGACCAGTTTGTCCATGATCTGGTTACTCAGGTAGGACTGATAGTGATTTGACATATAAGCTGGGATGTGTGTGTGTATGTGTGTGTGTGTGTAAATGTTTTTCAAGTGGAATTCACAATATACGTATGGTTTGTGAACTCACCTAGTTAACCATATCCTCTAACACCTTAAAATTTGTTTTTGACCCCCGACATTTCATAAGTGAGGAGCCTTGATCGGGGGATGGACAAGGTGAGTTCCCATCTAGATTTCTCTAGACACCAGTGCTTCCTCTATGCAGACAACGCTTGTGACTGCCAAGCTGCGTGGGTAGGAGGGATGTTCTAGGCACAGCTGGGTCCCTAGGAGGACAGGGCTTCCTCCTGGGGGGGTTCCACATCCATGGTCAGTGTAGGGTAAGTGAAAAGGCATCAGGCTTTTCTGCCCTCCTGCCATTAGGATTGATGATGGATCCTTGCGGTCCTGAATGTATGCCTGATGGCGGGCACCTAGAGTAGGGTGTGGGCATAGGTAGATGGGATTCACCTGGGCTAAGATTGGGCTTATAAGGGCGGCGTCACAGAGACGCCAGAAGAACCACAAGAGCAGCAGAGAACAAGACCACCAGGGAAGGCCGGAGAGCCCAGACAGAGTGAAGACTTGCTGGGGGCTGGGAGGCCTGCCAGCCTTCCGGCCCCCTAGCACCCCTGTCTGCCATGTACCTTGTAAATCCCAATAAAAGCCTGAAAAGCCACTGAGGGCGCCAGGACTTCTTATCCTGTCTGCTCGGGTCATAGAGATCCTGCTCTGTGTCTTCCCGCCACTACAGTCAGAAAGCAGGAGCTCAGCTTTCTGGGCCAGCCCGAACTTCCAGATTCGGTCCTTGAGAACAGCAGACCTTGACAAACCTGGAGTGAGTCAGGAGCTGACCTTGATGAACCCAGAGTGAGGCTGGAGCACAGCGGCGGGGTCATTGGGCACCTGCCTAGATAGGGTGGCCTAGTGCGCTGTTCACCTCGCACTTCTGGACCTCCAGGCCTGATGGGACCTACTAGTGGCGGTTCAGGAACTCTTCCTCGGGATTCCTTGGTTGCCTCAACTAGTTATACAGGAAGCCGAGCACTACCAGGCCGGCCGAGGCTCAGCTCCGGCTCGTGATCTGGCTGTAGCCCCAAGCCTCTCACCTTAGCTTCTCCAGAAGCAGCACCTTGCCTTGCAGGGAGCCCAGGCTCCCCGGCCCCCCTCCGGCCAGCAGGGTGCAGAGAAGGACAAAAGGAGTAAGCTGAGCCTGTCCTGGGCGTGCCTGCCTGGAAGAGGGGAGCACTTCAGAGAGGATCTACAAGCACTTTCAAAGGTTAGCTGGTGAATAACCATTTGGGTCTGCTTCTTAATTGCATTTACTAACCCCAGCTGGGATTCGAGCTGACATTCCTTGGTCCACCCTCCGTGCCTCAGATGCTTGGCTCAGATCGTGTTTCAATGTGAAAGCAAAAAGGGAAGACTTGCTAAGTTCTTTCTGGGAAAAAAACAACTTGTATTGTTTCCTGCTTTCCTATGAACAGAATTGAATTCTGATGAGGAAGTTTTGGGGTTTTTTTAGTTGAGTTAATATTGGTTTCCATAGTCGTTTGTGTTTTAAAGGCAGAGGATACCCCCCCCCCTTTCAGGTGTTGCCATTACACCACCCCCAGAGTCTATCCCCACAGCCTTCCCCACTTTGTTCTAGTCTCTTCCTCCCTTCTCCACCTCCCCAGTCCTATAATCAGCTTTTGGGATGTGTTGTTAGCTTGGCTTTATCTGACCATGTGTTTGGTTTCTCTCTTTTTCACATATAAATGACACCAACCGGTGTTTGTCTTTTTCCTTCTGACTGACTTCGTTTAGTATAATCCTGAGGAGGAAGTTAGGAGGACAAGGAACTGGGCTCACATCCTGAGTCTCCTCTTACCAGTTGTGTGAGGTTGGGCATTTTTACTTAGCTATGCCTCAGTTTCTTATCTGAAATGAATAATATCCATCTCACAGAGTTACTGAGGGAATGACAAACGAAGTTGTTGGTAGGTGGCAAGTGCCCCTTAGAGCTGGCCATAGTTAAGAGGTGATTTTGAGGTCTGCAGAAGGCTAGAAAGACATTAAGTAGGGCAGACTCCTCCCCAGAAAGGGAAATAGCCCTCTGTGTTGGTGGAAGGAGTAATTATGATGGAAAAAAACATTTTCCAAGGTCTGGAGCTGACGTGTACTCTGTCTGACATTTTAATCTCTGAGTAATAGATTCCATTGCCTGCAGAGCTGTGATTTTTCAGTTTATTGCTTTTTCCTCTTCTCTCTCAAACCTGGATTCCTCCTCTGGGCTCCAGCCTGTCTCCAGCAACCATGAACTGTTTCTGGACAGTTTACACTGGGGAGCCAGGTTTCATACTCAACTCGGGCAAGAAAGCCTGAAGCCCCAGCCAGGTTCACTGGGTAAAGTGGGGAGAACCTACTATGTGCTCCATCTCTCAAACCACCTTTCACGCTCACGACAATCCCACAATGCAGATGCTGAGGTGCTCTCCATTCTGGGGTGGAGCAGAGGGGTTTCATGCGCAAGCCTTAGGGTTAGCAAGTCCATGTCTCATTTTGTCCCTGACCCACTCACTGGGAAGTCTTGGGCATGTTATTTAACTTTTCTGAGGCTTAGTTTTCTCATCTCTAAAATAAAAGGGATAATAATAATGCCAGACTTAGAGGGTTGGTGGGAAAATTGAATTAAACTATATGTGTAAAGTGTAGGGTAAGTGAAAATTGTCAGGATTTTCTGCCCTCCTGTCATTAGGCTTGCATGTGCGTGCACCTGATGGCGGGCACCTGGAGTAGGGTGTGGGCATGCATAGGTGGGTGAACCTGAGCTGAGAGACTGAATTTAGAAGGGCAGCGTCATGGGGACGCTAGCAGCAGCAGGGTAGCAGAGACACAGAGATAGCAGAGAACAGAGACCACAAGAGAATGCCAGAGAACCCAGGAAGAGTGAAGATTCACAAGGGGCTGGGAGGCTGGCAGGCCTCCCAGCCTCCCAGCCCCCTGCCTGCTGTGTACCTGGGTGCCACACTACAAATGATGCAAAAAGCTCACAAAAGCCTGAAAAAGTCACCGAGGGCTCCAGGACTCTCCTTTACCCATCTGCCCGGATCATAGAGAACCTGCTCTGTGCCTTGCTGGCACTACAGTAAAGTCTATGGCATAACTGCTGGAGTGCAGTAGTACTAATAAATGCTAGTTACTTTGTTGTTTAGAGCTAAGAAAGTTGAGTCTCAGGGTAGTTATTATATATATTATTATATTTGTAGGTGAGGAAACCCTGCTGTGCCTTCTTTAAGCTTAGTCCTGTTTCCAGTTTACACCGAGCCTTACCTCTCTATCATTTCTCTTTCATGGTGAAGAAATTTTAGATGGGCGTGTGGTCACCAGTTAAGGTTACATCTCTCAGCATTCCTTTTGGCTAGCCGAGGCCATGGGACTGGTTACCTAGCAGAAAGTACCTGGAGGTGATGTCTGAAGCATGCTGGTTAGGTATTTATAAGGAAGGGGCTTTCTGTCCTTTGTTTGCTCTCATGTTGACTAGATGACCTTTTACATAGAAGTATATGAACGTCTATCTCATTTAAGTCATTATATTTAGAGTCCTTTGGATACAGCAGCCAAAGTATGGAGGGAGCTGTGGTGTCAGTAGTAATGAGAGTCTGGCCTAGACTCAGGAGAGAGGGTTTCATGGCTCTGCCCCTCTAGGGCAACATGACTAAAGTATTTCATTTTCTCCCTCATCACAACATCTACTTTGCCAGCAACTGTACTAGACATTAGCAATACAGAGGTAAATAAGACATAGCCCCAGAAATGACCTAATCAACCTGCAGTCTTGGTGATGTTATCCGTGTTAATCCTCAGGGAGCATGTACTCTCTTATAAAGAATACAGATTCAGTTCCAGATGCAGGGCAGGGCTCTTAAGTAATTTCCCTGCAGGTTCCAAACCTTTTATGGGTTATAAATCTGTTAACGTAGTTAGCGAGATGCTCAAAATGATTGTAGGTACGTAGGAACATACTAGTTGCAAGGCGTTGGTGAGATATTGAACCTTCACCCCAATGGTTCAGCGTCAAGTGGCAGAAATGGTGCGTAGAGGAATAAATGAGGAAGCGTGTAAATCACTTAGCACCGTTACTGACATTTGGGAGACACTCAGTAAACAATGGTGAAAGTGATAGGAACTGGCCCAAAACAGCAGCCCTCTGAAAGATGGGCTTCACCATCACTCTGTCCCTACCTCCCCTCCCCCATGCTGTGAGGCTGCTGCGCCATGTGGGTAGCTCCCTGGCCAAGGATAAAACTCAGGCTGCAGTGGCGGCAGACAGCTTCATAGTGCTGTCTTAACCCCTTGTGCCATCAGGCAGGCCCCAGGGAGCAAACATTTTAAGGAGAGAAGCAGAGTAGAGCATGAGAGAACTGGTGGTGCTCACATAGAGACACGGTTCTGGGAATCCCCAGATGTGACTCAGTGGTGTGTTCAGGATGCTGAGCAACTTGCCTTTACCTGACTCCCTGAGAAGTTCTTGCTGATCTCATTTCTTCCCTGTTGTCTTCGTCTCCAATTTCTTTATTCCTCTCTAAACATGCACCATCTTTGACTGGGCATCTTTGATGCCTATTGGGCATCTTTGATGCCTATGATTGGGCATGGCAGAGGAATGTGGGAAAGAGGAGATGGCCACTTTTATCCAAGGGCACAGGAATGTGAAGGGAGAAAAAGGAAGTTTATGATTTCCCCTAATTCAATCCTGGAAAGAATGCCATTTGCAGCCCTTTAGCATCAAGATCACTCCTTGTCTTATCAGTTAAATGCCATGAAAGAACAGTAAAAGCTATGACTCAACATTCAGACAAAAATTTGTGGTTTTAAAGATAGAGATGTTATTTTCTTTATTCCTTGAGAACAGAGATAATACCAGTCCTTGTGATTTTTCTAGGAAAGCAGGGTGAAGGTTAAGTAAGGAGACAGACATGGAACAAGCCAAAACTTCTGACTCCTGTGCCAGCCACTCTAAGGTTGGCAAGGGTATGTCAAGACAATGCAGAGGCCTGCATGAGGTGCTCCACCACTGGGGGTCCCTGGAAGAGTTCAGAGGAGGCAGCAGCCCCACTTAGTCCTTGGGTTCAGTGGGGACCCATCAGTGGAGAGAGTTTTGCTCCCTCTCTTTGAACCTGAGACAAGGGTGTTATGTAAAGTGTGTTTCCAGAACAACTTCCAGGGCTGACTTCCGACTATTAGAGAAGGCTTTAAAATTCTGAACCATCAAAGAAAGACCAACAGTCTTTTCCTCTGCCCTCACCTCTGTAAATTAAAAACACACAGGGAAAAAATTAAGAAGTCAAAATGAGTTTATAGCAAAAGAAATAGTCCTTTGCCCCACTTCTTCCTTGCTGGGTCCTTTTTACCCAGAGACCACTTCTTTTTCTTATACTTTAAAGTTTAAACTTTTCTAGTGGTTGCCTCCATATTGATAAATGATTTGCTATCCTGCCCCTTTGTGATTTATTAACTTTATACTTTTTACATTGACTTTCTGTTAAGATATGAGAGTTTTGCTCACTTCATCCCTCTGTAATCCCCTTAACTGAATTTCCATTTATCTTATCACTTGAAATGGATTCTTTCTAATTTGTGCAAAAATTGGATTCTTTTTTGGAAGGACAGACACTCATAGAATCAGCCAGACTCCTGTGTATAGGAAGTTACATATCCCAATGTCATTATTTAATGACATTTTATCTGGAAGAAAATTCAAGTCAAAGACCATTTTTCTTCAATTATAAGGATTTTTGTCCAGGTTCCTTCAGCACCTAGTGTTGCTATACCAGTCTGTTTATTTCTTATTCCTCTGTGGACGATGTTTTTTTCTCATTCTCTAAGTGTCTGAAATCTTTATCTTTGGTGTGGTGTTCTGAAATTTCAATTTAGTATTTCCAAATCATGCAGGTAGATTATATTAACCAATAACAACTTAGATATTGGGAACACAATAAAAAAGATTGACAAGTCCCTGTTTATATTAAGCACTCCTCTCTTAGGAGGTGAAGAAGCATATACTTTCTTACAAGGAAGTAATGGTGACAGAATCCTCAGAATATTGAGCAGATTTGATTCTATCCCAGTGGAAATAATTGTCCTTTTCTGTATAAGTAGGATTTCCTACTTGTCTACCCTGCTTCATCAATGTCCAAAGTGACACGGGCTGGTGCCATAGAGAATCTGGACTAGAGGAGGAAAGACATTGAAGAGAGAGAGACAAACATGCCAGTGCAAGGCCATTTCTTCATGTCACACCTGATGGTGGCAATAGTCCAATTGTGGAGCCTCAGAACCATCCCAGAGGCCAACTGTCCTTGCTGTCTCCAAGCTCTGTATCTTGGATTCCAAGTGGCTTAAGCCCAGCCATGGCACAACAAGCCCAGTAGGACAATATGTGATGATTGGGGTCGATGCTTCTGGACTCAAGGAAATTTGTTATCAGCCACTTTCTGTGTATAGGTGACCTCTTTACCTGGAAGGCTTGATGTCTTGGCTGGATTTTTGATTCATTAAAGACTTGAAAGGTAATGTCCCTTCCTGTTTCACAATGAGTTATTGTCTGTAATACCAAATACCATACTTAGTTTTCTTTGGCTTTCTCCCTTCTGGAACCAGGATATTCATATGTTCATTAATTAAATCTTGGAAAGTGGTAGGGAACCAATGGTATTGACAATCCATGAAGCAACTTTCAGATTCAAATGCTGATCTATAATAGTTAATATTTATAGAATACTTTTATGTGCCTGTGTGATAGCATTTATATACATTTTCAGCTCTCATTCTCATTACACACCATGACATACGTATTTTTTTTTAATTTTTTAAAAAGATTTATATTTTTATTTATACATACAAGAGCTGGGGTACAGGCCAGAGGTGTGGGAGGATTCACCAGAGACAGAGTGGGGAACAGGCAGATTGACCTAAACACACTGCTGTGGGGAGAAGCAGGCTAGTCAGTAGAGGTCTGCTGAGCCATATGAGTTGCTCCCTGGGCCGGCTGGGGGATCAAACTCAGGCTGCAGAGGCTGCGGATAGCTTCATAGGTTGTGTATTAACCCCTTGCACCACCAGGGAGGCCCAACATAAGTATTCTTGTCATTTTAAGATGATGAGGTTGGGGGTGGTTAAGTAATTTGTTTAAATTGAATCAGCTAAGATGTGGCAGAGCCAAAATGAGAACCCAGGGCATTGAAATCTAACACCTGAGCTCTGAATCACTCCACTCTATTGTCTTCTTTGGAGAGTTGGTACTTTTGTTCTGCTAATTAATCTCCATTTGATACCATTCCTCACCCTGGAATAGAGTTTGAACAAAATTAAGATTTACCGAAACCAAAACTTTCATCAAATTTTGAATTGAACATAGTCAAATAGTTTCATGCATAGGCGTAAACTAAAATGAAACTAGAAGTTCTTTATTTGCCTGTAAATAGTGAGATTTATATATTTAAAGTAGTTTGTCCTTAATGAAATAAAGAACTGGAGCTTTCTTGAAATTTAAGTTGTGAATATATCATCTCTGATATACCATCTTGTTACTAAGTGATGTTTTACAGTAATCAATTATAACTATTGGTGTTGTTGCTATTTTAAGTACATAAATTTGTTTCCAAGATGTTTAAATGGCGTATCACAGAAAGTCAGATGGAATTTGATCTTTAAAAATCTGGAAATGATGAAAATAGTTTTCTGGATTTGAGTGAGAACACCCTCCCTGCTAAAACAGCTCTTTGATTAGATTCTTTTCTAGAACTGCATTACTAACACATGGAGATGGTATAAATTTGTACTAAATCATCTGCAGATTTTTTTTTTCAGTAAGTACCCAGGGGTATGATAGTAGTGCTCTTTAGAACAAATGGCATTTAATTCTGTAGCCTCTTCAGATTTGCATAGCAACTGGCCTGCTGACTGAACTGAGTTCCTGATTCTAGAAAACAAAGACTGACATGAGTGACTGCTTCTTGAAAACTAAGAACTTGCTCTGTGGTGAAAAATGGACAGATTTCCATCCTGTCCTATTCTGTAAGATGGGATACCCTAAACTCTGTGGAAAAAACAAAGTGACTGCTAGAATCACAGCTTAGAGTTGGGAAGAGCAGTAAATATCATCCTAGCCAAACCTCTAAGGTATCTGAAAGGTGCTCATTTCCTGATCTCTGGTTATTTCCACTGATAAGATACTCACCCCTCTGCTAAGACAGGTCCAACAAGTGTGTATTGAACACCTGTTATATGCTAGGCTTTGTGCTCAATACTGGAGATTTAAAGGTGAAAAATACACCTGTTCCTGTCCTCCTGATCTTTGCCTTCATGGAGTTTATAGTCTAGTGGGAGATAAAGACCAATAAGCAAGCAGTTATGGCCATGAGGGGCTATGTTGGTTACTTCCTATTTTACCCCATTGTCAAAGGAGCAATTCCCAGGCTAAGGTTATAGGGATGGCTGGATGTGAGACACCCAACACTGGACAGATGAGGCCAGCAACTATATTAGTCACCTATGGTCACAGCCTGGGTGAGGAGGCCATAGCCTGCCATGCAGGGCCTCAGGGCACTGCACTCGAGAACAAAAGAGAACCAGCAGGGGCTGTGGATGCAGATCTTGTCATAGGGAAGGTGGGGTGCCCCCTGGTTCCTGCAGGAGGATGTGATGGGCTTGTTTAAATAATTCTGTGAGCTGACCTGAGGCTGAAACCCACTGCTCATGAGTAAGTAAGAACTGCACCTGTGCTGTTTGACCAGGAGGGGTGTTTGGCCAGGGACTTGATCTAGGGGAGCAGAGGCGGGGAGGGGAACTTGCAGTGAAGCCATTTGTCAGACAGCATGCAGTACTGAGCATCCGCCTTAGGCCTGACAGGCTCTTATGAGGGGATGGGTCTGGGCAGGTGAGGTTAGAGCATACATGCCTAAGAAGTGAACGTTTTAACTGAGAACTTAGGGGTGAATTGGAGTTTGGCATTCTTGAAGGTGCTGTGGAGTGTGCGGTGGAGAAGAAATAGCACAGGCACAGCATGGGGATGAGAGAGACCCCAGGCAAGGGGGAGACTGATAAAGTTTGCCTGCCTAGACCAGACATGCATGGGGGCAGGGAGAGGTGAAATGGGAAGGTGATCATGTAGCACCTACCTGTCGACAGGTGGGTCATCTCCACAAGCTAGAAGGGTCCGCTCAGGCATGGTGTGGTCTAGGGAGACTGGAGAATAAAGAGTCCATCCACACAGGAGGCTGTGCTCAGTTCCAGGCATTTATTTCCAGGTGGGAGCACTGGCATGACCAGATACTCAGGTCATTGAAGAGAAGCCATATGTTTTTGATTTGCATGCAGAGTTTCAAAAATTATGAACAGTGACTTTGCTTGAAATTTATGAAAGCACTGTGTGAGCCAGTCAAAACTTACCAACCCACAGCCTTCTGGTTTGCCGTCTCTAATGAAAGGCCTTGGAAATCATGAGAAATGGTCTTGATTTTCTCCTATATATCTTTTCAATGTTGTTTAATGGATTTGTATATTAATGTTTTTCCCATAGTGGAATTCTACCGTAAATAGGGTGTAAGAATATCATTCAGCTCAGGGAATTTAGATTGTAAGGCTCCCATTTTCTTAGGGGTTAGGCGGTGGGAATGAAATGAGGATCTCTATTGTAGACCATTAGAGGATAAGGCAGGGTCACACTTAATTTTTAGAAGCATGGCACTTACTGAAGACCATGTAGAAATGAGATGGGCAGCGTCCTTGTCTGGCCTGGGAAAGTGACTGTGAAGATGGAAGAGGTTTTAATTCAAGAAATATTTAGGAGGTAGTAGTGATAGGGAGAGGCGGTGAGGGTGGGGTAAAGACAGTAGAAATAGCAATTCTAGATGGCAATTCTAGATATTGAAGGTCATGATGGCCTTACCTGATCCATGTATGGTTGTAGGGGATGAGGTGGGTAGTAATTAATAGCATGTAAACTATGGAACCCTTTTAGCCTAGAATGAATGTGATTCAATTTTCTCTGGCAGTAAATTTCTTTACCCAGCTACCGGCCAAAATTTAAATGAATTTTTGTTTCCTGGGTTTTCACGAAGTGATGCAGGGACTAGGAGACCCCAGAAGACTGTTGGGTGTCTAGGGGAGCTCAGATCATTATTAGAAATGTGCACAGTAGATTGTTCACACTATGTGACTAATCTAATTTATTAGATGTTCATACCAAACAGCCTGAGGGTGGTAGGTTTTCTGATTGAAAATTAGAAAATAGTTCCATGTGAAAAACTAGAGAAAAAGATACGGAAGAAGAAGAAAAGAAAGGAAAAGAAAGTGGAAGGATCCAGTAATTCTATCACCCAGAGGTAACCATTATGATGATCTGGCTTATATCTTTCCAGTGTTGTTTAATGGATTTGTATATTAATGTTTTTCCCATCGTGGAATTCTACCATAAATAGGGTGTAAGAATATCATTCAGCTCAGGGAATTTAGATTGTAAGCCTCCCTTTTTTTGGGGGGTGGGAATGAAATGTAATCTCAGCTTAGAGTTGCCTTACCCCCTTGATTCCTGGAGACAGAACACCCTACGAAGGCTTTGAGATTCTCGGGGCTAGGTCCTCACTTCCCCCATAACCACATCCTCCTCATCATCTCTGATCTGCCTGGTGAGCAGCCAGTACACTCCCCTTGTTCTGACTGCCAACCCTCCACAGCTATCCCTTGCAGCTCTGTCTGTACCTGAGGGCCACACCCAGCTGTGAGCATGGTGAGCTTGTCTGAGTGCCCCTTGAGTTGCCCATCACGCTGGGACATGTCAGTCAGTTCATCAGGACCCAGACAGGGGGCCTGGTGCCCCAAAGTCCTTCCAGCATTCACGTTTCTCTGGACCACGTCTTTGTCCTGCTATTACCACTGCCCCAGACTCTGCCTGGGAAGAAAAATGTTGGCTTCCCTTTTCCAGGGTCCTGTAGATGGTGTTATACTCCCGAGGGTGTGTCCTACATTTAGTCCCTCCACCCAGCACCTGGAGAACATTTGGAAGTGTTCCTCTTTGGGATCTTCCAAATCTGTTATCCATGCTCTGAATTTTGGTTGCCTTTGTTGTTCCTCTCAAGGACTCAAAAGGACTGATCACAAAAATCTACAAATTGCTGATGAGACTCAACAACAACAAAGAAAATAATCCAGTCAAAAAATGGGCAGAAGAGCTAAAAAGAAACTTCTCTGAAGAGGAAATGCAAATGGCCAACAGGCATATGAAAAAATGTTCAACATCACTTGTCATCAGGGAAATGCAAATCAAAACTACCATGAGATACCATCTCACACCAGTGAGAATGGCACATATTAAAAAAAAAACTAGGAACAACAAATGTTGGCAAGGGTGTGGAGAAAAAGGAACTCTTCTGCACTGTTGGTGGGAGTGCAAACTGGTCCAACCACTATGGAGAGCTGTGTGGAGATTTCTGGACCTACTAAACATAGAGCTTCCATATGATCCAGCAATTCCACTCAATTTCTGAGAGCAGAAGTCAGGAGAGGCGCCCTTTTCTCTCTCCTGCTGTTCAAGTCCCATCGTGCAGAAAAACCAAACAGCCCCTTTCAAAGGGCAGAAGGGCCATGGGATGAAGGAAACAGCAGGAAGGGGAAAGGATGCCAACTCCAGCTGTGACGTGGGCTTTATTTACCCTGTGCTACAGGCTCCCGGTCCGGCTCCCTCCTGGCAGGTGGGCTCACCCATCAGGAGGAAACAACATGGAGAGGAACTTTCTGGAGGATGGAGGTGGGCTTCCACCTCCGCCTTACAGATGAGAAAAGCAAAACTCAAAGGGTCTAAGGGACTCATGAATCAGGGAGACGGGACTTGAACCTGGGTGTTCCGATACATAGTTAGGAATTCCCAAAACTAGGTGAGAGCAGAGAACACTTGGCAGAGATGTTAGGGAGAGTTTTGCTCTCTCATGAATCCTCCAGAAAGTTCCTCCAGAAAGTTTCATGAATCCCCCTTTCTCAGAGAAGGCCTAGGGACTGCCCCTTAGCTGGGCTTCCTGCCCTGGTCCTGCCCATCTGGATGCAGACATGCAGGGACTTTGTGGGTGCTGGCCCCCTGGAGCCCAGAATAAAAGGATCCCCTGAATGTGGAGATGAGGGTGGGGCAGTGGGGGTGAAAAGGGGGTCTTTGGAAGAATACAATCTGGGGAGAAATGTATTTTCTAAACTGATCTAAATACAATTCCTGCAACACTCTCAGCCAAGCTCCTCTTAATTCCCTGACTCAGAATCACAGACCAGAGGTTCCCACTTATCTCTGATCCCAGAAGGGGACCCTGATCAGGACTTGGTCTAGCTCCAGCATCTGAAGCAGAAACCACAGGCTTGAGATGACGCCAAGGCAACCAATTAGGAAGGTGTTGACGACACTTCCCAGGAACATTTTTCTAGATGTTTAACTTTGACTGGAAGTTTAAGCTTCTAATAAACCCCAGGAACCTCACATTTTCCAGGGAATAGTGCCTGGGTTCTTAAGAACTTCCAAGAAACTCCAATTCTCAGAACACTTTGTAGCCTTCTTGCTCACCCGCCCATTCAAGTGCTGTATGGAAAAAAAACAGAGGCAGTGAGAACTGTGCTTTCTCACAAGCCCTGAGAGATTTTAGCAACTGAAGTCAGATAAGAAGCTTGGTGCATTTATGCCACTGGTTGGCTTTGGAAAACGAGGCCCTCTCCAGTGCTTCCTGGCCTTTGCTACTGGGGGTGACCGCATTGGTGGGCAGCAAAGCCACTAACCCAAGGGACTCACGTTAGTGCTGGCCAGGCCCAGCAGGCCTACTGCAGCCCTGCAAGGTGGGCTTCCTCCTCCCTCTTACAGATTAGAAAAGCAAGACTCAAAGGGTCTAAGGGACTCATGAATCAGGGAGACAGGACTTGAACCTGGGTCTTCTGATGCATAGTTAGGAATTCCCAAAACTAGGTGAGAACAGAGAAGACTTGGCAGGGATGGTAGGGAAAGTTTTGCTCTCTCATGAATCCTCCAGTTACTGGATCCTGGGGTGGTCTGGAAAGTGCAAGGATCGGGAGAGGTGGGTGTTGGAAGCTGGAGAGGGAACAGGGGGATGGATATGTCTCTTAGGATGGCAACTTTTTATCACTTGTAAAGAAGTATCTCAGTAATTTTACAACTGGTTCAGCCAATCTGGTGTATAATGGCTGAATATTAGCCCTTGTCATAAATATCTTCGTTCAGTTACAGAGTAATGGATTGGGGGAGGATCAAGTCTCTTGGGGTGAAGTGGAAGCGGCAGCAATACTGGAGACATCAGAAAGGGGAGGCGGGGAGATGGCAAGGGTATTTCAGGGAGAAGGAAGAGCATGAGTAAAGCTGAAGGGCAACGGGCAACGACGTCTAGAGCCTGCCACAGCCAACTGGAAGGTGAAGAGAAGCCCTTTTACGAGAGACAAGACTGGAGGGACACAGAGATCTGGAATATGTTGTCTTCACTGAGGAATTCTGATAAACCATTTTTATGATTTGGACGTGTGAATATTCATGGGTTATTTCTTAAATCCAGGGCACAAATTTTTAGCTGCCAAATACAATTTTTTTTAAAAGATTTAGTTATTCATACAAGAACTGGGGTACAGGCCAGAAGCATGGGAGGGTGAGAGGATTCACCAGAGATAGAGTGGGGAGCAGAACAGGCAGATGGACCAAAAGCACTGCTGAGGGGAGCAGCGGGTGAGACAGGAGAGGTCTGCCGCGCCATGTGGGCATCTCCTTGGCTGGCCAGGAATCGAACCTGCACTACAGAGGCTGCAGACAGCTCCACAGTGCTGCACTCAACCTGCTGCACCACGAGGAGGCCCCCAAATACAAATTTTAACGAAGTATTGTGTGCAACTGATATTTTCATCCCATCAAGACCTCGTTGTGTTCTTGGTCCCCACTCCCCATTGATCTTGTCATTCAACTGCTTCTTGCCTCCTGACAATCTTAGGGTAACAGGATCCCTTTGCTAAATACCAGACTGTGGATGAGCACTGACTTCTGCCTACACACCCCAGGTCCTTCCCCGGTGACTGAATGCTACTTCCTTTCCTTAACTGTGGGTTGTGACTTTGCTGTGAATTCCCATCTGCCTTTATTACCCCCCACCGCTTTTGTGAGTTCCCTCTACCTTATTCCATCTGCAGAGTTTGCCCCTTTGTATCCCACAGAAACACACCTGAGGTCAGGATAGGGACTGTAAAATGTGCTTCCTGCCAGTTCCTTCTGGACCAGGTAAATTTCCTTCTTACCTGACCTTTATTCCTGTCCCACTCAACTCCAAATATCCCAAATATCCTACCTTTCTCCTACTCGTGTTAACTTTCTGAGCGTGCCTGGAAGTTATAATGCCAAGAGACTGAGTTGGAGTCATGCTCACCTGTGCAAAGCACCCAGCTCTCGACACAAATACTTAGGTGAGATCCCGATCGCTGTCTGATTCCTCTCGTGGGCCCACAGTGGCCCAGACAGTTTAAGAGCCAGGTGGACACACGTCCTCATTTCAGGGAGGTTTCTGGTTAGTCCTTGTCCATTTTGCCAGGTTTTTGTCCTACTTCTTTTAAATCCTGGTGACCTAGATTCAGAGAGAAAATAAAATGAATAGAAAAATTGCTTGATTGAGTGTCCCAAGGCCTGAATTTTAGTACTGGCTGTATGAACCTCTAAAGAAGCTGGGCTCTTCAACCTCAAACCCATTCTTCCTAAACCCCAATGTTTTTACTGGAGCCTGGGTTGGGCTACTCACTATTCATCAGCCAAAACTCCAGAGACAATAGCTGTTGGGAAAAAATCAGGTTTAAATAGCAGCCAGCAACCCCTAGGACGTGGTGGACTATTGTGTCAAAAGCTGTCTCTATTATTTTTAGCTTTTATTTTTATACTTTAATTAGAACTTTTAACCCTTAAAACCTAACTGAAAAAAATTTAAATTACAAGTAATTACAGGAACTGTCACATCCTATCCTTTTAGAATTAAAACTTAGAAATATTCTTTTTAAATTTGCTTTAAGAACATGTACTTCAGTTTTTCCAGGGAACAGAAAAACACACTTTATTCATAGAGCAGAGCTTTTTAATTCCCAAAGTAAACCCAAGTTCAGAAAATAATGTTTTGGATAGTCAATGAATTCCTATTGTAAAAAGTGGTAAAATCTGAACTTCCAAAAGAAATTTAGAAACTATTCAAGCAGGCTAAACAAGACAGCTTCAAAATAGAATTATCTATCAAGTCTCCATACCTAAAAGTATGTCGATGTAGCTTTTCCTAGATTGGAATTCCAATCCAGTTAATCTGACAGCAACAGGATCATCATACCTGAAATCTCTGGTTTCTTAACCTGATGCCACAGTCCTCCATCAGCTCCACAAAACTTTAAGGACTTCAGTTTTAGTCTAACATGGGACCTGGGGCTTGATACTCTTGCTAAGTTGGTGGTTCTCGTTCATTTTACGTTTGCAGCACACTTTAAATAGCAGAATGTGATGTAGCACAATTAAAGCCTTTAAAAGTCTCAGAACAGTACTAAAAATTTCAGCAATCACCAAGTGCAGTCTGCCTACAACACAGTATCTCCCAGTGACTGTAAAATCACCCACAGCTATGGTTCAGTGCTTGGTTGTACTTCATCGCTTTCTGGTTCTCTGAGTGGAACTATTTGCTGCCCTGACCTCAATTTATTATATAACCTAGTGTCAGAGTGCTCACATATTTCTGGGAGCTCTGTGACCTTTCATTACCGCTGACTTGACATCAGACTTGGGCCTCACAGAGCATATTTGCTCCAAGTCACATTATTCCTTATCTCCGTGTTCTATCTGATAACATGAACTAAAATGATACAAGAACTCAGATAAACCCAAACTGGTCTTACACATTGATCAACAGTAGGCTCAATATTGAGAAATGCTGCTCACACTGTTAGGGGGAAAAGGCGGTCCCAAAGCAAATTCCATATAGGCTTTGTGGACTCCACCCCCACCCCAGGTCAAAGCCAAAGACACTGGGAACTCCAAATCCCATCGCCACCAAAGGGAAGGTGGCTGGGACCTGAGGGTGGGGTTAAGCAGCCAGGTGGAGACAAAAGGCAGACACGTGGGCTTTGGGGCTCTCTCCATTTTTGGGCTCTCAGCCAGCTCGCAGCGTCCGGCCAGCTCTGAGAGTGACTTTGGGTTTCCAAGTCGTCGGATCGGGTAGGACGCATTAAAGACTTTATTTCCCTATTTTCTCCCTGAGTTGTACATTTTCCTTATTTCCTTTTCTCTTGTAAATAAACCTTTTATTAACCCTTTTGTGTGTGCCTGTAGTAGAGCATTCATAAGTCCCTTTAAAGCGCGCGGGTGAGGACCCACAGCCAGGAACCCGTTTAATATCGGGGTTGCTCTATAACAACACCAGCTGTAAAATTGTATGATTCCATGAATTAAACAAAAGCAAAAGTAGCATTTTAAGGAAAGAACTGATCAGGCGGAGAACTTAACAAAGGCAGGGAGTCTGTGTCAGTTGATAAAGAAAATCCTCACAGTGAGAGCGTGAGCTCAGAGAGCTTAAGTGTCCTAATGTGCTTACAGAGTTTGAGGCGATTATCAGAAAAATGAATGGGATACATCACACAGAGTGGGAAGAGCAGTGATATAGGATTGCAACTTCTCTTGGTTTCTAACAGGAATGTTTTTTTAAAAGTTGACATTTCAGGGGTTTTTTTTTTTTTGTTTTTTTTTGCAATTGTATAGACTGGACTGATAAGACAAGTACAGCTGTTTTCCTTTCCCTGTGGGTGCATAGTGTCATGTTAGCTTGGGGGAAAAGGCCTAAACAAAGTTCCATTCAGACTTTAACTATCAGCTTCCAATTTGGCCAACATCTGACCATGGAAGTACTTAAAAAAAAAATGCTTTCAAATATTTTGTCAGAATTCAGCTGGGATGATCATTGAGTAGTCCTGACAGTATTGAACATCCCTTTGGTTGCAAGAGGCATTCCCCAAAAGGCTTCAGAGTTATTACCCCCGAACTTAAGATCCAGAACACTCCCCAAAGATGACCAAGAGAAAGAGTCAATCACCCCGTGAGCTGGCAATATGTGGTAGGACCCTGGTTGCCAGTGGAGTGTGGCCTCGGTATTGTGCAATTGTTTCTTTGGTTCCTCCAATGTGACACTTGCCAAGTCAAGATCCCTGGACATAAGACCAACAAGGGGGCAGGAGCTGTCCCTGAAGAGAAGGATCAGCCACCAGTGGGTACCCAAAAGCAAGTTTGTAAGACTCTATTCAAAGATCGGTTTCTTACATGTGATTTTTGCCTGCCAATCTGAATTTGGAAAGGAAGGAAGAACATAAAATATACCCTTCTTCTCTTGACGGGGCACCACAGAGAAATTTCTGGGAGAGGTGAGTTTGGGAAGAATTGTCACCCTTTGCCAGCTTCTGTCAGTTTTCCCGGGATCCTTTCTGGAGGCTCTGAGCAAGTGGGGTCTTATCCTGGTCACCAGAAACTACAGAGAAAGAAAAATAACTTTCCTTCTGCCTGTGGTGGTGAGTGCTTGGCTGAAACCCCCTTCTCTCTAGGGCACCTCATAAATGGATAAGCTTATCTATTGGGTTGTCAGAAAAGTCATGACATGTTTTTCCAATGTTTTCTATGCATAAATGTGTCATGACTTTTCCAACAACCATTTCTGTTAAAAGCTCTCCCGGTGGCCACTTTGGTAAGGTTAGCCTGTGTGTTTAGCCTTACAATTTTATTCCCCTGCAGCGTCACACTACTCCCAGCTGAACCTCAGTCAGGCCTGATCCACCCTGCACTCAGTTTGGTTTTTCAAGTCAGATCTAGTCCAACTCTTATCCACTTCTGGGCCACATCCAGTTTTTAAATTGGTTCCAGTTGGACTCCAGCTAGTTAACAGACCCAGTTCAGAAAAAATAAATGTTCAAAGTCTGAAAACTCAGGATGGAAAAGCTTCACAGCTAGGGTCTGAGAGGGCCTTACCCGAGGCCTCCAGAGGCAGGCGGGGAGAAAGCCCAAAGTGCTCAGCAGGTAGCTGCGGGTGTTGCTTCTTGCTTCTGGGGACCAGCGGGGTCTCCTTTAGTTCCTCCTCATGACCCCAGAACTGTTAAAAGATAAACTTAGGCATATGAAAAAATTTAAGTTTATTCAAACAAAACCCTGTTGAATCAGGTAGTTTCTCCTACTGGCCAGATAGAGAACTCTGAGGAGCTATACAAAATGGAAGCCTTATAGGCAGAAGAGAGCAGATGTAGGGTAGTTGTGCTAGTAAAGCAGGTTGGTTGTTGCACGTTACCTTCCTTTAGGGGATGGCAGGGGGTCTGTTAGGTAGACTACCTAACTGGTGCTGGTCAGACGACTCCTGATTGACAGGTTTAACATTCCATTTCTGAGTAAGCTAAACCCAAAATTAAGTCTTGGTTTGATGACAGGGCTTAGCACAAGCAACCCCATTTGGAGTCTGTTGTCTTGGTTTTGACCCTTCTTAAAAATGATTGTTTTGGGGGCACTAAATTATTGGCTCCATTTCACTCCTATAAATCATTTTTCATTTCCTCAAATGTCCTTTCCAAACATCTGTTGGTTTATTGTTCTGGGCACAGAAAATTATGATCAGTTTAGTGACTGCTTAATACTGATTCAGATTCCTTTGTCAGAGAATGGAGAAAATCCAAGCTTTCAGAGCTAAGCTGCAAACAGATCAAAGGGAATCCTTATTTCACATCTCATAGGGTAGAACATCTTTAAATATCAGAAAATGGATATTTGGAATCATGTTTTTACCATAAAAAATGCTTCCTTGCTTCTGAGTGAGCAAGTTACCCAGCTACCAACCCAGATTAGTGCCAAGAAATGGGGCTGGGTGTGAGTAGCGAGGCCTGTGATCGTCTCTTGTCTAGTGAACCTCATTTATTGGTTCAGTCATTATGTTCCAGTGTCTTCTCTTGCCAGACATGTGCTAAGTGCTGGGGATACATTGTTGAGTGAAGATAGGCGAGTCCCTGCCTTCTTGCAAGCTAGGATGACAGGCAATTGTGTAAAAAATCACTCTGGACTGTGGGAAGTTTACAACCAGAGGTGCAGATGGAGTGGGGGACTTTGGAGGGGGGCATTTAAGCTGTTCTAGACATCCAAGAAGACATTCATAAACAAACACCCAGAGGACACACAGAGTGAACAGTGAGGCGTACGCAGTGGAACAGCCCATCATGAAGAAAAGGGGGTTGAGAGGGTAGTTCCTAGTAGGAAGTGAATGCGAGGCATGCAGTCTGGTGAAACAGAGTGGCTAAGATGAAGCCGCTATGAGGCAGTGACTGAGAAGAGCAGCAAGATCACACAGGGCCTTGTAAGCTGGGTTAGGGTTTGTCTGGCATGTAGGATCCCTGGGACCATTGGAGGATTTTAGGAAGGAGACTGATGTGCTTGGATATGTGGTTTGTCTGGCTTTTTATTATTAATTTATTTATTTATACAAGCACCGGGTACAGTCAGAAGAGTGGGAGGGTGAGAGAATTCACCAGAACCAGAGAGGGGAACAGAACAGGCAGAGTGACGAAGCACACTGCTGAGGGGAGCAACGGGCATGGCAGGAGAGGTCTGCGTGCCATGTGGGACCCTCACCGGCCGGGGATCGAACCAGCGCTGCAGAGGCTGCGGGCAACTTTGCAGCCCAGAGCTCAACTGCTGCGCCACCAGAGGAGGCTCTTGGATATGTGTTTTTAAAGAGTCCTATGAGCAGTGCATGCTGTGCTCACGCAGGTGCTTTGCCAAACCTATTCTAGTGCATCGTCAGTTGGCTGCCGCCCGCATGAGAAGTCCCTCAAAGGAGTCTTGCTCCTTCACTCTCTCTCCTCTTGTTCTGGGGAGCTCACCAGCTCTAGGCCAGAGGCAATGTGGACAGCACTGGTGAATGAACCCCCACCTCCTATCTTACCCTGTTTTCTTCCCACATTACAATGCTCCCATCTCTCCAGGCACACCGGCCAGGCTCCCATCTCTAAATATCATCAGGAGTGTAACAACCACTCAGAGTTCCTCATACTTGACCTTCTCCTCGCTCCTGCTAACCCCTGCGAGGGTTGGGCCCAAACTAACAATTACAGCATTTTTGTACCATGCAGCAGGGTGATGACTATGACAGTCAATTTTTGTGTCAGTTTGACTGGATCATGGGATCCCCAGATATTTGGTTAAATATTATTTGTGGATATGTTTATGAGAGCATTTCCAGAAGAGACTAGCATTGGAATCAGTAGAGGAGGTAAAGCAGGTTGCCCTCCCCAGTGTGGTGGATGTCATCCAGTCCCCACTGAGGGGCAAATAGAATAAACAATGGAGGAAGGGAGGATTCTCTCTCTCTTCCTCTCTGCCTGATGGTGTTGTTGGCCTTAGTGCTTCTGGTTCTTGGGCTTTCAGACTAGGACTAGAAGAGACTTATCTTTGGCTTTCCTGGGTTTCTAGCTTGCACATGGCAGATTGTGGGACTTTTCAGTTAATTCCTTATTAAATATCTCATGTCTAATGATTACATATATGAGTTATTTTATCTATATATGTGTACATAATAGATATATGTGAATATATTTATATATTATGCATACACATATTATGAAATTTACTATAAGGAATTGGCTAAAACACAGATATATGGGGTCTATATGTTTGTCTGGAGATCACTGATTAATGCAATATCACTAAGTGTGTTGGGTTAATTTGGGCTTAAGTTAATTGGCCAAGGTGCCATGCTGGCCACAGATGCTCTTGTTGCTTGTGTAGCCTGGCTATTTTTATACAACTTTGAATATAATGTAGGGCTAGGATCATCATCAGGTCATCAGTAGGGGCCAAACCATATCCCATCTTGAAAACCATGAGGTATTAAAGACATAACTATTCATGGGCCCCTGGAAGACATGCTATTGAGTGACTATGTCTACATATGAATGGGTGGGAATGTGGAACTGCAGTGTTAGGGTGAACTTGCATGAACGAGAGAGAAAGAGTGTCCCAAGTTCTATGAGCAGTGCCTTAGGTAAGTAAGGAAATCTCCCTAAGAAAGGAAAGAATCCAGGTACCTGCATACTACATTGGTATGTTGTAAATAATAAATTATGAATTTGTGCTAGTAACCAAAATAGAGGCTCCTGGCCATAATAAACATTAATTCTCAAATATTAATTCTCATATAGCAAATAACCTAAAACATCCTTTAGGGATTTGTGGTCTCCAAGAGTGTTAATTTTGCTGACCTTGTTCTGTTTGTTCATTCAAGAATTTATTGCCCCACCTGGTGCAGCTCAGTGATGGCAAATGGTTCACATATCTTGTGCCACTTATGGTGGTGGCTGCTCAGTGGGCTGTGTTGAAAAAGATTGTGGGCCTAAATCTGGATTCAGCAAGTATGGATCAATTAAAGGTGTCTTCTCTGGAAATGGAAGGAACACCATGGCATGTCATCCCTGAGAGTTGGAAGGGACTTTGTCTACAGTGGAAAGGAGTAGATTTGGGGAAGGCATTCCTAATTTTTATGCCTTCAGATCCTCAAATTTATAAAGTGGGGGAGTTGACCCAAATAATTTATAAGGTTCCTCCTCCCTTCCTTCATTTATCCATTCTTTCATTTTTTGACTTAGGTTTAGCAGCTGTGGTTAAAATTCATCCTTGTGTTTGGAGTGATTTTCCACCCTGTGGATGCAGTTCTCTAGTATAGAAACCAGAATCTTATTTCCCCAGGTTCCTTTGTCACCAAATGCAACCTCTGTTCTGAATTTCTTGGGAAGCTGGTGAGGCCAAGAGTGAAGCCCTTCACAGAATCCATCTGGCAAGAATAAAGGTAGAAGCATCCAGTGTGTTGAAGCTGTAGTCAGAGAGTCTGGTGGCAATATCCAGTATCTGGTTGAGATGGGAAACCCAGTGGGGGGCCTCTGATGCCCTCACTGGAACAGTTCTGCTGTACAGGTGGGGGCATTGTCACTGCTATCACCTTCCACTCCTTCATTTCTGGGCCTCCTTTTGTGACCTTTTGCTGTTTCATTCTTTTAAAAATAAAATCCTTTTATGGCCAACATGAGCCAGAATGGATTTCTTTGTTCTCAAGAACTCAAAAACTTAGGATCAGGACTGAATGCCTTCAAACAGAATTTTCTCTTCTTTGAAGATGAGCAAATTAATTCTCCTTCATTAAGTATAAGGAGTATGCATAGCTAAAGGGGTAAAAATGTATTGTGTAGTCAATATCAGCAAGATAATTGCTGCAGATGGATAAATATGCATCATAAATTGAAGTCAGTCTCACTATTATCTTCATTACTCTAAGTACACTAAAGAAAATGCAATTCCTTCACTGTTTATGATTCACAATTTTGCATCCAGACAAGAACCCCTCTTCTTAATCACTGCTAATAAGATTTTCAAGAGTTTACAGGCGTACTTTGGTTAAGTTACTGTGGTTCAAGTATTTCCTTTAATTTTCTAATGAGGAAGAAGTATCTCATGAGGGTCAGTGGCTGCAGCAAAGAAACTCATTTGACTTACTGTCTTTATGAGAGCTTCTTTAGAGGACTTGAAACTTACTCCCCAATCTCTGTGTATAAGGAAGATCAGATTGCTTCATTTTCTTTAATCAACTGAAGTTTCCTTCACCCTCCAGCCTATCAGACTGTTGAAAAACAAGTGTTTCATTGTCATGTCTCATAGTGGGCTAAAGGGGCTTTACCTCCTCCATATTATCCATCAACAGACCATCCTCCCATTCTTTGAAACAGTCAATAGATTTCTTTTTCTTGACTTTTTTTGTGTGTGCAAAAGTTATAGTCTTAAGTTCTTCCAGTATTGAAAATTTGGAGCCTAAACATTAGGGACTTCTCCCCTTGCTGGTCCTTCTAGCCCTCTTAGGGATTTACAAAATTTCTAGGATCTTATAGCAAAGCAAAAACTTACTGGTTGCAACTTCCAGTAGCTGTGATAGAAAAGTAACCCTCACATTGCCTTCCCAGTTTATCTAACTATAATGATGGACAGAATGAAGGCGTGGTATGTGGGCCTTGGACAATAGGCAATAAAGGGGTATACTCTTTAAGAGAAAGAAAATAAACAGGGTTAGCTTCCCATACATCTCTATGAAAAATTCATTATGTGGGGAAAGACAAACTGCCTCTGGCTGTGATTGCAAGAGGTATAAATTCCAGTTTTATACCCAACCCACAAAGAGTTGATGTTTCAGTCTGAGTCCAAAACTGGAGGAAACATATGTCCTACGTCAGGCGGTCTAGCAAGTGAGGTTACATCTTTCTGGAGAGAAGGTTAGCTAATTCTATGCTATTCAGGCCTTCAACTGATTGGACGAGGTCCACCACACTAGAGAGGGCAACCTGCTTTATTCACTCTACTAATTCAAATGTTATTCAGAGCACTCTCACAGATACAACCAGAATAATATTTGATCTTGCAATAGTCTCTGATGATGGTTGATAGGCTCTTAGCACAACTGATTTTTCAGAGAAAGATATTATCAGTTAGTGTCTTCCTATTTTTTGGAGGGACTTGTGTTTGCTCACTCTCCTCCCTAAAAGTGAGTTAATCTGGTCTCAGCTTTAATTGCTGCATTCAAGAAATCTTGCCATAATCACTTGTGAGTCCCTTCTGAATCTTCTATTCTGAAACTCCTGGTTCCCCTTTCTGTTCTTCTGCAAGAATTGACTTGACAAAACACTATGGTCTTTTTCAAGGACTTTTTGTTGTTGTTGTTTCTTTGTAAGTTCCCTTTTAACCTGTTATTCAGTCAGTTTCATTGCTTTTCTTTATCTGAAAATTACTATATTTTTAAAACTTCTTACTTATTAGAAGCTTGCTATCCCAGGGACAGAGGTCACATTTGAAGTTGAAATCAAATTATGGCCTGTTGCTCTTGTATATTTCCCATAAATTCTCTGGTTCTATTTCTCCTTCCCTTAATGACCTCCTCGGCTGATGACATATTTGAGTACCCTCCCAGTTTGAAGATTCTGTCATCCTACAGTTCACCATGTCCTGGAGATGCTTGCCTAGTGTCATCATATCCAACCTCTCCCACTTCTTGGGGCAACCAGCCCAAATATGACATATGAAACTATCTTTATAGTGTATTAGTTTCCACTGCACGGAAAGCTTAGACCTTGCAGAGACATGAAGATACTCGCATTATTTCCCAAGTTACCAACTTTACTTTATTTATTACAGGCAAGTCACTGAGTCCAGCTCCCATTCAAGGGGCGGGGAATTAGACTCCACATCTTAATGGGAAGCGTATAAAAATTTTGTGGACATTTTTAACCCTCTATATTTCTTCTCTCTGTATATTTTACATACATACAAAATATACCCAGGCTCCTATCAACAGTCCCACTTCATTATTCATTATTCATCAGCTTAAATTACAGAACTATCATTAAATCAGGACCACATATAAATGAGGTTATCACTTGTAGCTCCCTAGCCACAGCTCTTCTTAATTTGAATATCTGTGATCTAAATTAAAAATCCACTTCTCCACACACCCAGCACAACTTGATGGGAGCAGGCACTGAATAACTAAAATAGGCACTTTGCTTCATAAAAAATGGAAAACAAGAAGGGCACCAGAGTTACTGGCCCATAGCAGTTTGGAAATCCCAAATCTGAGAACTGTTAGAAGTTCCTTGATTGGGATTCAGGGTGTGAAAATAATATTCCATAACACTTAGCCCTGTATTTTTGGTACTTAGTCATCCTTTCTTTTTCCGAAAGCATTTTCTCTGTTGAGGTGGCAAAATAACACTGCCCTTAAGGTTTTTAGAAATTCTGTTCTTTCATTGACATAATTTTTTAATTCTCATTGACAGGAATTGTGAGTCCACCCTTAAGCTGTTTACAGGAACTTTTGTGTGACTAAACAGTACTTAAGATAAACCTTTGAAACTTCTGAGGTCTTAGAAAGAAATTTTATAATCTTACCTTTGATTTCACCTCAGACTGTTTTTGTGGTAGTGTCCTAGATTTGGTTTTTGCTTGGAAGCCATTTCTTAATTTTGGCGTCATTTGCCTTCTTGAGAGACAGAGAATTCTCAAAACTATCTAGTACCAGCTCCTTCATGATTAAATGTTCTTTTAATTGTTCTTTCTACCATCATTTTTAAAAACCATAATTAGCAAAAGTAAGTTAGGTAGAATTTTCAACATTCTGACTGGACCTCCTTTGACTAATCATTGAGATCAGTGGTTCATTTTCTCTATTCCACATAAGTGCAGATGACAGTATTGCTACAAATCATTATTCTACAAATAATCATTTCAAGGCTCTTCAAACTCTACTGTTCACAACCTTTCACTTCTGCTCATTACTTGGCTTCAAAGCCACTCTCAGATTTTTAATTATTTGTTGTACAGCCACCATGTTTAGGTACAAAATATGTGTTACTTGTTTTTGCTACAAAGCAAATTTCTCTAAAACATAGTGGCTTAACACAACTAATATTTATTTATCATGTAGTTTCTGTGAGTCAAGAATTTGGGGGGAGTTTAGCTGGGTGGTTCTGGCTCAGGATCCCTCAAGATGCTGTAGTGTACATCTCAAGACATAGGCTGGAACATATACAGAAAACAGTCTTGGGACCAGAACCTCAGCCCCCCTGGAAGGAATTTAGGGAAAAGGCAGTCTGTGCCTCTCAGGAAGGAGTGGGTGGGAACAAGGACAAGTATGGGGAGATGGGGGAGTAGAGCTTGCTCTCAAAATTTACAGAGTTCATGGGTCTAGAATACAGATTATAATCAGGAGTCAGTCATGTCAGGCTCTGACAGTATAGGAAGTGCATAGGACTGAGTCTGTGAGTGACATAACTTCAGTGCCAGAAGCTAACCAGGCCTTGGTTCATATTAAGAGCTGCTACAAGCGCTTTAAGCATTTGGGGTTAGTTACCACACAATATATTACTCAAATTCTTCATCATTCAGTGGCCTTTCTCCAGCCACTCTCTTTCTCATCAAAGTCTTTCTGTATGGTATTTAATGCTCAAGGCACTCTGTCCAGTGAGAGACAGTGAGACCATTAAATACATCCAGAACTGCGCATTTGGTGCTTGTTTGTGGGACAAATCAAACAAAAGAAGATTGTCATGACAAGAACTTGGGTGAGAATTGAGAAATGCCTCTAGTATTCATAGGAACACATCCAATCTGGTTAATTTCACGAGTTCTGGATTCTTTTATAGCCGTAGGCCACCATATTAGCTCTTAGGTTGCAGACATGAATACCACATACATTTCTTGCCAATTGAGGAATTTCCACCTTTGACTCTTAACTCTTATCCAACCTCCCCACCAGTCTAGCCATAACAACTTCTTATGTAAACTTGGAATTCATCTCCTCTTTCACTGCCACCTTGCATGTTCAAACCGCCGTCATTCACCTGAAGCCTTCTTACATGTCTCCCATTTTTACACTCTTATTTCTTTCCTATTCTGTCTGTCCCCAAAGCATCCAGAGTATAATTTTAAAAACTTAAATCAGATGTTTGTACACAATAAAATAAGAGATCACTCCTCAGCAAAACAGTTTTCAATAACTATTTAATTTATTTTGAATAAAATTCAAACTTTGCCAGGGCCCTCAAAGCCCTGTGGGATTTGGTGCTTGCTTCTGCTGTATCATCTCTCTCCACTTTCCCCTAAGGCAGTATGTTAAAACCACATTAGCCTCCAGTACTTTTAGTCCTCAGACATCGCAGGACATTTGTAACTGCCATTTCTCAGCCAGAAGACACTCCCTTGTATCAGTCAGCACCATCACACACACTTAGGATCTATTCATCCTTCAGGTCTTCCTTAACCATCCTATCTACACCATCTTCTTATTCCCTAATCAGGGCACCAATTGTCTTCATCCAATGCATCCCAAATTGTAATTACATGTTGTTTACTTGTTCATAAGTTTTCTCTCTAGCTACCTTGGGGGGAGAGACTATACTTTGTTGCCTATTATATAGCACAATGCCTTGTCAATAATAGCAGACTGTTGACAAATAGTAGTTAAATGAATAGTTATTCAAATTAACATTTACATAATTAACAAAAAGAAGCTATTAGGAACCATAATCCCCTTCCAAATGTTTGTGATAATTAAGTGTATTATTGTGAGAAATAAATGAGATTTGAAAGCATTTAATGTAATGAGTATTATCCTTCCCTCTTATTTCTTCCTCCCTCCACTTGCCCCTTCCTTCGGGAAGGGGAACCTTCTTAGCTATAATTTTTACTGCCCATGAAGTTTGACTACAAAGAGGTTTTACCTCCCCTAAAGAATTCCTCTCCTTCAGAAGATATGAGTCATAGAGGAAAGCTTATCTTAATGCTCTTTGAAACCACCCAGAAGGAACGTGATTGCTTTGCAGAGGTGTTGAGCCTCCTTGTAGCTGGGAGAAATTCCTAGACAAAGTTGCCATTTGGAATTCCTATTCATTCTCAAGAATCAAGGCATAGAGCCATCCCTGAAGTAAATTTAGGATTAATAAACATAACAACCGCTTAATGAGATCTTCATAAAATGGGCACTGAAGCAAGCTCCTTACATGCCTCATCTCTTTCAATGGATCAACAACTCAAGATGGAATGCGCTGTGATTACCTGACTTTTTAAGGGAGAATATGGAGCTTAGCAAGCAAATTCTAAGGGGTATCTGATTCCAGCATTTTGTCAAAATTTCCTGGATGGAAAACTGGGCTCCCTGTGTTTATTCTCTTCCTATTTTGTACTTCAATCTAATCCAGGTCTAGTCCTCTCCCTCCCTGGCCACAGCCTTTGGTTCTCTGTGACTGCTAACCTGGAAAAATAAACCTATTTTTTGGTGACTACTCCCTCCTTCATAAATTCCTATACGGTCTTTCCACTTTCCTTTTTTTTTTTTTTAGAGATTTATTTATTTATACATACAGGAACTAGGGTACAGGCCAGAGGTGTGGGGGTTGAGAGGATTCCCCAGAGACAGAGTGGGGAACAGAACAGGCAGACTGACTGAAATACACTGCTGAGGGGAGCAGCGGGCGAGTCAGGAGAGGTCTGCTGCACCATGTGGGTAGCTCCCTGCCTGGGTATTGAACTCATGCTGCAGTGGCTGTGGCAAGCTTCATAAGTTGCGTTTTAACCCCTTGCTCCACCAGGGAGGCCTTCCACTTTCCTTTATTGCAGGTTACTTAGCATTCCAAGTAGATTACTATTCCTGAGATACATTTTTATATAGTAACTCAACTCAAAAAGTGGTATTGATGTCATTGTATTCAGAATGTCAGTTCCAGTTCTGCCTTTTATGAGTTGTGTGCCACAGAGGAAAGTAATGCCTCTCTCCAAGTCTCCCTTTTCTTATTTCTGAAATGAAGATGATTATATTAACCCCATGAAGTTATTAAGATTAGATAAAATCTTCTGTCAGTTTGGACAGAACTGGATGGTTCTCACTCACACTGGATGTTTATGACATGCCCATCATCTTCACTTCTGGGCTTAAACTGATGGAATAGCCTATATCTGAAATGTTGGTAAATTTGGGCCAGTGAACAGGTGATCAGTACCATGTTCCACAGATAATGGAGAGCCCTGGAACTGGCACAGTATCTGACACACAGTTGGTACTGAATAAATGCTTTCTCCTTGGCACATACCCTTAGGTGGAAGGTGAGTTACCTGTTCCTGCACATTTAGATACAACCATATTAAAATCCTCCTTCACTGGCTTGCTCTTTTGAATGATTAAATTTTTTATGCCTCCTGGCTTCATGGTCTGGGTGGATGCTGCAACTGTTTTCTGGGACAACCATAACAAATCATGACAAGCTTGCTAGCTTGAAACAATGGAAATTATACTCTCACAGTTCTGAAAATCAGAAGTCTAAAATGAAAATGTTGGCAGGGCCATACTCCCTCCAGAGAGTCTAGGGGAGAATCTGTCCTTTGTTTCTTTTTTTTTTTTTTTTTTTTTTATAAATTTTATTGTTATATTCCCCATACAATTGCAGCCCCCCCCATTCTGACCCCAATCCCTCCCCTCCCGCCCCCGCCCCCCTAAAAGTGTCTCTGGTTCATAGTTTTTTGTTGATTTTGATTTTCACTTTCTTATATTCATTTTCCTGGTCCCTTATTTAAGTTTTCTAGATTCCTGCTATGAGTGAGACCATCCGGTATTTTTCTTTTTCTTTTTGGCTTATTTCGCTGAGCATGATCCCTTCCAGCGCCATCCATGTTGCTGCAAATTGCATGTGTTTATCTTTTTTGAATGCTGAGTAAAATTCCATGGTATATATGTACCACATCTTCTTGATCCAGTCATCTATTTTTGGGCATTTGGGTTGTTTCCAAAGCTTAGCTATTGTAAACAGTGCTGCTATAAACATAGGGGTGCAGGTGTTCTTTGGAATTGATGTTTCTGTGTCCTTTGGGTAAATACCTCGGAGTGGAATTGCTGGATCATATGGAAGCTCTATGTTTAGTAGGTCCAGAAATCTCCACACAGCTTTCCACAGTGGTTGGACCAGTTTGCACTCCCACCAACAGTGCAGAAGAGTTCCTTTTTCTCCACACCCTCGCCAACATTTGTTGTTGCTAGTTTTTTTTAATATGTGCCATTCTCACTGGTGTAAGATGGTATCTCATGGTAGTTTTGATTTGCATTTCCCTGATGACAAGTGATGTTGAACATTTTTTCATATGCCTGTTGGCCATTTGCATTTCCTCTTCAGAGAAGTTTCTTTTTAGCTCTTCTGCCCATTTTTTGACTGGATTATTTTCTTTGTTGTTGTTGAGTCTCATCAGCTCTTTGCAGATTTTTGTGATCAGTCCTTTATCATTAGTGTTGTGTGCAAAAATGTTCTCCCAGTGGGTGGGGTTTCTCTTTGTTTTTGTTATTGTCTCTTTTGCTGTGCAAAAGCTCTTTAATTTGATGTAGTCCCAGCTGTTTATCTTTGCCTTCACTATCAGTGCTTTGGGTGATGTGTCTGTAAAGATGTCTTTGATGTGCAAATCACGTAGTGTTTTGCCTATATTTCCTTCTATATATTTTATGGTTTCAGGTCTTATGTCTAGTTCTTTAATCCATTTTGAGTTGATTTTTGTGCATGGTGTGAGGTAGTGGTCAAGCTTCATTCTTTTGCATGTAGCGACCCAGTTTTCCCAGCACCATTTATTGAACAAACTTTCTTTGCTCGAATGCATATTCTTTGCTCCTTTGTCAAAGATTAGTTGACCATAAATCTGTGGGTTTATTTCTGGATTTTCTATTCGATTCCATTGGTCTGTATGTCTGTTCTTGTTCCAATACCATGCAGTTTTGATGATTATGGCTTTGTAGTATAGTTTGAAGCCTGGGAGTGTGATGCCTCCATTCCCTTCTTTTTTTTTCAGGAGAGCTTTGGCTATTAGGGGTTTTTTGTGATTCCATATGAATTTCATCAATAGTTGTTCTATTTCTTTGAAGAATGACATTGAAATTTTGATTGGAATAGCATTGAATCTGTATATTGCTTTTGGAAGGATGGCCATTTTAATAATGTTTATTCTTCCAATCCATGAGCAGGGGATGTCTCTCCATTTCTTTGTGTCTTCTTCTATTTCTTTTAACAGTGTTTTATAGTTTTCTTTGTATAGGTCCTTTACCTCTTTTGTTAGATTTATTCCCAAATATTTGATTTTTTTTGTTTCAATAACAAAAGGGAAGGTTTTTTTGATTTCTTCTTCTTCAGATTTATTGTTTGTGTATAGGAAGGCTACTGACTTTTGCGTGTTGATTTTGTATCCTGCCACTGTACTGAACTGATTGATGAGTTGAATTAGCTTTTCTGTGGAGTTTTTGGGGTTCTCTATGTATAATATCATATCGTCTGCAAATAGTGATAGTTTGACTTCTTCTTTTCCTATTTGGATTCCTTGGATGTCTTTCTCTTGTCTTATTGCCCTGGCTAGGACTTCCAGTATTATATTGAAAAGCAGTGGTGAGAGTGGACATCCTTGTCTTGTTCCAGATCTTAATGGAATTGCTTTCAGCTTTTCACCATTGAGAATGATACTGGCTGTTGGCTTGTCATAGATGGCCTTTATGATGTTGAGGTATGTTCCTTGTATCCCAAGAATTTCAAGGGCTTTTATCATGAATAGGTGTTGCACTTTGTCGAAAGCTTTCTCAGCATCTATTGATATTATTATATGGTTTTTATATTTCTTTTTGTTGATGTGTTGGATAACGTTGATTGATTTTCGGATGTTAAACCATCCTTGTGTCCCTGGAATGAATCCTACTTGGTCGTGGTGAATTATCTTATGGATACATTGTTGGATTCTGATAGCTAAAATTTTATTGAGGATTTTTGCATCAGTGTTCATTAAGGAGATTGGCCTGTAGTTTTCCTTTTTTGTGTTGTCCTTGTTCGGTTTTGGTATTAGTGTAATGTTGGCTTCATAGAACGTGTTTGGTATTGTCCCTTCCTTCTCAATTTTTTGGAAGAGTTTGTGAAGGATAGGCACTAATTCGTCTCTGAATGTTTGGTAGAATTCATTTGTAAATCCATCAGGTCCTGGGCTTTTGTTTTTGGGGAGGTTTTTGATTACCATTTCAATTTCGCTAATTGTAATTGGTCTGTTTAGGTGTTCTATTTCTTCTTTATCTAGCTTTGGGTGATTGTAGAGTTGTAGGAATTTGTCCATCTCCTCTAGATTGTTAAACTTGTTTCCATATAACTGTTCATAGTAGTTACTGATTATTCTTTTGATTTCTGCTGTGTCCGTTGTGATTTCTCCTCTTTCATTGATGATCCTGTTTATTTGTGCTTTCTCCCTTTTTTCCTTTGTGAGCCTGGCTAGGGGTTTGTCTATTTTATTGATTTTTTCAAAGAACCAGCTCTTGGTTTCATTGATCTTTTGGATTGTTTTTTTAGTTTCAATTTCATTTATTTCTTCTTTGGTTTTTATTATTTCTTTTCTTCTACTGGTTTTGGGGTTTTTTTGTTGTTCTTTTTCTAGATCTTTGAGCTTCGAGATTAGGTTGTTTCTTTGCGTTCTTTCTTGTTTCTTGATGTGAGCTTCTATTGCTATATATTTTCCTGTTATTACTGCTTTTGCTGCATCCCATACATTTAGGATATTGGTGTCCTCCTTGTCGTTCAATTCAAAAAATTTTTTAATTTCTTCTTTGATCTCCTCATTAGTCCAGTGGTCTTCCAGTAGTGTGGTTTTTAATCTCCATGAGGTAGCAAAGTTCCTTGCCTTCTTTTTATGGTTTATTTCTAGTTTGATGCCTTCATGGTCAGAAAAGATGGTTGATATGATTTCAATCTTGGTGTATCTGTTGATGTTTGTCTTGTGCCCCAGTATGTGATCGATCCTGGAGAATGATCCGTGTGCGCTTGAGAAAAATGTGTACTCCGTTTTTTTGGGGTTTAGTGTTCTATAGATGTCTGTTAAGCCCAATTGCTCTAGGTCCTTATTTAGAGCTTTGGTTTCTTTACTTATTTTTTGTCTTGTTGATCTATCCATTGTTGATAGTGGTGTGTTGAAGTCTCCCACTACGTATGTGTTTTCTCTGATGTCTGTTTTCAGAGAGGACAACAGTTGTCTGATATATTTTGGTGCTCCTTCATTTGGTGAGTATATGTTAATGAGTGTTATTTCTTCTTGAAGTATTGTCCCCTTGATCATAATGTAGTGACCATTGGGGTCTCTTTTTATCTTTTTGAGTTTGAAATCTGTTTTATCTGATATAAGTATAGCTGTTCCTGCTTTCTTTTTTGGTCCATTTGCTTGTAGGATTGTTTTCCATCCTTTAACTTTGAGCCTATTTTTATCTTTTGTAGCTAAATGTGTTTCCTGGAGACAGCAAAAGGTTGGGTTTTGTTTCTTAATCCAGGCTGCAACTCTGTGTCTTTTTATTGAAGAGTTTAGTCCATTTACATTTAGAGTTAATATTGATATGTTAACATCTGTATTTGCCATTGTGTTTGTCTTTCCTTTGATTTTATTTATTTATTCTTTTAATAACTTTTTTTTTTTTGGCCTTCTTTCATTGTTATTCGTCCCTCTGAGGTTCTGGCTTTAGGACTCCTTGTAGTATTTTTTGGAGTGGGGGTTTAGTTGCAATGAAATTCCGGAGTTCCTGTTTGTCTGGGAAGGTCCATATTCTTTCTTCAAAGAGGAAGGAGAGCTTTGCGGGATAGAGTATTCTTGGTTGGCATCTGTTTTCTTGGAGTCTGTTGACTATGTCCCTCCACTCTCTCCTTGCCCGTAGTGTTTCTTCGGAGAAGTCTGATGTCAGTCTGATTGGTTTTCCTTTGAATGTTATCTGTTTCTTCCCTCTTGCCAGCTTCATTATTTTTTCCTTGTCCTGGATTCTTGGGAGCTTTACTATTATGTGTCTTGCTGTATTTTTCCTTTCGTCGTGGAAGTTTGGTGTTCTTCTTGCTTCTTGTATATCAATTTTCAGCTCCTTCTTCACATTTGGGAAGTTCTCTTCAATTATCTCTTTGAATATTTTCTCTGTTCCTACATCTCTCTCCTCTCTTTCTGGTATTCCTATAACTCTTATATTTCCTTTCCTCATGGAGTCAGATAGTTCCCGAAGTCTTTCCTCGTTCTTTTTCCTTCGTACTTCTCTTTCCTTTTCTGTTTTGGTTCTTTTTATTTCTGTGTCTTCAAGATTACTTATTCGTTCTTCCATTTCATCTATTCTGCTTTCATTGCTTTTCCCAGAATTCTTTAGTTCTTCCATTAATTCTTTGATCTCCTGCATTTCTTTTACTTCCCTCTTTAGGGACTCAATTTCTTTCTTCTGACCATTGTTTTCCCTCTCTAGGGACTCAATTGCATTCTTCTGATCATTGATTATTTTTCCCTTATCATTGTTTTCCTTTATGACTTCTGTCAGTTTTTTAATCACGGCAATTTTAAATTCTCTTTCTGGAAGGCTCAGAAATTCTTCCAAGTTATTGTCGTTGCAATCTGGGGGCTGGTTTTCTTTTTGTGGTGTGCTTTTTCTCTGGAGAGTTGCTAGGTTGCGTGTGGTTCTTCTCCTCCCTACTGTCTGTTTTCTAATTTGCCGTATGCGTTGGGACACTGTGTTGTTGGGACTGGCCGGCATCTTGGGTGGGCTTCTCTGCTCCCCTCTGGTTCCTCCAGGAGTCATCTGTCAGTTTCAAGCAGTCTTTACTGGAGAAAGGTCCCTGTTCTAAAATGCCGATGTGGGGACACACTCCCCTGTGCGCCTGGTCTGCCCCGGCGGTGGGTTCCTGCTCCCCCTCTGGGCTTGGACTGCAGGCCAGAGGGGGTCTGGCGTGGGCGAACTTCCCCCGCTCACCTCTGGCTCCTGAGGAAGCCTTCTGCAGGTAGTCTTTACTGAAGAAATGTCCCTGTTCTAAAATGGTGATGTGGGACACACTCCCTGCACGTCTGGTCTCAGGCACACTCTTCTGCGCGCCTGGTCTGCCCCGGCTGTGGGTGCTCGCTCTCCCTGTGGGCTCAGACTACTTGTTCGGAAGGGGCCCGGTGTGGGCTAACTCCCCAGCTGGCCACTAGCTCCTTCAGGAGCCTCTGCTGGCTTCAAGTCGCTAGGTGGCGCCAGAGATCTCTCCTAGAGCCCTTGGGGAGCTGATTTTCCACCCCGTGGGACAGGGAGCAGAGCGGGGATGGTAGGGTACACCTCAACGGCTTTGGGGTGCTGTGTCTGCCTTGTGCCCCACCGTCGTGGGGAACCCACGCCCCTAATTTCGTGCCCCGGGTCTCAGTTCCAAAGCCCTCAGTTCCAGGACGCGGGCTGTAGCCCAGATCAGTGGCGCAGGAATGGCGCCTTTTGAATCCCGCTCCCCTGCCTGGGTGCCTTGTTCCTGCTCACTCAGGGAGGGCCTCCGCGGTCTCCCCGCAAGCCTAGGTAGCAGGCGCGGGGACCTGGGCAGCTGCGATCCGATCTGGATCAGCGCACCGCTTTCTGCGCAAGCTTACCGGGCGGTCGGGCTGTGTGCTGGTGCTGGTCTCCTCCTGGGGGGCGGGGCTCTCTTTAATGGCGCCTGGAGCTCACCTCCGCGGCGGATCCTGCAGGGTTCTCCACAGCTCCCGTTCACGGGGTGTGGTGGCTGAAATAGTTCCTTTCCACTCACAGTCCCACTTGCTGCGTCCGTTTTTCTTGTTGGCCGTTTTGGTTTGTTGTTTCCCTCCTCTCTGCCGGTCGGAGAGTGCCGCCTCTGTGGGCGGGGGAGGGGAGCAGGGTTCTGCGCTTCCCTCCCTTCTCGTCCTCTTTTATGGCAACTTTCTTCTTCGGGCAGTTTGCTGGAGTCGTCCTTTTATCTTCCGTGTCCCAGTTCTCACTGGGACCTGCCGCTTTTCCTCCCTATTAACTTTTTTTAATGGGAGATCTTACTGGCAGCGTCTCCTCGCCGCCATGTTGCTCCGCCCCTCTCTTCTTTTTTTTTTAAAGATTTATTTATTTATTTATACAAGCATTGGGTACAGTCAGAAGCGTGGGAGGGTGAGAGAATTCACCAGAGCCAGAGCGGGGAACAGAACAGGTAGGCTGACGAAGTACACTGCTGAGGGGAGCAGTGGGCATGGCAGGAGAGTTCTGCGTGCCATGTGGGACCCTCGCCAGTGGCTGGGGATTGAACCAGTGCTGCAGAGGGTGCGGGCAGCTTCGCAGCCCAGCGCTCAACCGTTGCGCCACCTGAGGAGGCCCTGTCCTTTGTTTTTTGAAGCTACTGGGGGCTGTCAGCGTTTCTTGGCTTGTGGCCCCATCACTCCAGCCTCTGCCTCCATGCTCACAGTGCTTCACATTTCTTCTGTGTATCTCCTCTGCATGCATCTTACACTTGTCAACAGCTCTGGGATGATCTATTGAGATCCTTCAATTAATTACATCTTCCAGGGCCTCCCCTGGTGGCACAGCAGTTGAGCGCTGGGCTGCGAGGCTGCCTGCAGCCTCTGCAGCCCCAGTTCATTTCCTGGCCACTGGCAAGGGTCCCACAAAAAAAAAAAATTACATCTTCCAAAACCTGTTTTCCAAGGAAGGTCACATTCATAGGTTTTGGAAATTAGGAAGCAGACATGTCTTTTGGGGGCCTACCATTCAATCCACTAAAGCAACCAAGTGATTACTTTTACAAAGTTCACAACTCTGTTTTTATTATTTTTTATTATTTTAAGATGAGGTTGATATTGCACATTTCTCCCCCAGTGATCAAGTGCTTTATGTATACTCACAACTAAGTGAAGAGATTTTGTTTTCACAATAGTACTTTTTCTCTGGGAAGTTGCCCGAAAGTAGGCATATGTTGTCATATTAGGAAAGCATAAAAGAGCTAATTATTTTCTTTTTTCTTAAATATTTTTTTTTATTTATACAAGAACTGGGGTAGAGGCTAGAGGTGCAGGAGGGTGAGAGGATTCTCCAGACAGAGTGGGGAACAGAACAGGCGGATTGACTGAAATACACCACTGAGGGGAGCAGTGGGTGAGACAGGAGAGGTCTGCTGTGCCATGTGGGTAGCTCTCTGGCTGGCCAGGAATTGAACCTGTGCTGCAGAGGCTGCGGACAGCTTCACAGCTCTGCGCTCAACCTGCTGCACCACCAAGGAGGCCCGAGCTAATTTTTTTCAAAACAAAATTCCCTCTCCTCTCTCTTCTATTTTTCTGGGATCTTTGGTTCATGAAGTGGCTCCCTTTGTGGAGATTGCTCATACAACCGATGTTGGTTTTTTTAGCAGTTCTCCATGTAAAAAAAGTGTTATCTTGTTTTATCTACTGGAATGAAAATTTTCTATGTAACACTAAGTGAACTGATGTCTTCTGGGAAATTCTCCTGTATACCTGAAACATAATGTCTTTATAAAAGACAATCTATAATTAAAGAATTATTATAATTCCAAAGGATGTGGACTATAATTATATTTTTAAGTGAATTAAATTTGCTTTACTGCCTTTTAGAAAATTTAAATGTAATTTGTATCTCTGGGTGGGAGGAACCAAGCTCTTTTTGTATGTATTTGTTTTTTTCTAGTATGATAGTTAATGAGACACATTTTTCCTATTTGCACAAGTCCCTACTCTTGGTGTGAAAATATATTGACAATTGCTACCCTTTGTATACCTGTGTAAGTGATCGAGGAAGGGAAGGGGGGAAAGAGTAGTAATTTGTTGCCATGGAAATGAGTTAATACAAAGATGATGGTTTGAACTATGATTTGAGATGCTGAGGAGGAAAGATAACAACATCTATATCACGAAGCCAAAATTCTTAGAGAAATACTGGCACATACCTGGATAGGTTTTTGTCTCCTTTTCCTCTACCCTCAACTTAGTATTCAGACATTGAGTCTGCACTGATTTAAGAAGAACCAAACAAGACCCCATGAGTTTTTATCCCATCCAAGCATACTCTGGGCAAATGTGGTATTAGGTAGAATCAACATTTGGTCTCTGTTTCCTAGACAGGTATAATTTCAATTTAAGTAAAAAGACCAAACATGGAGCCATTTACAGCAGCTCCTCTCCACTCCCTGCAATTGAATTGACATCCCAGCTTCGAATGATGCCTTCTTTTCTGGGAATGACTCTAAATCACAGAGTTGTTCCCTGTGGGTGTCTGAACTATTGACCCTGACTTCTGACATTACATGACACTAGATAGACCCTCCACCTGCTGATTCTGGGGTGGGGCTTGATTCATCTAACCAGTCATGGTAATTTGCCTTTTCATGTATGATAGAGGAGTGGCCATTTGAGCCAAATATGACCAACAGAACCTTTCCTCAGAATTTTTCAAGTCAGTACTAAGAAAAGACTATTATACTCTTTCCATTTCAGAGGTGAAGATGTGAGATATGAAATCTTGTAAAGGAAGAGGCAACTATAGTCCAGAAAGATGGAGTGCTTTGTTTTGCTTTGTTTTTCTAGATCTTTTCACATTGGATTGAATGATTTGTTCAAGGCTCCTGAATTATTCCAGGACAAAACCAGCCTAAAAACAAGGTTTTTCTCACTCCTCAGGGCTTCATTCTTGTTGTATTCACATTTGACCCAAAACAAATGAATCCTGTAACTTTACTTTCTAGCTCTTAGTCTGGGGGAGCAGAGAAAACAGGTCCAGAAGTGCCCTACATCAGGTGTATGTAGACTTGCAACAGATATACAAAGGCCATGGTGGGATATGGCAGCAATACTCATGGTGCTGACTTTGCATGGTGGAATGGAAATATTAGATACATGTTATTTATAGTCCAGTGATGCAGGTTAAGAGCATCACAAAAGTAAGTGGGTCAAGGTCAAAGACAACAGTCTGACCTGATGAATACAAAAAATACGTGTTTCTACTATCTGCATATGGTTCAGGAGAGGTCGATATCATAACTGGGGCTATTTTCCTAATGAGGTGAAGGAGCTTCTCCTGCCCTTAGGACTGGAGTCAGAGAGCCCAGGCTCCTTGGAGGCAGGACTTTGCCTGTAGAATTACTTGACTGTTTAGCTTGATGTGGTCAGTTAATCTCCCAGAGTATGCGCTCACTAATCTTGTTCAAAGGGTTAATGTAATAAATCAGAATGCCCTTCAAACAGGTGGGGAATCAGAGAGGGCAACAGTTACCAGATGGTTTGTTCATTTTTCCCAGCCACGCCAGGAAAAGGAATGACTGAGTCTGTTAGGTGGGGAAGAAAATGTTGTTGAAGGGTGTGTTTTCAGCCAGAAACCCAGAGGACATGGGATTATACCTTGAAGCTCTTCTTTGCAATTCAGGGCCCTGAAAAGATGAAATCTTATTGATTATATTGTTGTTTCTAGAAATGGGAGAGGAAGGACTGGGTATTGAGTGCTAAAGTCAACCAGCACTTCCTGGATTAGATTTGAAAGGTTAGCTGTAAAAGAAGGCCTTCCAAAGCCTTTGGACTGACTGAGCGTGGGAGTTGGGGTTACACAAAGGAAAATGGCAGCTTACACAAAGGAAAATTTTGATGGTCACCCACAGGAACAGCAAAAAGACAAATGTTAGTCATACTTGTTCATACCCAGTGGGGAAGGAAGCTTAGCCAATGGGTTTTGAGTAGATGCCATTCCAGATGGGTAGATGTATGTAGAGGTTTTCAGCCTCTGTGTTTTGAGGATTCATGTCCTATCTGTGAGACCATCCCCATGTGTGATGAATGAGGCACCAGCTAACTATACTGCTATAGTAGAAACATTTGACTTAGTCTGATTCCCCTGGAACTGATGCCACACTCAACAAGCAATCTCCTGGCTGTATAGGGAAATAGTATGTTGATCCTAGAGACCTCAGACAGTCTTGGTCCTTCTAGAAATGGCTTCTCATGAAAAGTGAATGACTTGGCATTCTGATTTATTACATTAGCCCTTTGAACATGATTAGCATGAGCTTACCCTGAGAGATGAACTGAATGGCTTGCTGACAAAACCAAGGCTTTGAACTTAAGAGACAAATTATCTGACTGCTGATGATTATGAATTTTTAAGATATAAATGACAACCTCTATGTAGGAGCCAAGTAGCCTGCCTTGCCATGATGGAGTGCCTTGGCATCACCGTTTCACTGACAGAGCACATTTTGAACTGTAACACAACACTTTTGCATGGCAAACAGATGCAGCAAGGTAAAAGCTGAGTCTTCGTGGTGGGGATAGCCTTAATTAAGGTGGTATAAAAAAGGGCTTCTAGGATGAGTGTGATGGCATGGAAATGTACTTCACAGACCCACGGGGAGATGGCTGGACTCTCGAATCCACTGCCATATTTGACAGGACCAGTGGGCCTGCCTGTGGACTGTCCCTGCCACGGACTAAATTCAGCAGGACACTAAAGTAGACCCGCTGCTAGCAGACATGGCACTCCTCTGCTGGCTGGCTTTGGCTTGAGAACTGCTCACAGCCTCCCAAACCTTCTTTAGGTTGTGTGACAGTGTAGAATGCTTGCATTCAATCTTTCTCCTCATTGTCCTTCACTTGGGTGAGACTTTCATCTTGCTCCATACACGTAACAGTCTTGTCATGGCATCCGTTTCTCAAATGCCCAGACTATCACAACAAGGAATGTACATAGTCAAGATCCGAGCAGGAAAGAGACAACACTCTTGTATTGGGATACTTTGAGCAGCATATAACAAAGGAATTATTTTTAAAGATATGGTCAGGATATACAACACCCCTTGGGAGAGTTTCATTGCTCTGTTGTCCCCCTTAAGCCTGAGGGAACAAGAAGGGGCAGACACTGGAATCAGAGGCTGAGGGGGCTGTGACTAGAGGGTCCTCATAGGGCTAGGAATCTGCTTGAAAGATGCAGCCTTCTGTGAGCCTCTAGCTGCAGAATCTAGAGGAATCCATGTTCTTGCTTCACTGCCCACCTCCTCCTCATCACTTGCTGGTGTTGCCTCTGCTCTCCCCCACCGAGAAGCTGCAGGGAAGGTAAGTCTGTTGATAGAGCCCCAAAGGGCAGTCTGGGGTGCCCTGCAGCAGGGAGGAGTAAGGTGCTGTGCCTGGAAGGGCTGGAGGGACATTTCAGGCAATGAACCATACCGAGCTTTTGTTGGTGGCAGCAGGCTGTCTTTGGAGCAGCAGTGGCAAAGAGAGCCTCAATGTGGCAAATTAATGTGTTTAACACTCTTGCCCTCTGCATCTCTTAGCCTCAAACTCCACCATGTGGTAGCTTCATCCTCAGGCTGGTGAATTGATAGCCATATCTGTTCTGCTGTCACATCCAGTCCCTACACTATCTGCTTCACTTAGTATGAGGATGCCTTTTTAGACACCATCCCTAGGAAAATCCCCTAATCTGCATGGTGGCCCAGAGAGGGAAATTCTGAATTAGCTGGGGGTTCTATCAGGAAGGAAGAAGGGGATGCTGCATCCATTTTCTACCATAGCAAACCCAGCGTGCTTTCCAATGCACAAATCTCATCCTACCATTTCCTGCTGAAAACCTTTCAATGGCTCCCACTACTCATGCAGAAACCCAGATTTCTTTTTCTTTTTTTTTAAAGATTATTTATACAAGCACTGGGTACAGTCAGAAGCGTGGGAGGGTGAGAGGATTCACCAGAGCCAGAGCGGGGAACAGAACAGGCAGAAGGACCGAAGTACACTGCTGAGGGGAGCAGCGGGCGCAGCAGGAGAGGTCTGTGCACCATGTGGGACCCTCACCAGCGGCCGGGGATAGAACTGGCGCTGCAGAGGCTGCGGTAAGCTTCACAGCCCAGCGCTCAACCACTCCACCACCAGTGGAGGCCCAGAAACCCAGATTTCTTACATGAGTACACAGGCCCTTGGTACTACAGCCCATCTGGCCCTGCTGCCTCCCCAGTCACCTTTTGCAGCCCATCCTGCATCCTACAGTCACTAAACTGCTTATGCTTATACAGATCAACCTGGTAGTCTCCCCTCTGTCACTTGTTTCTGGTCTTCTGCTGTGCTTTTATCTAAACACCATTCTGCCCCTTCTGGCTCACTCAGCATGAGGGAAAGTCACATGGATGTCAGTTCTTCTCAGGACACGTCCCTCGGCCCTGCTCTTTGCTCACAGCACCTTGTGCTTGCCCTGGGTTGGCTGGCTGTAGTCAGAAGGCCACAAACCACTTCTCCAGGAAGAAGACTGTGCCCCTCTGAGGAGCTGCCTGGTATTCTGGATGACAGCACTTGTTGTGACTCTACAGGGTGACTACTGGTGACCTCAGACAAGTGATTTAATTCCTTCGGGCTTCTGTTTCCTCATCTGCAAAGTGGGGACACCAGCAGATACTACCTCAAAGGATTGTTGTGCCACTCAAGTGAGGTGATTGTGTGAAGCTTGGTGGCTGGCACCAGGTTAGTGCTCAGTGGATACCTGGGGAATAGATGGTGAAATGGTAAACAGAGTTGAGCCTTTTCCCACTTTTCGGAGAGTGTTAGGAGCTACTCGTATTCTTGCCTAGACGGGGACTTCAGAAGCCAATCGTACATACATGATGGAGGAAGATACAGAGAGTATGTTGGCCTCCCCAATAAATCTCTTAATAGCATGTCAGCCTACTCAGGTGCTGCCATTACAGAGTGATTCTTTCAGATTAGCAATCAGTCCATACTTACGCCCTGCTCCAAAAGAGACAGCCTTGCTCAGTTAGTCAAGCTGTGGACAGTGAGTGCTAATGGACTTGAAAAGAGTCTGTTGGAGGAGGGGTAGCATTTAGGTAGCGGCAGAGGAAGATGATGCAGATAATGGGAGAAGAGAGAGACAAAAGAGCTGGCCGCGCGCCTGAGGCTAGTGTGGGTCTGGGAGACCAGAGATGAAAGCATCCCACTGAAAAATATGGATTCACTTGAATTTATAGCATGGAATTTTAGGCATGAGAGTGATTTTTACATTCCCTTATTTGAAGGAACATAAGGTCAGAGAACTCTTTTTTTTTTTTTTTTAATGAAGTGCTTTTTCTTACATCATTGTTAAATTTTGGACGATATCCCCCCTCAGGTGTGGTCACTGAAGTTCTCCCATCACCAAAGCACCCTGGTCCATCACCATAGTCCCTTCTGCTCTGTCCCCAGCCCTGTTCTCAACCTTTTCCCTCCGCTCCTGGATGCCTCCTGTGAGTGGCCAGCTTTTCACGCTCACTGCCATCCAGATCAAACTCTTTTCAGTCTTTGGTTTTGTCAGCCCCCACCAGAGGGCCAAATTGATAATCTTCCATCTATTGACTGCTTGGCAGAAAAGTAACTTGTCTCCACTGGGAAGTGGCATTAGGCATGGTTTTCCCCTACTCTCAATCCGGATGTCTACTAGAATATGGAGAAGGTAGACTAGGTGTTATGATTTGTTGATCCACATCAAGAGCGACAAGGAGTCATTGCTTATGTCATTGTGACCTGCCTATTTCTAGCTAATTCCCATTTGAGAGCTACACTTTGCTATTTTATCCTTTCTTTCTTAAAATTAATTGAGGTAACATTGTTTTACGACACTGTATATGATTCAGAGGTGTAGGAACACACCGCTCAGATGTATGTGCCACACCACACCCACCACCAAGGCACCCAGAGTCTCCCCCGGAGTCCATTGGGCCCCTTCTTTCTCCTCTGGCAGCCTCCCTCTCTCTCCTTTGCTCTCCACCCTCAACCTCCCCCTCTGGTAGCCTTAATTCTCCAGCCAGAATTCTAGGGTTTGTTTTACTATGATCCTTTGTTTTGCTTCTCTATATTCCACATGAGTGAGACCAACTAGTATTTGTCTTTCCCCTTCTGACTTCATTCCCTCAGCATAATCCCCTCCAGCCCCACCCATGTTGTCACAAATGGCAAGAGTTCATCTTTATTTATCACTGAATAACTATTCTATTATGTATGTATAAGACATATTCTTAATCTACTCATCTGCCCTTGGGCATTACGTTGTTTTCCTAACCTGTAAATAGTGCTGCAGTGAACATAGGAGCACATATATTCCTTCAAATTTGTACTTTTGCATTCTTCAAGTAGATTTCTAGGAGCAGGGTTTACTAGGTCATATGATAGATCTATTTTTAATATTTTGAGGAACTTCCATATTGTCTTCCATAGGACCGGTCTGCATTTCTGCCAACAGCATATGAGGGTTCCTTATCATTTCTTGGCTACACTAATAAGAGTTTTTAACTTGTTTCTCTGAAAACATTCTATCTTCCTCTAATCCATTCTGTGCAAAGACAAATTAATCTCCTTAAAATACTGATTTCATTTAAAAAACTCTTTAAAACTTTCTGAATAGTGGCCATTTATCACAGCAGAGATAATGCATATTGCCTTGTTTAAGACTAACCTCATGGTATTCTTTCCTGCTCAATCTAGATGAAATGTTAGAACCCGTTTCCACAGATGGTACTACTAATTGATTGGATTTGGCATGGGAAATAAATCTTATTTATCACCCCTGACTTACCAAATTATTGGGCTTTAACAGTCTTCCATCTCTGAATTTTTATTGTGTGCACCTAAATCTTGCTGTTCAGTAGGTGCAGGCCCTATTTCCTCGAATAGACCATAAGCTCCTCATTCATTTTTGGTTTTCATTAAATGCCTGGATTCTATTTACAGAGATGAGGCAGGCAATGTTTATTGGCATCCTCAGGTCAAAAAGGAGGTATTGAAGGTGCTGAAGGCAGAGCTGATGGATGTAAGAAACAAGGCCACAAGGAAATTCTAAACCCTCATCACAAAAGCCAATAAAAGGCTGTAATTAGAAAACCGGTCCAGGTGTGAGGTCTAAAGAGTGAGGCAAGGTCACAAACGGAAAAGTCAGAGCTCACGAGCCAGAAGGATGGGAAACAAGTTGAGCTGCAGAGAGCAGGTTGGGACAAGGCAAATGATTCAGAAGTAAGCTTGTTGAAATGCTTCTTGGAACTGTTAGACCTGCTTCTTGGGCAGAACCCGCATTAACAGAGCCACGCGTGTAATATGCATTAATGCATAAATAAGCAAAAAAAAAAAAATCAAAGTCACCTGTCTGATCCTGTTTGAAATGGCGTGTTGAACAAGAAATTTCTGTCAGTTTTCTGTACCCAGCTTTACACACAAATATTGATTTGGCAACTTTCCTTTAAATTACTGGTATCTCGCTGGGTGTCTTTAATATTGTATTAAAGTCAGAGTGGAAAGGGAACTCTCATAGATGCCCTAATAATAAAGCAGACCTGAAGACAAGTGGCAGATGGAAACAAGAAAGACTCCACCCAGGACTTTTGCAAATTAGATCCCCATGAAGCCTTTGCTGGCCCTCTGCTCCTGCCAAGCCTGAGAGACAGGCTTCTTGCTGCAGCTGCCTTTGCAAAAATTAAAGTCCTGCTCCTGCCAAGAAAGCAGGTGACAAGCTCAGCAGCTCTCCTTTGCTTTGTTTTTCTCCATGGCAGGAGCATGTACCCCCTGAGTAGGCATTTGTTTTTGTAATCAGCAGGACTGCAAAAACAAAGGTGAGGAGATGAGGGTGAGTCAAGAAGAAGAAAGCGGTGCCTGGGAGAAGAATAAAACACACACACAAAATCAGGTGATGGAAACAAGGCCAGCTAGTGCTCACCCAAGTTAATGGAAGCAAGTTGACTCATGCAGCCCTGGGAACAGCTAAGATTGCTTGCATGCACACAGTGAATCATCTAATGTGTAAGTCAAGCCACCAGTTATAATTAATCTTGTGCATTAAAACAAATTTGAGTGAGTGTTCTCAACATGAGCTAATGAGAGTGGCCTGTATGATCATAGCTGGATAAGCTCATCAAGGATGAAGGAGGAATCTGGGGGTGCCCTTAGGAAGTACCTTTCTTTGTGACCTGAAGTTTTACCCCACGATGCTCCATGTGGGAGGGGTGAATGTTGGTAGTAGGTTGGGCTGGATGGTGTTTGCCACACCCATGTGCCCAGATCCTCCTTTATTTACAATTTTATGACAGGAGGATGTCTTCTAGAATACAAAGACTAAGATAATTTACAATTCCAGCTGGCAATGAACTTGCACTGCAATTAAGAAATTTAGCATATTAGAATGACCAGTTGTTGATTGTTCAGATTGGAAGTGGACATTTGTTGGGTTTTGACAGGCCAGAGCCTCTCCTTGGTAATAGTGCCTGATTCCTTTTTTTGTTTTATTTATTTATTTTTTAATTTATACAAGCACTGGGTACAGTCAGAAGCGCAGGAGGGTGAGAGAATTCACCAGACTAGAGGGGAGTGCAGAGCAGGCAGACTGACGAAGTACACAGCTGAGGGGAGTAGCAGGTGGCAGGAGAGGTCTGCGCGCCAGGTGGGACCCTCGCCAGTGGCCAGGGATCGAACGAGCGCAGCAGAGGCTGCAGGCATCCTCGCAGCCCAGTGCTCAACCACTGCGCCACCGGGGAGGCCCTAGTGCCTGATTCCTTTCGAAGGTTCATTTCTCCCCATTGATGACAGCTTGGTCAGGCTATGATAAGCTTACCTGCTCTCTGTCAACTAAGGAGCAGACACGTGCTCCCTTCCATTCATGGTCTTCTTCCCTGTCCTTTCCATCTTGACCAGAATGACAGATAGAAAAAGAGTAGACCCATTTCTTCTAGCAGTAGCTTCTAGGAAAGAAGCCAAGTGATCCTGATACCAGTCTGGTGTCAAGCTGGTTTTTCAGACTTTTTTTTTGGCAGTATAATTGATATATTAGTTTCAGATGAACAATACCCACCACCATACATATCAATAGTTACAAAATTGTGTGTGTGTGTATGATGAGAACTTGTAAGATTTATTCTCTTAGCAACTTTCAAGTTTATAATAAAAATATGCAAATATTAACTGTCTCACCATGCTGTGTAGCACATCCCCGAGACATTTTGTAACCGGAAATTTGCACCCTTTAATAATTCTTTACCCATTTCATCCAGCTCCCACTCCTTGCCTCTGCCTCTGGGAACCACCAATCTATTTTCTGTATTTATGATTTTCCGCCATTTCTGGATTTGATTTTGGGTCTAGTTTTTCTTCTTCCATATCCTCCCCAAAATCTCACTTTGTAAGTGGGCAGGAATTGGTTTCTGATGCTTATAATCAAAGAACCCTGATTGATGCAGATTCATGTACCCAAAGTTTCTACTACAGGTATCCTAAGGAATGGACATGAGTGGTAAATCCAGAATTCATGTTGATTACATGAACGTTTGTTAAGAAAATGTCTATGTATTTTACAAGGTTCATTACTCAATACCCAAGTTTTCTCTTTTATTGTCCCTCTCTTAAGGTCCCTCTTTTGATTAATTTGTTGCTTATTTCAAACCCTTTATCAGCTATCCCCCAAGATTTAATAAATGGGCAATATAGCATCTGAAACTTTGCTTATTCACAAGAAATCTTTTATCTGACAGTTCTTGTGCAAGAATAGTGCAGGGTTGGTAGTGTTTTGTTTTCTTATGTACAAGGGGTGTGTTTGACTATCAGTGGGTGAAAAGAAATCAATTCTAGAAGAGTCTGTTCTTTTTATTATTCCATATCTTTCCAAAAATCTCCCTTTTTTGCATAAGTTGGCAACAGTTTCTGATGAAGAGAAAAACAGTAAACTATCCAAAAGTAATGGCGAAAAGGAAACAATATGTTAAATTAACATTGTCAGAAACATTTTATGTACCACTAAGAAAGAAAAAAGTGCCCTCAATTTATGGCATACCATTCCAAAAAGAGAGGTGTTGCAAAAAATACAAAAAAAAGTGGGTTCTAGGTGATTAAATTTGATAGCAAAATGTATGGAGCCCTAACATGTTAGGTCCTGTTCTGAGTTTCACATCCAACTAATCTTTTAGCAGTCTAATGAGGTAGTATGATATCTAGATACAACTAATACTCATGGTTAGCCAAAAAGATGTCTTAGAGTTACTGTAAATTCAAAGTAGAAGTATTAAAGATTCTATTTGAACTGACAAATTTATATTTTAATCAAAGCAATAATGAAAGTTGTGTGAGAAAATTTTGCTCTGATATTTTCTTATAGGAAATCAATTTTTTTTAATAACTTTATTTTTTAAGATTTATTTATTTATTTATTCAAGCACTGGGTACAGTCAGAAGCGTGGGAGGGTGAGAGAATTCACCAGAGTGGGGAACAGAACAGGCAGATCGACGAAGTACACTGCTGAGGGGAGCAGCGGGCGGCAGGAGAGGTCTGCGCGCCATGTGGGACCCTCACCTGTGGTCAGGGATCGAACCGGCACTTTAGAGGCTGCGGGCAGCTTTGCAGCCCAGTGTTCAACCACTGCGCCACGAGGGGAGGCCCTAGGAGATCAACTTCTAAAATATAACCTATCTCATTCTCAGAAATTCATTCTTAGTTTTGTTTCAATCCTTACACTTTTTCTGAAATATATGCCATTGTTTATAATCTTTGTTCTGTAAACCACAATACGCACTCACTCTACAAGTGATAAATATTCTGCTTAAGTCTCTTATCTCCAATCCTGGTTGGCAAATTGAACTGCAGTATTACTCAGCAATTTTCTAAAGATATTTTGTGGAGTGCTGATGAGGATGTTGTAACCTGAATAAATCCCAGGGCTCAGGTGGCCTGGGCCAGTTTCAACATGATGAGCATTTAAAGAAACACAATTCAATAGCCAGGTCTGATCACAATCTTTCACTTTCTTGCATTTCTCAGGGAATATTAAAGGAGATTAATTCATAATTCACAGCATCACTTCTTAATTTTTTCTTTTCCTTGTTCTCTCTCTAAAGGTGTCTCATGCCCCCAAAATCCTTCAAGACCTGTCTTTCCTAAGTTCTTGTATTTAACTCCTTATTAAACTATCCTGGGTAATCCTTTACCCTTATAGGCTCTTCATTTTTCCTCCTCTTTTTCTTTTTATCATTTAAAATTTCTTTCAAGAAAGTTGCAACTCTGGGCCTCCCCGGTGGCGCAGCGGTTGAGCGCTGGGCTGCGAAACTGTCCGCAGCCTCTGCAGCTCTGGTTTGATCCCTGGCCGCCAGCAAGGGTCCCACATGGCGCGCAGACCTCTCCTGCCATGCCTGCTGCTTCCGTCAGCAGTGTATTTCATCAGTCTGCCTGTTCTGTTCCCTGCTCTGGTGAATTCTCTCACCCTCCCAGGCTACTGACTGTACCCAGTGCTTGTATGTATAAATAAATAAATAAATAAATAAATAAATAAATAAATAAATAAATAAATAAATAAATAAATCTTTTTTTAAAAAAAAAGTTGCAACTCTGATGACAATTCTCTATTGTAGACCCACAGAGTCTTCCATCCTCTGAGTGTTTGGGTTTGTACAGGGACAGAGGTGAATATCAAATTGAGGGAGAGGTGCTGAATTAACTTTGTAAGAAGTTTTCAGGCAGATCAAGAAAGAGGCAGAACATTTACACCAACATTAATGATAGTTGTTGATTTTTAAAAATGTTCTGTAATCGCTTATATTGATAAATATTAGAAACCTCTTAAAGATTTAGAATCACATTAACAAGGCACTGAGAAACATTGCAATAAAAAATCCTATTTATTTTAATCTCTGAAATGTATTTAAAAGGAATCTTTTTTCTCTCCCTCACCCTTTTCCACATATATACGTAAGTGCCCGTGGAATACTATTTGGATAAAGTGGCCTTAAATTATAAGAGACATAGCAAGAGTAATGGAAGGTGCTCTTATAACATACACAAAGCATAATAGGATGCTTCAGTAAGGACAGCAACAGTTGGAATATGATCTGGACTTTTCACATAACATGGAAAGTAGTGTCATGTCTTGCCTTGCAGTTATGATGAGATAACTTAGCCAGAATAGCTACCCACTGAGTCTTTCCAGCCAATGTTTACACAGATATCAGATTACACAGATATCACTTTGCACAATTGGTTCTGAACAAAGTTGTCCTTGAATTAGATTTTGCCAATATGTTTTGTGTTAATACCTCCCTGGGTATCTTGATTTACTTTGAACAGTAGCCAGCCCTGGGAGTTAATGTGGGTTATTAGTCAATTAGCCTACTAGCTGTTATATGGGTTTAATGTCCTTGGGTGTGGAGTGTATGATTAGATTGTAGATGGACTTGTCCATAGCTAGAGGTTATATATACCCAGGTGTCAAGTAAGCTTCCATGTGGGATTGTCTGGAAAAGAGTAAGAAATAGCACCCACAGCCACATATGTGTTCACTTAAGCATCCAAAGTTTACTTGAGTAGGTTCAGAAGGGGGTTTGGACTATAGCTTACAAACTGGTAAGGTTTTAGCTGGCCCTGATAATATAAGAAATCTCCCTATATAAAGGTTTAAGAGATACATTATTGATGGAAAAACAGATACAGGTAAACAATTCTTAGGAAATCTAAAAAGCAGATTTGAATATTATTACTCGGTTTTTTTATTACTTCACTTTGAACTGTTATTTGAAATAATGCCGGAGATCAATATTAGTATCATTGCTTGGGGCTTGTAATTTGTTTAAAATTTGTACAAATGACTGAATCACTAACATTTCTTTTGTTCTTTGAAAATTTTTCTGTTGAAATATCATTGGTTTACGTTGTTGTTAGTATTTTGGAAGTATAGGATCTCCCCCTTCAGGTGAAGTCACTGTAGCGCATCTAACACCAAACCACCCATGTTCCTCCACCATAGTCCATTGTGCTTTCTCCCCACCCTGTTCTCGTCCTTCCCCTCTGGATGTCTCAGTTCTAGTCAGCTTTCAAGTATTGGCTTAAGAGTCTGTCTTTGTCTTACCCTTGTTTGCTTTCTCCATATTCCACATACAAGGATTCTCTTAACATTTCTATCTGAAATTCCTTGGTAATCATTAGCCATCTTAAATATGCATTCAAAAAGTCGTTCAACTTAGGCAAACTTTGCAAAAAAAAAAGTCCAAAAATAAAGTTAATTATGTTACATTCATATATATTAACCATTATTGCTGTCCACAGAATGTTTCCCATCTTCTGAACATATCGTAGGATTATATTTCTTTGCCTACTTTGTTAAGTAAGACCAGGTGATTCCCTTTAGCCAAGAAAATGTGAAAGCACATAACATGTTGCTTCTAGGCAGAAGCTTTAAAGTCCAGTATATAATTTTCTGTGATTATTTTTCTTCTACCTGGATCCCATGAGGATATAGAACAGAGGCCCTAGCCGACCTGCATTGGACACATACAGCGAGCAAGAAATTAAAAAAATGTTTCACATCACTGACATTTTGGTAAATTTATTACTGTAGCTGTAACCAACCTGTTCTGACTGATAAACCATACAAGGGCACACTAAACAGCCCATGAAAATCATACAGTAGGAAAGGATTAGATGATGAGATAATACAGTGTGTTAGGTAAAAAAATAAACTTTGATAAACTATTATTCAACCATTGTTTCATATATGTGTGTATGTATATATGTATGCATATATATATATATATATATATATATATATATACACACTTTTGGTATATGTGCTGCCGAAGCGAGCACATATATATACACTTTTGGATAAATATACTATTTGGATAAAGTGGCCTTAAATTATAAGAGACATAGCAATAGTAATGGAAGGTGCTCCTGTAACATACATGAAGCATAATAGGATGCTTCAGTAAGGGCAGCAACACTTGGAATATGATCTGGACTTTTCACATAACATGGAAAGTAGTGTCATGTCTTGCCTTGCGGTTATAAGAAGATAGCCAGAATAGCTACCCACTGAGTCTTGAATATATATATATTTGTATATGTATATATATATGAATATATGAGGGGTTTAGGGGTGGATTTGCTCTTTAGAATTTTGAAGTTGAAAAAAAATCCCATTCAAATGATGCCTTTGTATGTAGAGACTAAAAATTTGGGTTTCACTGCCTCTTTGTGGACATTTTTAGACTTGGATCTGTTAGATGACTAAATATTCTTTTTTTCTGCCCTCTTTCTGAGCTTGGGAGATGGCCTTGAATGTCTCCTCCAAGAGATGGCAGTGCCTGATGAGTCCTGGTGTTGAGGGGCAAACTCAGTTGGTGCCTAGGTGGGAGCCAGCTTAGGCAGGAATTCTGAGCCCAGGTCTCAACCTGCACCTCTAGAAAGAGCCAGGACCTAGGAGTTGGAGAACTTGTCTTGAAGTTTGAAGGAAATAGCCAAGGAAAACATTTGTCCCTTCCTCAGGTCCACATGGGCCTGTGAGCATCAGTCAGCAACAAAGGATGACTAACAGCACAGGACAGCTTGGAGGGGTCACCCTGAAAGAAGAAGAATGGGGGACCCCCAGGAGGGTTGTCAGTTCAAAGTATTAAACTTCAGAATTCCCAGGGAGATGCAGGCAACACTCAACATCCAAATTCTCACATGGTTCTCACCACCCTTCTAGAGAATAATCCTCAGCTCTCAAAATGCCCTGAGCTGTGATGTCATAAAGACAAGGCAGAGAAGGTTAAATGTGGGACTGCCCAGCCCCTCACTTGCTTCTGCGTTCTCCCTGAGGGCACAAGAGGTGAGGTCGCTATACCACATCCCTTGAGTCCCCTAAATCATATATACTGTGGTAAACCAGTATTTTCTCAGTAAAAAAAAAAAATAATAATGAATGAACGATTACATCCCACTACAAAAAAAGGAAGACATGGAAATGGGCTATATATTTTTAAAAATTATATTTCAACACTTGCTCAACTCTAGAAACTGGGCAAAAATACTATTTTAATTAAAAATAAAAGTAAGAAATGCTTACCATGGGGAGCTTTTCTCTGAGAATATAAGCTGTCCCAATACTGTACAAGAGACAATTATCTGGAAAGGCTACAATTAGTAGTGTCAGATTTAACCTCTGTTCAATATGCGAGTGTCTGTCCTAACTCATCACCGTAGGCCAATGCTCTGGGTCCTCAGCTTGGGTCTTCAGGTCTGGAAGTCACATTTTCCACACCCAAGGTATGTGTCCTCTTAGAAGGACAACTTATGTGCCTTCAAAGGCAATTTGCCAAGGACCCCAAAATGCATAGGGTTGGTCTCATGACACTTTCTCTAATCTTATACATGAGCCCTCTCTGTATTGTCTCCCAGAGAATCTGCTGCCAGACTGAGATGCAATTGCCACTTCTGCTGACATTAAAATGTGTAAAAATAATTAGTTCAAAGTCATGGCTGAAGAATAAAAATGTTCAAAATGTAAGCTAAAAAAATCCATGTGAGTAAAATATTCATGGGGATGGTGAGGGTGCAGAGCACACTGGTGTGTACCTGTGTGCAGGTGTGTGTGTGTTTAATTAAGAAATATGCACAGGAGCATTGACAGTCATGCCAAGGACTTACATGTGGAGATGGGAAAGGAAACCTATATTTAGTCATATTTTTTTCCTTCTTCACAGACAAATGACATTTTTTCAAACATCTATTCTGTGAGCAAAAGGGGGAGGGATGTACGTCAATGTTAAGTGCTTAGGAGAGGAATTATGGAGAAACACTACCCACTTAACTTATCTCAGCACTATGAAAGATTATAGGGTTTGGACTATTTCTGGCCACATCCGAGTGTCTGTGAAAAGTGGAAGTAAAGTCATTGAGTGGAATGGGCATTTATGCATTTGGTAATTTGCCTTGAGTCAGAAAGTCTAGACATTCCCCCAGGATGTGAGGAATGTGGCATATTGCTGCAACCTTCAGGATGCTTTCGAAACAGGAAAGGCAAAGACCTCTGGGTGACCCTGAAATGAATGGGTCCAGAAAATCTTGATGAAAGCACCTAAGCCCAAGTCAAAGTACAGTGACCTGGCCCTGCATAGGCACCAGACTCACCTGATGTGGGAGTGGGCAGCCTGACCCTGCAGAGTTCAAGACCCCAGTGAGATTGGGGCCACCAATTTCCTACCTGGGCAACCTGAGAACAGGAATTTAATCCCTTGGTGCCACAGTTCTCTCATCTAGTAAGCAGATGCAATCATTTTAGCAACTGGAATAGGTAATAGTTATTTGAGGACTGTTTGTGTGTCAGGAACCTAAAGAAACACTTGATTTTTTTAGTCTTCTTGGCAATCCTCTGAGGTAGGTGGTATTAGTGTATTGCATTGATTCTCAAATTTTCAACATTCTCTGTTATCAGGAAGCATCATATAATGGGTAAGAATGTGTTTGAGTCATTTATACTACTAATTCTTAATGGTGTGTAAATTAATGGTGTTTTAGGTTTGAAACTGAGTCTCAGATCCCTTGAAAAACTCTGGTAGAGAGTGGTAGAACTCAGACCTTAAACTAAGGCGTTTCTAAAATTTCTTGTAAGGAGCTGGACCTTCGGGATCTGAATCCTGCTTCCTCCACATATTTAGTGTGGCCTTGGGCCAGTTCTAAACCTCTGTGTGCCTCAGTTTTTTTCCTCTGTAAAATGGTGTGATGAATAATAATAGAAGTGTCTCATGGGATTGTAACAGAGATTGAAAAAGTGAATACATGCAAAGCTCTTAAAATAGTACCTGATACATGTTAAGTGTTCAATAAAATTTAGCTATTAATAGTGTTCATTATTACAAGGAAGAAATCAGTCTGGCTTGTTATGAATAGAAGGCAATAGAAAAAAGAAGGCTATGACTAGTCGAAGATGAATATGTTCATCTGTGTGTCCCTACAATCGTCTTGACCTTAGGATAGATATGCTTAATATATTGGGGAGGGGAATGCTTTTTTGTTCTGTCTCTCTAGAACTGAGAGATCAGGTAAAAGTGCAGTGAGAGAATGAGCTGAAAGGACGTGCTTGTTAGCAGTGAGGGGAGAGGCAAGGGGAAGGGAAGGTGAGAGGGAAGGTTTCCTTGAGCAGGTGGGGATGGCACAGTGCTTAGGCAGGAGGTGGGCACAAATGTTTGAAGGTGGTATGCTGCTCAAAACAGTAGCTGAAATCCTGATTGGAAACAATAAATGTTTTTAGTCTGCAGGTTACAATTCATTAGTAAGACATGAGCTCAATTTGGTGGGTCAAAACCAGCATCTTTTGAAATGCAGGAGAAAGGCAGGGAAGTAGCATAAGGCAAGGGGAGTATCAAAGGGGCATGTCATAACAAAAAATACTGTTTTATTGAACTTAGATTTAAATGATGAAAGTGTAGGCATGGGTAAAGGCTGTTATGTAAAATGTATTCCTCGCTGCCAATCTCAGTTGAAAAGCTTGAAAGCCACTGGACTGAAAGTCATGAGATTAGGCATTGCCTGAAAACAAACACACGGCTTTAGCTAAAAGTAATGCCTTTTATGTTATCAGCTAAGACCTCCTGCTTCCGTGTGAGTGTAGTTTTCTACAAAGCACTCAGGGACTTTAGCACCCCTTAAGCCCCTTATGAAATACCATTGTCTTCTCTTTGCCTTGAAGAAATTCACTGCCCGCTGCCCCGCCCTGGGGCTCACTCTGTCTCTCCTTGGTCCTGCCCTTTTTCTGCCCCTCCCTCCCACATCCTTCCCAGTGTCATGTGCTACGCCCAGTACTCCCCAGGATGTAGCCAGCCCTTGTGGGTCCAGAGAGCCTAAGACCTCCACACGGTGTTGCTCATCTTGGGAGGCTGAGATGTCTTTCTTTGTGTTTTTTGTCAATGTTATTGAAACATAAATGACAATGAAATGGAGGAGTCACATTCCCTGGAAGTGATATCAATTTAAGTTTGATACTACGGGGGTGGGGGGGTGGGCAGAGTCAGAAAAGCTTGGTTTTTCTGGTGGAGTGCTGGTGAGGGTAGCAGTGAATCCTAAACCAGAACGTTCTCTCAGATTAGAACCAGGTAAAGCAGCTATAAAAGAATAGTTCTCACCTTATTTTTACTTAAAAGTGGCAAATATGAAGACTTCATCAGATGAACATTATTTTAAAATGTACACATGCAAATTTCAGAGTAACATGGGAATAAAATGCATGTAAAAATGTTAGGAAGCTCTTTCACTGGAATGTAGAACAAGGCTGAGGCCAAATGCGTGAAGCTGCTCTCAGCAAGATGTAGGTGATGGTATCAGCCATCTCTTGTTTTACATCTAACGCCAAATGATGTTGTACTAGTCAAGCTCATGAACCTTTATGTTTCTAAATAACATTATCTTTCGGGTAAAACAATGACTAGAAATCAGCAATTAGCATCATAGGAAGACCTCATAAGAAAAAGCAGTGAAAGCTTACAATACCTAAGATGGGAGCTTGGCAGCTTATCTTATAGGTGAATGGAATACAGACACCAGATTCAGGATAGTTCAGTATAATCTTCTCAAGATTAAAGAAAGTGCAAAACCTGGACATCACTGAATATGACAGATTTCACATGCAAGAATTCCCACAATAGTGGCATTTCAAATATAACTTCTTAAAAGCTCATGTTGTCTGTAGTTCAATTAGACATTATTATCCAGTGCTGTCTCTTTTTGGTTAATTAATTACTACATAATTAACTTTTTCCATTATTCTTCCTATAAATATGAAACAAAAAAAATAACTTCTGGAACATATCTGTGATTTTTTTCATTTTTAAAGAAATTTTATTTTTTTATATAAACATCTAAAATTGTCTCTGAATAGATAGGAGCCTAATTATAAACTACATTTAGAAAGCTCCTTCAGGATCTGAAGCACATTCTTTGGAATGTCTTTGAAGGTGGCCAAACTTCCTGCTTTGAGGGTGGCTTCACTTTTTTGAAATTGCCAGAAGTCAGCTGGAGTCAGGTTAAGTGAATCAAGTGAAGGGGCTTAAAATAAGCCATGACATTGCAGGGACAGATCTGTCTTTTTTCATCTAGTTCATAGCAGAGCCTGTAGGAATGAATACATCAGTTCATTAAAGTACATGGAAAATGGTTGGGGGCGTAGTCGTGGACAGGGAAAAAAACAAAATATAATTCTTAATGACATGTAGCCACAAGTAAAACTAATACGGTGTTCAGCTTTTTATGTCTGACTTTAACAATAAGGGGAAAATGAAGATAAGCAACACATTCCATCTCCTCCAATGAGAACTAAATTCTAGGACAACCAAAAATTCCAGAAGAATTGAAAGCCAGAAAGATGTCCCTAAAATGTTCCATTTCTGAGGTAATTCCGCCCCCTCCTCAGAACTGAAGAATAAGCCCCAATTTTCACTGTAAATATTCTTTAATAGTTTTTCTTTCTGATAACAATAAAACATGAATATTTTACTTCTCAATGCCATTTTAGATGGCTACTTTGCAGTATTTTCATACGTGAATCATAAGTTATATAATCAAATCCTGATTTTAGATATTTACATTTTTTGCAGGTCTTTACTGTTTTTTTTTTCTTTTAACAATATTTATTTTTTTAAAGATTTGTTTATGCATACAAGAGCTAAGGTATAGGCCAGAGTTACGGGGTGGTGGGGTGGGTAAAAGGATTTACCAGAGACAGAGTGGGGAATAGAACAGGCAGACTGACTTAAGTACACTGCTGGGGGGAGCAGCGGGAGAGACAGGAGAAGTGGGCTGCTTCCTGGCCTGCAGGGATCAAACTCCTGCTGCAGAGGCTGTGGATTGCTTCATAGTGCTGAGACTTAACCTCTGGCGCCACCCGGGAGGCCCTCTTTGTTGTTTTTGAATAATGCTGGGGTATCCCTCTTTAGGCATATAACTATAAGCATTTGTCTAATTTCTTCCATCACACAATGAAAAAAAGTCTATTGTTTTTCCTCCTAATGTAAATCAAACGTAATCATTGCCCCCCATCAAATAATACATTGAGGAAAAAAAGTGAAAATCATCTGAAACTCACTTTTTTGAGAGAACATCTATTCACATCTCAGTGACCATCCTTTCAAGATAAGCTCCACATAGGTGTAATTTTACATCCATACCCATACATACACATATGATACACACTAAAGCTTAAGGAGTCATTTTTAAGGGGATAGGTGATAAATAATTCCTTGTATCTTAACAGTATAAAATGGAAATTCCTCTAGGTCAAGTAGCATAGATCATTAATTATTCATTATTGCATAATATTGTACTGTAAGGACTATCATCATTCAGTCACCTCTTCTTTTATTAATGGACTTTTGATTTGCTACCAGTTTTTTATTATTAAAAATAATGCTGCAGTACTCATCCTTGAATATATATATATATATATATATATATATATATATATATGCTTCTATACTTGAGCATTTCGTTCCTATAATATAGAATCCCAGGAGTGGGACTGCTGGTGTGAATTATACATGCATTTAAATTTTTAATAGAGATCACGAATTGCCCTTTCACATTCCAGTGATGTACGAGCACCCTGGCCCTGCCTCCCACCTCTGCTAATCATAGATGCTATTGCACTTTTATTTCTGCCACTCTGATGGGTATCATCATAGCAATTTCCATTTCCATTTCCCTGTCTATTGGGGAAGGTTGAACATTTTATCATCCTTCTTCTTTCTGTCCATTGTCATTTCATATTCCCAACCCATTTAGCTACTGGGTTGATTGTCTTTATGTCATTAAATTGTGAATGCGCTTTTTGTGTATATAAATAATAATGTTTATTTATCATTTGAATTTAAAATATTTTTCCTAACCTATTTGCCTCGTAACTTTGCTTATGGTATCTCGCGCACTCCAAATAATGCCTTAAAATTGTATGTATGTCTGAGATATGTATTCCTGCTTTAGTTAAAAAGATTTTTCCAATGCCTAGGTGTACTAAAGTGTTCTTTTTCCCCAAAAAATTATATTTATTGAGGTAAAATAGGTTTATAGCTTGCTATCTGCTCTGGGGGTTATAGGTTCAAACCTCTGTAAATGTATATTTATATACCCTGCCCACCACCAGTGCCCCAACAATCTTATACCATGTTCTATTGGGCCTCCTCCCTCCCCCACTTGCACCCCAAAACCTTATCGATTTGGTCACCTCAGTTTTGTAATCAGATGCCTTTGATTTATAGTAATTTATTTTTACTGTCTACCTTTTCACCCACCAGGAATTTATTTTTAGATAAAATATAAGCTACAATTTATTCTAGGCTCAAAATTATTTTCTTTTATCTCTTTCAATCAAAAAATAACAATAGTCATTCTTCTCCAAGAAAGACCCCTAAAAAGCCCTATCTAATTGTGAATGACAAGACTCTTCAAGATTTTGTAGTAGTCCCTACATTCAGATTTGCATGTGGACCTTCTTGATCTTGAAACCTACAGAAAAGACTCTATACTCCCAGCATACAAAGGTCAAAAACAAAGAGGGATGAGCTCTATTCACACACCCATTGGGAGGGGGGAGGGGAAACAGAGGGAAGGAGACAGCTGTCACCAATCCCTAGCAGTTCTGAGGAAATGCTGCCAGGCCCCCAACCCTGAGTGAAGGGGGATTTCTTTCTTTTTAAGAGATTTTGTTTATTTTTGCGTAGAAGAACTGGGATACAGGCCAGAGTTGTTGGGGGGTGAGCTCATTCACCAGAGACAGATTGGGGAGCAGAACAGATAGATTTTATGGAAATATACTGCTGAAGAGAATAGCAGGCAAGACAGAAGGGGTCTGCTGTGCCATATGAGGGTTAGCTCAATGGCTGGGGATCGAACTCAGGCGGCAGTGGTGACAGCACTGAGACTTAACCCCTAGGCCAACAGGGAGGCCCAGAAGGGGAATTTCTTGATGAGTCATTTCTGTTCCCTATGGGTTGTTTTCCAGTTCATGATTTTTTCATTTGAAAGGCTCTGTCCTCCTACAAGACTTCTTGTTTCCATTTTTCCTCTTCATCACCTTCTAGAGGGCACTGGAGAACATGCCTTTTCTTGGGGCTCAGCACCTTCTTTCTTCATCTGTTCTGTGCCCATTGAGCTTTGGGAATCCAAAGGTTGCTTCTGATCTTCAGCAGTCACCAGCCATTATGGGTTAGCGACTCTGACAGTTCATCTTTCCCCAAAGTACTGCCCACTTTTCTATTATTCAGAGTAATTTGAGCTTATACATTTCTGTAGGAAAGGCATGAAATAGCCCTATTTTCCTCAGCTATCTTTTCTAACTGAAAAGATTTACTAAGTGTTGCCTTAGCTGATTCAGAAACTTTCACAGATTTGATAACTAGAGTCTTAATTTGGTTCTTGTCACAAAACGATCTTGATTGTCCCTTATTGCTTAAAGTATTCCTCATTTTGTTGGACTTCTTTCTTTTTCTTTTTTAATTTTTAAAAATTTCTTACACTGTTGTTCATTTTTGTACGGGAATAGGTTTCTCCCCTCAGGAGTATGCCCCTTCATTCTCCCACCGCCACAGCACTGGTGACCCGTCACACAGGTGACTTCTTTCTCAATTTGGTTTAAAAAACCAAAACAGTTCCAGACAATAGCAACCAATACACACCAGTAATATTTAGTTTCTCCCCTCTTCATGTAAATCCTTAAACTTGTTTGTTACATTCTCTACCTTCTGAGCTAATTCTGGCAACAATTCCAAGAATGTTTCACCAGCTTGTAACACAGACCACCATCTTGGATATGACTGGGGTTGGGGATAGAGTTCCACCCTTCTTCAGATGTACAGTTGTTCATAAAGCAGCAGTTCCAAAGTGACATACAATGCAGACATATTCTTTATCACAAATATGAGTAGTTTATTTTCTATTCCTACTTTACTGTATATATGTGTGTATTTTAAGAATAAGTTGCTGAATTTGTTCAAAGCCTTCGAGGCATCTGTTGATATGATGCAATGGTTTTCCTCTTAATTTGTTGATGTGATATTTATAATTTTTCCTGTATTTAAGTATCCTTAAATTTCTAGACTAGCTTGTACTGGATAACTGTGAGCTATTCTTTTAATAACCCAATGAAATTTATTGAATGAAATGTAGGCATTTTGTACCCTGTATTCATCAGTGTCATTAATTGATAATATTCTATGCTGGTTCAGTTTCAGGTTCGGGTATTAAATTATGCTGGCTTCATTGTGAATTGGGAAGTTTTTGCCTTTTTGTGGATTAAAATAATTTTTTGGAATTATCTATTTAAAGCTAGCTAGGTCAGAAACTCATGCTGGTTACTTTAAGCTAATAGTTTGTGATTACATACATCTGAGGAGCTGTGAACCTATCTCCTAAATCATACACAGTATTGTAAGTCAGTGTTACCACAATAAAAAAATACATAAGGGGCTCTCTGGTGGCGCAAGGGGTTAAGCACCACATTATGAAGCTATCCGCAACCTCTGCAGCACAAGTTCGAACCCCAGCTGGCCAGAGAGAAACCCACATGGTGAAGCAGACCTCTCCTGTCTCGCCCCCTGCTTCCCTCAGCAGTGTATTTTGTCAGTCTGCTGTTCTGCTCCCCACTCTGTCTCTGGTGAATCCTCTCACACCCTTATCTCTGGCCTGTACCCCAGCTCTTGTATGTATAAATAAATAAATCTTTTTTAAAAAATACATAAAATGCAAAAATAAAATAATAGTCAAATGTCCAATTTTTTATGTAATAATTTATTAAAGTGTTCTACCCCTTCTTGCATCACTTTTGGGAACTCTTTACAAGATTTATAAGAAAATCCTTTGTTTACTGCAGGGTTTCAAATCCATTGCCAAAGAGTTGCAAGCACATTTTATCATAATCTTTTCTATCTATTTTGATCTGTGATTGTGTCTCTTTTTGCATCCAAACTTGTAAGTTTCTACATTTTTTCCATAATCATACCTATGAGTTATGTATCTATTTCACTGATCGAGAAGTAATTTTGAATTTAGTTCTCCTTTTACTATTATTTTGGATTCTGATTAAGTTATTTCCACTTTTATCTTCATATATTTCATTTTAGTTTATTTTGTACTTTCTTAAGAAAACACTTTTGCACATCTTTTATCTTCTTTAATAATAGGCTATTGCAATATACATTTTTCATCAGCGGTTTCTCTGTGTTCTAAAATAGACTTCATTACTCTCCAGGTAGTTTATTATAACAGTCTTATCACTGTCCCTCATTATCTTCAAAAATGTAAATATCACCATAATGCTCACTAAAAACCCTTTAGAGTTCGCATTTCCAACACAAATGCAGCATAACCTTTTAGGGCCCTTTCTGTTCCCTCCTGAAAAGAAAAACAACTAAAATATTAACAGCATAGTATGAGCATTTAATGAATTTTTCTATTAAGCACCTTTGTATATAAAAAGATAAGGAGGGTAGAGAAAAGAGCTGACATTTGTTCTTTCCCAACCATGAACCAGGTTCTGCATGAGGCTTTATTGTCTGATCTCATTTCATCATAACATGTTTGTGAGGTGGGCAGCGAGGAAAGCTTTCAGTTGCAAGAACCAGAAAATCTCTCTGCCATTACAAAAAATTTAGAAGTTGGTGTTTCCAGCTCAGTGATGCCATCGAAGACTCCCAGACGCCTTCTGTTTTTCCATCCTGTGATATCTAGCATGTCAGCTTTTCATCCTCAAGTTTCCTCTTAAGTGCAAGGTCGCTAATGAAGCCCCAGATTTCAGCGACTAGGCAGAAGGAGTGATACCTCTGAACTCTCCTTTTGGATCTTACAGGCAAGCAAAAGTTCTCCTAGAAGTCTTGTAAAATAACGATATATAATTAAATATAATTATATATAGACGTACACAAATATAATATAATAATATATAATATAATAATAATATAATACAAATTCTGGATATGGTTCCTAAAACCCTTGTCAATTCCTAATAGAGAAGAACACTTAAGAGCATTTCTTGGTCTATTTGGCCCTTGGCCCCATCCCTAACAAAGAGTTCTTAAAACCCTAGTAAGTTCTAGTTAATAAGAGGGCCAGGAGCGCCTTTTGTTTACTGCTGTGACCTTGGGCGAGCTTTGGTGACTACTCGGGCACTGAACACCAGAAAGACCAAACTATGAACAGAAGATTGGAAATTTCAGCCTCACCCTGTATCCTCCAGAAAGGGGAGAAGGGATAGAAATAGTTACTCTTTTTTTGTGTGTGTTTTTTTTTGTTTTTTGTGGGACCCTCGCCGGCGGGCGGGAAACGAACCTGCGCTGCAGAGGCTGCTGGCAGCCTCGCAGCCCAGCGCTCAACCGCTGCGCCACCGGGGGAGACCCTAGAAATACTCTTAACTGATATACCCGTGGGAGGAACCATTCACAAAACCCCAGCAGTAGGGAGTGTAAGGAGCTTCAGGTTGGGGAACACATCCACACTGGGAGGGTGATGCAGCCCAGACCCACAGGGACAGAAACTCCTGACCTTGGGGTCCTCCTACACCTCATTCTGTGTATTTTTTCATCTGTCTCTTCATCTGCATCCTTTATCATGTTGTCATCTAATAAACTGGTAAACCTGACTGTTTCCCTGAGTCTTGAGTCCCTGACTCAAACCTGAGCCATCATACAAACCTTCAATTTGTACTTAAATTAGGGACCTGCTGCTTGTGACTGGCTCTGACATTGGCTGGAACCGGTCCTATGTGATCTGATGCTCTCTCCAGGGGGATAGTGTCAGGATTAAGTGAACACGCAGGACCCAGCTGGTATCACAGAGAATTGCTTGGTGTAAGGAAAAACCTCCACATATCTGGTGACCAGAGGTGAAGTGTTCTATGCAGTAGTAAAGAAGACTCTTGAGGGGGTGGAACTTAAAAAAAAAAAAAAACCTGCATTTTTTCCTTAATAAATAGGAAAAAAATAGATTTTGAAGATTTTTGAAGCCCCTAACAGGTTTCCCTTTACATCTTTTTGTCCAGAACTTGGTCACCTAGCAACCGATATCTGCAAGGGAGATGAGAGAATAGTCAGCTTTTCCAAGCCTGGTGGTGAATGGTGATTAGGGATGGGGAGGGGGAGGGAGTTTGGGGGGTGGGCATGGCTGGAAGTTGCACCTGAGCTAGTGAGTCCATAGATAAACCATCTCCAATCTATGAAAGAAATGAAGGTCACCCCAAGTCCTACTGCAGGTTATGGTGGATCCATTAGGAATTGAGTGTTGGCTTGTTGTTTTTTTTTTTCCACTGTATTTTATATAATTCTTACACCATTTTTCATATTTGCACAATGTATGCATTTTCATTTTGGTTATATTCCCCGTATAATACCCTACCCTTATTTTGGCCCTAATCCCTCCTCTCCTCCCTCTCACCCATTAGTGTGTCTCTGGTTTATAGTTGCTTGTTGATTTTTTTCTTTATTATAATTAGTCTTTTTCCTGGTCCCTTATTTAGATTTTCTAAATTCCTGTGATGAGTGAGATCATCTGATATTTTTCTTTTTCTTTCTGGCTTACTTCGTTGAGCATAATCCCTTCCAGCTCCATCCATGTTGTTGCAAATTGCATGAGTTTATCTTTTTGATTGCTGAGTAATATTCCATGGTGTATATGTACCACATTTTCTTGATCCAGTCATCTGTTTTTGGGCATTTGGATTGTTTCCTGTTGGCGCCTTACCTCATGGCATCAGGATACATCCCCCTTCCGTGATTGGCTGTGCTCTGATTGGCTGTGCTCCTTTCGGCCCAGTGCGCATGACGACCTCCGGCGCACCAAATAAGGTCATGTGCCCTTCCGGGATTAGTTGTGCTTCTTTCGGCCCAGTGCACATGACGACCTCTGGCGCACCAAATAAGGTCATGTGTTTAATCATTGGCTAGACACTGTTGGCCTGCTTCTTCCGCTTCCGGTCCCCAGCTATAAAGCCCCGCCGAAACCAAAAGTAAAAGAGACCTGCGATAGCTGAACCGAGAGTGCACGTGTCTCCCTCCGTGGTGTACCCCTGTTCTTCAGGTCGCTGCTCTCCCCTGAGAACCTCATTGACCAGTCTGCGGGCTCGGACAGTTTCCAAAGCTTAGTTATTGTAAATAGTGCAGGTACAAACATAGGGGTGCAGGTGCCCTTTGGAATTATTGTTTCTGTGTCCTTTGGGTAAATACCTAGGAGTGGAATTGCTGGATCATGTGGAAGCTCTATCTTTAGTAGGTTGAGGAATCTCCACACAGCTCTCCATACTGGTTGGACCAGTTTGCCCTCCCACCAGCAGTGCAGGAGAGTTCCTTTTTCTCCACATCCTCGCCAACATTTGTTGTTGCTAGTTTTTTTAATATGTGCCATTCTCACTGGTATAAGATGGTATCTCATTGTGGTTTTGATTTGCATTTCCCTGATGACAAGTGATGTTGAACATTTTTTCATATGCCTGTTGGCCATTTGCATTTCCTCTTCAGAGAAGTTTCTTTTTAGCTCTTCTGCCCATTTTTTGACTGGATTATTTTCTTTGTTTTTGTTGAGTCTCATCAGCAATTTGTACATTTTTGTGATCTGTCCTTTATCGTTAGTGTTGTGTGCAAAAATTTTCTCCCAGTGGGTGGGGTTTCTCTTTGTTTTAGTTATTGTCTCTTTTGCTGTATAGAAGCTCTTTAATTTGATGTAGCCCCAGCTGTTTATCTTTGCCTTCACTATCACTGCTTTGTGTGATGTGTCTGTGAAGATGTTTTTGAGGTACATGTCACGTAGTGTTTCACCTATATTTCCTTGTATATATTTTATGGTTTCAGGTCTTTTGTCTACTGCTTTAATCCATTTTGAGTTGGTTTTTGTGCATGGTGTGAGATAGTAGTCAAGCTAATTCTTTTGCCTGTAGCAACCCAGTTTTCCCAGCACCACTTATTGAACAAACTTTCTTTGCTCCAATGCATAGTCTTTGCTCCTTTGTCAAAGATTAGTTGACCATAAGTCTGTGGGTTTATTTCTGGATTTTTCTATTTGGTTCCATTGATCCGTGTGTCTGTTCTTGTTCCAATACCATGCAGTTTTGATTATTATGGCTTTGTAGTATAGTTTGAAATCTGGGAGTGTGATGCCTCCATTCCCTTTTTTTTTTTTTTTTTTTCCAGGAGAGCTTTAGCTGTTCGGGGTTTTTGGTGACTCCATATGAATTTCATCAATATTTTTTCTATTTCTTTGAAAAATGTCATTGAAATTTTTATTGGAATAGCATTGAATCTGTAAATTGCTTTTGGTAGGATGGCCATTTTGATAATGTTAATTCTTCCAATCCATGAGCAGGGGATGTCTTTCCATTTCTTTGTGCCTTCTTCTATTTCTTTTAACAGGAATTGAGTTTTATTTCCAAAGTCCAATATCTCCATATGTTTTAAAGAGTTGAATTTCAGATATTTAAAATTGATTAAGGACCTTTTTGGGCACTTGCCATAGCCCCCAAATCACACCATGATTTTCAGGCATTGGATGGAATCACTCTAGGAGATTCCACAGATGAGGCCACCTTCCTGCCTCCTGCCTGATGAAGCCACATGTAAACTGTGTTCCTCTTCTAAACAGAAACATTAGAGGCTGTGCTAAGACTGTCTTAGATGCCTTTGAGGTACTTGTAAGAACTCACATTCAAAGTCTTTCAACCTGTGAGCATGCTTTCTCTAACCTTCCTCTCCCCAACTGAGAATACTTGTCTTATTTCATCATTTAGTTGTGAATACGGTTTTGGACACAGTCAGCCTGATCTTTCGACACTTCAGTTTTCCTAGTGAATAGATGATAACTTAATGATGGCTGAACCTCCTGTAAATATATCAAAGACAAATTTTTTAACACTCACCTTAGGAGCAGGTTCATTCAACACAGAATTTCTGAGGGAAAATCTGCAAATGAAATTTGGAGCTTATGTTTCTTTCATCTTTGCTTTAATGAATGAGAATCCACAGGGCAGTAGTCCAATTTTTTTTTTTTGCTTCTGCATCTCTCTCATTTGAATACTGCTAGTTATTATTATGCAATGATTATGACATCACAATGGAAAGATGATGACTTAAGGTCATAAGAAATGAAGATGCATATATAAACAGTGAAAACACAAAATGGGCATTAATTCTAATCCCATTGGAAATCATTCTTTCTGGCAGTAATTTTCATTTCCACCTACTGAAAACTCATTTCCTATAAAAATGAAGCTGCAGGTAACTTAATGCTCGGGGTTACAAAAAAAGGGCTTAGGAGCATGTCGATGAGAAAAAAACTTTTTTTTGTATCTGAAATCTTTTTCTTTTGAAGCAAACCAATCTTAGCCTTTAAAAAGGACTAAAAAGACCTGCACCCATCATCAGAAACTGGGTAATGAGGAGCATTCATGCCTCTCTCTGAGCACCATTAGGTTAAAAATTACCGCATTGTTTCCAGCCTTACTAATAGTCTTAATAATGTCCTCATTTTCCTTTCAAACTCAGTCAATTTTCCTGTGATGAAAGACTATTACTATTGGAGAAATAAAATGCCTTGCTTTGAAATTTTTAGCTTCAAATAAGGCACAGCTATTTTCTTTACACAGGTTTTCCTCCCAAAAACATTAGAAAGATTTGTGTTTCTGTTGTTTCATTAAGTTTCAGATGAGAAAAATGTTAGAAAATACAATTTAGACACACATTTCACATATGCCTATACATTATGTGCATAATGCATAAAATCTTGAGGCTCTTTGTGATGTATGGTACTGAGAGGAAAGAAATACAACATTACAGAAACAAACCCTGTAGCATTCTTCAAACTTAGTTGATGCCACAACAAAGTGTTGCTATAGAAACATTAAATCCCCAGCAGAATTCCTGGAAGTTAAAGATCTGCCTGCAGACTTGCTTCCAGATGCTGACTGGCTCACTTGTTAAATAAAAATTGGCATTTATCATGAGAGATTTTATCTTGAAACATACTGTGAAAACTACCTGGGACTTGGAGTGCAGTGCTCATGATGGGGAGAAAAATGTTAATATAGTAAAAATGACTAGTCCAGTGAATATGTCAGGATTTTATATTCCATGCCTGTCAGCATGATTATTTTCCCTCTCCCTCATCAACATGCCTTATAAAGAAATAGCTCAAAGATAGAATAACCCTTAATGGCCAAGGAATGGGAAATCATTCTGTAAATAGAAGTGTTCATCCGTGTTAAGCAGGTTAGGTCTTCCTGAGTACCAGTGAGGAAATCACGTTTTCCTATAGACAGTTCAGGATTCTCTTGAAGAGTAATTTCCCCCTAGTAATTATATAGCAGTTTGCGCTCAGAAAACAGACTGATTAATTAGGAAGCAGCTAAATGAGTTCTTTTAAAATGCCTAAAAATGTCCTTGCTGCTTGTTTTCTAATCCTCCTCAATCAATTTGACAGCTTTAAAAAAAATTCTGGTAAATAGTGAGTGCACAGCAGTTGGAATTCAGAGACCTCCACAGCGTGGGTTCGATTCCTGGCCAGCCAGGGAAATTCCCACATGGCACAGCAGACCTCTCCTGTCTCACCCGCTGCTCCCCTCAGTAGTGTATTTCAGTCGATCCACCTGTTCTGCTCCCCACTCTGTCTCTGGTGAATCCTCTCACCCTCCCATGCCTCTGGCCTGTACCCCAGCTCTTGTATAAAAAAAAATAATAAATCTTTAAAAAAAAAAGATGGCCTCAGTTTCAGAAGGGATTTTAGATCATCTAGAAGAAGGGTATTCTGTTCATTCTCTGTCATCTGTCTGGTGTTTCCCATCCACACCTTTGCCTTCCTCTCATCCTGTTATCTTACCTCAGTGGACTACTTTCACCTTCCTTGGAGAAAACCAGCCCAGCTCCACCTGCCATTTACCCTCAGGCTGTGACTCAGCCTCCCACTAAGGTAATAGCAGTGCCCTGCCTCACCACCCTCTTCACAGTCACAGGAGCTCCAACTGCCAGTCCGTGTAGATAAATGCAGTGGAAGGTAATGTCTCTTATGCCCTGAGAGAAGCTGGGAAGGAGGCCGTGCTCCTTACGTGTGAGCCTTCCATAGTGACTCATTCCAAAGAGTAGAGTGTGGAAAGGGGTGGGGGCAAGAGAGTAACTTTTATGCTGAAGAACCGTGAGGACGTCTGCTGCAAGCCGGGCAACTGAGTCAGTGTTGACAGAGTCGTGTTAAGAGTTTGTACATTTGCTGTGTGATGAACACAGCACTTTCCCCTGTGAGGGTCTCCCCCAGCCCATAACCTCAGTCAAATCCTGAGAAAAACACCGGCCAAGTCCTGATAATGGGACATCCCCTGATTTTGGCTGATCCATTTTCTTCAAAACTATCAGGTCATCGAAACCAAAAGTCTGAAAAACGGTTGCAGCCAAGAAGAACATTTGATGACATGATAGCTAATGTAACTGGTGTCCTGCACAGAAAAGGTACATTTGGTCAAAACTAAGGAAGTCTGAGAAAATGATGAACTTCAGTCAATAGCAATATATGGACACTGGCTCATTACTCACAACGAATGTAAGATGTGAACAGTACGTGTGCAGGTGGGGGCGTCTATCTGTGCTATCTGCTTAATTTTTCTGTCAATCTAACGCTGTTCTCAAATATAAAATCTATTAATAAAGGAGAGATGAGAGAGGCTAGGGAGCAGGGGGCGGGGGAGGCCCAGTGAGGCATGCAAGCAAAGCTCAGTGCTTGCCAGCATTGAATTTGGGCACCAAAGCGGGACTCTGGAGGAAGGTGAGGCCGCCGGTCCACTGGGGAGCTGGTCTGGACTCGGGTGAGAATGGGAACCACGTGTTCTTCATTTCTGTCACTTCATGCCTACTGGCTCCAGCACGAGCACTGACATTCATCAGATGTCCCCTATGTGCCCAGCGCTACACTAAGTGCTGTGTCTCCCATACGTGTTAGCCTGTTGCACGGATGGGGTGGTGGAGACTTAGAGAGGCTCACCTGCTGTGGGCTAGATGGTGGGGTTCTGTTTAACAGTAGTCACTTATTTGAGTGCTCTCAGACCTACCCTCTGCAGCCTGGAGCCTTAGGCCTTGGCTGCAGAGTATCCAGCAGCTCAGCGTGCTGATGGAGGGGTGCATTCACATTACTGCACACCCATTAGCCCCTTCCATGTCCAAGACCTGGCCTCCTCTGTAGTTCACGATTAGATTGACAGCAGTCTACAGCAGTGACCTTCACTACACCTTCCTTGGTGGGGAGGCTTAATGACAAACATGTGTGTGGCTTTCTTACCTTCCTGCCTAATTGACAGTCTCCGCAGTATTCAATGCACATGCCATTACGCAGATATGAGCTTGGATTGAGCTTATCACCAAATGCTTTTCCTATAGGCTGAGATATCATTGTTTACCCAGGAGAGTCCCACTTGATGATTGTTATTTCCCCACGTAATGATTAACATTGCCCCAGTTTGAGCGATAACCTGCACAGCTGCCATATCTATAACACAAAGAGATAATCGGCCACTCCCAAGCTAGACTCCAGAGACCACACGAACGGCTTCTCGAACATGTCACAGACAGCTGGCCTTCATGTTCCCAGGGCTTTGGTAGAGTGAATGCATCTGTAAAAAAAAAAAGTGATTGTGAAAGACACTGTGACTTCCAGAAATGTGATTATTCACTTATTCCATGTGGGTGATGGTTTTGCAGCTTTGATAAATATCAGCTACATTTCTTTGGCATTCAAAGAGTACAACTCCAAATATGCATTTATTAACTATATTTATGTAATGTGACCACTACCTGAGCTTCAAAGGCTCGATGGTCACCCCTAAGAAGTGACAGAGGGCATCAACCTCCAGGTGTGTGGTTGGCATGGTCAACATGATGCCACCCCGAGCGTCAGGGCCTTGCCAGACAGGCCCAGCTGGAACAGGGCTAAAGCAGAAAATGCTGTAGGTCAATCCCAGTTGTCTTTTTAAACTTTTTGCAGTTCTCATAGTTGAAATACATCCTTAATTTTCTTCCATGGCCAGTAGAGCTTGTGTTACCCTGAGTTCATGGGTTTGATAGGGTAGCCCATGACCCATCACCCCGAAACTCTCCACCATTTCTTCACTTTACCTTTTGTCTACAGCATTTCACCCTGTCCATCTCTTTATCAGGAGTAACCTTAACAGATTCACTGAAAATTATGGAGTCTCACTTCCAAAATCTTGCTCAGTGCCACAGCTCTTGATTCCTATTATTTGCTTTCTCTTGAGAATTTTAAGATTTAAAAAAAATTTAAGATTTGCTGCAAAATTGTCTTCTGCAATCATAAATTTGTGGCAGCTTGTGAGAAATCAGACGGGCCCTGAGTTCTAAGCCTCAACTAAGACTTTGGTGAAATGTGGTCATTGGTGTAGTGAAGGCCACTGCAGTCAATCTAATCGTGGATTATAGAGCAGACCAGGTTCTGGACATGGAAGGGGGTGATGGTTTGTACAGTAATTTGAATGTACTTAATGCCACCGAACTGGTAAACATAAAGTTTATCTTTTTATGTTATGTAGATGTCAGCACAATAAACAAATACAGAACGAACACTCAGCAGCACTGAGAGACAAGGACCATGAAAGAGAGCGAGAGAGAGAGAGAGAGAGAGTGTGTGTGTGTGTGTGTGTGTGTGTGAGTGTATAGCACAGACACTTCCTAGCTTGATGGGGGGAAAAAAGCTAAAAACTGGAGAAGGGCAGCAGTTTGGGAGCAACGTTTACTACCTGCTGGATGGTCTAAAGAAGCAGCAAGAGCTCTCATTAGTAGAGATCTGAGTGCTGCTGCCTCACTCATGGGACCAAGCAAACGATTGACTAAAGGCTGTGATGGAGCTGGAAAAAAAAAAAAAAAGCAGGCAGGAATCACCGTCAGGATGCTAATAGGTGCTGAATGCATTTAATAATTTAACAAATATTTATTGTACTCCAGCAACCATATTTCATCAGGTCTAAGACAACATAAATTATTAAGCCAGTTATGGAGAATGTTTATCACATGGTTTACTGTTTTTATGGTATACCTGAAATATTTAACTATTTTAAAGCTCCAACAAATACCTTGAGTCATGGTGTGATATAAATTTACTACATTACAGAGAAACCAACTCCATCTAAGATTACAGAGAAGCTAAGCAAATACATAAAGAGACCTTCTAGCTGAAGAATGGAGAACAATTGGGAAGGGTTTGGGGGAGACCAGTTAGCAGGTGACTTAATGCAGTTTAGGTGTGACATGATGGCCTCTTTGACATGCACAGTGTTGGCAGTGGAGTTGGAGAAGAGTTGATACGGTTGAGTGAAAGTCAGAACATACAAAATAGACAATATGTCTGTGGTGAAGTGATTGGATGTGGGAGGTGTCCATCCAGGATGCCCCCAGGGGCATAGTGGTGCTGCTGACTGAGATGGGACCCCTGGGGAGAAAACCAAGAATGTCAGGAAGATCTGCTAGCGAAGCTGACGCTGCCACTCAAGCTGCTCATTTTACCTTCTCCAACCCCTGGCCCGGTAGAGAATGAGAGCTGATGGGATGAGTGTGGACCTTGCTGGGAAGGCATGAGTATAAATTAGAATCGATATGAGAGTCAGCCTGCCATTCGTGAATGCTGGGCTTGGCCGTAGTGCTGAGACCTAGAGGTCCTGGATGAACTTGAGGTTGCAAATGCTCGATAGCTGGGTGACTTTGGACACATCCCAAGTCATCTGCCCTGCCGTCCCCTCCCTGGTAAAATGGCAAAAATGATGCTGATCATAATGGTTCTAGTGATCATCAAAGTGCTAATATGCCTGAAGACATTTTATGACTTAGAAATGATTATTAATATATCATCCTAACTCACTGTCCCAGTCAGCCGTCTCTGCTCACCTTCAGGGAGGTCACAAGCATGAAAGTGAAGAATGGAGTCTTTAGTGGCTGTGTTTTAAGGAATTGAATTAAAGGTGGTGATGATGGTTTCCAGAGCATTTCCTATCTCTCCAACAGCATTTAATTTCTTACAGCTTTAATTTCTTAGAGCTTTTCGCTAGTAATTATGAAGATGAATGTGCTTTATCTGATCTCAGAAAAACTTATTGACTAAACGTCTACCAATCTGTGCAGCTGTTTTTACCACTTTTTAAGATGCCCTGTTTTCTGAACACTCTGAATATAGAACATGTCCTCTTCCGTCAAGGGCTGTGCCTCCCCAATCTTGGCTTCACCTTAGAATAAACTGGGGAACTTTGAAAGCTTGGGTGCATGTGTTATACCTCAGACTGGTTCCGTCTGGCAATGGTACCCAGGTATTAGATTTTTGGAAGGCCCCCAGGTGATGCTGAGGTGTAAGTGAGGGGGTGAGAGGCGAGGGCCTCCATTCAAGACCTATTTGCATTTTAACTGTGATAAGTTTCTAAGAACAAAATACATTCAAATGACAGAATTTCAGGCTTGAAGAACAGGCCACCTGGGGTATAATTTTGGTTGGAGAATATAAGATTTCATAACACTGTTATATGTTGTCCTTCACAAAAGTGTCTGGTTTCAGCCCACCCAGAGTCAGGTGGGGATTTGAGGACAAAAGCAACAGTTGCCTCTGCCTCAGGTAAACTTCCCATCCTCATGTTTGCTACAAGTTCTGGGGCTGTGAGCACAAGTTTAACTGAGTTTTGTCTGCGGGAATCCTTGAACATTGGAATGCAAGTTTATTCCTTCAGGAAGGATTTTTGCTCCTTCATTAACTCCTGGAAATATTATGAACCTGGGTCACTTGCTTTGGAATTTCCAGGACTATTTAGTATAAATGTGAATGCATCCAAACCCATGTGATTACAGGTCTATAGCTGCTAACTGTGAGATGTTTTGTTAACTCTAAACCTTGGCCAAGACACACATCTATTTCTTATCTTCCATTAGGAGGCAAATATTTCTATCCTATTTTTTCACTGAATATGTCCTTTTTCACTGAATATGTCCAGCATTAAATAACATCCTCAGTCCTATCCCTGACTCTCATGGGGCTAAAGAGCTTGTTTTTGCCCCCAACGAGCCATAAATCATGTTTCTTTGGCTATGAAATTGGCAAAGACCTTCAGTGTTTACACTTTCAACTTCTTGCTTCATTCTTACCTTTGCATTTGAGAATAAGTGTGAATATGTGTATTATTTTAATGATTGAAACTTTATTTTTTTATTAATTGTTTTTCTTATATCATTCTAGTCCCCATAGTTTTCCCGTCACTATATCACCTGTGAACCATTACCATGTTCCCCTGTGTTCATCCCTCCTTTTTTGCTCCCTCTCCTACCCCCTCTTTTGTTGTATGCCTCGACTCTGTGGTCGGCTTCCTAGTTTTGATTTTCTTTTACCTTTTGTTTGGTTTCTCTATATTCCACATATAAGTTAGACCATCCAGTAATTACATTTTTCCTTCTGACTAATTTTGGCTAGCATAATCCCTTCCAGCTCCATCTATGTTGCCACAAATGGCATGAGTTTGTCTTTTTTGATTGTTAAGTAATGTTCCATTGCATAAATAAACCACAACTTTTTGATTCATTTTGTATTTGGGGCATTATATTTGTTATTTCTGTATCTTGGTGATTGTAAATAGTGCTGCAATAAATATAGTGATGCAGGTTTCCTTTTGAATTAGTGTTTTTGTGTCCTTGGGTAGATTTCTAGGTGTTGAATCCCTGGATCATAGGGTAGATCCATTTTTAGTGTTCTGAGGAAACTCCACACAGCTTTCTGTAGTGGCTGGACCAGTTCACAGTCCCACCAGCAGTGTGAGAGTGTTCCTTTAGCTCTACATCCTCTCCAGCATTTGCTGTTTTTGTTTTGTTTTGTTTTTTGTTTGTAATGGGTGAGGTGGTATCTCATTGTGGTTTTGATTTGCATTTCCCTGATAACTAGTGATGTTGAACATTTTTCATTTGCCTGTTGGCCATTTGCATTTCTTCTTCAGAGAAGCATCTTTTTAGTTCTTTGGCCCATTTTTTGACTGTGTTGTTTGTTTTGTTTTTGGTGAGCTGTGTAAACTTTGTAGAACTTTGTTATCAGTCCCTTATCTGTTTATAGTGTACAAATACCCAGTTTTTCCAAGTGTGTTTAGTGGAAGGACTTTCAAATCATTACCATATTACAGATAAGGTGAATGCTGTCAGGGAAAAATAGGAGTTATTTCACTGCCATCTTTAAAGAAGTTACAGTCTTCTTGAACGTTTATTTGAACTATTTTTAGAAAGAAATAGCTTTAAAAAGTTGGCTCTCCCAGACACTATTCAGTTGTGGACAAAGGAGACAGTTTCACTGGTCTTCTGTGTCCCAGCGCTGTAGACCTGAGCATTGACTGTTGAGTTAAGTGGACGCAACAAGGAGCAGGGATTTAGTAAAGTTCATTTGAAAAGCTGGAACAAAGAAACCATCTAAGATTCAAAGGTGTTTGCTTTTTTTTTTTTAATAATAAAGGAGCGATTTTTCAAGTGTCACCCATATTCATTTACCCAGGCCATATTCATTCCCTACCAGAGTTGAGGAACATTCTAGAATCTTTTTCATCACAGAGAAGGGCACCTTATAAGTACTGTTTTTCACAGAGGGGGTTGTCTGAACAATAGCCTTAGAATCATCTCAAACGTTTGTTTTAAAAATTACAATTCTGAACTCCACACTCAGGTATTCTTACTCTGTCGTCTGAAGTGGAATCTAGAAATCTGTACTTTTAACAAGCACCCTGGTGAGCCTTAAGTACACTGAAGTGGGAAAAGTCCTAGTATAGAGGGTGTTTGCAATTGCTAGAGTATATTGCCATAATTTCATGGACCCCACTGATTCAGACAGTAGGAATAAAAGGAGCCAAACAGTAGAAAATCGGTTTCAGTTCTTGAGATTGAAACTTTCTAACTGTGCTGCGTTAAAATCTAAACTATGAACCTCTACAGAGAAAGAGAGTAGTTATCCCAGCAGCACTGATCCAGATAAGTGTGCATCCAGATTCTCATGGTGTTGAACTTGGGCCACTGTGGAATGCAGAAGTGCCTGCAAAGAGTCAGGGAAATAGACCAGGACCATAAAAGAAGAGCTGCTGGAGCAAGACCAAGAATGAAACTGACTCTAGGTCTTCCTGGAGGGAATCTGTCCCCATTGAATTCAGGAAGGGACGGGTAATTAGTGCCAGAATCACACTGTATCTAAAACCATGTGTTATTTGTATACCGCCTATTTTTTTAACTATTGCTTAACTTTATATGTTTCCTCCCATTGTGTATGCTGGTTTTATTCTTATCTCTAAGTCTTTATAAAATCGGGTGAAAAATGTTACCTTCTAGGAAATCTATATTAAGACCCCAGATGCACTGTCCCATGAATTCAGTACGGCACACCTACTGAAATGATGACCAGATAGGACCCCTGAAGCTCTAGGAGGAAGACAGTCCTGTGTAATATGGAGCCTAGGAGGGGTAGGGAGTCCTGTAATAAATAGGAGGCAGAGGATTGTTTATAAGAAAATAATTGCCACTGCAGCAGTCCTTTAAGGAATGCCATTAAAAATGAAGAATTTTAAAGAGTGCCATCCATTTCTAATCTTTTTGGGAAAAATTTGAGAAAAATTTCAAATGAAGAACTTACCATGATTGTTGCTTTAAGCACCATTTTTGGTTTACAAATTATATGCCATTTTACAGACAATTAAAGAAAGATGATCCAACTGTATTATTGTGCTACCCCATGTTTTAACCGTTCCATATGGCTAACATCAGTCACTGGTTTCTTTAGAAATTATTAAAAATCTTGCCAGACACAGAAGAAGCCATGTGAGCATATTTTCTGCTTGCTGGTGATATTTCATCCCCTGCCCATACTTTAAGTTTCTAGCAAATTACTCAGCCTGCTGGAGTAGGGTCCCTCAAAGGCAGGGAAATGACAGCCTTTGTCTAAGACATCCTCTCTTACCACAGCCCAAATTGGGCCTTTAGGCAAACAATAACTTAGACCAAGATCTGTTTTGTCTGTAGCACAAAGTGACAGTATTAGGAAATGAAGCCGCTGTGAAAAACAGCTTGTGGGGTCTTGAAATGCAGTCGCCGCTCAAGGTAAAGCAACTGACAATGAATCAGTACATGTGGACCCATGTGGGAGCAGGGGTGTTTTGTCAGGCTAGACTAGATTTTGCTTCAAATTCCCAGTGGCTCATGTCTCACTGGTGTTGTCAATTGAGGTGGGGACAGGTCAAACACACTACCAATGTCATCACTGAGACCCAGGCTAGCATAGAAGGAATCATTTGGAAATTTGTTTATCAGCAACGCAGAGGGGAAAAAAATGTGATAGGTATATTGCCCATATTGTCTTCATCCTGCAGCCATCCAATGAGACAAGTAGGAACATCTCTATTTTTTAGATGAGGAAACAACTTTAGAGTAGTCAAAAGACATATTAGAAGTTACTGCCTAGTGAGTGGCAAAGGAAGTCCATTTTTATTCTATCTGATTGTGGGGCCTGGCTCTAAGATGGCCCTGAATAATCCCATCCACTGTTAACTAGGCCCTTGCACAATTAAATTCCCTTGAGTGTGGTCTGGGTAACTTGCTTGTAATGAATTGCATGTGGCAATTGCGATGGAATGTTTCCAGAATTAGGTTACAAGGGATAACTAGTAGGGTAACTATCACCCTACTAGTCAGTTCTCTTTGCCTTGCTAGCTTTGATGAAGCAAGTTTCCTTTTGGAGTAAGCACACATGGCAACGAACTGAGGAAAACCTCTGTCCAACAACACTAAAGGAACTTAATCCTGCTACTCATCATTTAAATGAACTTGGAAGCTGATCTTTCCCCAGTTGAGCCTTAAGATGAGATCTCAGCCCTGTTCAACACTTTTGATTGCAACCTATGAGAGATCCTGAAGTTCAGAAGCAGGCTAAGCCATGCCTAGATCCCTAACCCACAGAAACTTTAAGAAGGTGTATTTAAGAAGGTGTATTGTGTTGAGCCATGACATTTGTGGTGATGCATGCACTAGAGAGCCTACGTTCTCTCTGTTACATGAATTAACCTCTTTTTTTTTTTTTTGCAGAGTTTACTGCCCAAACCTATTTTCTCTGCTCCATTTTTTTTTTTTTTTTGCTGAGTGACAAATTATCTGTTTAGTCACCTAAGCTATAAGCTTGAGAAACACCCCAGATTCCCACCCACACTTACTCACCACATACAAAAGATCAACAATTCTTGTGGACACTAAGTCCTATACATCTCAGAACTCTTGTCTCTCTCCAGTCCCACTGTAATCGTCTCTTGCCTGGACTATTTCCTTGACTTCTAAAAGCAGGCACCTATATCCAGACTTCTCCCCTCCAGTCCATCCTCAAACCCGTCACTTTCTCCCACCTTGCTGCTAGAATAAATCTACACTCTGTAGCATCTGAGTATGACTGTAATTGAACGATATTTTGCAGAGACTGCTGTTACCTCCAGAATATTCTTCCTGTTCAGAACCCAGATACATTGTTCTGTTTACTGCTTCAAAAAAGGAATGTGAGAAAGAAACAGGAAGTAAAATCATCAGAATCTTGACTTTTACTGTCTACAAATTTGAACCACAGCCTTGAAGGATGCAGGGCACACAGTTTATGCCATGTCGTTTGGGAGAGATATGTGATCAGTCACAACCCGTTTTCCCCACTCCAGATACATGAAGGTCCTGTGAGCACAGGAGGATGCAGGAGGAGCATGAGACCTAAAATATCTGTGTCCTTGAGAAGGGATTCTGCTTTCTGACTCATTATCCCTAGCCCTGTTCCTGGGAGAGAAACAATAGAAACCTCAGGTGGGTTTGAGGGAACAAAGAAACCATAGATCTGCCCCTGGTTTCCAGGGTGCGGGGAAGGAGCGAGCATGGAATAAGCCTGGTAGAATCCCTGGTACTCAGACTCGCCCAGAGACACAGCTGAGCCAGGTGGCTGAGCAGAGGCAGGTGACCACCTGAGGAGGCTCAGGAAGGGTTGGTGATGGTAAGGAGAGCATGTAGGGGATGCCAGTATAGACAGAAGGATATGAAAGCTAATCTCTTTCAGGACTCTTTTGGTATCACTAGTGTCCGATTTTTTCTCCTGTCAGGATATTATTATCAAATAAGGATTTATATCACAGTTTTTACCTATGGGAGTTTAATTTTTATTTTAACAGAATGAATTTATCAGATCACCCCTTACCCTCATGATAGTCCTAAATATGGACCAGATGCATTTACTTATTCTGAATATCAAATTAAAGCAGCCAGAGTGTATTGACATTGGCCTCCCCATTCTAAGGCTCAGGCTGACAAAAGCTCTATCATTTAGGATAACCCCAGACTCACAGCAGATGAAAGCCTGGCAACTTGCAAAGCAGCGCTAAGGGGCAAATATCATGCCTGCTCCCTTTTCATTGGCTAGACCATGTTGCATGGCCACACCCCACTTCAAGGGTAGGGGAGTGTCCCCCTCCTATTTGCCCAGAGTGCAGGGGAACCAGATATCAGATACCAGTGAGCATAGTAATATAGGGCGCACCAATTCTGGCTCCCAAGCTTTGACTGCTGCCTTTATTCTGATTTATTAGCTTCACTGTCAGCATTTGGAACAGGATGTAATTCCATTTCACTTGGCCCTGATTCTAACTTGACAGCATCCCTAATCTTACCTGAAATCTACGGGAAGGAACTGAGCACCTCCACAGTATAAATTTGCCCCCATAAACTTCAAGCTTTCTCTAAACAGGTACCTTCAGTATTGTCAAGAGTAAGCTTGTTTTTCCTTCCAAGATCACCACCCCCAGCCCCCATCTGGGTCTAATTGTAAAATACATCTGCATGTTTTAAAAGTTCATTATGTAAATGTATCAGAGTCCATATCCATCAACAGATAATTAAGAGGACTGTATACATATTTATGAGTTTGCTTAATATTGCTTTAATGAGGAGACTTACTAGAAATACCAAATCAAGGAGGCAAGAAGAAAAATGATCATAACAAAGAGCAGCGCAAATCTTCAGCACTTCCTGGTAGTCTTCAGAGCTGTCAGAACACTCAGAGCGCCTCAGATCTCTTATTAACCATAAATGGTAGGAAGAAACTGGGAAGAAAAAGTGCATAACATCACTCTTCACTTCTTTGAAAATGAGCTATACTTCTTTTTTTTTGTTTCAAGTGGAAGCAATTTGAAAATCCAAAGCCTCATGCTTCCACCATGACTACAAGCAAGGCCACTGTGGGGATTGGCCAGCAGTCTGACGTGGCAGTCCCCAGCGTGTCAGAACTGCAGTCAGTCCCCACCCTCTCCATAGGACTCCTGTGTAAATTAGAAAAAGGAGAGAAGAATCTGTGTCTCCCTCTAGCAAGTGGCCCTACAGGTGTCTGGCTTGGCAAGGAGAAGGTGCTGACTGCAGAGATGTAAGCAACGTTGCCACACGTAGGTGAAGCCTGGGACCTGGAGCTAGGTGAGTGGGGCATGGGCTAGAATTTAGCCTTCACTCAGTCTTGTCAGCCAGGCTCCTGTGTGTAGCACGCCATCTGCACAACCACCTAGAAAATCTGTGGGACTGACTCTTACCCAGGGCCACCTAAGTCTGTAGGAACAGAGAGACCCTTCTCCCTTCCATCTACCAGCTTGTCCCTTCAGTTTACCCAAGTCTTGGCTCAACCCCACCCATGGGCCTTTCTAGTGCACCTCTCTTCACTACCCACACATGCCATTGGCCAGAACTCAGTCATGTGGCTTCCCCAGGTTATAGAAAGCTGGAAATGGAGCCTTGTTGGGTGACCAGGAGGAAAAGGACACTGGGCTTGTTGGCCACATAACATCATCACTGCCACAGTCCACACATCTGCTCGCCATCTGGCCAGCAATTCACATTTTGTCCCACATATGAAGCACAGCCCCAGCCCAGGGGCTGAACAGGCTGAACCGTCCAGTGGCCGCAGCCAGCTCAAGGCAAGGCTCTCGGGGATGCAGTGCAGCCTCTTCAGCAAGGCCAGGGTGACTCCCTGTGATCTGGAAACCTGTGAACTTGAAAACTTCACCCCACGCCCCACACATCAGTGGAGTAAAGAATAGGAGATCCAAACCTAAAGCACCCATTCAACAAAGCAAAGAAAAAAGCAGTGGGCCCAGCTTGTAGCAGCTCTGAAGATCCTTGATTGGATCTAATGATGGCGTCTGGGAAATCCTGTCTGGCTGGTGTCCTCCCAGGCTGCTCTACTCCCTGGCTGCTCTCAGCTGGATGCTGACAAGTCAGCTCACTCGCTTGCTCTTTTTTAAAAAGATTTATTTATTTATGCCTACAAGAACTGGGGTGTAAGCCAAAGGTGTGGGGGATGAGAGGATTTGCCAGAGACCGAGTGGGGAGCAGAACGCGTGGATCTACTGAAATACATTGCTAAGGGGAGCAGCGGGTGAGTCAGGAGAAGTCTGTTGCACCATGTGGGTAGCTCCCTGGCCGGGGATCGAGCTCATGCTGCAGTGGCTGGTGATAGCTTGCTAGCGCTGTCTTTAACTCCTGTGCCACCAGGAAGGCCCAAGTCCACTCTCTTTGGAGGTTCTGCAGATTTAGGACCCTGATTCTTTCCCAAGGAAGTTTAGAGGCTTCCCAAGGTTTTACAACTTTGACAACGTGGTTTTTTTTTTTTTTTCTTTTGATTTAAAGTGTGTGGTTTCTTTGGCTTAAATGTACAGCTCTTCTCGTCCTTTTGTGTTTAGTCAGTGCTGTTTCAGGACCCACATCCATGTCCGTTTCTAAACATAATTTTCAACCCTGATTTATGCCTTTGTTTCCTTATTGTTCCCCACCCCACCCCACCTCCCATTCAGTGCATGGCACACCTGACATATTTCCACATCCCAGTTTCTGGACCTCATTCCTGTAGCTCGCTTAACTGTAGTGGAGGCTGGAAGATCAGGTCTCACCATGTGCCCACAAGGAAACAGACTAGTGTCTGAATACACTATTCTTTCCTGCCTGTCCCAAGCACCAAGCACTGCAGATCTCCCAACTTCATGTGTCACATCTGGACTACTTCACAGTCACCCTGGGACCCAGCAAACTCCTGTGAGGCTGCCTTGGAGCTGTGTTATCTTAACTCACTGCACAGATACACTTTCTTTTTTTTTCTTTTTTCTTTTTAAATATTTATTTATGCATACAAGAACTGGGGTACAGGTCAGATGCGCGGGAGGGTGAGAGGATTCACCAGAGATAGAGCGGGGAACAGAACAGGCAGACTGACGAAATACACTGAGGGGAGCAGCGGGCGAGTCAGGAGAGGTCTGCTGCGCCATGTGGGAAGGCCCCTGGCCGGAGATCGAACTTGTGCTACAAAGGCTACCGACAAGCTTCACAGCTCTGCGCTCAACTCCTTGCGCCACCAGGGAAGCCCTGCATAGATACGTTTTCTTCTACTCTCATAACTTATGAATGTCTAGAGTCTTCCTATACCCAGGCAATACGGCCCCCGTCCTTTCTGCTCTTGGTTTTCCAGTCCCATCCAGGGGGTCCATGATTTTACATTAGCCAACTTCCTTTCTTCTTGTACTCTGTTCAGGGGGGAAGTTGCAAGAGTACTTCAGACTGAGCTCTTCAGTACAGCAGCCGTCAACCAAGTGTGGCCTTTCAAGTTTAAGTTGGAAAAAACAGTATGTTAAATTGGTTACACTAGCCACACCTCAAGCACCTCACTGGAGAGTGCAGCATTTATTGTAAAATACTTCCATCATCCCAGAAAGTTCTATTGGACAGTATTGGTCTTCCCTCCTCTTCATGTCAGAATCTTTGGCCTGAGAGAGAAATCTTGCCTCTATCATCTTACTCTTAGTACTATCCTGCCTCAGGGCTAAGGCCTCAGCTTTGGAACTCAAAAACCAAACTCACCCCTTGGTTCTCTGTGTCCTACTGGGTCAAATCTACTCTGAGGCACGGAGGACATGATGCCTTTACTACCAGTAAGGTCCTGTCCCATTTTGCCAGGACTGAGAGGCTTCCTGGCATGTGGACTTTCCGTTTGAAAACCAGGAAAATCCAAGACAATTCAGGGCGAGTCAGTCAATGTAGCCCAAAGAACTACAGGTTACCGAGGGTTTGGGGTGGGGGCCGGGATACTCTGGGCTTTATGTCTCAGAATTTACTTCAATTCTGTAGCTAATATTATTCTGATGAGGATTTCTCTGTAACTTCAAAGTGGGTCTGTATTTCTTCTTCTCTTTCTGGAAACTGTCCTGATTGCCCATCCTGCGACTTCCATGGATTTCATTGGTTCCACATAGTATTTATTAGATGTACATCTTCAGATTACCTTCCCCCTTCCCTGCCTCAGTAGGGGAACTGTTTGAGTGTCTGATATTTCACCCACTTTTCAAAGGAAAGTCATTGATCCTGAGGTCATGTGAAGAGTAACTCACATGAAAGGCTTTGCAAGGCACACAGTGAGGGTCAGCTGCAAAGAACCCCTTTGGGCATTAAACCAGAACTTTCAGTGGATTGCTAGGATTGTTAATAGCTACCTCTTGGCCCATTTCTAACTCACATAGTGACAGTTTCAAACACAGAGGCTATTGTAGAGCTCAGCTGGGCGAGAAGGGACTGTCACAAACTGCTGTCACTCCCCTGTCGACTGCTTGGTCTCCCTCCGACACCCCCCCCCCCCCCGCCCCGACATATTCCTGCCCTGGCTTATTAGTTTGTGAGAACAGTCTAAAAATACCTTGACTGCAGCAACTCAGCAGGTCAAAGAAGAAAAAGAGAGTCAATAGGAAGACAAATATTGTTCTTTCACACAATTCCTTCCCTCAGTGAGATTCAGACCTGAGGAGACAGCATAAATTCCCTCAGAGACTCTGACCCGCGAATGTGATTTGTGCTGTTCTCTACTCCTGGAAAAATCTCTCTCCCTTAACTCACAAGGTCCAGTGCCAGCACAACCTCAACCAGGATGCCATGCATGATTTACCCTGGCCAAATTGTTTGCCTCAACTGGTAATATGACAGAAGATCAAAAAAATAATAATAAAGGCACATTATGTAACCCAGGCTTGAATCAAAATCTTAAGGGTACCCAAACTATGCATTTTTAACAAACCCTCTATCTGCTGCTTTTAAAAAATGCAGTTTTATTGAGACATATCATATGCCATACAATTCACCGAAAGTATTCAGTTCAGTGACTTTTCTAGATTTACAGGTTTGTGTAACCATCACCTCAATCAATTGTAGAACACGTTACTCCAAATAGAAACTCCAGCCCCTTCACCTGCCAGCCCCCAGTTCCTTCCTATTCCCCTGCCCCAGCCATAGGCAGTCACTGTTTCTGTAGATTTGTTCATTCTGGACATTTCATGTAAGTGGAATCACACTATGTGTGCTCTTTGTAACTGCTTTCACTTAGCATAATGTCTACATAGTTCATCCACATTGTAGGTGCATCAATATTTCATTTTTTATGCCCAAATATATTCCACACTATGATAGAACACATTTTCCCATCCATCAGTGAATGGACATTTGGATTGTCCTACCCTTATAAAGGCTATCATAAACAATGCTAGTAGGGACAATTGAGTACAAGTTTTGGGTGGACACATGTTTTGGTTTCTCCTGGCTAGATGGTTGGGAATGTAATTGCTGGATCATACAGTAATTCCATGCCTACATTTTTGAGGAACTACCTGACATTTCCCACAGTGACTGCACCATTTGACACCAGCAGAGTGTAAGGGTTCACCAACATTTATTATCTTCCTTTTTTATTCTAGTCACCCTAATGAGTGTGAAGTGGTGTCTCACTTTTGGCTTTAATTTGCATGTCTCTTTAATTTGCATAGTGCCTCTTATACTCACTTAAGTTTGAGACTCTTTGATCTACTACCCTCTAATATAGTGACAGAGCTACCTGTCTTATGGCCCCCTTCTAGGCTATAAGCTCCTAGAAGGCCTTCAGGACACAATAAGGGTTGCTCAGATGCCCCTCAGTGGTTGTCCTGCACCTGGCCTGCCTGGCACACTGGAGGTGTTCCTTGTATAACAGCTAACACCTCTTGAGAGCTTCCACTGTGTGAGACATAGGCTACAAATGAATCCTTTTAGTTATCACAACCTCACAAAATAGGAACTCTCATACCATTGCTTTATTGATGAGGAAACTGAGGCTCAGGGAGGTTAAATAATGTGTCCATATTTGAGCTCAGGTTGCATGATGCCAGGCTGGCTTGCTACCTATAATATTGAATAAAGGAATAAATTCAAAACATGAAGGTAAAACATGCAGGGACTACTCCACCAGCTTAGACCAGTCATCTTTCAGGAGGAACAGCATGTGGAATTTGAGCTGCATTTTTCCTGGGAGTGACACCGTGACACTTCACAAAATGCTGGTTCCTAATGAAGGATATGGAAAACTTTGTGGCTTGAGTTTTTAAAACCACATAGACAGTAATTGTGAGTCCTCAAACCCATCATTAAATGCTTGTCGTGGAGAATGGGAATACTTATTATGATGCAGACTTGGAAAAATGAGTGCCAGTGAGTTGAAAGGTAGAGTCTTTATAACTATGGATTGAGCTATTTTATATGAAATGTCTTCTCTTGAGAGTAAATTTGCTGAAGATCAGCTTCTAACTGCCAATGTGATTTTTTACCTCCTGGTTAGGTAAAACAAAAACAAAAACACCTTAAACACATCCTACTAAGCAGGGCAGCTGCACACCATATCAAAGTATAAAAAAATGGAAAAAGTTGCTCTTTCAGTCTGAGCCAGCATGCATGGGTTGATAAGCTGTATATGGGCTGGGTTTTAATCCACACCAGCCTACTTGACTGGTCACCCTTGTGCAGGGCACAACCTGAACAACCATGTATGGCAGCCCTATACCCAAGAACTCTGCATTCCAGAGCTAAGTCTCTATATAAACGATAGCATCCTAGCCCTAGTAAATGCGGGATTCTTGGCCATCAGAGAGCCACTTGCCATAAATCAAATAATGGATTGTCAAAACCTCATAGCTCTTTATAATCTAGATGGAAGAAGCCACTCTAGGAGCTAGCTAGAAATGACTGATAAAGCCTTTGTCTGTAACAATGGGATATAGAAACAGACCAACCCCAAGCATACAGAATCCAAGCCAAAGTCACCATTCAAAGCCAAACTCATTCATCTTAATTTCATTGCCTAATCCAGAAAGCCAGGATCCTCTTGGAGTCCTAAAAGATAAAATATGGCACCAACAAAATCTGTAGCTCAGTCCTGCAGGGAACCTGCTTACCATGGAGCCAGACTAGCTTCCAGCAACATGTTTTGCTTCTTAGGCAACTGACAGATCAACTGGCACTGGCTTTGTGAAATGGCCCCACTGAAGTCATGGCCAACAATACCAAATAATGTCTACTTGAGAGAAGCTCCAGGAAGAAGGTTGTGGGAGTAGAAGTGGGTGAGAATCTGTGGGAGGTGCCCAAGCATCTGTCAGAGAGAATGATGACTTGGAGTGGCTCCCACTATTATTGGTGTCTCTCTGGATGCCCAAGCTCATTGACACATGCTTAAAATAATGTGGTATAGTGGTGGGTTGCTGAGGACAGTGTTGAGAGAGAGAGACAATGCATAGACAGAGGCAGAGCTCTATATTTTAATAGTGAGTACATAAAGATAGGCACAAATCTAATAACTTTAATAATTACTATTTATAATAAATTTAAAAATAAAATTACGAGTGGGTTGGTAAACTTACACTATGTCCTTTATATTATCTTTGTATTATATATATAATATTTATATTTATATCTTTATATTATTTCACTTGCATTATTAAGATATAACTGTTCTAAGAGGTTCTATGTGGTCCTAAGTTATTTACCCTCTCTGTGCTTTACCTATAAGGAATGTGAATTATAAGTAGTGGGACCTGGATCAGGAACCCTGAGGTCTGTTATTTAGTGACCTTAATAAGCACATAGGTCTACAATCGTACATTTAATACATATTTAGGAGGAAATAAAAGACCAAAATTGTTCCATCATTGCATTTCTTAAACACCTAATAGGTAAAATTGCCACGGTGATGTCAGCAGGGCTTCAGTAACAAGACATCTTTTTTCTAGCCCCTGGCTCTAATTTGCAGTGATAATTGCGCCAATCACTTACCCTTCCGGACCTGGGTAATGGGGCAGGAGAGCACATATCCTCCCTGCCTCACTGGCTCTGGTGAAGATGAAGCGAGACATGAAACAAAAGTGCTATGATTGCTGAAAAGTCCTCTGTGAGCTGCATCATAACCAAATAAATGTTCGCTTGTGTTCAAAATGCAGAATTGCATTATAATTTATTGCTGAAATGGGAACATCTGACCAAGGAAGCTTGAAGGAACCTTTCTGACCAAAGCAATTTCATCTAATAACTGGTCTCTGAAGTCTCCGCCTTCAGCTCTAACTTGCCCCTTGCTTTGAGTTTTACTTTGAAATATGTCAGCTTAGCTTTTTTTGGCATGTCTACTTTTTCTATTTTTACTTTTGACCAAATAGAGAAAGAAAGCATTATACAGGGTTCATATCCATTGTGGAGCATTTCAGAATATGTAGAGCAATCTCTCCATGAATTTATTCACCAATATGTTTTTTGATCGCAGCTATAGAGCCAACTAGACTGACTCAGAAATACATGGGAATTTTATAAGTAGGCTGCAATTAGTTTGCACATGAATGGGATTCCTACCTGGGTTATGAGACAGTGGACCCAGGAGTTGAATCCAACTATACCTTGTCCCTGTTCAGAAACTCTAGTGACTCCACATGCTCTCTCTATAGAGACCAAGCTCTTTGGCATAGCTGTTTCTTACCTTTCCAACCTTGCCTCTCACTACTCACATTCTTGGGCTTCATTACTGTTGTTAAAGCAGTTGTCTCATTTTCTTTCCTTTTTTTAAAGATTTATTTATTTTATACAAGAACTGGGGTACAGGCCAGATGCACAGGAGGGTGAGAGAATTCACCAGAGCAGGGAACAGAACAGGCAAACTGACGAAATACACTGCTGAGGGGAGCAGCGTGCGAGGCAGGAGAGGTCTGCTGCACCATGTGGGATTCTTGCCGGCCGACTGGGATCAAACCAGCGCTGCAGAGGCTGCTGACAGGTTCACAGCGCGGGGCTCAACTGCCTGCGCCACCAGGGGAGGCCCAGTTGTCTCATTTTCTGCCTTTGAGTAAGTTATTTCCTTCTACTTAGAATCTCCCTCCCCCCTCCCCCCCCCACACCATCATTGCTTAACTAACTCCTTTGCCTTTCAAGTCTAACTTTAGATGACCTCTCTCAGAAACCTTCCCTGGAACTGGATTTGGTGGTCCATCATCTGTGACCCCTTAGCACTTTACCTCTAAGGTAGTATCAAATTATAATTTCTAGAAAGTTAGTAACAACTCTCATCAATCCTGCACCTTTGCCAAAGATTTATTGAATTAATGAATGAGGAAAACAGTAGCATAACAAAGGTAGATAAAAAAATCTGAGAAACTGATTTATAGTCATTAAAAAAAAATGCTCAAGTAAGATTGCTAATTTAGATACGAAACACAGTGTTAGATAATGTGCTATAGGCAATACAATCGTATAGCAGTTGTCTTTTCCAATGGCTAGAAATCGTTTACATCTCTACTACACAAAAACCATTTGCAAATTATCAATTCCATGTAAGTCAGAATATTACTTTGCAAGGTCTAGACCCTCACTAGTAGTAATAGTAAGCAAAATCAAGGTTGTCAAGATGACCTGTGGGCTGGTCTGCTAGATGGTGTTTTAGCTGGACATTAGAAGTTCAACTTGATTCTTTATTTTTTTAAATTTATTTTTATATTTTTAATAGTAGCATTAATAGCCTGTATTATAGCAACCTACTGTTTTATCTGAAATTCAGAAAATTAGACGTTTCTTACGGATAAGAATCGTCTTTCATTCACTCTTGTAACTCTTGATTTTAGTTCAGTTCCTCTATTTAGAAGCCACTCAGACAGGTTTTGTTTTTGTTTTTGTTTTTTGGATGAATTAAAGTCTTTCTGCCTCTAAGGAGCATATGGTTTCCCACAGGTCAGGTTACAAGTGATGAGATCTACCCAGCAATCACAGTCTGTGTACTTCTAACCCTAACCAAGTCCCCTTGATCCCCAACCCCTCAAGCATTTCTCCTGTTTTCTAATAATAACCTTGATGTTCAAACATGGAAGATGTAATGAAAGAAGGCCATTTCCTTTACTAGAGTGAAGAAGAGACGATCTTTGGTATATTCCAGTCTTCATGAATTTATTGATACTCATTTTGTGACCCAGTATGTAGTAAACCCTGGAGACTGTCCATGGGCATTTGAGAAGCATGTCTATTTAACTTTTTAGAGGTTATTGTCGATGAAGCACACGTGGTCCAATTCTTTATTTAAGGTTATTGTTTCCTTATTTATTTTCTGTCTGGTTGATCTGTCAATTGGTAAAAGTGAGGTGTTGAAGTTCCCTGTCACTGTTGTGTTGCTGCCAATGTCTATTTCCAAAATTTCTTAGTAGTTGCCTTATATCCTTTGATATTACTTCATTTGGTGAATTTGTATTGATGAATGTTTAGCTTCCTGATGTTTGTTTCCTTGATCATTATATATCATGCATCCCTATCTCTTGTTTCCTTTTTTAGCTGAAATTCTATTTTATCTCATATAAGTCTGATTGTAACCCCCCCTTGGGGGGGGACCCATTTACTTGTAGGATTGTTTTTGAACTCTTTACTTTGAGCTTGTGTTTACCTTTATTTATTTATTTATTTATTTATTTATTTATAGAGGCATTTTTTTATTTATTTATTTATTTGTTTGTTTTTTGTTTATACATGCACTGGGTACAGTCAGAAGCGCGGGAGGGCGAGAGAATTCACCAGAGCCAGAGCGGGGAGCAGAGCAGGCAGAAGGACCGAAGTACACTGCTGAGGGGAGCAGCGGGCGGCAGGAGAGGTCTGCGCGCCATGTGGGACCTTCCTCCGGTGGCCGGGGAGCAGCCGGGGATCGAACCAGCGCCTCAGAGGCCGCGGGCAGCTTCGCAACCCAGCGCTCAACCGCTGCGCCACCGGGAAGGCCCTTGTGTTTACCTTTAGAGCTCGGTGGGTCTCTTGGAGATAGTAGAAAATTGGGTTTTTGTTTTGTTTTTTAATCTAGTCAGCCACTCTGTGCCTTTTGACTGGTGAGTTAATTGTTAAAATGACCATTATAGCCAAAGCAATATAATGATTCAGTGCAATCCCTATGAATATATAGAGGGCTGTGGGGACTCCCCCACAGAGGGCTTTGGGGCTGGAGACCCCACACATATAACTGGAATGGGCTGTTAGGCAACCTGCTTTTCTCACACATAATGAGCATGTGTAATTTAAATCAAGACTAATTTATGGGGCCTCCCCTGGTGGCACAGTGGTTGAGCGCTGGGCTGCGAAGCTGCCTGCAGCCTCTGAGGCGCTGGTTTGATCCCCGGCTGCCAGCAAGGGTCCCACATGGCATGACAGAGCTCTCCTGCTGCGCCCGCTGCTCCCCTCAGCAGTGTATTTCGTCAGTCTGCCTGTTCTGTTCCCCACTCTGCCTCTGGTGAATTCTCTCACCCTCCCGGCTTCTGACTGTACCCAGTGCTTGTATAAATAAATAAATCTTTTTTTTAAAAAAAAAAAAAAGACTAATTTATGTACTTAAAAACTTTTTGCCTATATGGATAAACTGCTTATGACTTGTTTATATTAGTACCTGGAGATAGGTAAAACATCAACAAGTGTTGGGAGGGAGGGATAGAGATATTTGGGTTGGGGATTTATGTACATGAAAAGAAGGGAGCGGGGTAGGGTACACTCCATATACTTTCAAGTTTGGAGGAATCTGAAAAGGTCTGAGAAGAAATAGAATCAATATGGCATGAAAGTGACTTGACCGTGTTGCATAATACCACTGTTGATCTCGTGGAGACCTTGGGGAGATTTCAGAGAAAAAGGGCGTTATCTAGATTCAGACAGAAAATGGCAACGGCTGGAGCTTGAGACCTCTTTGCCAGATGGTCAGCTCCGGTAAGTCCAGGGGCGCTGGCTGAAGGTGGACTGGGGCTATGTGAAAAGAGAGAAGCAGAGAAAGATTGAAAGCAGAGCAGCAAGGGTCTTGTGTTCTTAGGAGCAGAGTTTGGAACATCAAGGAAGTGGCTGAAATTTGCCTTTAAAGTCCCAGGTCAAACAGATAGTGGGGGAAACATTTCTGGCACAAAGAGCACTGAGAGCAAAGGACCAGTGATGGGAGCACACTTGGTGTTTTAAGCACAGCAAGTGCTTATCCTGGGCCTTCTCCTTAGTCTGTGTACCCCCCTCCCCCTGCCCTGCCGCCCCTCCCCAAACTGAGGTTAGCCTGTTAGCCAGTTAGTTATCCCTTTACTGTGAATTGAGAGCTGGGTATTCTCTCTCTTGCAGCAGCAACAGTTACACTTAAACTTTCTACTTTAAAAAGTGGACTAGAATGGCCATATAATTTATCATCTATCCAGAAACATTTTTGAGCATGCTTAAAAATTATACCAGAATATAGAAGGAAATCAGAACTGTTCCAGAAGGGGGAAGGAGTAACTCCAGTGCCCCAGCAACTAATCACCCTGGTATCTCAGGAATCAGAGCTGTGTGGGGAAAGGGGAATCTGCATCTGCTTACTGCAGAGGAAACCAGAGGGAATCCCAGCCTGGCCTGCCGCCTCTTCCCAGGCTGGATAGGGATGCCCGTTAACTGTCAGGGCTTGGAGGGGTAGAGCAAGGGGAGATTGCACATTCTCCCCTGACCATCCTACCAGAGAATAATCAGGATAACCAGTGCAGACTCTGGCCTTCCAAAAACTTGGGTTCCTATTCTGCTTCTGCTCCTTACCAGATGTGCTGCATTGAACACATAATCTTCACTTCCCTGAGCCTCAATTACGTTGTCTATGAAATGAGGATTAGCAACAGCCCCTACAGCACTGAATTGTAAGGTTCAAAAGGAGACATCTGTGTGGAAAAACTCCCTGCAGAGTTCTTGACATAAACATGGTTCTATAAAGTTAATAATTTATTATCAACAATCCTAGATAGAAATTTTTTATATGAAAGAATGAGGTATAGGTCTTCTAGGTGGGTAAACTTGCTTTTTTGTTTGTCCATTTCCATTTCACAACCAAGAAGGCAGGCAAGATTCAGCCTGTGCTCAGGCCTATGCCCACCTCATTTCAAGACAATCAGTCTACAGAGTTGGAACCTTTGTCTTTGACAGAAACAACATTTTTCTGTTTGAACCTGTATAAATGGAGCATGAGAGTAGACTACAGCCTGTACTTGCTGTTTCTACAGGTGCCAGCAAAGCCCGACTTCTAATAATGGGATCAGGAACCTGAGTAAGAGAACCAAAAAGGCAAGTCTGGATGTATCCCCAACTGTCATGTTTCAGGGAACAATGAAAACACAGTAATGGAAACGCGGCCTCCTCACATGTCCCAGCCAGTCGGCCCCTGCAAGGTGCTATTATTAGCAGCAATGTGAATAAGTGCTCTGACATACAGTGACGGTTCAGTGTTTATGCCAAACACATAAACTGCCTGCCCCTAGCATCTCGCGGGCATGAAGGGTACATGACTAGGTCCAGACAGCAGAGAACGTGGTGATGGTAGCAGGGTTATTGCAGGATAACCCCGAGGCAGGCAGATTTCTCAAGGCTGTGCTGGAAAGAGACAGGGCTGAGCACCCCACTCTCTGCTGCTGATCCCACCAGCAGAGCTCCTCTTGGATGTTCAGAGAGGTGATAGGCGACAAGTGCCAAGTCCACATCAAAGTCACCTCTGTCATCTGGCGACCCCAGGAAGGGCTGGAGGTTCGGCCAGTCTTACAGCCAAGTGAGGTGAGGCTGGGACCAACTCTAACTGTTCTTCAGAGGCCCTTCGGGCTTTATTGCTTTTAGAAATACAGCTCCCTAAGTTAGCAGGGAACTCTGGGAAGTAGGATTCCTCAAGTGATAGCTGGAGATGCCTAGCCTAAGTCCAGGGCAGGCGTGGTGTCAGTGGGCTGAGCTCTGGCCTGTGGGTTGAGAGCAGAACCCATGTGTACAGCTTCCAAAGTAAGTCTGTTTATCCAAAAGTGCCACATCTCCATCTTTCTTTCTCCCTCAGTCCCAGGCTGCAAAATAGCACCCAATGGAGAAACCGACTGAGGCCCAGAGAAGGAAGCCACCACAGCCAGAGAGCAGCTTCTAAAGCACTTGTTAGACCTCTGTTCAAAACCTCTGGAAGTCTCCATTTTTGTACAGAAGAAAAGTTGAAGTTCTGCGGCAGCTGACATTCTCTGGCCCCTCTGGCCTGTCTACCCTGGGCCTGCCCCTCTGCCCTCTGCACCCCCGACTCGGTGGTCTCCTTGCTGTGCTTAAAACACCAAGTGTGCTCCCATCACTGGTCCTTTGCTCTCAGTGCTCTTTCTGCCAGAAATGTTTCCTCCACTATCTGTTTGACCTGCTTCCTCCCTTTTCTTTAAAGATTTATTTATTTATGCATACAAGAACTGGGGTACAGGCCAGAAGTGTGGGGGGTGAGAGGATTCACCAGAGACAGAGTGGGGAGCAGAACAGGCAGACTGACTGAAATACACTGCTGAGGGGAGCAGCGGGCGAGTCAGGAGAGGTCTGCTGTGCCATGTGGGTTGTTGCTCCCTGGCCGGGGATCGAACTTGTGCTGCAGTGGCTGCCAATAGCTTCATAGGTTGCGTCTTAACTCCTTGCGCCACCAGGGAGGTCCTGTTCCTTCCTTCTTCCAGGCTTATGAAATGTCACTAATCTCGGACGCTGACACCTTCTTTTCCTCCAGAGCACTTATCACCATCTTGGAAAAATTATTTGCTACAGAAGTTCATTGTTTCACAAATATGGAAGGCAGAAGTCCAAAATTAAGCTGTCAGTGGGATCAGTTCCTCTGAGGGCTGTGAGGGAAGAAGTTCCAGGCACCAATCCTTAGCTTGTGGGTTCTGTTCTCTCCCTGTGTCTTCTCACCTCATCCTCCCTCTGTGTGTACCTCTGTGGCCACATCCCTGTTTACAGGGACACTGGTTATATTGAGTCGGGGTCCACTCTAATGACCTCATTTTACTTCAGTTACCTTTGTAAAGACCCTGTATCCAAGTAAGCCCATGTTCTGAGGGGCTCGGGTTAGGGCTTCAACATATAAACACAGTTCAGCCCATAGCAACCCCCTCTAGGACACAAGTGGCATTTGTCTGGTTCCGAGAAGGTTCTCATTAATCTTTATTGATTTAGTCAATATACAAATCATCATTTTTATTATAATTATCAATTGGAAATCTTTAACTGGCATTTCAATACTTCTGTAGTTCTGATTAATTGATATTTGCTTTACAATGGATGATAAATTAATAATGATTTCCTGGAGTTAGTGGAAAGATCCCCACATGCCATTGGAATGACTGAACAAGAATTGCAGTGAGCTCAGTGTAATTTTTATGTTGATTAAATTTTACTCTTTTCTAGCATGGAACTTGCTCCCTTTTAGATGGAATTTATAATAGTCACCTAATTATCAAGAATGTTTGTTTTGACTCTCGTCTAAGAGAATTTGAGACTTTAAGTAACATTCCAAAAACAGGTTTTCAATAAAATGAGAATAGAAATAGATAAAGCTGGATGAAGCAAAATAAAAATAATAAGCTGACCAGCAGAATCACTTTAATTGCTCTACTAGAGCATAAAATTTAAAAGTTTGGGGCACCACAGCAACAGATACAGACAGTTCTTGAGAGGCAGGCTTATAACAGTCTTCAAGTAAACAGACGATTTTTCCTTTGAATAAAATCCACAGAGGACAATCCATAAGGCACAGTTGCTCATGGTATCATTCATTATCTTCCACCACACCACAGTTTCAACAAGAATTCAGAAGACGAATTTAGGCTGTTTCTTGCACCAGCATCATAAAAGTCAGGTGCACAGAGCAGATGTGAAGCCTTCCACCCAAGAACAGTGTTAAAATGAGGGGGAGTCTAGCAAGGTGGTGGCAGAGTACACACCCAGGCTCATCTTGTCTGTAGACCCACAATGCATTGCAGCAAAGGAGCAACTACCACATACTTTTGGAGCAACAAATTGACAGAAAGGGGTAGGAAAGACTTGAATTAAACTGAAGTTGTAGATGTGATATACACACACACACACACACACACACATACACACACACAATGGAATATTACTCAGCACTCAAAAAAGATAAACTCATGCCATTTGCAGCCACATGGATGGAGCTGGAAGGGTTTATGCTCCGTGAAATAAGCCAGAAAGGAAAAGGAATATATCGGATGGTTTCACTTATAGCAGGAATGTAGAGGAAACAAATAAGGAATCAGGGGGAAAATAATCATAATAAATTAAAAATGAAAATCAACAGGCAATTATAAATCAGAGATATTCTGCAGAGGAGAAGGAGGGTGAAGAATCAAAATGGGTGGGAAGAGCACAAGGGTCTATGGTGATGGCACATGGGTGAATTGGTGATGGGAATTCCACGGGGACTACACATGTGAGGAGAAAGCAAATTAGATGCTAGGAAATAGAGTCAGGTTTCTGAGGTTAAGAGGGAGGTGGAAGGGTCAAAAACTACATAGAGGAATAAATAGGTACTACAGCTCTTAAATTCTTTCCCTTAAATCTCATTTCTATTCAACTGGTTTCTTTCCAGGAATGGACTGGAGTGAAATGGTGAAGGGTGTCAGACATCTGGATTTGAATCTGGATTCCACCACTTCTGACTGTGTGACCTTAGGCGGGTGAGTTATCTGTGACATGAGGATGATTATAATGATTATTTTGTATGTTTGTGGTAAAGATTAATGCACATGAACTTCTTCATACTTGGCACAATGGTAAGCACAATTAGTGGTTATTGACTTATTAGGTTATTTGTAGTAGCATATTCTTGGGTTGTGGAGATACAGATGTATAATTACACATACATACATACATATACTTTGGAACCCACATGGGTGAGTAGTAGAGATCACATTACCTTGTGAAATTCAAACTGCCCACATGGTATTACTGCTAATGTGCAAGGTTGTTTTTTTTTTTTTTGAAGATTTATTTTACTTATACAAGAACCGGGGTACAGGCCAGATGCGTGGGAGGGTGAGAGGATCCACCAGAGACAGAGCAGGGAACTGAACAGGCAGACTGATGAAATACACTGCTGAGGGGAGTAGCGGGCTAGACAGGAGAGGTCTGCTCGCCATATGGGTTGCTCCAAGGCCGGCGGGGATCGAACCAGCACTGCAGAGGCTGCAGACAGCTTCACAGGGCTGCGCTCAACTGCCTCTGCCACCAGGGAGACCCTAACGTGCAAGGTTTTATGTCCCATAGAGGAAGGGCGCAGGAGAACACCCGCTCTCTGATGGGAAACTGTGTGTTAACTCCACTGACAACTTCCCAACAGTAATGCCCTCATTAAGACTACTAGTTTCATTTCTTGGTATTAATTTACTTGATTAAATAAAAATCAGAGGGAGGGAGGGAGGGAGACAAGGAGAGGTAAGGGGTGGGGGTGGAGAGGGAGATTTGTAAAGTGAATGAGTTCTAACAGGCTCAACTCCTGCTATGGTCCCTGAGGCCCAGGTACCCATTCTCCCCCTCGGTCCTCTGAGCCACCTCACTGTCCTTCCCAGCTGCATGTACCAGTGAATTCACCTCTTTGTTAGGGTTAAAGTTGGGTTTGTATCATTCTGTCATTTTTTTCCTCCTTGGCCTTGTGCTGTAACAGACCGTTTATGTACATTTCCAAATGGATCCTTAAAGTCATTGTAGTATTATTAATTCTATTTCATGGGGGAGAAAGTAATATTCAGAAATATGCAGTTCACAGAGGAGCTGTAGAGGGTCTGGACTGACATCCCAATGTAATGGTACCCTTTTCCTATAGTGGGTCAGAGCGTCCTCTTAGTTCTTGTGAGCCATCTGACCCCTGTGTCACAGTTGTGCAAATACCACAGTGACAACAGCGAACCGATGGTATGGCAGGCTTCTAGTAATAATATCTTTATAAATCAGGGGCTGGGCTGGATTTGGCCATAGACAGCAATTTGCTGACGCCTACTTTGGGGCCTGGGAGTGTGTGTGTGGGGGGAATGAACCATGCTAACCCAAAAGTCAAGAGAACTCTGGTTTTGTCCATGACTAACTGGTGACCTTGAACAAGCTGTTTGACATCTGAGAACTGTCCACCCTGGTTTCCTTCATCATTTCAATACATTTGCAATCTTTTCCATTCTCTGTGTCCTTCCCAGTGTCCACGTGTGTAATTGTACATGATGAACTCATAATGGCTCCATTTTTCAGTTGAAGCTCAATTGAGAACCACAAATGTGTTTTTATTTTAATTTTGCCTTCGTGTTGCAACGCACACAAAACATGAGTTAATCTTTGTGCTTTATAGCCCCAGTTCAGGGAGGGCACCAGTCATTCTGTGTGATTCAGTCCCTCAGATGCCCCAGGGCTACTGTGGGCCTGTGAAATCAGTCATTTGCTCTGGCAGCGCTGCCTGTCACCTCTGCTGTCTATTGTCACTTCTCACTGCTGCTCATCTGCTCCTTAATGAATATGCAGTTGCTTAGATCAAGGCCCAAGAATGTGTCCTTATCTATCCCCCACTTTGAGTAAAGTACAGCTCTGCCCCTAGAGGCCCTCCCTGTCATTTGACTTCAAGGTTAAGTTCTAGGTGCTTGGGGGTGGGGTGGGGGGGTTGGCATTCCTAGAAATATGATCCTGGGGAAGGAGAGCATTTTGGAGATGGCTGCTTGTTTACCTATTTAGCAAAAATATGACACTGAAGTCATAAGACTAATTTTACAAGCCTCTTTCTCCTTAAGTGATTAGACTTCCAGAAATCCTGGCACCTGACAATGTTCTCTGAACCCTGAAAGTCAATTAAAAGAGAGAAAACCAAAGCTGGAGTCTCCATGTTCTTTGTCCTCAGGATGGGCACAGAGGGCACCCTGCAGGGTCTCCAGAGAGAGCCTCACATGCATAAGTTGTCAGCAGGATCAAACTGAGCTTCAAATTTCTTGGGGGAGATTTAGAAAGAGCGATCAGAGAGTTCGAATGAGTCAAGGAGAGTGAAATAGGGGATGCTATTAGGCTGGCTGTTCCTCCCTTGATAAAGGGTGTGTATCTGCTTGGAAAATTTTATGTAGTAAAGGGCCAGATCATAACTATTTTAGGCTTTGCCATATGTATCTAGTCTTTGTTGCACATTCTCCTTCAGCTGGGGCGGGTGAGGGTTCCAGCCCTAAGAAACTGTAAAAGCTATTATAGTACACAAATAGGCCAGATTTGACCCAGAGGCTGTAGTTTGCTCACTGCTTTAGAGCACTTTGCCAGCCACTCCTTGTTTGATTGGGGGTGAGTAAACTTAGCTTCCTAAGCCTCACTTTCGTCACCAGAAAATCAGAATGCAATAGGGTTATTGTCTAGGATGCTTATCATAGTTCCTGGCGCCTGAGAACATTCTGTCCATCCGTATGGCTAGTGTGGCTATTTCCTGGGTCTTCACAGTTTTTTAATGTGGCCACTTTGACTGGTTCTGTTAGGGTTATGGTTTGTGGGGAGGGTCAGGTCTGTATAAAGGTGGGTCTGGAAGAGGAAGATGCATTTAATAGTAGCTCCTGAATGTCTTTCCTGCCAGTCTGACAAAAGCTTGAATTTCTACTTGAGAATTGCTCTTATGCAAGCTAGTCCCCAGGTCTCCACCTGCTAGGGAGGTGAAGAAACTGGAGGGGAAACTCCACGAGGCTAAGTGAGCCCCTCCCCACCTAGTTCTGGAACCAGCTGCCTTGAATGTTGGTCTTGAAATTGGTTTGCTCTCTTAATTCTAAACCAAGTTAGCTACAGACTTCCCCAGAACTTTTCAAACTCCCGACAGGATACCACTTTTTATGTATTTTTTATGTACACACTTCGTGTTTCATATCAAGTGATTGTGAAATATAACTGAATACAGATCTACAGTAAAAGAAGCCCATTTAAGCTTCCAGCCCATATGTACACACCCACGCCCCGTCCCAGTCATAACACCCCCTCTCTGCCCTGCTAGAAGCCACTGTACTCTCCACTGTGCTATTCATTTTCTTACATTTTTTTTTAAAAAATGGTTTTATTACCTAAATGTAGATACCTGGACAACATATTTAAATGCCCTCTGTTTTTGAATTTGATATGAGTGGAACTGTACAGTTTCTATTTCTCTGAGCTTTATCCCTCTTGTTCAATATCACAGCCAACCTGCCGTGAGGTGAGGCAGCGTTTGTTTATTTTGATTGTTGTCTAGGAATCCACTCTTTGATCACACCCTAGTTTACCCATTCCACTGTTGATTGATGTTTGGATGTTTCCATGTTCGGAAACTTCTTTTAATCACAATTTTTAAACCTACAGAGGACGTGTGCGTGGTGTGTGTGTGTGTGTGTGTGTGTGAGTGATTTATAATTTCAGATATAGAAAAACACAATGCAGGAAATAGGGAGTGTTGCAAGTGAGGGGTGCAGGTTTACACAGAGCAGTGAGGAGCCCCTCCCTGAGCAGGAGATATTTGAGCAAACCCAAAGGAGGAGGCAGGAAGCCATGAGAGCTGGGAGTGTCCAAGGTCGTGGGTAGAGCAGGTGCCAAGACCCTGAGGTGGGCGTGTCAGTGCTTGTGTGTCTGTGGGCTGGGGAGCAAGTGAGGGAAAGGTGGGATCCAAGGAGGAAGGGGAGTCAGGAGGGATGCTTGCACAGGACCATGAGCCACTACAGGTACTTGATTTTTACTCTCAGTGAAACAGTGAATGTCGGAGAGTTTTGGGCAGGGGAGAAACAAGAGTTAGTCTATATTTTAACAGAATCACCCTGGACTCTGTGTTGAGAGAAGTTCATGGGGGCCAGAGGTAGAGTTTGGGAGATGTAGCAGTTATTGAGAGGGTCTAGCAATTATCCAGGCCAGGATGAAGGACAGGCTAGGGACTGGCACAGGGGAGAATTATTGGATTAGGGATATATTTGGAAGGCAGAATCCAACCAATTTGCTGAAAGATTTGGGGCATGAGAGGAATCAAGGATTGCTCCCAGATATGGGCCTTGAGCCAAAACTTCCTTGGTTTATGTAACATGTTCATATTATTGTCTGCTCCACATTTCACAATCTAGGCCCCGCAGAGGTTACATAGTCCCAGAACTCAGGTTTAGGACAAGGCCTGGGTTAGAGCCCCATTACTGGTACTGATTTACAGGGTGACTGAGACCAAAGCCCTTATATCTGTGAGACTTGGTTTCCCCATTTGTAAAATGGAGTCTCAGTGGGGACTATTATTGTGAGCATGACATTGCTTGGTACACAGGAGCTGATCAATAGTGGCAGGTGTTACTATTTTAGCAGCACAACTAGAAATTTTTTTTTAAAGATTTATTTATTTATTTATTTATACAAGCACTGGGTACAGTCAGAAGCATGGAAGGGTGAGAGAATTCACCAGAGACAGAGCAGGGACTGACAAAATACATGCTGAGGAAGCAGAGGGCGGCAGGAGAGGTCTGTGTGCCATATGGGACCCTCACCCGGTGGCCGGGGATCTAACCAGTGCTGCAGAGGCTGTGGGCAGCTTCGCAACCCAGTGCTCAACTGCTGCGCCACCGGGGAGGCCCAGCACAACTAGAATTTGAACATAGCCTTCTGCCCCCAATCCTGTGTTCTTTCCCTGAGTTCTCTTGTCTTGATCCCGGACAGCTTCAAGTGTGTTGATCATTAAGTCCTCACTTGAGGTCATCAGTAGGTTTTGAAAAATTGCAACTTGAAGTGAAATGAGGTAGAAGGAAACCAGTTTGGCGATGGGCTAATTGATATTAACAAGACATAAGTTCCTACCGTGTATTCCTGGTCACGAAAACATCATCAAACTTCTAAATAAAAACCCAAAATATTCCTTATAGGAAAGAATCCTCTGTATTAATTCATTTATTTTTCAACCCACTTACTCCAGGGCAAGGTCAGGGTATCTGGAGCTGAAACCAGTCACTGAGGCTGCAGGGCAGGACCCAGCCCTGGACTGGAGGTCATGCCACCCCAGGGCACACTCACAATCACACTCTGGGACAACTGAGACTTACTAGTGGACCTCATGGGCACATCTTTGGGGTGTGGGAGCATGATCAAAAGATGTAAAAAGACCCAGACAGGGGTCCTGTCAGTAACTGATCTTTCTTTTCCTCTTCCATGTGATAATGGAACAATGGTGAATGGAATGACATTATTCGAGAACCTACTGTGCTGCTTCACTCTGGTCAAAGATTTAGTTCTGGAATAACAGAATAAAAGAACTTTTCCTCTCCCTCCTCCCATTATTAATCCCTAGGCGATGAGATGAGAAGAAATGTCGACACCATCTCACGCTGGACGCCACCAGGCTTGGGAGGGCGGCAGGGGCTGGGCGCTGCGCCAAGGGTCCAAACACTGTTGGTGTGAATCACAAATCACGGCCTCTCCCTTCGAGTCTTAGACCATAAAATCAGAATAACAGCGGCCCTGCACCTCCTGGACGATCAAATTAGCAAAAGTGGGTAATTAGCAGGTGTCATAGGTCATGAATCACACTGTTTATTACATTCGGACGCATAAGCCATAATCCCAGTCCACTTCTGTTGGGTCCTGGCAGGGCTTGCCTTCATTCGGATCACCTGGGTTATTAAAATGTTGAATTCTGGGGTCAAATCTCCCCAAGCCTACTCCCCTATACCCCACTAAGCTATTGTGAAACACAACGTAATTTAGACTTACTGATCTAGGAGCTGCCTTTGACAGAATAGAGGATATTCGATGGATGGCTACTCTTTGGTGGAAAAGGTGATAAAAGACAATTATTTAAGTGCCCATAGATTCTTGCATTCAGGTAGGTACTAACTGGAAATATAAACGATGGACCTTATTCACTGCATTTGAATCTCCCCAATGGGTGGTAGAGTTCCATTAAAAATAACTGGTTAAAGCTACTTGTCAGAATTTTAAATAGTGTGAATTATTACACAGGTCCCTTCTGAAGGAACATTTTTAATGTACAATCTTTTCTTTCTAAAGATGAATTTCCAGTGTTCTCTCCATGTGTTTCTCATATCTCCAGTACATTCAGCCTTGGCTTTGCTTGGCACATTGCTGAGTGCCACACAATCAAGGGCTTACTCTTTTATGCCAGCACAGGGCTCTTCTCCTGTTGCCAGCCCATCACGATGGCCAAATTAGCGATCACACCTGCATTATCGATCTGGGCAAGAGCCTGATTGAAAGCAGACCATGCAGTCATTGCTGCACATTGACTCAACAGGACCCAGATGCTTCTGAGAGCTCCATGAACACTGGCCTTCAGCCTACAGTCTTTTAATCAGATAATAGACACATCAGTTCAATAGCCAGTTCCAAAGTTTTCAGCTGAGCATTTCTCTATCCACTCAGGATACGATAAACTTTGTAGACACACATGCCTCAGAATCCCTTTGGAGCATGTGGCAGAAAAAGGGGGTAGGGTCTTGTAAAAATGACCAGCAGCACTTGAGAGTTTGTTCCTTGTACAGTAGCCACAGTTCCTCTGTTTTCCCTGCTGCTGTGGTCCATTGTGAAATTACCAGAACTCTCTGAGGATACCAGCCATGCGCTCTCTCTCTCTCTCTCTCTCTCTCTCTCTCTCTCTCTCTCTCTTTCTCTCTCTCTCCCTAGTGCTGTGGGTGCAAGAGGCAGCTGCCCTGCCCATCAGGCACTTCACTGGCTGCTGGAAAGGAGGTGGAACATACAACACACACTGATACCAAAACCCCAGACTGGAGCTGGGTTGACCTTGTAAAATTAACACCCCCTCACTCTGGAGACAGAGACCTTGGGGCAGGTGTGGAACATGTGCTTTTGTTGAGGTGACCTAGGTACCTGGGGACTGGGATAGCCCAGTGGACAGCTGGTTTACATTATTGATTTCCACTGTGCACTGTGGTTCCCAATCTACATCGTCTCTCCATCTAGGATACCTATCCTCTCCCTATCTAAGTTGTCTTCCCTACATTCCACCTCCTCCTTGCTGTTTTCCCAGACCAATGAGGCCTCACTAACACCGCCCCCCCCCCCCCAGCCTCAGAGCCAAGAGCTCCTAAGGTGAGCTTCCTCCTGTGGTTCTGTGCATGGGGTTCTTACAATCCCACTGGACTCTGTGGCAGGCCTGGGCCTCCTTGGTTAGCTCCTTCACTCCCTAGCATGAGATTTAGTACAGCCTGTGCTTGCTAAATGCCGGCAGACTCAGCAGCATGGACAGGGGAATGGAAATAATATTCAAAAATTGACTTGGTAATACAATAGGCTTTGTAAAATAAGATGCCACCTGAATGAACAATGAAAACAAGCTTTGGTGGGCCTCCCCTGGTGGCGCAGCGGTTGAGCGCTGGGTTGTGAGGCTGCCCATCAGCCTCTGCAGCACCAGTTCGATCCCTGGCCACCGGCGAGGGTCCCACAAAAAAACAAAAACAAAAACAAAACAAGCTTTGGCAAAGCAAGCACAGTGGGGTTGTTCTATCATTGTGCACCTGGAAGAACGAGGGGCGAGCAAAATGGAAGTCCCCGCTGACATCAGCTTTGGCAGTCCCTAATGGAAAGTGACCCTGCCAGATCCCTGTCCCTCCTTCAATCCGGAATGCTTTCCATTAACACAATTAACCCTGCGCAGCAGTCAGGGGCAGAGCTGGCTGGGCCAAATGTGCTCTGTTCTAATTGCTGAAACATCTCCATTTCATATATTCTTCCTAATACCTTCAAGAAATAGAGAGAGCAGAGGAGGGAGAGAGAAACTCCAAGCACTATCAACTTTAGCAAATCCTTAATAGGAAGCAATTTGGCCAGTTTCTGCCATCCTTGGGAACCTCTTTCCATTAAAAACATTTCTGCCCCACGGCCACATTTTAGACTTCTCATTGTGTCCTTGGCCCCAGGGAAAATTCTTGGCTCTCCACCTGGATAGCTTGACTGTTTGACACCAACCAAGAAACCCAGTAACATCCTGATCTCCTGAAAGCAGGCTGGGGGATCAGAGATGACTTTCTTATTCCCCATCAACTCAGCATGATCAAAAGATATAAAAAGACCCCAGGACTGAAGATGGAGAAAAAAAAAAAACCTACAGAGGAAATGAAGTCGGGCATAACCAAGAAGTAGGCAAATGCAGTCTTCTCTGAGCTGGAAAATGAGGGCCAAGGGAATTCTATTATTAGACACTCAGTAACCTCTGTTCTCAAGCCTGTGGGTGGTTGGCAAAAAAGGCTACACTGCCCTCTAATGGGGGCCTATCAGTGCGCAGCCAGGGGCTTTTCATTCATGATCTCAATTAGTCAGTGCTCAGCCACTGGGAGCTGTTATTATCTGAAAACAGACTTGGATACAGAGACATCAAGTAACTGGCCCAAGGTCATAGAAGACTCAGCACCAGCCCCGATGCTAAGTCAGGAATAAATGACTTTGAAGTTCATTTTTCTTGCCATGTATCTTGAGAGTTCATCTTTCCTTCTTAGACTCAGATAGCTCCCTCAGGTCGACATTCCTCCCTGTGGTTCCCAAAGCCTGCTGAAGGTTAGATTCGCCTAACATGTGCTAACCCGGCCAGTGCTCAAGCCCCACCTCCAGAGTCTGATGTTTAACTAATCTGGGGTGGATTTTGGCTTAGGAAGGTTTTTTCAATTCTGCAGGTAATTTAATATGTAACTCCTGCTGAGAATTCCTGCTCTACCTGCAGAAGAGATAGAGGCAGAAACAGGTGGTACCCCTAAGCTGGGGACACAGCACTTAATAGAGAGCAAGCTTGGAGGGCCTCACTAAAGAAAAGTCACTTTTGAAGGGGATAAGTGCAGTAGTGGGCCTTATCATTATGCTTTGTGATGTTATGGGTGGGTGACTAATAGCACCCCCTCACCAACGAGCATCGCATCCGAACCCAAGGAACCTGTAAATATGTTCTCACATGGAAAAGGGCACTTTGCAGGTGGGATTAAGCCAAGGATCTTGAGAAAGGGAACTCATCCTGGATTACCTGGGCGTGCCCCAGTGCCATCACGAGAGGTCTGTAAAGGAGGCAGGGCAGTCGGAGCCAGAGAAGGAGATGTGATGACAGAAACATAGGTTGGAATGGTGTCAGGAAGGGACCCAAGGGTGTGGCAGCCTTTGGATTCAGAAGGCAGAGAGAGCAGATCCTTCCTAAAACCTCCAGAAGGAACAGATTTACCAACATTGACTGTAGCCCAGTGAGACTGATTTTGGACTTCCGACCTCCAGATCTGTAAACACAGACACATCTATGTTGTTGTAAGCCATTAAGTTGTGGTTGTTTATTACAGTAGCCCTGAGAGGTAATGCAGCTGTCGTGTGGCTGATTTCACTTTCTGAGGCTTGGTTTCCCCATCTCTAAAATGCAGCTATGTATTGATTGATTGATACCAATTTGTTGTGTCAGACACTCACAGGAACCAAGCCCTGTATTTCCCTTGGGAGTAACAGCTCAGGAGTGACTAATTCAGGATTCACAATAACTTTATAGAATAAAACTACCATGAATAATGAGAGTTGACTCTACAAGAGAGGAGAGTCAAAAAGTAGTCTCACACTTTATGAGGGGAGGGGGCCGGTGGGGAGGGATTGGGGTCAAAATAAAGGGGTTGCAATTGTTTGGGGAATATAAAAATAAAAAAAAAAAAGAAAAAAAAAAGTAGTCTCAGAAAAAGACTTGCGTCGGGGAGAGACATATTTTAGGATAATCGAATGGCCTTCTAGAGTCCCTGGGCCTTACCATCCAGTGAGTTTACTAAACCAAAGTAACCCTTTCAAGTAGACAGGGTGGTTGTTTTCAACTAGGATTTGCTCTGAACAAGCAGCCCCCCATGTGAAAAGGATGGGTAGGGAGAGGCACAATATATTAATAAGGGGACATTGAAACCGAGGTGTGGGAAGACGAGGTCTGGTTTTGTTGTACTCTCTCTACTTTGTGCAATTTATCAAGCTAAACGAGTGCTTTTTCTGGTAGCCCACAGAATCTTGGATTTTATATCCCCGCCTCTTCTAATGATGCCAAACTTTGTTTTGACCCCTACTTTAAACGGTACCTTTAGCCTTTACTCTGCCTACACCTGGATCGAGGAGGAAGTTAATTCTAGACAACTGAGACTTGGTATTACACAGTAATCTCTTTTTTATTAGCTCATCTCAGCAGTGGAAAGCATTGGAAAAAGCTATAAAAACATTGCAAATAGAGAAACATTGCAACGAAGCACATATCATGTAAGAAACACTAAGAACATTTCCCTTCTCACTCTCCTTATTTATTAGAAAAACAAGATTTTTCTAAGTACTCCCGAGGTGAACTCAAATAAAAATAAAGGCCATTTTGTTTTAAATGGTGTTGTGTGCATTTTGAAGATAGGGACAGGGCTTGCTTCCCAGAGGAGAACAACAAAGTCTTCTGAGGCTAGTTATAGTGATGAAGTTACAGTGAAGTTGTGATAATGGCGGAAACTGACACCTGATATATTTTCATCTCACAAGAGGTGGATGCTTTCTGTTGGCAAGTGTAGGAAACCGTACTCACCTGACCCCAGTGATGTATGATTTATGATTATTCAGAATCCCTGGGCCAAAACTCTGAATAAAATCTTCTCTTCAGTTGACCGGGTAAACACATCCCATTTAGTCAATAAAATATCCCTTTTTGAAGGTAGATTGTAAATTTAACAAATTGGTGATGCTAAAGAAACTTTTGATTTCTTTTTTAACAAGTAGACTTTATTTCATTTTTTATAGTACTTTAGGGTTACAGAAAATTGAGCAAAAAGCACAAAGAGGTCCCAGAACCGCCACGTCCACCCTTCACACACAATGCCCTGTATTATCATCTTGCATGTCCAAGCATGGTTCCTGTGGCTTTAGAAGACATAAAGTCATAGTAAGAAAGCTGACCATTTATAGAGGCAACTCCGGGCCACAACACTCTTGCATGTTTTAACTGCTGAGAGATGGGCTGAGGCTCAGAGAGGCCAGTACCCTGCTTCAGTTGGCACAGCTATTAAGTGCAAAGAAAAGACAGGAACTCAGGTCTTCTGATTTTTTTTTCAGTTATGCAAATACTTTTTTTTAAAAGTGCTATTTTAGCACCACATCTTCCACAAATTCAGTTTTATATTTCTAAACACAGGGTTAAGATGTGAAGTGCTAGTACGTCTACTGAGAAACTGACAAGGAGAACAAGATAACACTTGCTCAGATGCTCAGAGGGTGAAGGGGTGCTAGTACTAATTTGTCTTCTGAGCGAGGGTATTTAGGTGTCACAATTCCTGCTAATTTAGCTGTTTATGCAGTTTTGGGAGGAAAGGAACCATGTCTGTCTTGCTCAGTAATGATGTTGCTTTCATTTGCCTAAAATATAATAGTGTTCAAATCACAGTTATTAAGCAAATGAGTGGTAGGTTGGTGTATTACTCATGATTCTCGAGAGGAATGAAACCAATAGATGTATATGGTACCATCTGTCTACTTATCAATCTATCATCTCTCCAGAAGACTGAGACTTTGAGGGATGGGCACTAGTGATTATGAAGGCTGAGAAATCCCATGAATCTGCCCTCTGCAATCTGGAGAACCAGGAAAGCTGGTGAGACATTTCCAGCCTAAACCTGATGGCCAGAGAACCAGGAGGCGAGCAGTATACATCCCTGGCCAGCCCACAGGCCTGAGAACCAGGAGCACCAGTGCTCAAGAGCAGTAAAGACATGTCCCAGTTTGGGTAGAGAGCACATTCACCTTTCCTCAGCCTTTTTGTTCTATCTCAGCCTTTAATAGATTGGAAGGTGCCCCTCTGGTGAGGATGACCTTGATTCCAGTTTTCTGATGACTTTGTGAAACCACCTGCCACATCGGGCTGCTTTCCTTTCAGAACTCTTGTGTGTGAAGGAATAAAGCCTTGGGTATTCAAATCATTATCTTGGGGGACCTCTCTTAGAAGACTGTCAACCAAATACAGTTTCTCACTGATAGAGCATCAGAGAATGATGCATACAAGAGAGTCATAAATCAGGGCAGGAACCAAAATCACATAGTCCACCTAGGCCTGGAGATCAGAAACCCTCTTTCTAGTCCTTGCTACGCTAGCTTTATCTGATCCATGAACTTAAGTAACCTGATGTCATCTCTATTTACACAAGATTTTTTCATGAAAAATTAAAAATAGAACTTTCTCCAACAGAGTTATTATAGCAAAATAACATACAAAGACAAAGTCCTTTGAGACGGTGAGACTATTCCTCGTTGTTATAGTTAGCCGCAGTAGCGCTGCGCTGTGGAATAATCCTTCTGTTATTCCATTGCTGCTGAATGGTTTCAATTCTAGACTCCCAGGTTCCCGGCAGTGGTGTTGACTTTAAAAATGAAACCATGAACAGTGGCTAACAGAGCTAGAATCATTTAACTTAAAATAGAAAATGGGAGTAAAACAGACATTTAAAGGTTTTCAAATTACCAGGTAGTTACAAAAAGTGTCATCTGTTTCCTATAACTTCCAAAGACAGAGAATCATGACTAAGAAAATAAGAGCTTCCTAGTTGGGTACTGTGATATTGATCTATAATTAAATATATTTATGTATATAATTGGTCTTCATCCTGTTCCTGGTACAAAACTCCCAAATCCCTAGAAATTTCCAAAGTTGAAAGAAACAGAGTAAGGGTGTTTTCTGAGATGTGAATGAGATGATGTTAGGAAAGCAGCAAAGAGAGGGGCTGGTTGGGTGAAGCAATTATTTGTCACAGGATTGGAACTTATAGACCCACTCCACCCCTGACCTCCAGGGAAGGGAGAAGGCCTGGAGTTTGAGTTCAGTGACCAATGATTCAGTCAGTCATGCCTATGTCCAGAACATTCCTTAAAGAACCAAAGGAGTGAGTTCTAGCTTCTGAGCTGGTGAACACAGGGGAGTGAAACATCCAAAGAGGCATGGAGTTCTGCTTCCCTGCCCACCTGTCTTGTTCTGAGCATCTCTTCCAGCAACCATTCCTGAGTTACACCCTCTTGTAATAAACAAGTACTCTTGCAAAGGAAAAAAAAAAGTGCCTCTAAAATCTGTCATAGTACTTCTCTAGAGACAGTTAAAATAGAATCAACGCGCCTGTCTGCCAATGTTGCAATAAATGCTGCCACCAAGAGATGGGGTAATGAGACACCTTTATTTTTTTTTTTAAAGATTTATTTATACATACAAGAACTGGGGTACAGGCCAGAGTTTTGGGGGGTGAGAGGATTCACCAGAGACAGAGTGGGGAACAGAACAGACAGAATGACTGAAATACACTGCTGAGGGGAGCAGCAGGCGAGTCAGGAGAGGTCTGCTGCACCATGTGGGTTGCTCCCTGGCTGGGGATCAAACTTGTGCTCTAGCAGCTGTGGTGAGCTTCATAGGTTGCGTCTTAACCCCTTGCGCCACCAGGGAGGCCCTAATGAGGCACCTTTATAACAGACTATGGAACTCTGCGGTCCTGTTTTCCTGCATCCTGGGATTTCAGCGGCAACCTGGCCAAATGAAAACGTGGTGCCCAAGAGCTGCATCCTGAACATGCCACAGACAGAGAAAAAAGAGTGAGGGAAACGTTCTTCTTGTCCTTTCCCATAATCAGTGGCCACGGTCAGGGCACGGCATCACCATTTAAAAGGCAAAGTCCACAGTCAACCCCCTGTTGGTTCTGCCTTTGGACTACCTAGTTGAGCAACCTAAGCCTCACTTTCTCTGCTGTAAATAAGGACAATTCTTGTCGCTGAAGCAGCTGACCCTTTGCAGTGTAGGTACAGTCAGCACCTGCACCACCAGGCCCTCTCGGCCGCCCATGGAATGCGAGTGAAAGGGACTGTCTCTGTCAAGGTTGTCCAAGAAGTGCGTGTGCAGTAGTTGATTTCTCAGGTGTGGCCCCACAAGTTCTCCCACCACCCCGGCACCCCTGAACTATCTCTTCCATATGTAAGTACAAAAATTAACAACGATACAAGATGAAAATGCATACACTTTGCAAAAATGAAAAATGATGTAAAAAATATATAAAATTGAAAAAATGGGGCCTCCCTGGTGGCACAGGGGGTTAAGCACCGCACTGTGAAGCAATCTGCAGCCTCTACAGCATGAGTTCAATCCCCGGCCTGCCAGGGAGCTACCCACGTGGTGCAGCAGATCTCTCCTGATTTGCCCGCTGCTCCCCTCAGCAGTGTACTTCAGTCAGTCTGCCTGTTCTGTTCCCCACTCTTGTCTCTGGTGAATCCTCTCACCCCCTGCACCTCTGGCCTGTAGCCCAGGTCTTGTATGCATAAATAAATAAATCTTTAAAAATAAATAAATAAATATTTTTTTAAAAATCATAAAAAAATTAACAGCGATGTAAGTAAATTAATTAACAAATCAATGATAGTGAAAAGAAAAAAAAAACAACTCCTCATGAAGGGTGAAATCAGTTGGGCTATCATGTTATATAACATTTCAGGGGAATCTGAAAGGACCCCAGTGCCTCTGATATATACACTACCATTTTCAGAGATGATGTAATTACAAAGTATGTGAATAGGTACACATTTATAGACAAAATAAAAAGCTTTTATCTCTCCTTAAAAAAAAAAGTGGGTGTTTACACCAGTGAGAATGGCAAATATTAAAAAAAACTAGCAACAACAAATGTTGGCGAGGGTGTGGAGAAAAAGGAACTCTGCTACACTGTTGGTGCGAGTGCAAACTGGTCCAACCACTGTGGAAAGCTGTGTGGAGATTTCTGGACCTACTAAACATAGAGCTTCCATATGATCCAGCAATTCCACTCCTAGGTATTTACCCAAAGGACACAGAAACATCAATTCCAAAGAGCACCTGCACCCCTATGTTTATAGCAGCACTGTTTACAATAGCTAAGCTTTGGAAACAGCCCAAATGCCCAAAAATAGATGACTGGATCAAGAAGATGTGGTACATATATACCATGGAATATTACTCAGCATTCAAAAAAGATAAACACATGCAATTTGCAGCAACATGGATGGCGCTGGAAGGGATCATGCTCAGCGAAATAAGCCAAAAAGAAAAAGAAAAATACCGGATGGTCTCACTCATAGCAGGAATCTAGAAAACTTAAATAAGGGACCAGGAAAATGAATAACTATAAGAAAGTGAAAATCAAAATCAACAAAAAACTATGAACCAGAGACACTTTTTGGGGGGTGGGGGGCGGGAGGGGAGGGATTGGGGTCAGAATGGGGGGGTTGCAGTTGTATGGGGAATATAAAAATAAAATTTATTATTTAAAAAAAAAAAGTGGGTGTAATCCCCCATTCATTCTTTCCCCAACCTGCAGCTGAAAGAAAAGAATTTTGAAGTCCTAGAAGGCAGAAGCGTAGATGGAAGAAACCTATTTTTCCATGTTACATGGAGTTTGGCCACCCGACGTGACTCAGAACTGAAGTAAGTAAAAATCAACTTTTTGTTATGTGAAAACAGAGATTTGGGGATTTGTTAAAACAGCTATTGTTAACCCAAACTTACACAATTATAAATCCCTACTTTAAAGTTGTTGGGAGATAAGGTGATATCTGCCTGAAGTTTTAGATCTTAAAACTTTCCAATGTCTTCCCTTTCCAATGTCTCCCCTCATGAAGCAACCCAAAATGAACACCATCAACATAAGGGCAGTGCCCCAGTGTTTCTCAAGATGTTGTTAAAGAATATGTAAATGCAGCTGAAAGACAAACCCCTACCCGCTCTTAAAATCTGATATATAGAAATTCTGGAGTCACTGTTGCTTAGCAACCTAGCATGTAATTAGCACTTACAATTATTAGCTATTAACAAAGAGAAGGGATAGAATTTTTTATGAAAGCAATGGTAGAAATCAATAGCTATTGAATGCATACTTTATTTAATTCTAACCATAAACAATCTGAGGAATAGAGATTATTATCCCCATTTTATAGATAAAGAAAACTTTCAAAAAGATTAACTTGTGGAATTAGTAAGTGGTAGATTTGGATTTGAGTCCAGGTCTGTACAACCCCAAAGTCTGTGTCTTTCCCTGTCTTCTCTATAATGGGTTCCAGGGTTCCCCCTCCGAGCCTAAGGGCCCCCAGGCACTGGAAGTAATTTAATCACCACAAAGCCACGTCCCTTGATTATTTTTTAAATGCACTTAAAATCAACAGGCCACACAGAAAGTAGGTGATCCCCAGTGGGAAGGATTGCTTTCCTTAAGCTATGATTTATACAGGTCACCCCCACTGAGACAGCTTTCAATTGTCTCTTAATTTCACCCTTTACCCATATCTTAAATTGGCACGTCATGGAAGGAAAGGACCAGAAACCCTATAAGGGGAGAGGTAGGAGGTCTGGTGAATTTTTGCTTCCAAATTCAAAATAACTCCCTCAGAGGCCCCTTTAACTCTGCGTTGCCACGAGAGCCAAAGTTTCTGCTGTGAGGCGTCTGTGCACAGGAGGGTGACTAGACAGACCATGCCAGCTCAGCAAAGCGGAAAGAAACAGAAGGCACAGGTGCACCACGTCACTCCTGGGAGAAGGGACAGGGCTGCTCAGACCCTGAAAGCACCTGTCTCAGGGAGGCCCAGAGTAGCAGACGGGACAGACAGGCCTGGGCTGTGCTCACAGCACCTGTGAGAGCTTAGGGGGCCAAAGCACCGCCTCCCACTCAGAGGAGGGGACCATGTTTTCTCCAGAGCAGAATGGCCCTGACTAAGGCCACAGAGCATTCCTAATGCAGGGTCCAGGCCTTCTAAGCCCCCCAGCCTGCTAGACTGCACAGCCTCGCTTGCACACCTCTAATCTTGTTCTTTCACACCAACGCCAGGCTGGGGAAACAAAGACAGTGTCACTGATGCTTATACGCTGCACTTCATGGATTCCCCCACCACACTGGGATCTGAGGGTGCTAGTGAATCCTGTTTCTCTCCTCCTCTGGATTTGAACCCATGGAGAGAAAATATATAAGAATCGAAGCTCACAGGTGTGGCATTTTGCTGGGAAGGTTGGTTTGAAGACTTGATGCCGGTCTGAGAAAGACAGTGTCTTCTCTCCCCTCTCTCCACCCACCTGAAATCACGCGCTGGTCACAGGGCAAGCCGCAGTGGCACACTCCCCCGAGGGATGTGGCAGAGCAGCAGGGAGGAGAATGGCATCCCCCATGAGTGGGCAGAAAGGACCTTCCAGGTGCCCCTCCTTGTTTTCCTCAGGGAGTCTAGAAAGAAGGGTGGGACTGTTCCTCCAGTAATATCCCCTAAGGCATGAGCCCTGCTTTCCTTCCCAGAAGACTGCTCAGGCGGAGGGAAAAGGTCCCCTTCATTCCCAACGGACCACGCCATCTCCATCTCCAGCCGCCCGGGTCTCCTTTTCCTGCACCACAAAGCAGACGGGCTCTGCAGGTTGGCTGAAGAGCTGGGCCACGCGAGCATCTGTTGATCCAAATGGCCTCTGTCAGTCGCCCCCAGCCAGTATCCGGTGGCGGCTTTTCTGTGTCTCTTCCTGAAAGCATTATGCAGCCTTAAGTAAGGGTTGACATTTTGAAGTATGGCTTCTCCTGAATTTACTGCGTTTTCTGTTCTTGGAGGTAATAGATGAGCTGCTCTGCCTTTTTCCGCTGCAGACACTGCTGTGGTCGCCATAGCTCCAGAAGGCATTAGCAGATTAGGCAGGGTGAAAATTACAGCGTCCTGGGCTCCGCAGGCTCTCCTGACGCCAGTGGTGTTTTCCAATCTGCTAGCATTTCACAAACAAAACATTATTTTAATTACTTTTGGCTGTACTGATGGGTCCTATTTTTCTCTGCCTTTACGCCTCCTTGGCCCCAAAGCCGTGTGCATCATCTTCCCTTAGTTCCAGTGAGCCCTGCGGGAGGCTGAGAAAAGCTTCCTTCCTGTGCCTTCTTGAGACCTTGGGGCTTAAGAAATTTGTCCCTGCCTAGAGTTACCCTGATGGGCTTGTTGTGGGGTCTGGAGAGTCTGAAATTTCTAGAGCAGCTTGACTCACAGGTTTAGTCAAGCTGATCTTCAGCCCACTGTAAATGATCTCTAACTTAAAACACTTGCATATTTTCAACTGCCCAGTTGCCCAAGCAGGGTGGAATGTTCCAGAAGAAGCCATATAAGTACAGAGGTTTAATGGGGGGGGTGTGGCTGGCCTGCTTGTGCAATGGCTGTTTTCTTGACAGTCCAGATTGCTGCAGGGGAATCAAGGAGAGCCAACGAGAATTGTAGGCAAACATCCTTAGGCTGAAAAATAGTGATGGTATCTTGAATTTGTCTCATTTCCAGAAACTCCATAGAACAAAAGGGTGTTTTGCATATATGTGATTTCCATTACACAGATTTTTTTAATGAGAAAATATTCATGAGCCTCTAAATCATGCCCTCAGCCCACCCAGATTCAGGCTATCACCGTCTCTCACCTGGATTGACCTCAGTTCTTCCTTCCTGCCCTGGACCCACAGCCCTCCCTCCTGGGGCTGCCAGCATCAGTCTCTTAGCCCACTTTTAATCATGTCTGTCTCCTGGTTAAAACTGATTGGAGACGCCCCTTGTTGAATGGAGGACTGAGCCTCAGGATTGCTCTGGAGCCCATCCTGACATAGTCCTGACTTGACTTTCTCAGCTTTGCATGCTCCCCAGCACCATGCCTCTGCTCAGTCTGACTGAAACACATGTGTTTTCCAAACACGCACCATGCCACCTCGCCCTCTCCTTCCTAGATGGCCTCCATCCCCTTCTCCTATCAGAATCCTGCCCATCATCATTGGCCAACCCTAAATGCCACCTTCTTCCAAAAGCCTCCTTTGTCCTTCTAGGCAAACACTCTTTCTTTGGGTGTTGATATGGACACTCTGTCCTCTGTTCTGTTCATTTGTGTGCTGGTCTTGAGCTTTTCTTTGAAGGCAGCTCTCCGTCCGATATCCCCTGCAGTATCTAGCAAGTGTCTAATACTTAGCAGTTGCTCAATGAATGGTAATGAAAGCAATTTGGATTTAGAGTAAATCCATTTCATCAATCGACATCATCACACACTGAACTGCTACCTTCCCAGATATTTCTTATTCTGTGAGCAGAAGCAATAATACCTATTTCCAAATGACATCAAGATAGAAAACTTGTGCTCTTTGATTTTGAGAATAGTTATTTTCATCTGCTTTTGGGAAGCCTAGAAGATGTGGTGGGAGGACAGGACTGAGATAGGGTCTCGCACCTTATGGGAATTTCAGGGACTTTGAAGCTGGGTTTGAACCTCTCTCCATAATTGACTGCTGTGTGACCTTGAGCAAGTTCCTCATCTCTGAACCTCAATTTTTCATGCTTAAAATAGGAACAACACCAGTTACTCTATAGGTTTATTTGTGAGAATTAATTAAAAAATTTCTGTTAAGCACTACTAACTCAGTGCCTACTACATAATTGGTGTAAATCATAGTTGACATTATCATTCTTATCCTAGTAATAGATCAGTTTCCAAAGTCATCCTTATCCTATCCAGGTTTTACTTTAGAATCAAATATTGAGATTTAACAAGTGCATGTTGCGTGCATACTGCTGACTATGTGCTACTGAATGCATGCAGTGGGGTTGAGATGGTGATCCAAACATCAAGTTTATAGTCCAGGGTATTTACACAAGAGTGATTATTGGGCTGTGTTGTAGACAGGTGTTTGAGTAATAAAAGGCAAGGGAGATTTACTCAGATCAAAGTGAGATACAGTATAAATATGTCAGGGGGAAGCCCCTGATGCTCAGGGCCCAGTTCTCCCAAAGCTGTGCACAGACTGGAACATTTACACTTGACCTTGGAGGTGAGCTGACTTCATGAGCCCAACCCTCTGCAGCTCCCAGCCCTTCACAACCCCCCTTCTGCTCTTTGAAGGACCCTGTCTTGGCTTAAGGCTCTACTTTCAGAGACTTGAAATTCGTCATAGCTGAAGAGTTGTTAATAGGCTCCATATTTCACTTTGCACTGGATCCTACAAGTTATGTAGCCTGCAGTCCTGCTTGTAACAACTTGAAGGACTATGCTTAAGTCATGCTGTGTCCCTGGTGCCTGACACATCACATGCTCATAAATATTTTCCAGAAAGAATAAATACCCTCTCCACAATCCTGTGGGTGACAAATGCTTGTCCACTGACTTCTAAAGTTTTACTTTTAAAACTTACAAAATTTGGTACATTTGTACCTGAAGCTTAGGGAGTTCCTGATGGAAACTGTACCAGCTGTGCTCGGGGGAATCCGTGGTACTGTCTGTGCTCAGACTTGGCTGGCGGCTCATTCACTAGAGCGTGTGGCTGCATCAGGGAGCAAGCAAAGGGCATTGGCCATTTTCCAACCCCCTGTCCCACTGTGGACAGTGAGACTTTGGAGGCAGGGTCTGGGTGGGGAGGTGAAGCTGTCTCACTAACATTTTGGGAATCACGCCTCCCTGCTCTGCATGCTCAGCAGATAGTTAGACATTCACATCCAAAGCTCAGAAGAGAAAACTAATTTGGAAATAGATTTAGATGGATGGCACCTGTAGTTGTAAAAGGAAATGAAAAATCTTGGGGAAAGTATGTGGAATTTTAAGAGAAGACAAACCTGACCTAGGAAACACGGACTTTTCAGGGTGAGCAGCAGAAGAAAAACAGGAAAAGGGGTGATGGGACCAAGGGAGAAACATCACCTAGGAGAGGTAGAATCTTTCAAGAATGAGGTCAACCACCCACCAGGAATCTACTGGTGAGAAAAAGCCCCACTGTGAATCCAGCTGGAGAAGCAGCCCCTGGCCCGTCTTGATACCCAGGCAAAGGCTTCCTGGTTTTCGAATAGGCGTGACTTTGAGCGAGGCGGGGAGGGCGAGAGGAAGAAGGCAGTGCTAGAGGTATAGGACTTGGACTTGGTGAGCTCCCTGATGAAGACTTGTTACAGGGCATACCCTGATATAAAATGGGGTTTCCCGACTGTGGGTCCTCACCTGCATGCTTAAAGGGGACTTATTAATGCTAAAGTGCAGACACACACAAAAGGTTGAGAAAAGGTTTATTTACAAGGGAAGGGGGAAGGGGAAATGAATAACTCAGGGAGAAAAAGAGGGAGATAAATTCGTAAATGCATCCTACCCGTTCCTGGAATCCCAATGACCCGCCGAGCTGGCAAAAACCTAGCATGCCTCATGGCCAAGAGGGCAACACCCCCCACACACACACAGGGCCAGTTAAATACCCAAACCCAGAGCCTAGTTGCTTAACTCCGCCCTCAGGTCCTCGTAACCTTCCCTTTGGGGATCATGGGATTTGTAGTTCCCAGTGTCGTGGGGGTGGAGTCCACAAAGCCTATATGGAGTTTGCCCAGGACATCCTTCACCCCTATCAGACTCACCTCAATGAAGTTCCTAAAGCCTTGTCGGAATTGACCACTTGCCAACATTGGAGGAGAAAATACGCCAAACTGAGGGGGCAGCAAGGGGAACACCCTGGGAACTGCTGGGCTGTTGGCGGCATGCAGGGAAGTCAGGAGCGATGAAGCTGGAGAGGACACAGGGTGAGGTGACAGCAGGGCTAAACTGTCTTGTTAAGGAGCTGGCATTTTCTTTCAAGGTAACAGGGATCTGCCAAGACATTTTAAGCAGAAGGATGATCATGACCAGATTTACATTTTGGACTGATCACCCTGGCAACAGAGAAGGGGCTGTTGTGTTAATGCAAGGTGAGAAATCATGACGTGTGGATGTGACTAACCACGGATGGCTCTGTCCTAAATCACATTGGGCACCAAATCTGTTACAGGGCAGGGAGAGGGGCAGCCCAGACCCCGCAAACCTGCCTGCTCTAAATAGGTTCTGCCATCCGCTGCATCAACACAAAACATATGAGACTTTAATGGGAAGGAACTTTAATACAATTAGGAAACAATACAGGAAAGACAATATTGTTTTTAAATCAAGTTACCCATCCCCTCATGGGTAAAAGTCCACCCAAGCAGGATTGGCCCAGAGCTAGGCCCCAAAGCCTACCACATGTCTAAAGCATCTTCCAGTGAGGACCCACAGAAAAGGAGCAGAAATAACCGGACATGTGTGGAGGGAAAAGAGCAAAATCAAAATTAAGACAAAACCTGCCATTGTTATCATCCCCATGCTTTTTTTTTTTTTTTTTTGTGGGACCCTCGCCGGTGGCCGGGGATTGAACTGGAGCTGCAGAGGCTGTGGGCAGCCTCGCCACCCAGCGCTCAACCACTGCGCCACCAGGGGAGGCCCTTCCCCATGCTTTTTTTACCCACATCTGTTTTAACCAGTCCACAACCAAAAGGCAAGCGCAGTTTCTTCACATGTCTCTCGGCTCCATGTTCCTCCTCCAGGTCTCCTTCTGGCTCCATCCTGCTTCCTTCCTTTCTCAGTCTCCTCTGTAGCTTCTTTTTTCTCTGCTCAGCTCCACCCTCCCTTGGGTGGGGCAGGAAACCTGGAACCTCCCCCTTTCCTGGGGACCACCCTGCTACAGGTGGATTTGTGATATATTAAGGAAAAGAATTGGCAGGACAGTTTACATTTACTGACAAAATAAAGAAGTTCACACTCTAAATCAGGCTTGATGGCAAAGACTGCTCGTAACAGAATTGCCAGTTTTTAGCTGGACATGTGGCTCCACAAGATAAACACCAAGTATCCCTCCTTCTTTGCAACTAGGAGGGCCATGTGGCTGAGCTCTGTGCATGAATGCTTAGGCAAGAATTACAAGGGGATGGGTCTTATTCTGGGAACCTTCCTTCTGTATTATCTACCACCCTCCTTTACTCACTTCTTTAATTCTTTCCTCTTCCTACTGAATGTGATGGCTGGAATTAGAGCAACCTGGGGACCTTAGGAATGGAGGTCAAACATAGGGAAACAAGACAGAAGTCCCTGGGCCTCTGGGGCCTTCTCCAAGCAGAACTTCCCTATCAGGCCTAGAATGCCTGCCTCCAGGCTTTCAGACAAGCTTTTTTCTATTGGGTGTCTTTACCTTTTAACCTAATTAACTGGACCTGATCCTAACAAAGGTCTCATTTCCAGCTGATTCTAAAGCCCCAGTACTCTGAAAGACAAGAGGTCTTACCACCCCTCATTCTTTAGCAAATTCCTCCTTCTGTCCCTAATGCCTTTTTTGTATCCTTGGCTCTGAATATCTTGCCTAGTAGGTGCTCAATAAACACAAAGAAGCAGAGGAGGCAGCACCCAGAGCTGTCTAGTTTTCAGGCTTTGTCAGTCAACAGGCCTCAGAGGCAAATTGTAATGTGCATTTCATTATACAAAATAGTGAATGGCTTGCCTGGGGGCACTCAGCCCCAGAGCAGGGAGGTGCAGGAAGGAGACTCCAGCAAGACTGTCCTGGAAGCCTCACCTGGGGACAGGCAGCCTTGAAAATGGCTCAATATTTGGCTCAATATTTGGGGGGGGGGGGGGAGTGCAGAGGAAGGGGGGGTGGTAGTGATTTGTATCCGTTTGCATCAGCAAGAGGATGAAAGACAGCATCAAGGTGAATTTGAAGGTGGAAGAAAGTTGCAGTTAGGATTCAGGTGAGGGCTTGGACTCATTCCCTGTTGCACCCTGCCCCAGCAGCCTGTGTTTCCCCCTTCCTACACACATCCTTTAATTACAGCAGCAATTATAGTTGGTATGCCTCCCCGGCTAGAGTATTAGCTCTTCCCCTGGTGGAGTATTAGCTCCACCCAAATCAGTAACCAAGTATGATTTGGTCACCCTGGCACCCATAAGGCACTCAATAAAATGTGGGTTGAAAATTAAGTGAATGAAGGAGACTCACAAATAGAATTGGTCAAGCTTTACATGGACAAAAACCCTTTGCAAGTGTTAAAGGAAATTACTGTAGTGACAGATGAGATTATTCACGTTATAGGTGAGGCCTGGCAGGAATCTCCATCCTGAACCAGCTCTCTTAGTTGGAATTCCAGCCAGCCAGGTAACCTGTAACCTTGACCCTCCAGGAAGAGCAAATGAATTTCAATATTCACTTAAGAAAATAAATATGATCATAAGATCAGAGGAAACAGGACATTCAAAGGTGGTGGCCCAGGGTTGAACAGAAGTGACTTTGAAATTATTCCCAGGACATGTCCTTGGCTCCAGGCAAGGGGGTGGGTTGGGGGGGCATTGAGAGGCCTAGACTGGGCTAGGCAGGGGTTTGCTGGGCAGAAGCGGACGTGGGGGAAGCGCGCCCTCTGGTGTTGGTGAAGGAAAGAGTCTTCCTTCAGTCCTGAATCTGCGGGACAGATGTCTTCTTCGAGCCAGAAAAGTGGAGCGAAGACAATCCCAGTCAAACTCGCGTGGAGTGGTGTTCTTCACAAGTATTTTCCAACCCCAGTGCTTCGACCCTGGACTCAAGGAGAAAGACTGCAGATATTGGGCACTGGTCTTAGGAGGCCAGGATGCACCCCCCACTCACCACCCCTCATGTTCAAAGAAAAAGAGATTGCGTGAAGCCATAGAAAATGGTAGGTCCTAATAGATCTGCAGGACCCTCTTATTACCCTGTCAGTTTCTCCTTCCCGGGCTGGGGATGCCCTGGCTGGATCTCCAGGTAGGAAATGGAGTTGAATCCTAAATTGACCTGAGCACCTGGAACTGGTCTTGTGGGCCACTCTGCAGAGCAGCCTTTTGCTCTGGACCACCCTTTTATCCAGACCACCCTTTTGACAGAGAGTCCTGACTTACCTGTGCCTCCCTGAGGCTGACCTGGCTTGACTGGCTTGGGGGTAGGAAGGGGTGCACCCCGCCAGGGGACTGAGACCCAGCAGTTCCTGGCTTGACACATCCCCACCCTGGTCCTTATCTACAAAATAGAGAGACTGAATTAGGGGGTCGGTTGGCCCCCCCAAATATGCGTCCTTTGATTAGACCCAGACTGTGTCAGTGGACGGAATTGAAACTGACGGTTTGGAGCGTGACCCAGAAGGAAACAATGGGTGTGGCCCTCCTGACCAGCTTCCTTCTCTAGAAAGGTGTAAATGACTTTCTAAGGACCTGGGTCTCTTTTTTGGATCGGGAGTGACACCTAGTGGCGCATCCGCCTCACCAGCTCTACAAGCTGGTTGTCAGTGGGAAATCAGAAGGGCCTCCAGCCTCCCCTTGGTTCTGCACGGAAGACTTGGAGGCCTTGTAAGCTGAGGTTGGTTTCCTGGGACTTTCTGGAAACACTTTCTGGCCTCCATCAAGGCCTTTCTCATGCTGTGCATGCAACTCTAATTAAACCACTTCTGTCTGGAGGGCTGGCTTGGCACATCCCTCACACAGGGAGGCACACCTGTGCTGAGCTGCCTGCTGTGCATGCTGGAGAGGCTAAAGGGCTGAGGACTGGTTCCTGCCCAATCCTCAAAGGGGCGGGGGGGTGGGGGGAGATGGAGCAGTCAAAAAATACAGTACCCATTGGACAAGTGTGTGTTGAATGCTATGGGGCCTGGGGGGATGGTGGGACTGACTCTGCCTAGAGGCATGAAGGTTGACAATAAGCCTGAGCTAATTTTGAAAACAGTAGGTGCGATAGCCAGCATTATAATGTCACCCACGAGGTTCCCAGCTCCCATTACACACACCTTCTCGCAGTTATTCAATCAGACACACTGCCACAAGAGATTTTTCAGTTGTAATTAATATCCCTAATCACCTGACCTTAAAAATGTGGAAGTTTATCCTGGGTGGCCCTGAGCCAATCAGGTGAGCCTTTGAAAGCAACTGTACTTTTTCTCTGGCAAAAGAGACTGAAAGCAGGAATACATGTATCATGGCTGAGATTCTCCTTTGCTAGTTTTTGAGATAAAGAGGGCAGTGGCAAGGAACGCGGGTGGGCTTTGTGGACTGAGAGAAACCCCTGGTGACAGAAAGCAAAGAAACAGGAGGCTGAATTCTACTGACAGCCCATGAGCTGGAAGGGAACCCTGAGTCCGTGTGAGACCACAGCTCCTCAACACCCTGATTTTAGCTTTGTGGGAATCTGGGCAGAGACCCAGCCATGCTGTCCTCAGCATGTGGTAGTTTGCTGTACAGCCATGGGAACAAACACATATAGTGATTTGAGGAGAGGAACAGCATGGACAAAGGCTCAGAGGCATAAAGTAGCCTTACCATGTTTTCTCAGAGGTGAGATGTGGCTCTTTAACCACAGTAAAACAAAGTTGTTCTTTAGAGGGACAGAGGTGCATGGAGGGTTCAGAAAGCCGTCAGGTGTGTTAAGTGTTCTAAAAATGATTAACGGTTGTAGTGATTCCTCGTGTGGAGAATGGGCTGGAATAAGGAGGCTGCGGGGTGTGGTTTCTTGCGGAGTGGAGACTACCTGCCTTGAGATCATCTAGGGGACTTGTTAAAAGTGCAGACATCCGAGTCCTCTCTGGAGTCCTGAGCAACTCTCTGGGATGGACATGAGGACCTGCCCTTTGAAGAGACTTTCCAGGTGATCTTTGGGAGAATCACTGAGAGGGAGATAAGAAGAGACAGCCAGACCATGGTTATGGTCTGGGAAGAGGGAGTGGCAGGGTCACTGGCATGAGAACAGAGAAGGGGTGGCGGGCTTTATTTGCAAAGTGAACTACAGGACCAGATCACTGATCACATGGGGTGGTGAAAAAGAGGGGGCATGGTGGAGAAGGAGCTGGAACCATTTTGAGGAGCTAGGTGGGGTATACGGCAAATGAGTTAAAAATCAGGCTTTTTTACAATGCCCGGCCGCCAGGAGCATCTATGACACACACCTGCAGTCTTGCACGTGCACCTGTAATTACGGACACCTGGGCCCGGAGAGCCTGGGGCGCACGTGTATGTAAATGAGCACCTGTGGGAGGGGATAGCAGGGCAGCATCACTCTGAAGCTGGAGGACAGGGAGAGGCAACAGCAAGAGAAGTACAGAGAGGGAAAGCCAGTCTGTCCCCTAATTCAGCATTGAAGGTCTGTAAAAATCTACCAAAGGCACCAAAATTATCTTTCCATCTGTGAGAATGGACAATGAACCTACCTGGCCAGGAATGGCTGCAAAACATGGGGGTGTTTATGTTGACTGAGACGGGGTCCCGAGAGCCCAGGTGTCTGTGGGACATCAGGTAGACAGCCCCGGAGCCAGAGGAAAGATGTTTAGATGATTGTTTGGGGCTGGGAATATAATTGTGAGTGTCCACGAGTCCAAGAAGCTATGGAATGATGCCCGCAGGGTGAAAAGATGGTCAAGAGCAGAACTTCAGATGGACCAAGGGAATGCAAACTGATGCAGCTTCTCTGGAAAGCAGTATGAAGTTTTAAAAGAGTTAAAACAAAAATAGAAATCGCGTGTGACCCAGCAGTGCCACGCCTAGGTATGTAGCTGAAGAAGATGAAAACGCTAATTTGAAAACCTATCTGCAGCCCTGTGTTCACAGCAGCATGGTTCACGATGGCCAGGACGGGGGACACCTGAAGGCCCGTGATATTGTGTGTGTGGAGTGTGTGCTCCATGGAAGGCCGCTCAGCTGCCAGAAAGGATGAACTCTTGCCTTTTGCGACGACATACTTGGAATTTGAGGTAATTCTAAGCAAAACTAGTCAGAAAGTGAAAAATAATTAACGGGGATGCTTTCTCACATATGTGAGGTATAAATAACCGAAGCAAATGAACTAGCAAATAACAAAAATAACTCTAGACTCTGTGAAAAATATGGCAGTCACCAAAGCAGGGAAGGGAGCCAGTTTGATGGTGAGGTGACATTAGGCTTTGGTGTGGAGTGGTGGGGCCTGTGCATGTGGGTGACAAGTGTACTCCTGAAATGTATATAGTGCTGCAGGACAATGGTCAATCAGTAAAATTTTATTGAATTTTTTTTTTTTTTTAACATACCAGTGTTGAGGGGCAGGGTCTAGGTGACTGAGAAAGAGCCAAGTACGTGGGGAGGAGTCCAAGATGGGGCAGGTCACCATATCCCCAGCTTTGGAGGAAGCCAGTGAAGAAAGCCTGGATGCATCCCTGAGCCACAACTGCCAGCAGCTCAGCGGCAGATCAGTGAGGCTGAGTTCAGTGGGGTGAGGAAGGCGGAGGCCAGGCTGCAGCCAGGGAATGAATGGGCGACAAGGAAGTGGAGATTGTTCTTCAGGATCACAGCTGGGAAGAAAAGGAGAGAAATAGGACAGGACCTGGAGATGTGCCTGTTAGGTTGTTTGTCCCCCTGCTAGATGTCAGCTCCCAGGCGCAAGGGCTTGTATTAGTTCTCAGTAGGCACCGCATGCCTGCACTGGCACCGGGTACACAGTAAGCACATGATACATATTTGTTGAGTGGCTGCATTGTTGTTGTTGTTGCTGTTAATAGTGGGGTGGTACAGGAGAAGGTAAAGAGCAGTTGGCCTGTGACGAGTGGAGTAGGGTAGGGTAAGGAAGATGCTTCCTTGGACAGGACACTCCTAAGTGGATTTACCCACTAGAAGCTACAAGAATGTACAAGGGTCCCCATTCTCTATGTCCAGCCTGAGCCAGCCCCCAAACCTGAGCACCTACAGCATGGATAATACCCCAGAAACCACCAGGGTGTTGTTTTCTCTTCTCTTGGAACACCCAAAATAGCACACACTGGTGTATTATAAATTCTTGTGAGGCGAATGCATTGGAACTTTAGAAGGAGCAGCATTAACCTCAATATCTGATCAATCTGTTCTTGAATATGTACCAAGCAGCACTTTATTTCAAAGTGAAGTACAGTAACTAAAGAAAGCTCTTGGGTCATACACTCGAGAGGAGAGCAAGGAAACAGGACAGATTCCAGAACCACCTTGCCTAATTAAAACCCTAGACCCACTGTCTCCTTGGAGAATGTCTCTGTGCCTCAGTTTCCCCATCTTTAAAGTGAGGATTGTAGTAATATGTACCTCATAAGATTGTGATTGGGGAGAGACAGACAGATATACATATATACTTAGCAAATGTTCATGCATAAATATGTAGTTATAAATATATATTACAATATCTGGCCTATGTCAAGAACTGAAAGGTTGCGTTTTTGTCTTACTCATGGGCTAACAAGTTAACACCCTCTCATAGAGGCTGGCAGATGACACAAGACTAATAGAGGCAGAGGATGGAGGACTAGGTTACTCACATCAGTAGCAATGGTCAGAGTAGCAGCATTTGTGGCAGTTCCCTGAGTCCAGTTCCCACAGAGTGATGCAAAGACAGTAACCACATACACAGGAGCTTGCATTGCAGGAGTGGGACCCTGAGTTAGAGAACCCCAATTTTTTATAATGGGCAGTAAGCATGTCCCAGAAGGAAACCTGATCTCTACCTCCTGAGGCTGTTCACCAACATGTCTTTGAAAAGATAATCTGGAACAAAAAGAATCGGTGCCCTTTGGGATATGCAAAAATGCAAGGGTTTCTTGGAGAATTGTCTCCCCAACAGCATGTGGTAAGAGCTGTTATCATTAATAGTAATAATACTATGGAAAATGTACCCAAGTTACATAAACTTGTTTCTTTTGATCACTAAAATCGATAGAAATTGTAAGAAAGCAAACCAAGACATGGGCTAAAGAAAAGTTACAAAGACTAATGGCAAGTCATGGGATTTGAGTTAATGTTCAGTGACTAGATTACAAAATGCATTTCACAAATGGGTTTCCAGGAAAAAAAAAAAACTGCTGTCAGCAATTGATTATGATATTGGGCAAATGAGTTTGCAATTTCATGCTGAATAATCTATCACTCCCTATCTTAGGAACTCAGGCACTCAATCTTTTTTGACAGGCAGTATATATATTCGACTGCCAGGAAGGAAGGCAGTCGTCAAATTCCTAATTTTTCTCTGTGAAAAATTAACATTAACTCAAATGTAAGATCTAGAGAAACACGTAAGACCTTAATTACAAAGCACAATCCAAGATTTGTACTAATTAATAAGCTGATGAAAAATTCATTGGAATTCAGAGAAGAATCAAGGAGGAAAAACTGGCCAGTGTTAACACTGAGTTCTGTGAAGTGTTTAAGTCGATCCAAATAGGCAACTACCCCTTTATCCTAATAGTAATAATTGATGCAGAGAATATTTCTTTAAACTTTGTGATTGCTATCAGTTATGTCATATTAGCATGATAGAGATTTTTGAAGGAGGCCAGCTTAGCTACCTGAAACAATGAATTTTTTTTAAGACTTGAGACATCTCTTTGAATCCTGGCTTTGCCATTCACTGTGGCTTCCAGCAACTTCTCTGAGCTGCTTCAGCCTGTCTACCCTTTCAAAATGGGGATAATTGTAATGCAAGAGCTTACAGTGAAGGTGAATAGTGATTATTGTGAATGATTATACATTTTCTTGCCTTGCAAATTCTTAACCAAACTGGATCAGATGAGTAACTGGATTGAGATGCAGTTAGTGGCTTGCTATCAGTACATCCTGGTGAATAATATAGTACCTAGCCTGAAATGGGGCTCCCCAGCCTCTCACCCATTCAGTCCTGGACCCGGGCATGGGGAGAGTGTGTCTGCATAGTGACAGCCCTAGAGAGAGGGCCAGATTGCCTCCTCTGGGAAAAGGAAAGAGTAGTAGCCAGTGAGAAGGTGAGCCTATTTTCTGTCCCTTGTGTAGCGTGTTCTGGCTTCTTGGACATCAGTCAATGTATTTGATTACATCCATCCATCCATGCATGCATCCATGCATGCATCCATCCATCCATCCATCCATCCATGCATCCATCCATGCATGCATCTATCCACCCCACAATTGTTGAGGACATATGACTCATCAAGGGTCCTTGCAAACTGAAAAATGAAACAGACTTTGGTGCTGGTGCCTGCCTTCATGCATCTCCTCATCCTGCAGGCAGATAGACATGTGAGTGAACCCCTGTACAAAACAGTAGGGGTTTGCCCCTCATCCCCGATAGTGCCAGAGTAATCCCCAGCATGCACACCGAAGCCTATTGCCTGGATTCAATTACACAGTATTCACGTGGCATTCACAAACACTGAGTAGCCACACAGTAACCCTGTGACCTTGGGCTAGTTACTTAAACTCTCTAGGCTCAGTTTCCCTGTTGGTAGAATAAGGATAGCAATAGTATGGTGCTATTTGTAAAACACTTACCAAAAATACTGGGCTTGGCTCATCATCATCATATTCATCATCATCATCATCATTGTTACTACTATTTACCAGCATCATTTTGCCACATCCCAATACCACTGTTACTGATATTTTCTTTAAATCAACTCCACCAGTTTCCTGAGCAGTGTCAGTGAAATTACAGGTTGAAAGGGCTAGTTGTGTTTACATAATACACATGACAATAAATATGGATTCAGACAGAACCAGAGGGTCTCCCACAAATCGCCACCTCTGCCAACACACCTGCAGAAACACTTGTGCAGTGTTTGGTCACACGTCCTCTGCCTACAGAGCTCATAAGCTGCTTGAAGGCAGGCACCATAGTCTGGTTCACTGCTAGTTTGCAGATGGTGTGCAGGGACCCTTGACAGGTCATGCACCTTCAGTCATTGTGTGTGGGATGAAGGATGGGTGAGTGCACGAGAAATGCATGCATGAAAGAATGAAACTGAATGTATCAACGGCTGTTCAGGAAACCAGATTATTGTACACAAAGGAAAGAAAATGACAGGCAAATTAAGAAGCACAGTGCGCTGCCTTCTCTCCGCACCCTCACCCCTGGGATAACTGGTATCATCTGCACTCCCAATTTCCTCTCTCCCTTTTCAACAAATTAACCTCTCAGCTTATTTGACAGCAAGTTGGAGGGGGTTTTGAGATGGAAGGAATCTTGCAGTTGTCATGAATCAGAAATTGAGGGAGGGACCAGATTTTGGCAATAGCAGGATGCGCTCACTGTTTAAAAAGGGCTTATCCCTTAGGCTTGAAAGGATTGGAAGCTAATAATTTATATTGAAATCCAGCATAGCCCTCCACAAAGTCCTATTGCTTGTCCCTGCCTTTTGACTGACAGATATGAAAACTAGAAGCTGAATTGAAAACCTAGGGCTATTTAAGTAGAGCAGCATTAATTCCTCCATGAGAAACGAAGAAACGAGAGGTTGGGCAGGACCCAGACACCACAAGAAAACAGATGCTGCTGATGAGAGGCCACACCTTTCCTCACAACTGAACTCGCACGGTCTCTCTAGGTTTGAGTTAGCCCTCTCAGCCTCCTGGAACTCAAATTGGCAAAAATAATTTTTTTCCAAGCGAGTGAAAATGCCCTCAAGCTACAGTCATTAGATTTGCTGGACAGCGGCATCATTCTGATGTTATCGGCTCTGTCTTCCTGTTTCTATGAATAATGTATAAGAAAGAGCTATTAGAAATGGATTCTTCCATGGCTGACGATATCGCCACCAGACAGGTCCCTGGATTCTTAGTCATTTCATCTGCAGCGCCAACACACCTCCCTACTCTCGTCTGGCTACCTCTGCTGCCTGCTGTGCATAGACCGCAGCCTGGGGCAGGCCAAGATGCCCTGTGCACCCCTTACCCCACCGGAGTATGGGGGCTGGGGTGGAAGGGCTGCCTATCACCTTTCTTCCTTTTCACTGCTGCTCCATGTCGGAGGGGGAAAGCGGTAGCTACTGATGCCAAGTTTGTGGGTTGAGTTCCTCCCCCTGCATAAAAGGGAAAGTCTGTCTTGCTCTGTACCCAGGTGCCTACCCAGAAAGCTCTTCTCCTTGGGCACAGGTGAGGTCTGCAAGTGAATCTCTACTTCTGCTTGTTCCTCCCGTCTCTTATACAATGGCATCTATCTTATCTTTACAAAGAAAAACAACTTTCCACCCCAAGCCCTCATCCACTCATCCATTCATCCTACTTCTGTTATCTGTGAGCCATCCAATGGGGGAGGCAAGCAGTGATCAGAGTTAGAGAAATGAACAGAAAATGTGTCCAAAGAAGAGCATCAGTGGTGAGAGCGTGTGACAGAGGAAGCAGCTGCGTTCGGAATGGCAGTGAAGGATATAGGCTGAGCTAAGAACGGAAAGACATGAGCTGGGAAGTCAGCTAATGGCGTCCAGGCAGCAGCGATGGTCTGGGCGAAGTCCCTGCAGCAAGGATGGGGTGGGGCCGACAATAGAGAAACTAGGAGGCACCCTCGGGGCTGGGGCACCATTTACAAAGAGGAGCTTCACTGCCCCCTTTGACACATGTCCACTTCCTCCTCAACAGAGTCCCTTCCCTTGGAGTCTGACAATTGCTTGGTTCTAGTTTTCCTCCTGCCTCCTGACTGTTCTATCCACCCAGAAGCTTCCACCATTGCCCCTTAACTCTGGGCATTAGTTTAGAACTTTCCTTTCACTGTGCCCTCTGTCAGGTGCTGTGCCTACATCTAGAAAGAGCACAGTGGGCAAATGGCCATTCATTATTCCGAGTCCCAGTTGAGAACTCAAAAGGATCCTGGAAGTGGCTAAATGAACTACGTTCCACCCACCTGTCAGGGGGTCACTTAGTCATTAAAAGTGAAGTTTTTGAACACTAATTGCTTTGGAAATTTCTCATGCTCTAGCATGAATTTAAAAGCTGAAGACAAAAAAAGTTCATCCAAAAACACGATCTTAATTGCAGGCGGAAAAATGATCATGTAAGAAAAAGACGAACAGCAAATTTATCAAAGTATCAACAGCCTTGTGTCTATGGCTGGAATTATGGGTGGTTTTAGTTTCCATCTTCATACTGCTCCATTCCCTGCCCCCCCCCATGTGTTAACTGATTCAATTAATAATTCAAATTAGCTCATGTAATTGAGTAACATTCAAGCATTTACTCCTTGCTAGGCCTCACGAGCAATTCAGTTATGAGAGGCACACAGACATGGTCTCTGTCCTGAAGAATGGCCGTTATAAATAAATACTATTTTTTAAAAACAAGATGAAAAAAAGAAACAGACATCCTCACTTACAGGAAACCACTCAAGAAATATTCTCTCCTGCGGGGTCAGCAGGGAGCCCAGTCCAGCAGCATGTCGATATTGCCAACTTAGAGTGCCAGGATGAGCCTTGGTGAATGTCCATTTGTCATTCGCACCCAAGGCAAGATGCTTGGAACAAGTTCTCCTTCCTGTCAGCATCTGTTCCTCTCAAGTGGAAAACCCCTTGCACCATTCACTCTGTAAAATGTAGCCCCACTTCGCTGGATGCTGAGAGTCATTTCATTGCAGCCTCCTGTGGGTGCACATCCAAGGAGTTTCTTTCCTTGGAATCAGCCCTCAAGGATTCTAGATGGAACGCTGCACCCCAATGCATCAGCACCCTGACCCCCTACCTGCTGCTTCCTCATCATGCCCAAAGCAGGGGCTCATGATTAAACCACAGAAAAGCACCAGCCTGAGTGAGCAAGAAAGCAGCAGGAGCCAGAGGACTCCTGTGAACCAAGAGTCTGATTGTTTTCATGCAAATTGTTTTTAGTGGCAGGGAGATAACAGGCAGATGAAATATAGGAGATAGGCAAAGACTTTCTAAAACCCGTTGTAGGGACAGGGAATATTTTAATAAAACCACAGCATGTCTTTTAACAGTGCAACTCTCAAGTTCCCATATTTCTCATACTATGGAGTAGAAATTCTCTGCACGGTGGTTTCTCTTCCTCCTCATCCAGCCTGGAACCCTCCGTCTCTTTCTGCATCTCCAAGTCTGTTTCACGATGGCAGGACTTCCTAATGATGAAGAGTGTATTAGCAGAGAAGGCGTTTAAGGGTGGGACAGATGGGCATAGTCATTCTACTAGTTGTCTATTTTCATGCACTTAGGAAAAACTGTCTAGCACATCGAACCTATGGTTTTATTATAGGCTATGGCAGCCTATATTTTAACACGTGAGTGATTACAGAGCTGATAGAAACAAATCATGGTATGTGTGGTATGCAGATGGGGTGCAGATTGTGAAGTGGTGCTCACGTGCATGATGTCTGGAAAACAGAAGTGGACATTCTGCAACAGTCCAAGGTAGCTGCTGGGGAAGGACCAGAGAGGCCTGTTGTGTCATTGCAGCCTCTTCAGTTCAGACATTTGCATTGGATTCCAGATCATCGATCAGACTATACAATTCTGAGGCCTAGAATCTTCAAGTCTAAGATCTTAGTTCTTGAGCTGGTAGAATTTGTCACCAGTGGGGAAAAGAGCTTTGTTTTTAAAATAAGGAAATTTCACATCAAAGTGCAGGTTCCTTGTCCTCTTGAACAACAAGGGGGCTTAGGGGATCATGGCACATGGGGTCTGCATCCCTGCAAGATGATCTTTGGGTAGGTCCATGTGTCGCTGTTCTATGACAGGAGGTGTATTGCCATGCTTCTGTGACTGGGCTACCCTGGGGACAGAGGGTAAGAGGGGGTTCTTCTGTAAGTTTCACACACACACACACACACACACACACACTCTCTCTCTCTCTCTCTCTCTCTCTCTCTCACACACACACACACACACACACTCATAGATGTGGAAGTCACTCCAGGAGGTGGGCTGGAGTGAAACTTCTCTCTCTGATTGTCGCGGCTGTTCATGACTGAGTGGTAGTCTAGGTTCGCTCATTCCCAGGTTGATGGTTTATTGCCTCTTAGCCAATTGAATGACAGAAGATCATTTGAAACCACTTCTGCATTATTTGTGTTAGGATGGGAGGTGGGAATGAAGAGCCTCTTCCTACTGCCTACAGCATATGGATCAGCATAGTGTAGAGGACAAGGACTCGTGACATGGAGCCAGCGTGTCTGAGCTTTAATCTTGGGTCTCTCACTTCCTGGTGATGTAACTGCAGGCAAGTCATTTAACTTCTCTGAGCCTCAGTTTCATCATGTGTAAAATGGGGGTAATAGTATCTATCACACAGGCTTGTATCTAAGGATAAGTATGTATATATAAAGTGCTGAGAATAGAGTCTGGTGCACAGTTAGGGCTGTCAGAATGGGACCTGTCATTTGAGTAGTAGGCTTCCATTTCATCACCTACCACTGAGCAAAGTTTTAATGCTGTATCCTAGAGATGATAAAATTAGCCATATCCTTTAATCCAGCCATTTGTTATTTATTGGTGCCAAATAAATGCTAGGCACTCTTTTAAGCACTGGAAGTGAAGAAGAAAGAGGAGGTAGAGGTCAGGGAGGGAGGAACTGTCCTCGTTTTTCAAGGAGCTTCCTATCTCTAGTTGATTTGGATTTAAGGTCAGTTAAGCAAACATCATATGTAGGAGTCAGATGGAGAACAAATAATTATTCTAGATTCAATCTACTAGAATCAGTCTCCCAAAACCCCACTAGAGACAAATTGAGATTTTGAACGGTATTCCTAGTAAAAAGCTACATCCTGTAATTATGACGAGAAGAGTGGAAGCTGGAGGAAGCTGGGGAGGCCCCCAAAAGATGTGGGTCTCTCTCTCACACACACAACACCCCATGTTTGAGGGAACAGATGCTGGAGTTGGGGACAACCAGAAGGAACGGATTCAGGCTTCACAGCTGCTGGAATCCATTCAGTTCTGTCTCCATGTGATTTAAAGTCCATTGAATTTACTCTACCTAAGTCCTCCTAGTTCAGCTGAAGTTCATGAGACCATTGGTACTTATATTTGGGTACTTTAGAATAATCAGGATGAAGAGACAACTCCACAGGTGGTCACACTACCAGGAATGCCCAGTCTGAGGGATGTCCACAAGCATTCTGGCGGAGGTGCCAAGTCCTTCTGCAATTGACATGTAGCCATCAGCGTTCGATGACTTGTTCATTAGCACATGGGCTATTAGAGTATTTTTAATTCTTGAAATTAGTGGCTTGCTAATTTGCATGATGCATGACTGGCTAATATGTTTACCAATAACACCAGCCCTTCCCCACCACACCCATGGAATGAGTGGGGATTAGAATTCAGCCAAGCCCTAAAGCCTATATATCTTTGGCACCACAGGCTTCATCCACGGTCTCTGACCTTTGGCACAGGGCATTTTGATGCTATAGTGCCTGCAGGGGGCACAACATCCTATCTCAGAAGTTAGCCTCTAGTGATCTTTCATCCAGGTGGATCAAAGCACTGCAAAGAACAGAGAACTGGAACTTCAAGATTACTCCATCACGCTTTTATGCCTGTGTGGCTAAAGAGTTTGTCTGAAAGTAGAAGTGCAGCAGACTTTGGCTTGATCCCACCTTCAGTTCAGCCAGAATCTGAGGTCTAGGGGAAAGAGCTAACCCTCACCACCTTGGGCCTTTCACTGGCTGCTGACCCTCCAGAGAAGACCTAAAGTTGTGCCTGACCAAATCGGCCTAGCTCAGTTCCCAAGAAGGGATGGGACTACATGGATTCTGGGGTCCCACTCATATGACTTTTGTTGGTTTTCTGGTATTTCTCTTCTCGTCCATCCTAAAGGATGAGTCCTGAAAGGCTCTTCAATGTGACAGCAATTGGTAGAGCTGGCTGGTGTTCTAGAAGGTGGAACATGAAGGACAGCCCTCAGTTGTCTGCATTTGGTTTTCAGATGTTTCCCACTTCCCCCCAATTGTTCCCAGAGGGACGTTCCTTCCCTTGCTGCTGCCAAAAGTTTTCATCCAGTTTTCCATGATCCTATTTTACCCCAGAGAGTGATTCCCATCAATGCTTCCTAATCTACCTCTAGGCTGGGACAGGCCAGAAGGAATAGTGACATATCCCAGCTACCCGAGCCTCCAGGCGCACCCCTAGAATGTTGTTCTCTGATTGACATCTGGCCACATTATGGGAAAAATTCAGCTGTTTCCTCAGTGGAGAGACAGGTTCTAGAATTTCTAGAGCAGTGCTGTCCAAAAAAACCTCCTGCAGTGATGGACATGGCCTCTGTCAGCTCTGTCCAAATGGTAGCCCCTTGCCACACATGGCTATTGAGCGTTAGAAGTGACTAGTGGGCTGAGAAATTGAAATTTTCACTTTATTTCATTGTAGTTCATTGAAATAGCCATTCATAGCAAATGGCTACTGTACTGGAAGCCTCAAGCCTGGTCACTTGTCCCATCTCTCAGGACCTTCTCTCAATCCAGAAGCAGTTTGCCAGCCCCCTTTCTTACAAGTTTTTGTTGTGACCTCAGTCACCTGGCTCTTTCTTCCCTCTTCAGCTCCCTGCAGTGTTCTGCCTCGCATCGTTAAAGAAAAGGAACCCAAGGCAACACAAATATTCCAAAACAGGAGAGACAAGCGGCTAGGCTTCCAGGAAATGGGATCTGTAATGACGTATGGGACCAATAGAAAGTACTCGCCCCAGCTGGCACTGAGGAATCCAGAGGTGCTAGTTATAGCCGTGGTAATAGTGCATTATGCCCTATTTGTATATTATATAACGCATCATCCAGCACATCCTGCATGCAAGGCAAGCAGAGCAAGAAATAGACTCGCTATTTCAAGGATAAGAAAATTGAAGATCAGTTAGCTGATAGGAGCCGGTAGTGATAGAGCGTGGACCAGACCAGGTGTTCTGACTCCTAACTTCTCACCATAGGAATATTTAGATCTGCGCTGATTATAGAGAGAGGACTATGTCACCCCACAAATTGATGATATACTAAAGGAGGCTCTTAAATGTTTCTTTCAGACCACTAGAAAGCCCTTTTGGATATAATGAATATTATTTCATTCACTAGCATTGCAGTTGCCTGAGTGAGCTGGGGACTTCGGTGGGTATGTGCTTTCCAAAACTTCTGTAGAGTCAGGTTGATACCTTTTGGTTTCTTGCTATGTTCTTAGGTATCTTGTTGGTGATTCTCCTCATAGATCCTCTGTCCTTTGCACAACTCCAGAGGGCACCTTCATGTATGATACAAGATGACATCACTGTGCTATGATCTTGTGCAATTTATTCCTGAATTGAGCAAACCAGACTCCCTTTCTAGTTAAATTCCTCTTATTTTTCCTAGGTGTTCCAATTAGGCACATGGTAGCCTAAGGGTTCACCAAAGTCACTGTTTGTCTTTATTTGTGGGACTTTTTATTTTATTTTTTTATTTTATTTATTTATTTTTTTTTATAGAGGCATGCTTTATTTATTTGTTTGCTGGTTTGTTTGTTTGTTTTTTGTTTATACATGCACTGGGTACAGTCAGAAGCGTGGGAGGGTGAGAGAATTCACCAGAGCCAGAGCGGAGAGCAGAGCAGGCAGAAGGACCGAAGTACACTGCTGAGGGGAGCCACGGGCGGCAGGAGAGGTCTGCAGGAGAGGTCTGAGTGCCATGTGGGACCCTCCTCCGGTGGCCGGGGAGCAGCCGGGGAATTGAACCGGCGCCGCAGAGGCCGCGGGCAGCTTCGCAACCCAGCGCTCAACTGCTGCGCCACCGGGGAGGCCCTATTTGTGGGACTTTTTAAAGAATACATATCCAGACTCCGCCCTCTAAGAAGCTGGGGTTGGGCCTGGGCATCTGCATTTTCTCAGAGTTCCCCAGATGACTCCCGTGCTGAGAGCTGAGATGCCAGGGTGCTGCCCCAACAAGCAGGCTGCTGACATTCTGGTTCCTGATTTTGCCACATACCAGCCTCCCTGAACTGGAAAATGGAGAGATGCGAGGTCTGCCCTACTTTATGAGTTCTAAGCTTGAGAGCTTGTGTGAAAGCACTAGAAAATTATGTGTGTTTATGGGAGGAGGGAGCTAGTGGCCTGTAGTCAGGCTCCACCTGCAAATAGACCTGGGGTTCAGTCCTTTGGAGACATGGCACACAGTTCTTATGGCCTGCTTGCCTCTATCACACCATGCTAAAAATGGGCAGCGAGTAGGTGGAGCTGAAAATACTTTAACTAGAGTGTAATTGTGTGGGCAGTTTCCACTTCAGCTAGGTAATTCTGGACAAATGGCAGCTCGCCTGCACGCAGCTATATTTGTTTCCAAAATAGCTGGTGAGAGCCCCCAGGAATTGTAGACATTCGTTTCAGTCTTATCTGTATTGAGGCCTGTAGACCATGGGGTTAGACGACTCAGGTGTGAATCAGGATGCAGAAGGTTACAAGTTGTTTATTCCCAATCTCAGGACAAATACTCAGGGTCAACCCATGGCCAGTGGATGTGCAAGCATTTTAATTTGAGAAATCAAGTGTAGGAAAGATATTACCCCTTGCTGTTCATTTCAAGCATCACACACACACATGTGCAAAATGCCCAGAATTAGACTGCCGTTGAATCCTAACTACATACAAATTCCAGATTTACACAGATATTCAAAAATGCTCAAGATATTTTATTTTCTTTTGAAACTTCATGGCTTTACTTCTCTGACAAACAGATGTGTTTTGTTTCTGTTAATTACATTTGTGTGCATTCAGTGCAGCTTAAATTGACCATAGCAGTAAAGAAATGCACTGGGATCATGATTTTGCAAAAGACTAATAATGATATTGGGAAGATGAAGTGAAGGGTTTGGTAGCCCTGATGTCAGTATTGCAAACTTTTTATGCGTCAAATTTAAATTTCTTTCCCTAAGATCGATACTCTCAAACTTTAGCTCCTACCAACATTACTATCAGAAACGATTATCAGGATTCTATCCCAGGCCCAGAGAACTTGAAACTATTGGATGGGGCTGGACCTCTGCATCTTAAACAAGTGTGAAAATCCAGCCACTCAGTGTGCCTTCAGGGAGCTATTTAGAAGTGTCAAAACACAATAGAATAAACTAAGAAAAATCAAAATCCCCATCATGAGCTCCACTGACTTCCTTATGCTAAGAGATCATAAGCATTGTAGTATCTCATTGCTGCAATGAGTGGGCCCCGGACAATATCTGCCTTCCTGATGGGTCATAGGTGGAGAACACATGAGAACTTTGGGATTCTGACATGGCTGCCCCATACAGTTATGCAACTTGAGCACTGCCCAAGAGCACCACATCTGAAGGATCACCATCTACTGCAAACACAGCTGCTCTGTATATTTATCACTACAGTTTTCTGGCAGGTGGCAGTAAAGTGTCATGTTGCAATAGATCAGCCCATGACTACAATTTCCCAACAGATGTAAGTGAAGTATCTTGAAAAGGGATGGGGTGCCCTTTCAGAATTCAAAATAGGTGCAGTTTGGGCCAGCTACAGCCCAGTTCTGGTTCACATCACTGGTGTCTTCTTTGGCCACGTTGGCTGCAGGGATGTCATCTTCTGTCTAGGGGAGGGCTGAGGAAGCAGCTTGTGGGCTCTGGGGCAGGCGCCCTGTGCACTGCTGGCCATAACAGGAGCAGAACTGGCAGCCTGCCTCCCTGCTGATCAGTTTCCAGGTGGGGTTGTTTTTTCTACTTTGCCCTGCAAGAATAGATACATCACCTCTTTATCTCTGCCTCCCTTCCCTAAGTTTTGTCTGTATTGTCTCTATTACGATTAGGGAATCTGCATAAGGACTATTTTTTTCATTTTCCCCTTCCTTCTACATCTCACTTTTAACTTAAAGACATTCAGGACATTCTTTTCTTTTATCCTGGGATATCTGAATCCTGTTTGGCGATTTTTAGGGCTCATTACCCAAAATTTTGAGGTTTGGGCATGTGCTTCTTGCCTCCCCAGGAAGTGTCAAAAAGGAAGTGTTTCTTAGTGAATGGGTGGTGAGCTCGCCAATTCTATTTTTTTTTTTTGAAGATTTATTTATGCATACAAGAGCTGGGGTACAGGCTGGAGATGTGGGGGGTGAGAGGATCTACAAGAGACAGAGTGGGGAACAGAACAGGCAGACTGACTGAAATACATTGCTGAGGGGAGCAGCGGGCAAAACAGGATAGGTCTGCTGCATCATGTGGGTTTCTCCCTGGCTAACTGGGGATCGAACTTGTGCTGCAGAGGCAGTGGACCATTTCACAGTGTGGTACTTAACCCCTTGCGCCACCAGGGAGGCCCTCAAATTCTATTTTGCCTTCTCTTCACTTGTACGCCCCAGCTGTCCTCAGGGTAACATTCCCTGCCATTTTTACCCCCGCTCTTTGTAAACCCGATCAAAATGAGGAATTATAGCAGGTCCCTCAAGAATGTTGTTCTGTACAATGTCATTTCATAATAATGCTGATGAGGAAAAAAAAAGAATCCTACCCATTGCAGAATTCTGACCAACGTTGAACAAAACATGGAAGACCTGGAGTCATTACACATTTTTCACTAAAAGGCAGTTTCCAAGAACCTAGCCACGATATTAAGTGAGGACTTATATACATGGTAATGTTGGACTTGCTTAAAATTCTCTGGAAGTTTGATACAAAACCCCTAGGACCCTGGGTTTAAGCACCACACTACGGGGCGGTCCAAGGCCCCTGCAGCACGAGTTCAATCCCCGGCTGGTCAGGGAGCAACCCATATGGCACGGCAGACCTCTCCTGTCTCGCCTGCTGCTCCCCTCGGCAGTGTGTTTCAGTCAGTCTGCCTGTTCAGTCAGTCACTCTGTCTCTGGTGGATCCTCTCACCCCCTGCATCTCTGGCCTGTGCCCAGCTCTTGTATGCATAAATAAATAAATCTTTAAAAAAAAAAAAACAAAACCCTAGGACCCTGAAAGGAGCTATAAAAGAATGAAATGTTGGGTTACAATTCAGTGTGTGAGGAAGGGGTGGGGTCACTTCCTGTGTTAGCACTGATGAGGTTTTGAGAAGCAAGTAACTTGTAGACCAAGTGGATGCCCGCTGCATACCCCGAGTGGAGGTAACTGTACATTCATTTATTCCATTTGTGTGTAGCAGGAACACGGATACCTTCATCCCTTGAGCATCTGGTGGTGCTTTGCACTTTGCTAGGAGTTGAGGATAGTGGCTAACACACCCTGTTCCCACCTTTGTGGAAAGAACAGCCTGGCGCTGGAGACACACATCGGGCAGGAAACAGCACATGCGGTCCACCTGGGGGGGTGAAGCGCGCTGGAGGGAGAGGACACTGTCTTCACCCACGTTAGAGTCTGAGCTAGTCTGAGCAGGGTTTTTAAGCTGAGACTAAGGAGGAGAGGGGACCAGCCGCGTGAAGTGGTGAGGACGCTTGTTCCAGACAGCAGGGAGAAGTAGGATGCCAAGACTGTAGACCAGAAAGTCTAGGATTTAAGTTTCTTCCTTTCTGCCCCCCCCCCCCACCAGTGACTCAGGTTTCTCTCATCTCAGCTCCTTTGTTGTTTCTTCAGAATGAGAAGCACCAAGCACCGTCCCTGGCATATCTGATAACCAGCACTTACTATGCACAGGTGCCATTCAGATTGCCTGGCACGCACTCCCCCGTCCTCACCACACCTCCACGGTGGAGGTTCTGTTCATGTCTCTGCTTGAAAGATAAGGAGCTACACAAGTCAGTGTGTAATAGCGCTGACTGTTAGCAGTAAGCACTGGTAATTCATGCAACAGTGGCATGTGGAGCGTTTTCAGGTTCCCAGCAGACCCCTTTTTGTTCATACCTGACTTTTTCACTGCCCAGTTAGACCTGCCTTACTAAGCTCTCTTCTGTGTGATTTGCAAATTTTAAAATTTGTTTTTAAAATTAATTTCTCCAAGTGACTGGTGGAAGATCTTTTAAAACTGCAGATCAGGTTTTATAGGAAGATCACTTGCTGTATCCTCCCTAGCCAGCTACACCTCTCTGAATTCCATTTAATGTAGTAAATGTTGATTGAGAACCTACTCGATGTCCAGAATGACCCTGGAGATGCCAACACCAGATTCAGAAATCCAAGGAAACACACACACTCACACACACTCACACTCACAGCTGTAATAGAATAGGGCAAATGCTGTGCTTGACTCATAACTGAAATACAAACACACATTCACTTGGCAACTGCTGATTAGGAAGAATCCGCCCCCCTGTCAAGGGCCCACCACCCAGCAGGTATGTGCTTAACCTTAGTTTACTTTTTTGCTTTTTAAATAACAAGTGTGTAAATAACTGGTCAAAAGCTTTTTCAATATGAAGATATAACAGCTCCAGATTGTGGAATACATTGACTTCATATTTATGATTTGCCTGAGATTTTTTTTTCCAAATCAACTGTTTTTCTCCCCTAATCACCTATTTTTTTCCCCTAATCACCTACTTTCTCCAAGTAGATTTAGCATCAAATAGATTTATGCCTTTTTTTTTTTAAAAATTGTACGGGGAATATAAAAATAAAATTTATTATTTAAAAAAAACAACTAAATGTCATATAGTACTAAAGATTTGAGGAGATACTTTGTTATTACTAAGAGGAATGCTTTAAAATTTATCATCAAATTTATCTCACCCTATTCACAAAGTATCTCCAAATGCTGGAAAAATAAAAATTTCAGTTGCAAAAAAAAAAAAAAAAAAAAAAAAATGGCAGGACTGGAAGGTAATCTTTGAATAAATACAAACCTAGTAAAATAAACAGTGATAATTAAGGAAGAATTGGTACCCAGTATGCTTATTTCAAATTTGAGGAGGAACTTCATGTTTTGCAACAATAATAAAGTGTTGTGCCCGCCCAGCAGTATTAGCACACTTCCCCTAGTGTTCCCCCCTCCCCTGCTCATTTAGGTAAGTGCTGAAATAAGCAAGAAAGGGGAACTGGGCGCTAGGCCCCTAAGCAACTGACCGGGCCATTAGGATTGCAGCTTTGTATTAGAAAAAAATAAGAAGAAAAATTACAGGGATCCTCCATTTGTATTTAAATGGGAACAAAATTCCCCTTCCAGGGGGACCTGGCCTCATCCCTCATCCATGTTCAAAGAGCGACTTCATGCAATGAGCCATCAAAGAGCTTCTGTAGGAGGAGAGTGAATTTCTGCTTTCTAAACCATTTCCTGTATCTGAAATGTCCACATCTGATGAGGCAAGAATACCACAGAGGATGCAAAGGCTCCAACGACTACTCAGTCAGCAGAGAACACCAACACCAGGGTTAGAGAAAAATCACGCCGAGGACAGTTAACGGGAGTTCATCTGATTACAGCTTTGCCAATGAGCATCCTGACGAGGCTCTTTCCTCCTGTTGCTGAACCTACTTTTTGAAAGCAGAATAGGAATTGTAATGTGATTACTTAAATAGGCGGGAGATGACACCCTAGACCTGTGTACATCAGGGGTAGGAAAATGCAGGCTGACCGTGGTTTTCACCGTGGTAACCAGGTGGGAGAGCAAGCTTGGGACAGCAGTTTTTAAACTGGGTCTCTGAACTTGCTTGGTGAAACAAGATGATATCTTGATTTTCTCTAACCATGAAAGTTAGCATTTTCCCTTCCATCGTGAATGTGGGCAACAAACTAGAATAGTAATAGGACCGCCTGTGACTTTGTCACCAAGAGAAATCACAAATCTTTTTAAGTCACATGACAGTTGCTGCAGAGAGCTCCCTGTGTACAGTATCTCTACTTCAGATCATGATGAAATATGAGAGGTGCTGCTTGGTCTCATTATTTACAGTGTTACTAAAGAAACACATCTCTTCCCAAGCCATAATTTTATTATTTTATAACTATATTTCAATTGTATTTCAGCTGCCTTCCTTGGTAGCCCTATGTATTTTTATAACTTTGATTTAGAGAAAGCAAAGTCCACAGACTTCACCCAGATTGTCAAAGTTGTCCCAGCGCTGCCACCACACAAAGAAGTTAGGAGCCCTTTAGAGATCCCCAGCATTGTCCACTCTGCCCTAGGTGGTTTCAGTATCGCCCATTGCGAAAACGCGGCCTCCATACAGCAAGGGACCTAGAGAATGATTCGGTTCATGCATTTTCCTGTGCCTTTCACGTGGTTTTAGTTAGCTCTTTCCAACAGCACGCCTTAACAAAAACTGCCAATGTGGTACGGTTGGGAAATACAGAATCATTTGATCCTCGAATCACTGGTTAAAACTGCATCAGCTTTCAGTTATTTAAGAGCCAACTCCGAGCTGTGAATCACCCATGTCCTCTTTTCTCCCCGATTTCCTCTATGTGCTGCTTTTGCTACTGGGTCACAGGTGCGCAGACGGATAGGCAGGGCATCCAGAGGGAATGACATTCAAATCTGACAATTTTCCTACATCCCTACGAAGTTGGGGGTGGTTGGAGGTTGAAAGCATTGATTAAATTAGGTTTTCAAATTGCCTGTGGATTTTAATTACCATGTACCCCTGTTCCAGTGTCCCCTGTCTCTCCTGCCACTGCACCCCTGGAGCTCTAATGAGACACTTATCAGATGTTACTTTGCATTGTTAGTTATCTTTGCAGGGCATCCACCCTTTGCGTTCCTGGAGCTTGTGTTACCCTTCTCCTGAGTCGCCCCTGGTGATTGGCAGACAAAGGATAAATAGGTGTGGCTGATTTAAATTGTGGTCTACTGTGAATACTTAGTGGGCTTTCGTGTTTGAAGATGCTAGCGCTAACGTGATAATTTTCTATTTTGGATTTGCTTATGCAATACCTTTTCCCCAAATTCTGAATACATACTACGGTTCAGGCATCATGCTAGACACTAGAGACAAAGATAAATATGAAATGACCACTTACCCCCCAGGGAGTCGAGGCCCATAGAGACCCCAGACAAACATACATGGCAAAGGAGTGTAATGAGCAAAAATAGGGATATGAACCACATATGTGGGTGGCACCAAGGAAGGAATGGTCATTTCTGGAGAGTGGGTGTTAGAGAAGATGCCAAGGTGGGAACCAGAAGGATGAGTAGCTTGGTGTAAGGGCAGGACTGGACACAGTGCAGGTTTTCTGATCTCACGCAGACTGGGTAAAGGAGGAGTCAGAGTACTCAGTGGTTTTGCAGGTTTTTATTGGGATTACCAGGTACATGGCAGGCAGGGCGCTGGGGGACCGGTAGGCTGGCAGGCCTCCCAGCCCCCAGCAGGTCTTCACTCTGGGCTCTCCAGCCTTCTCTCAGCTTCTGCTTCTCTTGCTTCTCTCTTGGCTTCTCTCTCGGCTTCTCCTGGTTCTTGGCTTCTCCTCAGCTTCTACTGGCATCCCCGTGATGCCGCCCTTAAAAGCACTGTCTTAGCCCAGGTGAATCCCATCTGCCTATGCCCACACCCTACTCCAGGTGCCCGCCATCAGGCGTGCATTCAGGACCGCAAGGATCCATCATCCATCCTGATGGCGGGAGGGCAGAAAAGCCTGACATTTTCTTTACCCTACACTTGGCCAGTGGGTCCTCCAGGACTGGAGAACCACAAATATTTCCATATGGGAGCAGCAGACATCATTCTTTACCTACTGGATACCCATTTCCGCTCATGCCCTCCTTTGCTACTAAGAAAACCCTGGTGTTGTATCTGGGGTGAGCTCAAGGAAGGTGAGTTCCTGCCACAGACCCAGGCTGTGGAGCCAATCAAGAGTCGATCAGGAACCAATCATGGGCAGACGTTTCCTCTTTGCCAGTGGTTGGTCCAGAGCAGGCACGTGCACACAGCGCGGCCAGTGAAAAACAAGGACACGTTGACTCAGAGTCTTCCCCTTGACATAAAAAGGCAGCGTCTGGCTGAGAGAAAGCTTGCTTTTCCCCTCTTGTCTTGAAAATTATGATGATATTTTCAGCTGTGGCAGCTATCCTGTGACAGCAGAAAGATAATCAGAGCCTGGAGGCTCTTTGATAGTAACACTGAATAGCAACCAACACTGGCTGTTGGACTTTCTCTGTGAGGAGTTAACCCCTACTTGTCTATGATGCAAGCAGTGCGAGAGTGTTTTCCTTATAACTAAACCCTTCCTAACTGAAACCCTTATACCGAAACCTTTCCTAATTTCTGCCCACTGTTTTTCACAGATCTCCCCAGTTGGGTACCAAGAAGATCACATATCCAACCCCCCTGCATGTTACTGGCTGGTTATCCCTGATTCTGGGGGGTTCTGTTAGTAGAAGAGGGAGGGAAGGAGAGGAAATGGGGGTCGAGTGGGTAAAGGATGCTGGAGACTCATTCTGGTCTCCTTCAATCTCTCTGGTCATTTTTGGGAGACGCGGGGGGAACATCCTTGAGAACTTTCTGCCTGCTCTTCTGGATCCCCCGCCCCATGCTAAAGCAATTTTCTTCTCTGATTCTGTGTTTCAGTCCACACACCCCAAAGTGATTTAGTAATGCCTTGAATGCCATAAACCTTAGTCAGAGTACACCTTCCAGCTCTTGTAGGGGGCTGCCCAAGGGGACAGGAAGTGGACGATTATATCTACTTATCTTTGCATCTTTCCCAGAAGTCTGCCTCTTCCATGAGACAGAACAAAAGCTCAATGAAAGCGCCCAGGCATATCAACCCATGACAGTAGATGCCTCAGAGTCCAAGTCTACCATCCCTGCAGAGCTCCCTCCTGTTCGCTCACCCCAGAGCACAGCACCATGTGCGTGTGAAGGAATGGGGTGCATTTTTTGCACAGGCAGGCAGGGCCCATGCATGTCAAGCTGAGAAGTGTAAGCTGCCATTCCTAAACCAGAGCATCCCCACAAGTAGGCTCTGGGGGGTACTGAGATACTGCCCTGGCCTCTTAGCCCTTGGGACTGATAGGCAGAGCTAGGGCCCTTAGGCTGTCTTGCCCTAGCAGCGTGTGGCTGGGTGTGGGTCCAGGAGAGTGGAACCTGATGGGGGCCATGACAAAATGATCGTGAGACAATTAAGAGTCATTGAAGTCTTTCTAGCAGGAAGCAACCTGATCAGGTTTCCATTTTGGGGGGGGGGGGGAACAAGTGGACAAAGCAAAGGCTGGATCGGAGGGAGTGGAGAATGAGTCTGGGGCTAGGAATAACAGAAGTGATGAAGGACCGAACTAAGTAGAAAGGAGCAAACAAATGATCTAGGATATCAGAAATCTTGGGGATGTAAAGTCAGTGGTGGACTTGTTAGTTGATTAATCCATCCTGGTAGAACTCAGGCTCTCTGGCACGCTCTGTCTCGCTCTTTCCCGTTCTCTGTCTCTCAGGTGTCATCTCCACTTGTCTCTTAACATTGGCCTCATGGTCTCCTCTTCAGACAGGCCTTTTCCACCAGGTGGAGAACAAGGTCACTGGTGGCCCCAGATTAGCCACCCCTGTAAAAGACTTTGTCTCCTACCTTCCATGTAACAACCCCTGGGAAGAACTGCTTGACCTTGCCTGGGTCACAGGTCACAGGACCTGTCCTGACACCAACACACAGATATGGGACACTTGAACTGGCCACACCTGTGTCACGTACCCAGCTCTGGTTGGAGATGGGGTTCAAGGACAGGTCCTATTACCAGAAGACCAGGGATGGTAAAGCTTTTTCAGGCTGATAAAAATAGTCCTTATGGTCTCCTGCACATCAACATTTAAGGAGGTGGGTAGGAGGAGGGGAGCTAGAGGGCGCTGACATGTTACGGTAGGTTACCAGCTTTTCAGAGATGAGTACTGTGACTGACTCCTATCTGTTTCTTCCTCGCACCCCACCCCCACCCTCTGGTACCTAACACTGTGCCCACAATCAACCAATGTATGGAATGAATCATAAACACTCCACATAAGTAGTGGGGATTTTTTTTTTTAAGAAGTAACAAACATTGGGCCTCCCTGGTGGCGCAGTGGTTGAGCGCTGGGTTGCGAAGCTGCCCGCTGCCTCTGCAGCGCCGGTTCGATCCCCGGCTGCTCCCTGGCCACCAGAGGAGGGTCCCGCATGGCGCGCAGACCTCTCCTGCCGCCCGCTGCTCCCCTCAGCAGTGTCCTTCGGTCCTTCTGCCTGCTCTGCTCCCCGCTCTGGCTCTGGTGAATTCTCTCACCCTCCCGCGCTTCTGACTGTACCCAGTGCTTGTATAAATCAATCAATCAATCTTGTATAAATAAATAAATAAATCTTTAAAAAAAAAAAAAAAGAAGTAACAAACATTGACACTGAAAAATCTAATTTGGACAATATTGAAAAGCACGTGTTTAAGTAGTTGGCCACTGACATGGTTATTAACAGATTTCCCTGAGGAAAGGCAATCTTTTTCATGATTTGGAAGAAGGCATCATGTCAATTTGGACCAAAATAGTTACAGTTGAGTGTTTGATTTGGGGAGTGTCTTATGGAAATCAGGAGGTGTTGTTTTAAAGAATGTTCATTTTATTGCTGTGTTCTAGGGCTGACTATAATTTCATGCTGCATTTGCAAGCCTTCAGGCAAACACCTTAATTACTATGGATACTAGATAGAAAGGGGAATGCTAATCAAACCTTTATTAATCAGTGACATCCTTCCAACTTTGGGGAACAGATGCTAAGGAGGAATGAAAGCTTGTAAACCACAGTACCTACCGACTCCCTCAGGTAGAGAAGATGTGTTTTGTTGTTTTGGTTTTTTTTTTTCTACCGAGTACCTTTTGCATCCACTAGGGGGAATGCCAGTGTGCATTAAGGGGTGCCTTTTTCTAAGCATAATGGAATGATGAGCCCATGAAAATTTGCTTGTCTGCTGATGGGTGTGCCCTACACTCTGTAAGGGTTCCCAGATCTGGCATGTTGTCACGTTTTTCAAGCAGGCGAGAGTATCACTCAAGGTTCATTATAGAAAATTAATTGTTTAAATTCTCATTGGATTAGAAGGAATCCACTGAGCATTTTAAATGACAATTTTTATTGTAAACAAAAGTTTCTACCATAAAAGAAGGCTTTTATTTGTTAGAATCTTTGCTTATTAAAAAATAGGAAATGCTGAATCTGTGCTCTTTCCATTTTAAAGAGCTTAATTTTAAATACCTGTTAGACACTAGTGTGATCTTAATGCTCAGTGGAGTTCTTAAAGTATTATTGGCACTCAGTTGATAATTATTATAATTATAATAAGCTTGTCTAACATAATTACAGTATGACTCTTCCCTTTTCAACACAAAACCATTCTCAAACAAAGTTTGAAAGGTGCTGTAAATTAACAAATAATCCAAATGCGATGCACAGACTTGCTCCTCCATCTGGTCAATTTCTTCTGGGCTTGGATATTGCCTTTCTCCTCTTATCTTCTCTGCCTCTACAAAGATTATCAATTCATACATTGGGAACTATATATTCTAGATGTGTGCTAGATGAAGTCATTGTATTTAGGGTCATGGGTACCCAAATGAGTGACCCCTGCCCCAAAGAGTTTACAGTCTTTAGAGTACAGTCCAGCCAATGTGTGCTGACCACTGAGTCTGCACGAGGCCTAGTAAATCACACAAGGGTGGAACCACTGGTCTTGCTCAGAGCCACACCCCCATCCTCAATGCATACTTAGCACATGGTGGGTGTTCAGGAAGTATTTGTTAAAGGTATGAACAGGCAAATGAACATAAAGTTCAAGGAATTATGGAGATGAACCAAATAAGACACTATGCCTGTCCTTAAGGAAATGACAATTAAGTAGAAGAGCTGTACATACCACCAGTGTGTAGTGTATAATGTAAATGGCAAGATTTAAATGCTAGACTGGCAAATCAAGTGCTATTCAAATTCAGAGGATGGAATTCATAACCAAGTGGAGGAATGAGTTCAGTTAAACAAATTTAACAGCCAAGTTTGAGTAGACTGCTCGAGTGGAGCCTGGCAAAGAACAGACACTCATTACCATTCTGGAATAAATTGATGGAAACTCACTATACACCAGCCCAGTACTAGTTTTTGGGTGGCACAAAGATAAATTAGGACTTGATTTATTTTCATTTAATTTTTTAAAGAAAAAAAAGGTGTGATAGAGAACTTCTAGTACACTTTCAAGAAAGATTTCCAGGAGGAAGTAGTTTTTAAAGAAGGGCTTGGATGAGGAATAGGAGTTTGCAAGGTAGAGAAGAGGGGACAGCTATTTGAGATGAACTGTAAAGCACATGTGAAGGTATGAACGGGCCTGGCTTATTTAAAGAACATCCCACCGCTAAAAACAGGAGACAGTTACCCAGGACATCCCTCGCTCCTAGCAGGTGGCCTTATCTAAGGATGAGTCATAATAAACATTTGTTGGTTTTGACAGCAGTGATGGTAATTACGAGGCAAAAGATGAGTAGAAGTGTTGGTCCAACCCAAGTGAATGTGCTCACTCACTACTGGGCATGAGCTCGTGAAAATATTTTCCTAAGGATGGGATTTGAAATGGGCGTTATAGGGCTCAGTTGTGTCGCCGGAAAATTTGCATGCTGACATTCTAACCTCCATCACCTCAGGAGAGACTGTATTTGGAAATGGCCACCTTTAAAGAAGTAAAATGAGGTCATTAGAATGGCTCCTAATCCAGCATGACTGCTGTCCTTCTAAAAAGTGGGCTCCAGACACAGAAATAAAAAGAGGGACGACCATGAGAAGACAGGAAAAAGGAGAGAAGCCACGAAGAAACCATCTTTGCTGACACTTGATCTCAGACTCATTGGCCCCGGGAGTGTGTGGAAAAGGATTTATGTTGTTTACACCCCAGCCTGTAGCGCTGTGTCTGCAGTAGCCCTGGTAATCTCATGCAAGGGATTAACATAGCGTGAGATCCCTGGCATCTGATAAGGAAATAATATTTATGATTACTATTTATTGAGCATTTCCTGTGTGCCAGGCATTGTGTTATAAGCTTTACACATAATTTTATCTCAGTTAATAGCTTGTAGATGCTGTTACTGCCAGGCTACGATGCAGGCGCTGAGGTTGAAAGAGCCTGACGCTGCATGGTGATGGAGAAGTAGTGCAGGGTCTGCAACTGAGGCCTAAGTGGGGCCACCAGCAGTCTAGGAGAAAAGGCACCACTTTGTTTGGGCACAGCAGCCCCAGACCAGGGTGCAGGGCTTGGTGAGCAGAAGGCAGGTTGGATTCCAGTCCCTCCTGCCTCCTTGGCTGACTGCCCTTGTGCAGAGCTCACCCTTCTCATGGCTGCTCTGTAGCCCAAGCACTTACTCAGCTGCACTGCCCAGGGGACTGGAGGGTGGGGCTGGCGCAACACCACCAAGGCAGGAGCAGATGGGCACACAAAGGGATTCTGCGAACTTGGATAACAAACCTCACCTGGCCACAGCTGGCAGCTGTGCAGGTCCATGAGTCCAGGTCTGATGGGGGGTATCCAGTGGGGGGCGTCCGGTGGCCCTACCTCCACAAAGGGGCCTTGATTCAGCAAATTAGCCTAGAACAGCTCTGCTGTCTCCTCAGTCAGCAAGAAATCCAGTTTGCAGGGATCACATACATCCCTCCACGCTCCCAAATCAAAGAAACTAAGAAATGTGCCTTTGAATATTTGACTATGAGTGTAAGTGTGCCTTTCCTCATAATACAGCTTCCTGAATGTTCCAAATTTGCAGTTTTCATGGGGACGGGGGTGTAGGGGGAAAAGCCTCTGACAACATAAATATTTGATCACCATGAAGAATGTCCAATAAGCAAGGGGAGCCAGGTTTCAAATTGGCTGGTTCAGATTAAAGCACAGAAGTCATAGCCGGGTAAAAATAAAGTACCCTCTCAAAAGGTACCACCTTTAGAACTCAAGATGGTTTCTATTTCTAGTCCACAGAACACTGTGCACGTCACCTGTCCTGAAGCCACGAAGAAACACGGGTATCTGATTTAGCTTTTAAATATTATTGGGGGGTGGGATGGGGCAAACTCAGATGAGGAAGCATGGCAACCTCTTAATAATCCAGCTCAGTAATAATGAATAAAAATGGAATTTCTAGACTATTGTAGAGACAGCCGAAGCTCCGGCTTAAGGAGAAATGTCTAAAGAGAAAAAGCAGTATGTTCAGTTTTGTGTCTTATTTGAAAATATACTTCAAATGTTCAGCAGTATTTTAGAGATCATAGCCACCCCCTACCCCCACCACCTTCTGAACCCTTAGCCCGTGGTAGTTCCTGCTTTATCTCTAAGGTAAAACTTTCAACTCTATGATTTAGCTGGAAAAAAGATATGATCCTACCCAGTCAGGTTTCCATTTGTACCACCGGGTTGAATTTAATGTAGGAAGGCCTATACAAAGGGAATAAAAATGTAGCTTTTTCCATTGCCAGATTTGGGAGAACCAAACCTTTGGAGACAAAGACGAGGAGAGCCATTGTGTCTGGTGGTCTTTTGTACTTCCCATCAGTGGACAAACAGAAGGGACAGGTGTAAATAGCAATCTTGGCCACTTCATGGTCCACATTTGGAGGGAGACGGCCTCATCAGTCATGGTTCTGTTAGGAAACAGGTGCTACACTGTGGATATGTGAATGAAGACGCTGTGGTGGAAGTGTGGGCAGGTGGAAGGAGACCAGCAAGGGTTAGCAACAGAGGGAAGCATTGACTTCCGTTGGTCTGAGGAGTAGGGTGAGGGAGTGGTTAGTGAGCCCAGAGAAAGCTGTGAGCAGCACTGTCGCCGTGAGAGGGCTGCCCACAGGACTTGCGGTCTCCGGAGGGTCATAGTCAGGCCAGCATGCAGACGAGCATGAAGGGAGCCGGGAGGATAAGTACTTAGCTGTCACCCTAGCCATCCACCTCTGGACCTCCTATTGGAGCCTCCCACTAGCTGAATTCAACTAGAAGCTGAAAGGCAAGGGAGATGCCCATGTACATCAAACTCTGATACAGAGGAAGATGGGAGCACTGGAGAGAGGGCCTGCAGAGAGAAATGTGACTATCAGTCCAGATGGGAGGAATAAATAAATAAATAGGAAGGATTTAAGAAGGGGCAGAAAGGTGAGAGAAAGGCACAATCTTCCATGGGTTTTCCATGGGATTCTGTGCATGAGGCTGTGCTGTCCAAGGTGCTGTTTGGCCCTCCATACTCAGAGGGCGTACCCCAAGCTGGGGAACAGATTGGATTGCTCTTACGTCAGGGACTAGAGGCCAAGCTTACCTGCAGCCACACTACATGCTCAGAGCTCATGCCAGTTGCTTCTTGCTCATCTCGGTGGAAATACTTTCGAAGGCGTGGCAAGGATACAGAATGGTCGGTGGAGAGCACCAGAAGTCTCACTGCCAAGTCCAGCAACTTCATTGTCGGCTCGGAGCATCTCCCTGTCAGAATCTCAAGGAAGCAGAAATATGAGTGACTGTGAAGCTATCTGTGTGTTTATCTTATCTTCCGCTATTCATTTCAAGAGTTTGAGTTATTATTAATATGAGGGCCGGGTTTCTGGCAACTCTTCCCTTTGAATGGGTTTATGCCAAGTTGCCAGTTATCAGAGGAGTCAGGGCCTAGGCTTATGCTGACAGAGAGCCTCAGGGTTCCGATGGGAGAACACAGACATATTAGAACAGAGAACAGAGAAGACATATTAAAGAGCGATCAGCATTTTGTCTAGCCCTTGAGATTTTACTCCATATTTCCAAAGAACAGCAAGAAAAATGTGAGCAGGGAAATGAATCTCATGAAAGGCAGAGAAAAGCTGGTGACCAGGGGAATGGCTCAGCAAGTTACAGAGATTCCCCAAATCTGGAGAAGTAATTAACTGATGATTTTGTGTGCTTCCTGCAGGGTGAACTCCAGCTGATCTTTGAAAACACCAGGATGGCCAGTGATTCACTCTGTTTTGCTTTCAAATGGTAAACGGCCTCTTTAAATCCTAATGTTTTACATCCTTCCATGGGCAAAAGCTCATCCATCCCTAAAGGTGAGTGAAGGCCCTTATTTAAAGCCATTGAACCTTAAGTGAAGATTTGTTTCTTTGTATATCCAATCCATGCTCCCATCTTTAATTGTAAGTCTGCTGGTGATCATGAGCTTTAAGGTATGACACAGGAAAAGAGAGCAACTGTGATGTTGGAATTGAACGCAAATTCCACCCACTGAACAACACCCGTTGAACGCAAATTCCACCCACTGAAGAACACCCGTTGAACGCAAATTCCACTGAAGAACCCCATAGGGCCCGTGATCAGCAAGCAGAAGCACTGTCACTTGCCCAGGGCCATGCTGGGTCGTCCGGGAGGAACAGGATCTCCATTCCTTCAGTTGCATCTTCACTGTGCAGTTGCCTGACTTTTCATGTTGATTGAACTGCCTTCAACTCGTCTCTCAGCATCAATTCAAACTTATTAAAACACTCTCCATCTTATCTGCTCTCAGGCTCTCCTCATCAGCAGACTAGATCGAAGGCTGGCTCATTTCTTTTTGCTGTCTGTCACTCAAAGGGGTTGGGACTTTGATAAGGGTCTTCATGTGGAAGACCACAAAGAATTTGTGTAAAGCTGTGGAGAAGGAAGTGGCTTGTCTTAGGCCCTAGGAGGACAACACCGTTACTCTTTCAACCACGGGGTGCCATCCCCTCTGGATAGGGATTGTAGCGACAGGGAGAATTCGTTGGCCACCAGAACTAATAGTCTTAGTTGCTTGTGATCTCTACCAGCCCAGTCACTCTATAAACCATTGTCAGATTTCTTTTTTTAAGTCAGGAAAAAAAGCCCAAAGCACCAATGATAACCATCTTGTGACTATGACCAATTGCTCAACTGAACAGACCTTAATGTCCTGAGTCTCAGCAGGAAACCAATGAATCTATAAAGTCCTGTCCAGCAGAAAAGAGTCTGATTGTGGTTAGTCTGGTTAACCCAGATTGCCTTGGCTGCCTGAGGGAGTTGATACTTTCTCATTATGAAGACTTCCCCATCAAGAGAACGCTCCAAATAAAACTGCTGGGAATCAGTCTGCACCGCCTGTTTCCGTGGTAGCAGGCCTCTGTCTGGAGGATAAATCTGCACCATCTTTTCTTTCGGGTTTCAGCGGGTTGTGTCACCAGGAGTTCCCAGTGTGAGAAGCGACACCCAGTAAGCTGGGCTCCATCAGGGGAGGCTCCATCAGGGGAGGGGGAGCATTGCCAGACTGTGGTGTCCTAGAGAGAAAGCGATCAAAAATACACGGAATCACGTGCCTAAATATTTATTTCAGTTGTTCACATTTCCCACACTTTTCAAATGTGAACTTGTGTCCTGAAGGTGGAGCTTTAGTACACAAGAAAATCAGAAAGGGGCAAACATGTTTCTAACAAAATGGGGTAGAATCAGCAAAGAATATATTGATGGGCTTCCCAGTCTCCTTCAATTTTTATGCCAAAATGTAGGCACTGATTGTGATTTCCTTCCCTGTGGGAGCCTGCGCACAATTAAGTGGGAAGAAAAAGAAGCCTGCGCTCAAGCTTGGCGGTTATGGTCCCAGAGAATGGCAAGAAACTGTCGCCATCAAAGCCATTTATGTTTCTTGCTGGTAGTATTTTTAAGAGGGTGTTTCTTTTTCAAAACGAGGCAGCGATGAATTGAATAGTGATCAAAATGCAGCCGCATCAAGTATGTTTAATCCAAATAGCTCCCAAGATGGTCTGCTACTGATTGTACCAAACTCTACAGGACTTGGAGAAATTACTTGGTTACCAGTGAAGTGAAACTATCTCCGGAATGGAATTGAACTGTTGCTTCTCAGCACATAACAACACTGCCACAGCCGGCTCACGACGGCCACGAGGATCATTGTGTCCTTCGTCATTCACAGGGGAAATTGTCAAAATACCAGCACACAAATCCCCTACTACGCTGTGAAGGGTTCTACAAGCTTCTGCAGATGTCTTTAAGATAGCACTTCTTCCATTTCCAGCAATATAAAAATTCTTAAAACATTTCAGGGGGGCAGGGAATAGTGAGAACTGCTTGCTTTGGAACAGAGAACATCTGATTTGCTCACCGAAGATCTGACGAACAGCGACCTGGGCATCTCAGGTCTTCCCCCTGCCTGCCCCACTCTCCCCACCGGCACCCCACCACCATCACCTCAGCAGAAAGAGCCGACCTTGTATCTTGCCGGAAAGCATTTGCTGCCTACTGGCAGGCAAAGATAATGTTATCCGATTTCAAACGAGAAAACTATGAATGGAAAGACGGCTGCTTGGAATTCAGAATATGAGAGCCACGGTACTGCCATCCTCGCACTGCACGTCTAAGGCAGAAACTCACATATTTCTCTGCTGCCTCCTGCCTCTTCTCATGTCTACCCCTTTTACCTTAAACCTTCCAGAACTGCTGCTCTTGCCTTTCCCCTCAGCATTGGGGAGAACCCCAAGCACTGTTGCAGAAGTTTAAAACCTGCAACAGCTGCTCCTTCCGGAGGGCTCAGCACCTGGAGGAAGCCCACTTACCCATCAAGAAAGTTGCAACCAGTTATCCTTCCTGGGGGGCTCTGGCCTGGAAATTGCCTGGGAAGGGGCAGAGATCACTTCCCAAGGATGTGAAGGGGTCCTCTTAACCCCTCTGGTCCACTCGCTGGATCACCTACCAGACTCAGTGGTGCTGCAGGCATTATACTTACCTTGGGAAGCAAGGAGGCATTTGTGTAGCTGCTGGGAGGCTCCCTGCTGAGAAACCATGAACCTTCTTCACTCAGGTGCCAATGATTCTATGTACTCCAGAAATTTTTGGTGGTTTTGGGGGCAACCCAGCTGATATGTGCCCCCTGGGTGTGGTGGTGAGACCTCAGAGGGTCCAAAGGAAAGAAGTGGGGGAAGCGTGAGACAGAGGGGTGCCTCTGGCTCTAAGATTAGAAAGTGGTTGCAGCATTTAACTTAGGGGCCTTTGCAGCCCCCCCTGCTGAGAAGGATCTCTAGTACTGAAAGGGCCACAGCTGCACTTGGGCACAGAGCCTGAACAAGACATGGACTGGAGTCTGGTCTTTGCTGATGACCAGCCCTCGGACAGGAGCAAGTTACATAACTTCAAGGATCAGATCATTCTCCTCACTATTAAATGGAGATAAAACCAGTCACTACTCAACAGGGTTGCCATGGATATTCAATGAATCTTAATCCATCCAATTCAGAACAGTACCTGGCACGACGTAGTAAGTGCTCAATAAATGTTAGCTCTGCTTATTCAGGTTAGATAGTGAACAGAACTTTCTAAGTGCGAGGTTTGAGAGCCTGCGGCTCGGTTGCCATGGGAGATCGGAGAACCTTTTCAAATACGACAGCTCCGGACCGGGCATTGTCCAGAACCAGAGACTTGGCGCCTGCCTTTCTCCCCTACCTCATTTCCCTGACCCGGGGAAGCCCACCCTCTCTCCCAGGGGCGCCGTGGCCCCTCGAGCCTCCAGCTTCGCCACGTCTCCCGCGCGCTTCCCGAGGGCCCCCCTCGCGCGCTCCACACCTGTCAGCCGCCCTCGCGGCCTCTCCGCGGCGCGAGCCCGGGGCCTCAGCTGTAACCCCTCAGCGCCCTGAGTGCGTGCTCGGGGTGCTGTGCCCATCTCCCCGCGGCTCTCGTAAACAAAACCCCGGCGCTGGAGCCGCCCCGCGGGCTGCAGGGCGCGGGAGCCCGCTCGGTGCCCAGTTTGCGCGCCCCGGGGCCGGAGGCGAGCCAAGGGGCGCCCGTGGCGGCCGTGGCGACCGCGGCAGGCAGCTGAGCTTTGTTATGAATAGATGAAAGAGGCCACCTACACAGTAACCCAAATTACGAGACCTCCCTCCTCCCCATCTCACCGAATCAAGAAGGGAGGGGAGATGGGCGTGGAGGTGGGGCGGGCAGGAGGTGGAGGGCGGAGGAGGAAGAGGAGGGAGAAGGGGCCAGTGGCATCCCACTTTCACAATGGGAAAGTGAAACGCACAAGCGCACCCAACCTCTCCAGCCCTCCCCGCCCAACGCGCTCCCCTCCGCCCCTCCCCGCGAGCGCCAGCCCTGCACAGAGGAACTCTCGGGAGACGGAGGACGAGGAGGAAGCTGCGCCGGAGCGCGCAGGGCTTGCAGCCGCCGCCACCAGCCCCACCGCCGCTGCACAGGCTGCCGGAGCGAGCCCGCCGCGCGCCTCCCTCCGCGCGCTGCCTCCCCGGCGAGCCGCGGGAATGGGGCGGCCGCGGGAGCCCGAGCGCGCGCAGGAGCCTCATCCGCCGCCACCGCCCGCGTCTCGGTCGCCGCGAGCTTGAGAAGCCGCCGTCGCCGCCGTGCGCCCTGCCCGGGGGCGGCCCCCCCAGCCCCATGGAGCTCTCCCGGAGGAAGGCACCGCCGCGCCCCGCCGCGCCGCTGCCCCTGCTTGCCTATCTGCTGGCGCTGGCGGCGCCCGGCCGGGGCGCGGGCGAGACCGTGTGGCGCTCGGAGCAAGTCATCGGAGCCATCGCGGCCAGCAAGTGGCACGGCGTCTTCGTGGCGAGCGGCAGCTGCCTGGACCAGCTGGACTACAGCCTGCAGCACAGGCTTTCGCGCCTGTACCGGGACCAAGCGGGCAACTGCACCGAGCCCGTCTCGCTGGCGCCCCCCGCGCGGCCCCGGCCCGGGAGCAGCTTCAGCAAGCTGCTGCTGCCCTACCGCGAGGGGGCGGCCGGCTCCGGGGGGCTGCTGCTCACCGGCTGGACCTTCGACCGGGGCGCCTGTGAGGTGCGCAACCTGAGCAACCTGAGCCAGAAGTCCCTGCGCAACGGGACCGAGGTGGTGTCCTGTCACCCGCAGGGCTCGACGGCCGGCGTGGTGTACCACTTGGACTCCAGTAAACGCTGGTACTTGGCCGTGGCCGCCACCTACGTGCTGCCCGAGCCCGAGACGGCGACCCGGTGCAGCCCCGCGGCGTCCGACTCCGACACGGCCATCGCGCTCAAGGACACGGAGGGGCGCAGCCTGGCCTCCACGGAGCTGAGCACCCTCAAGCTGCGCGAGGGCGCGGGCAGCCTGCACTTCGTGGACGCCTTTCTGTGGAACGGCAGCGTCTATTTCCCCTACTACCCCTACAACTACACGAGCGGCGCCGCCACGGGCTGGCCCAGCATGGCGCGCATCGCGCAGAGCTCCGAGGTGCAGTTCCAGGGCCAGGCAGACCTAGACTGTGGCCACGGCCACCCCGACGGCCGCCGCCTGCTCCTCTCCTCCAGCCTAGTGGAGGCCCTGGGCGTCTGGGCGGGAGTGTTCAGCGCGGCCACCGGGGAGGGCCAGGAGGGGCGCTCCCCGGCCACCACAGCGCTCTGCCTCTTCAGGATGAGCGAGATCCAGGCGCGCGCCAAGAGCTGCAGCTGGGACTTCGACGCGAGAGGGTCCAACTGCGTAAGTCCTGCCCCCGGGACCCTGCATGGGGCGCTCCTGCCGGGGAGCCGCCGCCCAGGCGGGGCGGGAGGGAGAAGGGTTGGCATTGACAAGGTCCGGGGTTCACACCACCTGACGGCCATTCTCATCCCATCTCGCAGACCTCGGGCTACCCCCAAAGCGCCGTCCGCGGTTCCCAAAGGAGGGAGGTGGAGAGGCTAAGAGTTAAGCTCAAAACTCTAGTGACTGCCTCCCAGCGCCAGCCTTCTCTGTCCAAATGTGGACGCTGGCTTGGAGCTGAGCCTCGCCACACTTCCCTAACAGCTTCCCCAGGTGTGGGGTCTCAGCAGGCATGTGGGGTTCACCCTGTTCCTCAACGGTTATCAAATACAGGGCCCTCGGCAGAGAAGCCATCGAATCCTTTAAGGGCTTGCTGCCACACCCCAGCTTTTGTGCCCCCCACCCGCGCCCCGTAACACCTGTGATGTGGTATGAAGAGTTGAGAGCCTGCTCGACCTGGGTCAGTGCTAGTCTGGAAGAGGGGCTCCTGCTTGGTGGAATAGAATCCCCCTCCCTCGTGACCCGCGCGAGGGGGCGGGGCTGTGGTCTCTGCTGGGAGGAGAGGCAGAGATGTCTTTGTGGGTAGAAGCCTCATCCTGGAGGGGAGAAAGTGTTGGGGTGCTGCAGGCAGGTCCAGATTACTGGGCTGGATTGTGGAGCTCAGCGGCACCACCTTGGCACTGTGCCCCAACCAGGCAAACGACAGAGGTCTCCCCCGAGCTTCCCCGGGGCAGCTCAGCTTGACTCTAGAGAGTGGCATTGCTTTGACTGGAAAATACAGAGGCGGTTAGAAGGTCCAGTGGATGGAGATCGTGGAGCCATTGTGCACTTCTAGGAGGCTGTTTTCCTTCCAAGGCTGCTGGCTCGTCAACTCCACATATGGCTCCTGAGAGGGGAGCCTGCTGAGAGCCTCCTTTACAACTGGACAGAAATCAAAGAGCAGATAGGAAGGGCTACAGGTGTTGCCATTGTTTTGGTATAAAATGCGTCAGAGTAAGGGGAGACCATCTCCACTTGGAAAATGTGTTGTGTGGCCCATTTGTGGTATAACCACACAGGGAAACCCTGGCTCTAAGGTATATCAATGTGTAGAGAGACACTCCCACCCGCACCCGCCCCTTTTTTCTGCAAAGCACACCTTACCAAACATTAGCCCTTTTCAAGGAGAAGAAAAACAGGTCTTTTGCAAGGCCCCTTAGAATGGTCATTTGCTAGCTCCTCCTCGTCTGTTAGTTGTGTGCTGGGACCTGTAACCCCTTCATTCAGTTAATAGTATAATATGTTTAAAAGCATAAAGACCCCACATTGCTCCCTAAATGACTTAGTCTTGCTGTACACATACAATGTAATGTTTAACATCTGTCTTTATTAGATCTTTATAATCCAATAGGTCAAGTTTGGCAAAAATCATCGCCTCTACTTCTCTATTGCAAGACTAGCAAGGACCCCCAAATATTGTTTCATGTCAGGCTTCAGGCACACTTGGTCTCTGGGGTTAATGACAAGAGACTCAGAGGCCCACAGCAGGTAGTAACAGTGGAGGTCCAGGCTTTGCCATCTGACAGCTGTGTGTGTGGGCAGAGCCAAAACCTTTCCCTTGACTGCGTCTCAGCCTATTAGGTCCTGGAGGACTTAGTTTCTTTCCAAACCCAGCAGGCAGCCTGAATGCACTCAGAATCTGTGTTTTGGCTCGATCAGGTGTTCCTGCTTGCACTGGGATGAGAAGGGTGGAAGGAGAAGTCAGAGTGGTCTATCCATCTTCATGGGAGCTTCTGGGAGAGGGTGCCTCAGAAAGCAAGCAAGGGACAGACACCTGCCAAGAATCTGGAATTGGAAAAATAAATAAATAAAGTAGGTCCCTCCACAGCATTTCTTGCTGCTGTTATTTATCAAGAACTCCCAGTGTGCTCAGAGCTCTGTATTCTGAAAGGCAGGGTCTCCTACCCCCTGAGCTTGTCATCAAGTTAAATAATATACTCTGGTTCAAACAAAAGCTTGTCTTGGCTGCACAGGTGGGAGCTTGGAGTTTTGCTTTTTTTTTTTTTTTTTCCCTCCATTCAAGTAAATTCTTTGCTGCTAGGGTGCATTTAAAAGCCTTAATGGAAATGAATTTCAAGAAGGGTTTGAATGAAAAAAGGTGGTCATTTTGATGAAAAAGTTGACAATTTTCTAACCTTTTAAATACATGGATAAGATACTCAGTCAGCACGGGTATTTGTTTGCCCACGAGTGTCAGCGATGCTGAGTGCTGAGTGCCACAGACTTTGCCAGGGAAAGGACAATAGCGGGCTACAGCCCCATTTAATGGGGTCATGGGATCAGTGTGCTCCCAGTTGTCACTCAGAAGAATGATGTCATTTGCTTGCATCATTTTATTTTCAGGTTTTGAATGTGTGTTGGAAAAGACATGCTGAATTATAGGTGCCTGAAACAGGAGATGGAATTGAAACACTCTAGAGGGAGCCTCAATAGATTTCTACAGCGATTTCTTCAGAGCAGACAGTCATTTTAGCAATAATCCACAGGCAGTGAGGCACAGGGACTAGCTTTGCTTGCTACTGGATGGCTCGCTCTTACTTTGCTTCTTCAATCAACCATGGGTAGCGGAGTGACAGGGGTGACTGGGTTGCATTTTCTTAGTTCTCTCCTTATCTCTGGTCGGCGGATTCTCCTTCCCTTCAGCTTCTCCTGCTAAGGATTAATTTATGAGATGCTTATGCAATGAGAGTGCACTCAGCTGTTTACACACTGGGCCATTACTTTTTCTGCCTCAGCACCAACTTTGAATCCCCTTTCAAGACCACAGCAGGTTAACTTCAGCAGGCAATGCACCGAGGCAGCTGCAGGCCTTCTAATAACCCTAATAAGTATTTGCACAGCACTTCCCCATTTACTCTTTCTCTTGAGCCGCTCATTAAATCCCGTTGAGTGTATGAGGAGAATCCCCATTTACTGGATGAGGAAGCTCAAGGTGAATTAAGCAACTTGCTCAGGGTATCAGAAGCAGCCAGCCCTTCAGTTAACCCTGTGTGTTAGTGTGAACTTCTGTATTTTTTTCTGTTGCATCTCAAACTTTCCCTCAAAAGTTCCCTAATTGAAAGAAGCTACAAACAACCTCCCCTAAGATGTGGGTTTGAGGCTGGTGGTTTCCCCTTGAGTGTGCTTTAAAGCTCCATGTAATTTTGTTTCTGTATGTTCTGTGTGCTTGATCAATATATGAATGTTTTAAATTATGTTTAAGGCAGTTCATTTAATTTCCCTCCCTGAACTCCTGCTGCTCCCACCCAACCAATGCTACGGATAGAAGAGTATTTGTACCTAAGCTTTGTTTGGTTGCCATAATTGAGATCTAGGGTTGCTGGTGGTTTAAACATGGCAGCCAATCCCTCTGTACACACTAAGGGTGGTGTGTTTTCTTGTAGTGTTAGCCCAAAGGACTGACTTTTCTAGATTATTCAACCCTTTCTAGGGAAACATACCCCCTTCTTCCATAGCCACATAATTACAAAGCCTGACGTAATTTAACTGCCATGCAGACAACTACAGAATGCTCACAGAAAGCAACACAAGACACTCCTAGCCACCCCGTGTGGAAGTGATGGCCCAGGCCCACCCGCAGTGCAGCCTGTTGACTTCAGAATCCGCTTCTTTTCTGATCCCACCTTGCTGTTTTCCAATCTTTAGATTTTACACATCACGTGTGTCTGATATGCCAGGGTAGATTTTCTTTTTTATGGGGCCACATATGTGGCCATCTGAAGTTGACTCTGGATGGCTGCATGGGCTCAGCTGTTCACGTCTAGACTTTGTTGGCGTTCTTTGCCTTCAGGCTTATAAGCAACCTCAGACCTGAGGGGCCTCAAGGGACTGTTCCTACTTTTTGTTCTTGAAGGCAAATTAGCTCCAGAGATCTCAGCCCATTAAATCTGGGTTACAGACACTCTTGTCTGATTATTAGCAACCACAATTAAAGTGTACACACCCAGGAGGTCAGAAACCTTGTAATATTTTGTTTTCTTCAAATCCAGATACCTAGCACAGTACCTGCTATATAGTTAGGTCTTGAGGAATATGTGTTGAATGAATAAATGAAGGGTCTTGAAGAATCATGTTGGAATTGTTTTGTGTACTTATCTACAGAACTTCCCTAAGTCTGGCCACCTCCCTTAACCATTGTTTTTGTCTTGAGGTCTGGTGTGTCGGAGCCTCTTTATTCCCTTGCTGGACTCCGTCATTCTCCACCCCTTTGGCTTTTCCACATTATCCCCATTCATTGGACTAGCTGGGCTTGTGGTCTTGCCATCCTGGGGGTTAATGCTGACCATAGAAACCCAGAATTATTGGAACTTGTATAGTTTAATAATGTCCATGGTCAGTGTCTTAGTGACAAGTGGAAAGTGATTCATAGTTTGTTCTCTGGACCAGCAGCAGCAGCTTTACCTGGGAACTTGCTAGAAATGCACATTCTTAGGCCCCCATCAGATTTACTGAATCAGAAACTCCGGGTGGGAGTGGTACTGGCAATCTCTTCAGGTGATTCTAATACACACGCAGGTTTTAGAACCACTGCTGAAAGGAAGCACAATTTTCCTTGTATTCCACTGAAGCACCTGGCCCTAATTTTTTCCGTTGCATTTTGCTTATGGCTATATAAGGTAAACAACTCATTCCACTACCCTTATATTCCTTATTCTCTTCTACTTCCTTAAAGAAATACCTAGAAAAACATATAAAGCCTTGCCATTTTTTAACTTAGTGTTGAGTCTCAAGAACCTAGGGGTCAGAGTTTAATTATCTTTCACTCTTGCATATAGCAATCTAGTTGCATTTCATTCCAAGATTTAGTGGGGTGGGAGGGTTCTAGAGTCTTCTACTCTTCTGTGTACCTGAACCAATTCTATGAATCAAAATTCTCTCTGAGGGTTATTCTTTACAAGATCAATCTTGGTGCCAATTTCTATCTTAGTTGGTTGTATGAAGCAAAGAGCTACATAGGCAAGATCAAATAAAGGGATAGGGATTCAAATACGGGGGTGAGTTTAAGGACTGGAAGATGTGGAATTACGTGGAAATCTAGCAATGAGAGCAGTACCATGTGGTGGTTACATGCGTGAACTCGGAAGCCACCATCACCTGGGACCAAACTTGCCACTTACCATGTGGCCTTGGGCAGATTAATCTTTCCCATTGTCTGCTCATCTCTAAATGGGGCTCCTATTTGCTTCATTGGATCATTGTACAGATGAATGAATTAATACTTATAGGATGGACACTGCTTGACCTATAGTAGGTGTAGGTATGCATTTGTTGTCACCACCATCATGATTAGTAATAGTCATAGGACAGTGCTTCCTGATGTGGAAGGAGCTCTGGACTCAAGGCAGCTTGAAGGAGCTCAGTGGTGGGAAGTGATGGATGCTTATTCTAAGATTTCATGCTCAACATGACTTAGCATGGCTGCTTCCTTTAATCCTGCTACTAAAAGGCCAGTCTGCTCCCTCAAACATCTGCCCCCCACCAGAATGTGCTTCATCCGCCCTTGAGTCCTTCTCTGCCTCTCAATAGCATCTGACCTTTAGTAATGGCTCCCCACTGGCAACCCCTTTCTATATTATTTTGTTTAGATTATGAGGAAAGAGAGAGAACTGGATCCAACTCATCTTTTTCACACCAAGTTAGAGACCTACTGCAGGGTAGGGATTTGTTGTCTTTGTGGCAGATACTGCCACCTGGCCCAACCAGAAGGAAATCAAGCGTGATAGCTCCTAATAGCAGGATGGAATGGTGGGAGAGGCTTACTGTGACCATCACGTTGATGACAATAGCCAGTACCATCTCTGCACCCTTCAAGCTTCATGATGACTTCTGCTTTCCCTGACAATGGCACATAACTGATGAAGACTAAGGCCTGATCTGAGAAATCCTAGTCAGCTATGGGGCATTTTGTAGGCATCATCGGTCTTGAACCTCTTCATCTGAGTAGGGACATGGTGATGTAAGTTGTTGTTTTAATGGAATGTGCTCCTAGTCTTTCTTAGTTTTAATTTTCTATCTTGATGACTGCTGATTTTTATATATCACAAAAGTTAATAAATTGTAACCTTTGTTTCAGTTTCTGTAGTTGGTTTTCATATTGGCTTGGCCATCTACTCAATAGTTATGTGTAGTAACTCTTTGAAGTTATGAAGAGGGTTTGCCCCCAGCAACCCCTGGCCCACCACTCTGCCAATGCTGTCAAGCAGGGATCTGCAGACTTTTTCTGTAAAGGTCAGGTCATCAATATTTTAGGCTTTGCAGACAATATGCAGTCTCTGTTGCTCTTCCTCAGCTCTGCTGCTGTTGTGTGAAAGCAGCCATAGACAACAGGGGCAAATTAACCTTTCTCATAGTCTGTTCATGTCTAAATGGGGTTCCTCTTTGCTCCATACGATCATTGGCTGGAAATGAAGAGGTGAGGTTGTAACATGGTGGTCCCCAGGAAAGGGGGAGATTCCCTGCCCCACCCAAGGGAGGGTGGAGCTGAGCAGGGAGAGGAGAAGCTGCAGAGGAGACTGAGTAAGGAAGCAGGATGGAGCCAGAAGGAGACCTGGAGGAGGCGCATGGAGCCTAGAGACACGTAAAGAAACTGCGCTTGTCTTTTGGTCGTGGACTGGGTGACACAGATGTGGGTGAGACCCACGGGGAGGTGACAATGGCAGCTTTTATCTTGATTTTGCTCTTTTCCTTCGGGCTTGTCTAGTAGTTTCTGACCCTTTTCTGTGGGTCCCCACTGGAAGATGCTTTAGACTTGGGGCAGGCTTTGGGGCCTTGCTCTGGGCCAATCCCATTTGGATGGAGTTTTACCCACGAGGGGATGGGTAACTTTGGTTGCTTCATTTAGAAACTAGATTCTTTGCCTTTCCTGTATTGTTTTCTAGTTGTATTAAAGTTCCTTCCCATTAAAGTCTCATGTGTTTTGTGTTGATGCGGTGGATGACAGAACCCATTTAGAATAGGCAGGTTTGCGGGGTTTGGGCTGCCCCTCTCCCTGCCCTGTAACAAGGTGATGCTCTGTTATAGAGCAACCCCGATATTAAACGGGTTCCTGTCAAAACCACACCCACAACGGCCGTATGCGCGGGGGAAAAAAAAAAACTTTTCAAGACGTGAAACAAAGAGTTTCACTGCGAGTCCTGCAGACCTAATGCGCTTTTATGGTGACCAACGCAAGAAAAATTACTTTGGGCTGGTCAACCACGGGTGAAATTGCAAATCACGTTGGGCGCCAAGCTGTTATAGAGCAACCCCGATATTAAACGGGTTCCTGGCTGTGGGTCCTCACCCGCGCGCTTTAAAGAGACTTATGAATACTCTACTACAGACACACACAAAAGGGTTAATAAAAGGTTTATTTACAAGAGAAAAAGAAAATAAGGAAAAGGTACAACTCAGGGAGAAAATAGGGAAATAAAGTCTTTAATGCATCCTACCCGATCCGACGACCTGGAAACCCAAAGTCACTCTCAGAGCTGACCGGATGCTGCAAGCTGGCCGAGAGCCCAAAATGGAGAGCGAGAGAGAGCCCCCCAAAGCCCACGTGTCTGCCTTTTGTATCCACCTGGCTGCTTAACCCCACCCTCAGGTCCCAGCCACCTTCCCTTTGGTGGTGATGGGATTTGGAGTTCCCAGTGTCTTTGGCTTTGACCTGGGGTGGGGGTGGAGTCCACAAAGCCTACATGGAATTTGCTTTGGGACATCCTTTTCCCCCTAACAGCTCCAGTAAAACTTCATGGACATGAATGAAGTCTGAATGTTATAATTTTATGAAATCCTCTTATTTTGATTTTTTTCAACCATTTTAAAATATAAAAACTGTTCTTAGCTTGTGGGCCATTAGTAAAAACAGGACATGGGCCACATTTGGCCCAAAAAGTGGTAGTTTGCCAAACCCCTGCTATTCTGGACAGAGTAAGTAAAACAAACTTTCATAACTTAGTGAGACAGAAGTTGTAAGAAAGATTTAGCAAAAAGATGCTGTGGAATCCCTAAGAAGGAGCCTCAGACTCAGCCTGGGAGGATCAGGAGGCTCCAGAGGTGATGCTGGCGCTGTGTCTTGAAGCTAAGTGGAGAAGGCAAAGGAAGGGGGTTCTAGAGAGGGAACAGCTTGTGCCCGTGGGAAGTTAAATAAGCTGTGAACTGCAGGTAGCTCACCGTGGCTGGGGAGTGGCCAGGTCCAGATGGCAAAGGGCTTAATGAGGCAGGCAGAGGAGGCTGTCATGATGGTCAGTCATTGTCAGATTTTTCAAACCTGGCCTTTAAAATAAATCTTAACTAGAAGCTCATTATGAGAAAAGGATTAGAGTCATTATTGACCTGCTGCTCTGGGTGAGACCATTGCCAAATGCTGGGACAGAGGGTGAAGCAGGGGTTAACCCTACAACATGCCCTGCCCCCACCCAAGCACCCTGAGGAATCTCAAAGGGACTTCTAAGACCCTGCTGAGCAGGGTGTGAAAACAGTGGCTGGCTATGACTGGTGATTGTTGGGGAACAGCAGCAGAGTTGTAAGCAGACATCTGATTGTATTCTAGAAAGATCTCTCAGAAGATAAAGGCAAGACTGGAGGCAACCCAACTGATTGAAAGGGCCATCATTAGTTCAAACATCATTTCTTGCATTCCTATCAAAGTACTTGAGCCAAGTACTTTGCGAGAGTGTTATGTGGTAAACAGTAGACAATAAATGTGTAGTAAATAAGGCCAAGTGTTCTATGCACTTTTTTCAACAGTATAAACTCATTTAATCCTCACCACAACCTTAGGAGGTGGGTAATATTGTTACTTATGCTTTAGAGATAAGGAAACTGAGGCACAGGCTGAGATTGGGGCTTGAAGGAACTAAACAGATGATATCATTGAAGCGCTTTAATTGGGGTCTTGGGAAGGATTGTCTTGGAGTTGACACCAGGAAGATGAGAAAGGCTAGCAGGGGATCTCTCCATAGAGAATGGGGAAGCCAACAACCCCAGCAAGGAGCTAGTGGGGTTGAGTTCAGGGAAGTGGTGAGGTGAGGTATGTGAGAGGGGGAGGCAGACAGAAGCAGTGGTGGGGCCCTTTGGGCCTTGAAGGCAGTGAGAGGGAGAATATATTTTATTCTCAAAGCATAGAAGGGCTTGTGAAGGGAGGTGAACTGATTGGATTTGAAATTCCTAAATAATGGCTGCCCTGTGGGGAATGGATGCAAGATTGGTCCCAGCTGAAGCAGGGAAACCCACAGGAGGCTCTTGAAGTGGTCCAGGCAAGAAACAACCGCCTTGGCCTGGAGGGGTAGTGACACAGTGTGGAGGGAAGCAGATGGATTCCGTTGATTGCAATCAGTCAGTCAATGGAGGACTGCTGAAGACTTGATCTGGTGGCAGTGAGGGAGGAAAGACTAAACGAAATCGCTTTTTTAAGATGTAGAATTGAGAGATGTTAGTGACCAGCTAGAGGACGAATTTCATTTTTGTTATTTTAGATGCCTTCGGGACACTAGGGAAGAACCACTGAGCAGGCAGTTGGCAATGAAGTTAGGAATTAGGGCTGCGCTCTGGAAGCCCCTCTGGAGTGCCCGCCATATGCCAGGCTCGGTGTTGGGCTCAGCACCGCACTGCTTGTGTTACAGAGCAGCCCCGATATAAAACAGGTTGCCTGGCTGTGGGTCCTCACCCGCGTACTTAGAAGGGACTTATTGATAATCCACTATAGGCACACACAAAAGGTTAATAAAAGATTTATTTACAAGGGAAAGGGAAATGAGGAAATATACAACTCAGGGAGAAAACAGGGAAATAAAGTCTTTAATGTGTCCTACCCGTTCCGCTGACCTGGAAACCCAATGGCACTCCAAGAGCTGGCTGAGCGCTGTGAGCTGGCGGAGAGCCAAAAAGGGGCACCCCCCCCCCCCAAAAAAAAGCCCACATGTCTGGTTTTATACCAAACCTGGCTGCTTAACCCCACCCTCAGGTTCCAGCCACCTTCCCTTTGGTGGTGATGGGATTTGTCTTTCCCAATGTCCTGATGGCTTTGGTCTGGAGTGGGGGTGGAGTCTACAAAGCCTGCATGGAATTAGCTTTAGGACATCCTTTTCCCACTAACACTTGGGCTGAAAGAGCTTTGAGGGAAGTGGCCAGTCTGTCTTGTGTTTGTGAAGCGTGGTGACCTGAGATAAGCAGCCTGAGGAACTTAGTAACAACCTTTTGCTCAGTTCCTGGTATGCAACTTAGTTCCTGGTATGAATCTTGCTTCATGTTAGACCATGTATCGCCATGAGGTAGAATAGGCCGAGGTGGGGTCCCATGACTGCTGACCCTTAACTCCTTGGTATGCAGCTATATGCCTACCTCTTGGTATGTAGCCACATCATATCTGACCATGTACAGCTGCCAATGCAAACCCACCCGGAACCTTGCAGAAACTCAATGTATTTATGGCCCCCTGACTTCCTAGAGACGGGGCTCAGCCTAGGGACGAGAATCCGCTGAGTCAGCACCGGTGCATTAAACCCGCTTCTTGTTAGCCCTGGTGTCTAAGTTTCCTTTGTGCCATATAACATTTCTTCCCCAGACTGCAACAAGGTGATCTTGAGTGGGGTCTCAGTCCATGTTCATCCTGAGCTGGAAAGCTGCTCTCCAGCTCATGGAGAAGGCAGTGATTATACACCCACAGATGAGAGCCTCCAAGAGGGTCCCCAGAGCTGTGTTTATAGGAATGACAGCAAGGTAACCATGAGATAAGGGGGTTTCCCTGTGACCCCTTACCAGGGAGGCCAGATTCTTGGTGGTTCCACCACATACCCCAACCTGGTGTTGGGAGAATCCACTTGAGAAACAGGTTATCCAACACACTAGCTCTTCTAACACACCAGGGACCAATCTAAAAAATTAGATTCCAGGGTCTAATCCTTAATTTCCTGAGGCACCAGGAGGGGGTTGGGAACCCAGTAAGCCAGCAGTGGTGGGTGTCTCGAGTATCAGCTTCCTGTGCACAGCACTACCTCTGCCCCTGCCAGGAGTGCCTCATCCCATGGAGCCCGTGTGCGGTGGAGCCTGTAGGTGCCCTCTCAGAATAATGGGTTTTAAATGCATAAAATAAAAACAAAGAACTGCAAAATGAAACCATCTATGTTGATAGAAAGATATAACAAAATTGTTTTTTTTTTCAATTTGAGTTATAGTAATATATCTTAAAAATATTAAATCACAAGATCTAGCAGCAGAAAGTACTGTAATTTCAAAGTAGAGATGAGCATAAATGATATTTTGAAGTATCTGCACAACTATAAATGATATGAAAATATCTGATTTCTTTGGGTGATAAAGTCACAGGTTCAGTTAATGCCACTGTGGCCTGCATTCATAATGGAAGGAAATGCTAAACTTCAGTTTGAATTGACTAAAGATTTTTTCTCATCCAATTTCATGGATTCTCTGAATTCTGTGAACTGTGGATGTCAGCGCACCCCTACTCCAACTATGTCAGTTACCAAGTATGTTGCAGAGACCAATGACATGCAATGCAAAGTGTAGCACTTTCTTTCGAGACTCATTTAATTAGTTTCTTTTAACAATAGGGGATTTATTCCCATCTGTAGTTTCTAGATCCGTTACTTAGCGAAGAGTGCATGGCCAGTGTGGATGTAGATGGGTAGATGGAGAAGCCTCCAAGAGGTTGAATGAATGGCTCATGGCTCATTAGTGATAGAACTTGAACCCATATGTTTGGCTACATCTCTTGTTCTTTCTTCTCTCCCATACTACCATTATGTGGTTTTTATTTTAAAGTGTTAATCCAATGCTGCAAGTGCATGTTCATAAAGTATGCTATTTTAATCATGGCAAAGAACAATCCTATTAGTCTTTGCTTTGTTTAGAGAACACCTACAGCTCTGTGTTCACTTTTCTTAAATACACGGCATCTGTGTAGCGTCTACGGACTGAGATGGCAAGAGACCCAGAAAGTGTCTCTTACAAGCTGTCAGTGAACTGAGGCTGTGAAATTTAGAGAAGGCCAAGATACAAGGTAGTAAGAAGGATGGGAGTAGGTTAATATTGCTCCCCAAAGCAAAAACCAAGGCCCAGTGTTTACAAGTGGCAAATTTTGGCTCAGTTGCAGAACTCTACAATTATTAGATCTGCTTAACAGTGTTCCAGGATTGCCTTGTATGGTATTGACTGAAAGAATTCAGACATTGATCCATGTATTTTTTTTCATCCATTCATTAAATGTTTCTAGACAACCAGTATGTCAGAGGCTGAGGTGTGCTGCAGTCAAGGTATAGCGTAAGATAAACTATCGTAGAGCTTGGAGTCCTACTGTGAGACAGACAATAAATAAAATTGTTGAAGTAATTAGATATTTTGAAGGAAACAAGTGAAGTGCTATGATTCAGAATAACAGCCCTGATAGGGAAGAGAAGATGTATAGTGAGGTAGCCATGAGGAGATAACAATGAACTTGAAACCTGAAAGGTTTCGAGAGAGTAGAAGGTGGGGAGCTGGGACAAGAACATTCGCAGAGACCCTGAGTCAGAAAGATGGTAACTTGTTACAGAACGTAAAAGCACGCCACCGTGGGAACCACGCAGGGTGAAGGATTGGCAAGGACCAGCTCAGATAGGCGCTGAGAAATTGGTATTTGATTTTGTGGGATTTTTGGCAGAAACCATTGAAGGATTTTAGGCAGGGGAGTAACAAGACGTCTTTTATGTCTTACAGGTTCATTGACTACCAGGCGGAGAATAGATTGTGGGTTGAAAGGGAAAGAACAGAAGACTTGCCATAGATGAGGAGTGAGATGATAGTGTGTGGACAGAAGATAGACTTGAAATTGTTGAGGAATTCAGCTGAGATTTTCATGCAGGTGTAGAGAGGGATGGAAAGAGAGGAGTTGAGGGTGATTGGTGATGCTGTTCGCCATGATGAAGGTGACTATGTGAGAACAGGGTTGGAGGGAAGAAATGTCTAATTAACCATTTTCCAGCAACTCTGAAACCTGGTGATAGATTGCAGTGGTCCTCAAAAGGGGAGATACCACTACTTAAAGTGTATTTTTAAAATGAGGGGGTGGGCCTACCCGGTGGCACGGTGGGTTGAGCACAGCACTGAGAAGCTGTCTGCAGCCTCTGCAGCGCGGGTTCGATCCTGGCTGGCGAGAATCCCACATGGCCATGGTGTGACAGACCTCTCCTGTCGCGCCCGCTGCTCCCCTCAGCAGTGTGTTTCGGTCCTTCTGCCTGTTCTGCTCCCTGCTCTGTCTCTGGTGAATTCTCTCACCCTCCCGCGCCTCTGGCCTGTACCCCAGTGCTTGTATAAACCAATAAATCTCAAAAAAATAAAAATAAAATGAGGGGGTGGGGAAGGAACTTGTAGAGTAGTAAGAATGACATGAGGGTACTAGCATTTTGTGCACAGGAGTCAGGAATGCTAAAAGCCCTGCCACACCCAGGACAGCCCCCATAATGAAGAAATATCCCACCCGGAATGCCAGTACCTTCCTTGTGGAAAACAATGGTGGGGTGAGTCTCTTTCAACTCCAAGAATTTAGGAAAATGCATTTTTCATATTATCAGCCATTCAGCCCTTTTTGTGAATTATTTGAGTCAGGTTGTCGTTTCGTAAGTAATTTCATAATTGAAATTAGTCATAGAGTGGGGGTGGAGATTTAGATGGAGGAAGGGGTATAAAGCAGGAAGAAGAAAATAATCTTTTATTATTGAGTTAACATTGGTTCACAGCACTGTATGTGATTCAGGAGAGAAGGGTCAGACCTCCTCAGTGTACTTTTCCACACCACACCCGCCACCAGAGCACCTGTATCCCTCTACCATATACCACTGGGCCCCTGTCCCCATACTCTCTCCCTCTCTGGTAACCTCATTTCTGCAGCCATATTTCCAGGCTTTGTTTTAGTTTAGTTTTGGTCATCGTTTTGTTTCTGTATATTCCACTATGAATGAAACATTCAGGTATTTGTTGCTTCTGACTTATTTCACTAAGCATAATCCCATCCAGTTTTATCCAAGTTGCTGCAAATGGCAAGACCACATCTTTTTTGTAGCTGAGTAGTATTCCACACACACCACACACACACACACACACACATCTACTTAATCCACTGCTCTGTCATTGGCACTTGGGTTGTTTCCATCGTTTGGCTATTGTAGATCATGCTGCAATGAACAGAGGGGTGCATACATCCCAGGAAGGACAAATCTTGGAGAGTGTGACTTTAGCAGCAGATACAGCTGGAGGACACTAGGGCTCTTGGAGGGAGAAGGTGGAAGAGCGGGTGGAATTATGTGAAATACAAACTTCACCACTCTGTACATTTCCCTAGGTCACAGCTGCACGCAGCCCAACCCCTGCTTGCTGTACAGGCTGCCTGGCTGTGTCCCTCAATGTTCTCTCCATTCATCCTTACACTTTGAACTTTTCCCTTTGATCATTTGAGTCCCTCACGTAAATTCTTCCTTCAGATAATTATAGAGAGACCATAAATTTAGCCAGAACCCAATCAATGCTGCCTACTCCAGAAGAGTAAAGAAAAGTAGCAGAAGCCTTAATGGCTAATAGAATCCCTAATGTGAGTGAATATTGTTCTTTCCATCACTCTTGATAAAGCTAGTCCTTTAGTTATTTCCCACACATGGGATTTTATCTGGGCCTCACAGCAGCACTAATAGGCCAGGCTTGGGTGTGATTGTGTCCACTTTAGAGATGCCATCACTGAAGTTCATGGATGTCTGTGCAATCAAGCAGCCTGGAAAGGACAGGCCAGCACTTGGGCATAGAGCCCATAACTACTAGTAGTCCATGGGTGGGTGATAGGAAATGAACAAGAAACTGCTTCAAAGTAAGTGAATGTTAAAGAAGCTCATGAGGTGTTTCATCAATGAGGAAGAAGTTGATAGGCACCTGGTTTGAATTTTCCATGAGGAAAAGCCAAAATAAGGGAGTCCTTTTAGTATATTGAGGGTAAAAGACCGGACTCTTGCAGGGTGCCCATACTGTGGTCCCACTTTTGCACACAGTTCACCCAGCTGTTGCCATAACAGCTGTAGTGTTGCTGCGATCAATAGGGTGACCTTTATGGTGGGCCCAGCCTTTACACAGAGGGGCTGTTGAGAGTTTCTGAGCTCCACAGGGTACTGTTTTTTTATTTAATTTTTATTGTTTTAAAGATTTATTTATTTATACCAGCACTGGGTATAGTCAGAAGCGTGGGAGGGTGAGAGAATTCACCAGAGCAGGGAACAGAACAGGCAGACCGACGAAGTACACTGCTGAGGGGAGCAGCGGGCACGGCAGGAGAGATCTGTGTGCCATGTGGGACCCTCGCCGGTGGCCGGGGATCAAACCAGCGCTGCAGAGGCTGCGGGCAGCTTCACAACCCAGCGCTCAACCGCTGTGCCACCAGAGGAGACCCCACAGGGTACTATTCACACCCTAGAATATATGACTGGCACCCCCCCTGGAATTGTGTAGCAGGTATTTGTTGTCTGTGAAAGATAGTATGAAGGACCTACTTTGAGGTCAAGCTGTTTCCCTCCTGAGGCCCAGGACTGTTGTCCCACGCATACTCACACACAGCCACATGCAGGCACAGGCGTGCACACCCCCACTCACCCCTTCTCAGAAGACTTGCTTCCACTTTGGTATGTCAGGCCCAAGGCTCTCTTATTTTGAGCCCAAACATCTTTTGAGACAAGGTAGCTTTTTTCCTCAAACTGAAAAAACTTTCCCTCTGAGAGCGGGCTGAAGTGTAGGCGTGACGTTATGGTTAGACATGGCAGGCAGGAGAAGCAGGATGACAAGTCTGAGGGGGAACCAAGAAAGCCCAAAGGGGAGACAAGGTTTAGAGCTAAATCAAGATTGGATTTTGTCATGAAAGGCAGAACTGGCAAAAGCATCATTACAAGGCATTAACCTTGTTACACACAGACGAACAAGCAGAAGCTGGGATTCAGAAATAAATTACACATAATAAAGTAGACAGAATAGGCTGAGAGCAACATTAGCGATTATGCCCTAAGGGGAGAGAAGGGCAAGACAGAAAATAGACCCCAAAAAAGAGTGAGAATAATCTCTGGACCCAGGGGGCCAACTGCACTATTTCCCCCCTTTTTCTGCACGGCTCCCTAGGTATTTACTTCACTTTTGTGAGGCGCTTTCTCTGGAGCCTGTCTTTCTTTTGTTTTCATTTGCTGAAATGAGCTGAAGAAAGCCATTCAGAGGGCTCTTTTTTTCCATTCACAGGGACCTGTCCATTTATGTGTGTTTCCAGCACAAAAGAATCCATTTCCATTCAGCCAGAGCAGCCCTTGGAGTTTATGTGAGGCCCAAACCCACTCTTTCCCATTTTCTTCCAGGCTCACCGCCATAATTGGCTACAAAATCCTGACTCTGGCTAGGGTCCTCCAGGGTGAGAGGAACAAGCGCTCATCAGCTTCTGTTCCTCAGAGCCAAGGAACAGCCAGAGTCTGTGCCATGTCCTGACACACTGATTTGTTTTTGATTACAAGTAACAGAAATCTGAATCAACAGAGGTGAGATCTATTGTTAATTTAAACATTTAAAGGTTGAAGTCGGCGTTCAGTGGTATCCTCAAGAACCTAAGGTGTTTCCTCGTTTCCTTGCACCAATCTTAGCCTGTTGATTTCATCTTCCATCTTCAATCTCATGCAAGGAAAATGGCTGCCAGCTCTCTGCATGTAATGGCCTCACACAATTGATTTCCAAGGAAATCCTTGTATCAAGGAGGAAGCATTCCCGGAAAGCCCTCTAGTGGACTTCTTGCGTGTCATTGGCCAGATCTGTATGACATGGCCACCCTTGGCTTTAAGGAATAGAAAAGCAAGTATCTGGCAATGGAGGGTGGGATTACGATGTGGCTTGGGCCAATCGTGGTTTGCCTAGGCTTGGATTTATTGCTGCCTCAGCAAAATCAGGGATCTGTGGCAAAGGAGGTAGGACTAACTGCCATGTGTGTATCAGCCACTGTTTGTGCTTTTAAATAAGGTAATGATAGCAAATATGGATTACATGTTACTATATGCCAGGCACCGTTCCATGCTTTCCTGAGGCTAGTGTGCTAACTCATAACAAGTCTATGGCTCCAGTGCTGCTCTCATCACTTCCACTGTGTAGAGGAGGGAACTGAGTTACAGAGAGGTTAAATAGTGAGCACAAACTTACTTAGCTGGAAAGTAACAAAGCAAGGATTCAAAACGAGAAGGTCTGGCTCACTACAACCCGTATTATATAAGATGATAAAATACTCCCAGTATCACACAGTAAGTACATGTTACTGATGACGATAATACCAACTCTTACCAACATATTAACATTTTCATAACCACCCTACCAATCAGACATCATTAACTTCATGGATAGCTGAGAAAGCCAGATCCCCAATAGGGCAAATAAATGGCCCGTTCACCCAGTGGGTGAGAACCAAGCTTGAATGCAACTTGAAGCTCCCTGATCCATAGTCCCAGGCAGTTTGTTCTATGCCACCAGCTCTCACGTTTGGGAATGTTGATTTAATGACTGAGCATCTTACCTATGCTGTTAATCCAAGACTTCACTTGGAAAATTACACTTATCGAAGTGGTCAGAAGTCGAGGAAGGACACTTGAAAGGGTGAGGCATATTTGGAAGTAGTCTTCTTTTGTTCCCTTTCAGCTTTTAAGCCATCTATGTTATTTTGGATCCAGTCTTTTGCAAACAGAATATCTCTCTTTTCCCACCCCAGCAAAGTCTATCTGTGATGTCCTGATTCTCAGCCAATAAGAATAACTACCATTAGTAAGCACGTGCTGTATACCAGACTTGAGAGTACTTGGTCCTTTTTGATGGATAGTCAACAATCCGTGGAATTATTCTTTGTGTCCTGGGATGAGGGAGAATTAATCCTCCAGTCAAAGACAGCAGTACTAGAACGTTCCATGCCCAGACAGATGACACCCAGTTCTCTGACTTAACCTCGCTTAGATGCTCAAATTTAATAAAAGTAGTAAGACTGCTTGGCTGATCTTAAGTTGAACAATTCTGGTTTTATTTTAAAGGAAGATGTGTGGTGTGGTTTGGTGACTTTTGTTTTTTTTTTTTTTTAAATCTAAAGGTCAGTTGATTTTTCTTTTTCTGCTCACAGTCATGAGGTACCCTTATCTAAACAGTGATCTATTGTTCTGATTCTTAGACCCACAGATTTTTTTTTTTAACTTCAATTTTAACAGGAGAGTTTCTCATCTCCCTAACTTCAGAAAAAGTATCTTTTTTTAATATAATAATAAATTTTATTTTTATATTCCCCATACAATTTCAACCCCCCCCATTCTGACCCCAATCCCTCCCCTCCCGCCCCCCACCCCCCAAAAAGTGTCTCTGGTTCATAGTTTTTTGTTGATTTTGATTTTCACTTTCTTAGTTATTCATTTTCCTGATCCCTTATTTAAGTTTCTAGATTCCTGCTATGAATGAGACCATCCGGTATTTTTCTTTTTCTTTCTGGCTTATTTCGCTGAGCATGATCCAGCGCCATCCATGTTGCTGCAAATTGCATGTGTTTATCTTTTTGAATGCTGAGTAATATTCCATGGTATATATGTACCACATCTTCTTGATCCAGTCATCTATTTTTGGGCATGTGGGTTGTTTCCAAAGTTTAGCTATTGTAAACAGTGCTGCTATAAACATAGGGGTGCAGGTGCTCTTTGGAGTTAATGTTTCTGTGTCCTTTGGGTAAATACCTAGGAGTGGAATTGCTGGATCCTATGGAAGCTCTATGTTTAGTAGGTCCAGAAATCTCCACACAGCTCTCCATAGTGGTTGGACCAGTCTGCACTCCCACCAACAGTGCAGAAGAGCAGAAAAAGTATCTTTTAACAGGAAAAAAAAATTGTAATAGCCTTTGGAAAAATCTTCAACTGAATTCACTCTGGAATATCTTCTGCAAATAAGTCATTTTCTCTTAGGTTGTGACATCTTTTTCTTGGAAAGTGATCATGGCGTGAGAGAAATCCTTGCTAACTAATCTTTTCCTCGCAGTGTAACTTCAGCAAAGACATACAGACAGCCCTTTAAAGGCTTCAGAAATCAATTTAGCCCACGAATCCATTTAGTTTAGATGTTAATGAAACTTGGTGGGTTTAAAAATAATGAATATTTAATAAGACAAATTGAAAGACATAAACACTGTCGGCATTAGGCAATAATATAATGAAGTTAATAAGTCTTAGCCTCCCCCTCACCAGCCGCCTCTTCCCCAAACAGGACGGGGATTTGAGGAGTTGCAGTGATGCCCTCTGAAGTTTGCCCGCGCTCTCACTGGGCTCAGACTTAAATGTGCCTTTGAAAACCTTCGTGCAGTTGGGAACTGAGCGCTGGCAGATGAAGTATGCTATCACACTGTGTTCAGTAGCTGCAGACGGCAACCGCTCTTTCTAGCTCCCTATCTGCCAGAGATTTGTGTAACAAACTCAGCTTCCTGTCGTTGAAGGCAGGAAGCTGCATGAAGCACTTCATGCCTTTAAACAAGAAAGAAAAGGACATTTCGGTGGACACTCTGTCTGCTCTGGTTTGAAAGAGGGGCTTTATTTAATGATCAGGAGCGAGCATGTGATTATGTGTCCTGAAAGCCTCAGACCATTTAAACGCCTTTGAGTTGGGAGTTACGCTTTTCCTTCAGCACCAGGTCTGGCTCTCGTGCTTGCTTCCTCTTTAGCCCTATGGCTATGTCTCGCCTACTGTCCAGGTCTGGATCATCCCCTCCAGCCCTCTGGGAGGATTACCCTGTCTTTGGGCTTTTACATCGCCGGCCCCCTTCTTGTACATCCATAATCCCGCCTCTCTGCCCTCATACCCAATAGGACGGTCTGTCTCCCATCTTGGGAGATGGCTTGTTTAACCTCACGGAAGCCAATTCCTAGCTAAAATACTTTGCAGCAGGATCTTGCAAAGAGCCAACTCTAAGATTGTCTCCCTCCCAATTCAGCAGTGGGCTCTTTCTTGGCAATGAAGTAGAACTCTCATATATCAGCTGGGGGAGTGTTAAGTGGATGGCTTGCTCACTGCTGGCAATCAATACACGTTAATACATAGTAAACAGATGGCTTTCCATGAGTTGGGCAAACGTGGTGATTTTGCAGATAAAAGGGACAAAGGTTGCTTCTGGGGATCTTCTATAAGGAAATGCATTTGGGGCAAGAGGAGTGGGCATGAGTGACATGTTATGAGAATTAAAGTTAAAAATTATCTTTTTTAAAAAATGTGCATTTGTGTACTTGTTTAGAACAATGAGGATCGACCTGAAAAAGTCAAACCAATCGCATCATCTACTGTGATCCACTCCGACCTGACGTCTGTTTACGGCACCGTGGTCATGAACAAGACCGTTTTGTTCCTGGGGACTGGAGGTGGACAGTTACTTAAGGTTGGTTCCCTGTGCTTTCCTCAGTGCTGATTTTAATAGTGATCCATTTTGTGCCTTTCTTTTTTTCCTGTTTCTGATTACACGCAAGATCATACCACTCCTCAAAGACACCCTGAAATGACTTTAGAGAAATTTCTGGAATCTATATGTAATAACCTCCCCTAGCTTATAATGAAGCACCAGCCACCTTGTTTCCCAAGAGCCTGCCAAGTTATTTTCCCCTCCTTACTCATATGCTGCCAGGCTGAGGTACATGGGGTCTACCCCATCCCTGACTCACCTTCCTAAGACATTTAACCTTTCAGCTCTCTCTCCTTTACAATGGAAATGTACAAAAGCACCTGATTTCTCACAACTTCAAAGAGATGAGAGATTACAGGCCTTGAAAAGACGAAAAAACAGGTGTTCCTTCCTTCCAGCCCACTTGCCACCCACAGAGGGGGTTTGTTTTCTGCCCTTTGTACCCACACACACCACAGAGAGGTTAGCAATCTGAAATCCTTTGCGATTCTCCTTGACTTTTATCCTCGAGGACTATTTTTTTCCCCATTGTATGGATACACCCTAGTCAAATTGAGATTTCTTTCGATTCACTTGGAGGGCTGGTGGGGAGGAGGAGAAAATAAAAATCAGAGTTATCTAGTGGCTTGCTACAATGATACAGTGGTTATCTTATCAATTGCATCAGCAAGAATTTAGTGAGTACCTCCTGTGACCTCCACCTCCATTCCTGATTAGGAACTGTACTTTTTCTGTCCCGGTAGCCTGAGCCTCCAGTTCCTCATTTGTGGAATGTGATTGTACTAGACTCCCTGAAAGACAGTTTCTCTTCTGATGGTGCCTGGTTCTCCCTCCCACTCTAGCCTACCCTACTGCTTACTGTTCCACATGTCCACATGTATAGTTGTGTCCCCACACCTTTGCTCACAGTACACCTCTTCCTAGCATGCGTGCTTGCTTGCTTTTTTCCCTCTGCTTTGCTGGATTCCATGTATCTCTGCGTTGGCTCAGCTCAAACTCCACCTCCTCTTGGAGGGTTCCTAAGCTTGGGAGTGATATTGTTTTTCTTCTTACCTCCTGAAATACTCATTATCTATATAATTCTTTGGCTCATTTCAAATGCTTTGCTTTGATACCGCCTAACCTTTTCATTGGTGTTTGTTTTGCCTGCCCCACTTGATTTTAAGCTTCTTGAGAAGGGGGCCAGGAATTCCCACAGCCTGGTGTAGTACTGTGTGCCTGGTAGGCATTTGATTTAATGTGTTTTCTTTGGAGGAAACCCAGTAACATATGGGAGGGAGTTTGTTTGTATACACATTCTTTTAAAGTATACATTGATCATCTTTCCTGTTGTGTTCACTCGATTTCCTGGGGAAAGGTAAATACCCGTCACTCATTCGCTGCAAGTTGCCCTCGTGTGAGGCAGTGGCTGTAGCTCTGTCAACCTGGTCAGGCCCGCTGGACTTATTAACCTGGCAGAAGACGTTTCCATCAATCCTTACTGGGCACCCTCAACAATTATCTCTTCAGATTTAGGATATTTTTGATGAGTGTTTTGACAAGAACACTGTTTCCCCAAAGCTGAGCCAACCAAACTGTTACATGGTAAATTGGAGGTGAAGGAACACTTGGCTATAAATAGTTCCCCATGGGATGGCCTGGTTTTGCCTGTCCTGTTTGTTCACCCCAGCAGTTCATGTGCAGCTGGCCACTTATTAGTGCTGTTGTGGCCCCAGAGAGGTGGGTCTGAGGTGCAGCTTCAAGCTGCTTGGGAAGAGATGAGTGACTGAATTCAGCCTCGCATTTTTCAGCATCTGTATGGGGTACCCCTTAAAAAGCCTCATTTTCAGGGTCCCATCAATAAGGGGGCAGGATGACATTTTGTTTGTCTGCTGAGATTTATACAACGCTTCCTACATGCCCTTCATTCTACATGGTTTCGTGCTGTGTCCCTCCCACCACCCAGTGATGTAGGTACACTATTCCCATTTGTGCATGAGGAAAGAAGCCTTGTAGAGCTGGAAAATTTGCCGAGGTCACACAGAGGCAGAGCAGGGATTTCAACAAGGAGCAACTTCTGAATGAAACTGTGTTCTTGTCCCTCATGCTGTCCTGGTTCTGTGGCCTCTGGCCCTGGAACGTCAGCCGCTCCCTGAGCGTTTTCTGATGTGGGGTATGGGTGGGGAAGCAGGTTGATAGGGACCCATGGTAGGGGGACCAGAGTTCCTGGGGTGACCAGGGTTCTTAAGGCTGAGGGAAGATTTCCAGCTTGAGAAGCCAGAACCATCTAACTTGAAGGACTACCTCAGTGGTGTGAGAACATTTGGGACTTAAACCTCCTCCTCAGCTTCCCTCAGGCAGGTTCTCTCCCTCAGGGAGAGTCATCCTGGTTTCGAGGGATGACTTTGAGCTGATCTGGCCCTGCCAGTCACCATAGGATAACCTGGTAATTCCCCAAGACTCCCTCATCTATCCTGGGTGCAGATTCTTGGATGCATCCCCTGAAATCAACCCAGTGTCCTGAAGATCTGGGATTGTGCAGATGACTTGGAAACCACAAATAATCACCAAGCCCCTTTGTTTCAGAAAGTCAAGCTTCTCCCTTGCCAGACTTGTCACGAGAACTGTTAGAAAAGATGAGCATTGATAGACACAAGCTTGGCTTCTTAAACCGCACGGTGGAGGTAACTAATGAGCAGCGGGGAAACAAAACCTAAGCAAGGAAGAGAAGAGAGACTGACTCCTCAGTCTCCCAGGGATGGAGACTCGATGGCATTTCGATTAATGCCAGGCACTGTAGTGTGTCCCTAGCTGGATGAGACCTGGTGGGAGCTGATTGCTGATTTTTTACTAGCAAAAACTCTCGCCCCTAACCCCCAACTCCCTGTGATGACTTAAATCTCTGAAAACCTCATGGAGTTTTAATATGGTACAATTGTGAACATTGAACTATTTTTTTCCTATTGTGAAAGTAATATGTGCTCATGGAGAAAGTTACAAAGTGAAGGATGAAGAAAAGCAAAGAAATACCATCCCTTGTTCTGTCACGTGGAGGCTTCTGCTGTCAGCATTTTAGATCCTTGTTTGTTTTTTGGGTTTTTTTCTTTACATAGTTGAGGTTAGACTCTATCCAAGTTTGCATCTTTTTTTTCTTCAGTTAATGAAGGAAAATGCTTATATTAAAATGTTCTGGCAAGTCCTTTGTAAACAGTATTTTTTAAATAGCTGCATCATGTTCTATTATATGGAAACATTATTTTGAGCTTAAGCCAAGATATTGAATCACTTTAAAAGTGTCTTTAAAGACATGCACTTCTTCCAGGTAACCCAGCAGTACCTCCAAAGGTAAGATGTTACTGATGGTAAAAGGAAGAACTAAAGGCTACAATATGCTAATACCTTTACCACCTCTACCTCCTACCTTTGTTCCTGAGTCAATAAGGTTTTAGAATTGAAGGAATTTAGAACTGAAAGGGTTCCTCCTTGCGAGTATCTGACATGCCCCCTTATTTTTTGAGTGTGGTCCTAAGAGCCATACATGTCATGTCCTATCGCCCCATGCCCCCCACCCCGCCCCGGTTATTTCCTCATTTCACTTCCTTTCTGTAAATGATTGTATGCTATAATTTTTCATTTGTCAGCGTCTCCACTGAGGTCTGCTGAAAAAGTATGGCCACACTGAACTCAGCTTTTGGGAATTCACATTATACATGTCACACAGCCAGGACCCTGCCGACTTACTATAAACACTTGCCGAATCTTCCTCCAGATTGTGGCACAATCTATTGTGGTTGGGATTCCTTTCAGCTGGCTTTATCATCTCATATGGAACATTGTCCTTATATCAAGGGCAGAATATATGGAATATTTTGAGCTTTTCCAGGTGGTAAAGTAAGTAATAATGGAATATGCATGAAATATGAAAGTTGTAACTTTATTCATGCCCATTAACCTTTCTTGGAAGCATAAAAGATAAGAAGGCTGCAGGCGAGGAATAGTAATAGCTAACGTTTCAGAGCTCTTAACTCTGTGCCAGGCATTAGAACTGGCGTCTGCATGGGTTAACTTTGTTTAATCCTCATGAGTCAGTACCATTACCATCCCAACTTTACAAATGAAAAAGTCGAAAGCTCGGAGAGGTCAGCCCACTTGCTCAAAGTGATTTGAATGGAAGCGGTCTGCCCTCCAGCCCAACTGTACTGACAATTCAAATGGCATCTGTGGCGTTTGTGCAACTAGTTTTTATTTTCTTTCTAATATTGCAGTACCCGGTTAATACCAAGATGCAGGTATTTGAGGTTTTATTAGAAGGGGCTGTGGCTTCAGTGGTTTTAGTTTGTTTCTACTTGGGGATGGCCCCTGGTAGCCCCGCTGAGTGCAGATTTCTGTATTCACAGAGGGCAGTGCCCTCTCCTCTCGGGGCTGCAAGCATCTCGGGGAGTCTCTGCACACCTTTCGGGTCCCAGCTTTCCCTCAGTGGGCTCTTTTAGAGCAAAGGTAGGAAATCCAAATCCAAGTTCAAGTTGATTCTTGAAATGCTCCAACAGAAGGAGGCTGGTCTTGGTTTTCTCCAGCATCCCTAGGACTGACGGAGGATTCAGGACTTAGGAAGCCTTTCCCCAAAGCCTTTCCCCAAAGCCTTTCCCCAAAGCCTTTCCCCAAAGCCTACAGAGCAGCATTGCTCATACCCTGGAGTCAGGAGTGGCTACCTAGGCAGCCTTCAGAATCCCACTTCCACTCATGCATTTCATGTATCCAAACTAGGAGTGAAACTCAACCCAGTTCCACAAAATCCTTTTTGGATCGAAAACGGAAGACATGTTTTGTAGCCCCTGGGGCTTCTATCTTGGTTTTCTAGTGAAGTAGGAGAGAAAGAAGATAATAAAATATCTGATTGGGCCTCCCCTGGTGGTGCAGCGGTTGAGCGCTGGGCTGTGAGGCTGCCCACAGCCTCTACATTGCTGGTTCATTCCCTGGCCACCAGCGAGGGTCCCCCAGAAAAAAAAATTAAATTAAAATAAAATAAAATATCTGATCGGGCCAAGCTCTGTGTATCCTCCCATAGAATGTTCAAATAAGGAAATGGATGCCATGGGGAACTCAGGACAGGATCTGGAACCAGAAGTGAGGGTGGTGGGGTTTGGCTGAGCTGAGGTAATGGACCAAAAAGTGAAAAGAAAAAAAAGGAAGTGTCAAAACTTGAAAATGAGCTCCATGGTGGGCTGTTTAGAATGTGCCATGAAGCTATTTCAAATGCATTCCTCCTCCATCCCATGCATTCCAGTTTGTGAGTTCGCAGGGACTCCCCAATTTAGAGCTATTCCATGTAATCCCCAACTCTAGAACTTGTGGTTCGGGTGGCTGTCCTCTTACCACTCACATTAAAACACGTAGATTGGAAATCAGAGGAATTTGCCTTAATCTTTATATTTCATTGTTATTACTCCTAACTACTGAAGCACATTAAATGCTATTGGATAATTACTCTGTGAGTGTGTGTGTGTGTGCGCGCGCGTGTGCGTGCACACACATGTGTGTTAAGTCTTGAGAGCATTTCTCTGGGGAAAAAAAAATCAATGAGGTTGACTGGTTTGCCTTTCAACTGGTTAGCCCCACAGAGTGAGGCAATAAGAAATTGGTTGTAAAATATTTCAGCTTTTTGAACACTCATGTCTTTTTCCATCTTGTGGTAATAGTAAAGAAAAAAAGAGAGAGTCTTTTGTTTAATTTCTCTCCCCCTCATTTTCGTCACCATGCTATCTCTCCCGTGGGTGGTGTTGAACTTGTAACGCAACTGTGTGGTGTGGAGTCTCACACACCATCCATTTCAGGACTGCAGTTGGGAGGTTTGTTTGAAAGCGACGAAATCCCGAGGCTAGTTAATAGCCTACCATGAGGCTTCAGGAAGATGTCAACAGAAACAATATGTTGATTTGAACCGAAATTCTCCATCAGGGAAAATTTGTTTTCTATGCAGGCTTCAGCTGGGAAAACCTGAGAGCCTTAGAAAAGCCTGACTATTAATAGAGGATTTTTTTCATTTAATAAATACGTATTGGGCACCCTTTATATGTTTTGGGTGCTGAGGCTACAAAAGTGAACAAGATAGGCCGCCCCTGCTCTCATGGAGGGAAGAAGAAAGGCAGAAAGCAAGTAAATGGATTCATTGATGATGGATTTCAGGTCATGACAAGTATGAAGTAAACAGAGTGATAGGGAGAAGACAACTGGGTGCCATGGTGAGGTGACCAGAGAAAGAGGCTCAGAGGAGGCAGCGTTTGGCACTCAAAGGAGGAAGGTGTATTAAGAGTATCTGCGGCAGAGGCTCAGGTCGACTTCAGATTACAACTCTATATCAAGGGCGTATCCTGGAAGTGATAGATTAAAAATCCACATCGGGCCTAGAGAGTGTGTGTGAATTGGATGAGGTTTCTCTTATGTAAAATTCAACCCATTTTGGGTTTCTGTGACTCACCGTTACTTCCTGCATCGCTTCAATGATTGTGTTCTTTTCCGAGGCTGCCCAGCTAAACTGAGCCAAGGAAGGAACATTCCCCTTGCTCCAGTCTTGCTGGCTGGCTTCTCCGGGGGGATATTGACAAGGATTTTGTAGTTAGAAGTTCCAGTGTCCCAGGGTATGCCTGGACTGGACTGTGGGGATGCGAAGGGGTGGAGGAGGTGAAATTAATAGAAATCCGGAAGAGAAAGAGAGCAGTCTCTCTTTGTGGCCACCTGAGAGGCCACGGAAGCAGAGGCCCCAATTCCTCTGTGTCAGCACTTTTGGGTTCCTTGTGATGAAAATGAAAAGTTCCTTCTGTTCTGTCATGACCATTCTCCAATTAATCTTAGCAAAAAGAAAAACAATGTGACTCAACCTCCAATACTTTGTACATTTAAATTGTCTGTATCTCTTTTTTTAGGTTGTTACATTGGCTTTGTTCAAAACTCCCATCTAGAGACACTACAGTAAAATTCACATGTTCCTGACCTCTGGCCAACTAGTGATACCAGTTTCCCTGGGTATCCTTCCAGATATATATGTGTTTGCAAGCAAAAGGGGGAAAATAGTCTCCCTTCTTTATTGAACATATATTAACCATTTATAGGGTATGAGTATATAAACATGTAATATAAAATATACATATATGTGAACATATTTAATATTACATGTTAAACAACATAAAAGTCTTTAAATTTTTTTATTAACTAGGGCCTCCCCGGTGGCGCAGTGGTTGAGCGCTGGGTTGCAAAGCTGCCCGCGGCCTCTGCAGCGCCGGTTCGATCCCCGGCTGCTCCCCGGCCACCAGAGGAGGGTCCCACATGGCGCGCAGACCTCTCCTGCCGCCCGCTGCTCCCCTCAGCAGTGTACTTCCGTCCTTCTGCCTGCTCTGCTCCCCGCTCTGGCTCTGGTGAATTCTCTCACCCTCCCACGCTTCTGACTGTGCCCAGTGCTTGTATAAATAAATAAAAATGAATCTTTATAAAAAATAAAAAAAATTTTTTATTGACTAATTAAATTTTTTCTTACAACATTGTAGTCTCTCACCACCATTTCACGCATTAACCATCACCATATTCCCTGTGTTCTTCCCTCCCCTGTTTTGACTCCCTCTCAGCCCCCTTCCTTTGCTGTATGCCGCAGTTTCATGGTCAGTTTGATAGTTTTGACTTTTCCTTGACCTTTTGTTTGGTTTTGCTATATCCCACATATAAGTGACCATCCAATATTTATCTTTTTCCTTCTGACTAATTTCAGCTAGCATAATCCCTGCCAGTGTCCATCGTGTTTCTGTAAATGGCATGAGTTTGTCTTTTTTGATTGCTGAGTAATATTCCTTTGTATAAATATACCACAACTTTTTGATCCATTTGTCTATTTGGGAACATTTGGGTTGTTCCCATATCTTGGCTAGTAAATAGTGCTGCAGTGAACACAGGAGTGCAGATTTCCTTTTGAATTAGTGTTTTTGTGTCCTTTGGGTAGATTCCTAGGAGTGGAATTGCTGAATCATACGGTGTTCTGAGAAACCTTCACACAGATTTCCATAGTGGCTGGACCAGTTTACATTCCCACCAGCAGTGTATGAGGGTTCCTTTATCTCCACATCCTCTCCAGCATTTGCTGTTTCCAGTTGATTTTTTTTTTTTTTAATGCAGTGAGGTGGTGTCTCATTGAGGTTTTTTATTGCATTTCCCTGATAATTGGTAATGTTGAACATTTTTTCATATTCCCATTGGCCATTTACATTTCTTCTTTGGAGAAGTCTTTTAGTTCTTCTTCCATTTTTTGATTGGGTTTTTGCTTTGTTTTTCTCGAGTTGTGTAAGCTCTCTGTAGATATTTCATCATTCCCTTATTTGTCATATGGCATGCAAATATTTTCTCCCATTCACTAGGATGTTTCTTCATTTTGGTTATTGTCTCTCTTGCTGTAGAGAAGCATTTTAGTTTGATATAGTCCCAGCTGTTTATCTACTTGTTTGTTTTCCTTGCTACTGGAGAAGAATCCTTGAAGATGTTTCTGAGGATTATGTCATGGAGTGTTTTGCCTATATTTCCTTCTCTGTATTTTATGGTGTCAGGTCTTACATTCAAGTCTTTTATCCATTTTGAGTGATTTTTGTATATGGTGTGAGATGGTAATCTAGTTTCAATCTTTTGCATGTTGCAGTCCAGTTTTCCCAACACCATTGATTGAAGAAGCTTTCCTTATTCCACTGTATATACTTTGCTCCTTTGTCATAGGTTAATTGATTATATGTGTGGTTTTATTTCTGAGCTTTCAATTCAAATCCATTGATCTGTGTCTCTCTCTGTTCCAATACCATGCTGTTTTTATTATAATGGCTTTGTAGTATTGTTTGAAGTCTGGAAGTGTAATACCTCCCTTCTCCCCACTTTGACTCAGGAGAACTTTCACTAATGGGGTTTTGTGTAGTTCCAAATGAATTTCCATACATAAGGGGTTTTCTAGTTATCTTTATGACTAAATAGTATTACATTGTTTGTATTATTTATTTTTTTGGTGAGGGTATTTTTGGATTATTTTGTCCTTGTTTTTAATTTTTAAATGTAGTACTTTTTTTTTACATCATTGTTAATCTTGGACAGTATATGATTTCTCCCCTCAGTTGTGCTTTCTGTAGTTCTCCCACCACCAAAACACCCATAGTCCATCACCATTTTCCCTTTTGCTTTCCCTACTTCCCTTCCTCCAACCCTATCTTCACCTCTCTCCTCCCCTCTTGGATACCTACCATCTCCACTCAGCTTTCAAGGTTTGTCTTTGTTTGGTTTCTCTGTATTTCACATGTAAGCAAAACCATTTGATTTTTATATTTCTCCTTTGACTTATTTTGCATAGCGTCAGTATTCCAGCTTCATCCATGTTGCCACAAAAGGCATGAGTCTATCTTTTTTTTACTACTGTGTAGTATTCCATTGTGTTTACATGCCACATCTTCTCGGTCCATTCCTCTGTTTTGGGGGGCATTTAGTTTATTTCCATAGCTTAGCTGTTAGAAATAGTGCTGTAGTAAATATAGGGGTGCAGGTTTCCTTTCAAATTAGTGTTTTTATGTTCTTTGGGTAGATACCTAGGAGTGGAATAACTGGGTCATATTGTTTGCACTATTTATTTCACCAGTTCCCTACTCTGGGACATTCAGGTTCTTTCAGTCTTTTGTTTATACCACATGATGCTGTAACAAATATCCATGTTGTCCATGTATGTGTATTATTTCACATATATACAAAGGACTTCAGGGTCCGAGGATATGTGCTTTATACTTCTGATAGATAATCCCAAATTACCCTCCAAGAAGACTCATTTCCACCATCAGTAAACATGCCAGTTTGAACAGTGTATGTAGTTACCAGGACAAGTTTTAGGCTCGACCACTCCATGTGGTTTATTTAGGAAATTGGTGGACCGACCCTGGCACATAGTGTACTTTGATTTGCTTATTTTTTTTAAGTGCAAGAAAGGCATTCCTTCCCTAACTCTGAGTTTGAGAGAGAATATTGGTGCTGTAGCTCCAAGGTATCAGGGAAGTAAGTCAGTGTTGCCCCAAACTAGATTATTTCTAGCTCCTGCACATCTGCATCAACCATGGTCCAAGAGTAAACAAAATAAAATAAGCCCCACTAAAAACTGCTGTACAATGCTATACTTAAAATGGATGAGTGGTGTTTTATCAATTATGTTTATATTAACTTTTTTCTTTCAAAGTGAATCTTAGACAGTCAAATATATGTTTCATCATATATTTCTTAAAAACTATGATCATGTTCTTAAATAATCATAGCCATGATGCTATTATCATAATTAACAAAATTACCAGTAATTCGTTAGAATGATCTTATTTTGAGTCCATATAATTAAATTTTCCTGAATGGCTGAAGAATATCTTTTTAAAATTGTTTTTGCTCAACTGGGTTTCTAAACAAGGTCCTGAAATCACATGTGGCGGTTCTGTCTTAATCCAGAGTGGTCCCTCCTTATATGTGGACATTGACTTACCGAGGAAGAGAAGGCTGCTGTCCTATAGGATGTCACACATTGTAGCTTTAGCTGTTCGCTTTCTTAGGCTACAATTTCATTTGTTCCGCTGTTCCTTCTGCTTCCCAATCCTAAATGGAAGTTAGCACGATGGCCTTGATCGTATTGGGGATCAACTTTATTGGCAAGTCTATGAGGTGGTTGTGCCAAGGGATGCCTTTGATGTGATGAATTCCTCAAGAGAGATCTGGATAACAGCTTTTCTACTCATGAGTCTCACTGGGGAATTTTCCTATCACTCTTTATTTCTTTTCTAAACTGTCTTCCTATCTCTCTTCCTCTATACAATTACTTTTTAGATCTGGATCAACTGTGTGCATCTAAGCCAATTAATAAAGAATATGAATTAGCAGTGGGAAGACAAGGTCCTGGCAAGTCCACATTCAGCCGGTGCCTGCCTGATGTCTCCCTTTGCTCATACTTTGCTGTTGTCCACCAGAACTTTCTGTGACGATGGACATGTTCTGTATGTATTCTCTCAATGTGGCCACCACTACCTCTCTGTGACTAGATCACTTGAAATGTGGCTAGGGTAACTGAGGAACTGACTTTTTAACTTAAATTTAGGTAGCTATGTATGGCCAGTAGCTACCATGCTCGATGGTGCAGCTATAGTCATTTTTAAATGACTTGAGGTACAGACCTTTCCCACTTCCCTTAGGACTTACATGCTTCTGTTCCCTTTTCAAAAAGTTACACTTAATAAATTTAATTAGTGAGACTGACTTTTACAGAGATGCTCACTACTGAATTTAATGAGTAGGCTCTGTGGGAGCTACCAGTTGCACTAAATCCACCTGGGTTTGACTCAGTGCAGATGAAGGCAGTCACCATAACAGGATAAAGCCAGACTCGGGCCCAGGTTAACACATGGCAAATTGACAGGGAGTCTTTGGTTAAATAGCAAATAGCTAACTGCCATCAGGGTAGTATAGGTTCAGGCACAGTGTTGATACCTGAATGCAGATTGACTGAAAAGAATCTCAGGTGCCATTTTTTGCTTTTTGGATCATGTCCCCAATGTTATTAATATCCACAGTGGTAGAAATATGAATCTGGATTTTATATATGGATGTGATTGAAATGACAAAAGATTGAACACCTTCACTTTCAAAGTATTTGAAAGTATTTGATTGGACGAAGGGCCAGGTGCAAAGAAGATTAACATGTGGTCTCTACACAAAAGGATAATGGATTATTATCTCTACCCACGCTGATGATGGATTATTATCTCTACCCACCCTGATAATGGATTATTAACTAGTGAGCATTGATTATGTGCTCACATCCTTTATAATTCTCATTTGATCCTTACAGCAATGGTATATAAGGAACAGGCTGATAGCCCCAGGTTAGAGAGGGAGAAAGTTGAGGCCCAGGGGGTTAAGTAAGTTACTAGTTCACAGTAACACAGCAACTTAAAGAGTAGAGACAAGATGCAAATGTGAGCTCAAGCTATCATTCTGTTTCCCCAGGGTTGTGTCAGTAGTCTCCTGACTAGCCTTCACACCCATGCTTGAAACCACACACTCCTGTGTCACCCATTTGCTGAAAGCCCAGTGATAGCTTCCCCTGTCACCTAGAGTCAGAGGCGAAATCTTTACCCACGCCTCCAAGAACCTGTGTTACCCTCTCCATCCCCTCTCGGTCCACCCCTTTCAACCTCATTCACTGTGCTCAAGCCATCCTGGCTGCCTCTTATTTTAGGACCTCTGCACCGGGCTCTCATCTGAGAGCATCTAAATGACTCACTCCATCAGCTCCAGCAAGTCCTGAAATAAATGTTAACCTTCCAGCGAGACCACCTCTGAGCCTGCATCTCCATCTTCTTCCCCTATTTTGTTTTGACTAGTATCACCTTCTAATGTATTTTAGGACTTTTTACTGTCCGCCACCACTCCCCAACACACACACAAATGTTCCCTTCCACGAGGGCAAGATTCTGCTCCACCCCACCCCTATTTTGTTCACTGCCGTTTTTTAAACACGGTGGACATTCAGCAGATGTTTATTGATGGAACACAAGTGAAACTCGGGTATGTACAATTTCAAAGCCACATTTGCTTTTATTTTATATACAAACACATCTGCTTGTTTAGGCCTGGGTTGTCCTGGTTACCTTAAAATGCATGACTACATAGACTCATGTAGGAAAACCAGAATAACCCATGTAAACATTGGTTGAGCCTGCTCCTTTAGTTTTAAGGTCACTCTTGATAAAGTACTAATGTGGATCACAAGCTTGGACAGTTGAAGATTCTGTCCTAGTATTGAAGAGGGACTGTGTGTGTCTATGTGTCTATGACTTTGTTCCCTACAAAAGCAGAAATAGTGTATTAATACCAGTCTTATTGAAGACTAAGCCATGAGAGGATGATTAAGAAACATGGTATCTTATCCACTATGTGTAGTGTAGAGTAAGAAAAGATGTGGTTTTAGAATTAAGCTACAAGTTTTGCTCCCTTGCTATTCAAAGTATTTAATATACATCGTATTTCTTCTTTTGAAAATAAATAGGTTATTCTTGATGAGAATTTGACTGCAAATTGTCCAGAGGTTATCTATGAAATTAAAGAAGAAACACCTGTTTTCTACAAACTTGTTCCTTGCCCCAATAATACCTACATCTACCTAACAGCTGGGAAAGAGGTAAGTAGAAATACTAGTTATTGCTTCTGACTGATGAATAAAAATTCATTGATGTCATTATCTAGTGGCAGAGCTATTACTTCAAACTACTAAGTTTAAGCACTGCTGCAGGCTTTGAGAAGACTTGCAGTGGCTCACAGGCATGGAATTAAAAACCTTACTGTCACTAAGTAAGCAAAAAATATCACCTATTTAGAGAATTTTATTATTGGCTGTATTCATAATGCCACATTTTTCAGAGGAGGTTGTGCTTGCAAATAGGTACATAATCAGCATGGTAACTGAATTTACACATCTATTATGTGGGCACTGGGCAGTTAGATGCATTTGTGAATACACCTGGTGGGACTGCCTTTGGAATTGGAGGTTAATATCAGACCACAGTCTCATCCACATTCATGAACCAAAAAAAAAATTATGGTACTCACCCCCTCTCTCAACTTATCAGGCTGTTTCAGTTTTTCTTCCTGCTTTCTCCTGCTGAAATTAAAAAGTTATCCTTTTATATTTGCTTCATTTTGCAAAGTATTTTCACCAAGGGGAGGGGTGATAGCAAATAATTCTTGTCGAGCCCCTGTTATGTTCTAGTTACTATTCTAAGTATGGTCTTTCTAGATGCACAGAGTTGTGTATACAGATATATCATAAGCAATCTTAATGAAATATGTTAATAATTTAATGAGATAAAATTACCCTGAGACTTGGAAGAGGTTAAATAACTTGCTTAAGTGTATATATATATATACTAAAAGTGCATATTATTAGCATATATTAATGCATTATAGATTAATATATTAATATATTTATATATATATATATATATATATATATTAGCAGGCTGACACTCTGTCAGATCTGGTACATGAGATCAGAATCCCAATTTGTGAAAACCGAACAGGCCGTCCTGGCACAGTCGTTTTGACCCATGATTGTTGAACCTGCAAAATACAAAGATGATCTTTGAGACGTACATAATTATATAATGGCTGTAACAGATGCCCTGCCTTCCCCACTTTCCACTCTTTTCTTCTCAATCATTCTAAGGAGAATAACACGGCATCAATCTACAACTGTGGTTAGAGTCACGGGTTGGGCATGCAAGTGCTTTTTAGTTTCCGGTGTTCCTAAAAAGGTCATGTTACCCTTTTGCTTGTTGGAAAGGCAGTTCTATCAAAAGAGCACGTTGAGATGGCCACATCTGGACCTCATACCTTTGTAAACCAGTTCATTATATAGAATCTTCTTGACTTCACCATTCCAACACATTTTATTATGTTTCTTCTCCAGAGTGTTCCCATATTTGAAAAATTTGTGTCCTCTCAATAAACTGCGTATATTAAGTAACAATTCCCATTCTCAGGCTGTATTTATCAAGGACATCTCAAAACTGCCAGTCAGAGGACAGACTGTGCTACCACACAGAGCTGATAAAATTCCAACCCAAAGCAAAGAAGCATAAAATCTTGCTTAATCTGTGCATGTTTTTCCATTTAGTTTCTTGAACTATTGCAAATAGCTCATAAATCCTCATTACTACCCTCCCTAGAATACAAGACTCTAGATTGAGAACCACCAGTCCTCATTTTCTGGAAGGTAAAGAGTTCTAGTCCTTAGGCATTCGAAGTCAGGAGTCCTGGGAAGAGTTTTCCACTGGGCATTAAAGTTGGTTATTCTGACATTCTTCACGTAGGTTTATTGCTTGCGATCCTATATGCAAGACATCGGTACCATCTCTGGAGAGACAAAACCGAAGGAAATAGTAGCAGCCAAACTAGTACACCCTGGTACATCCATAGAATATGTGGCCATTAAAACTAACTCTATGGGGCCTCCCCGGTGGCACAGTGGTTGAGCTGTTGGGTTGCGAAGCTGCCCACAGCCTCTGCAAAGTGCCGGTTCGATCCCCGGCCTCCGGGTGAGGGTCCCACATGGCGCGCAGACCTCTCCTGCCGCCTGCTGCTCCCCTCAGCAGTATATTTCGTCAGTCTGCCTGTTCTGTTCCCCACTCTGGCTCTGGTGAATTCTCTCACCCTCCCACGCTTCTGACTGTACCCAGTGCTTGTATAAATAAATAAATAAATCTTTAAAAAAAAAATAACTCAATGGAGATACATGCCCTGCAGTGGAGAATGGCTGTAATGTGTTATTAAGTTACAGAAGCAGATCCAATATAGCTTTAATAGTGTCCTCTCTTTCTGCATACTTATGTATGTGTTTAAGTACATTGTATAGTAGTTCTCACAGAATGTTCTAGAGACTCATACTCCACTAAATATTCTGTGGCAGAGCAAGAGTAGTCTGAGAAGCAGATGCTACTCGCTCTACCCCTGCAGGAGTATCCCAGCGTTTAACAGATTCAAGGGCTCTCAGTAGCCTTGAGCTAAGGAAACCTATTTTGCTTTTTCAGTATAAGTTTTCACATGTTTGTTGGACCATGGAACTCTTTTCTCACATAATAGCAATAGCCCACATTTATTGAACATTTAGTTTGTGCCAGACAGTGTTGGTAATAATCCCGTGAAGAGAGCAGCACTATCAGCCTTTCATAGATGAGAAAACAGGGTTTGAGAGATTGTGATATTCATGAAAATCCTCTAGCAATAAAAAGGTGTTTTGTGAGCTGCAAGGAGATAACCCACATTCTGGTTAATTCTGCCTGAGGCCAGTGGTCTGCCTACCACTTTTGTCAGCTGCTCTGAGGACTAGGAAACGGAAGGGCGAGATTGTCCTCCACGGGGTCCTGAAATCAAAGGCTGTTCCTCAAGATAGCCCCAGTTCTTCTCACAAATCCCTCCTAGAACTTTCTTTCCATTTCTCTAAACTTTCTGAGAAGTTACTGATACTTCCTGGCTTGTGCAACTTCTTGACTTAATGAGTTCAAGTCTCCTCACTACCCGCCGTGGGGTTTTGCCTGCAGAAAATGCACCACATGATGCCCAGGTCCTTCCTGCCTCCCACCCCCTGCCTCGGAGCTCTGCCTGCCTGGATGCCTGGCTCTGCCCAGCACGGTGCCCACTCTGTGGGCTGCTGTTTCCTGACAACTGGAAGAGGAGGCTTTAGGGGGCAGAGGGTGACTTGAAACCACCCCTTGTTTCTTTTATCTTCAAGTCCGGTGGAGGGGATGTGAGCAGGCAGCCAGGAGCTGAGGTCATGGAGCTGCCCCTGGAAGGGGGTGAGAAGGACTCTCCTCAGATCCGCCTCCAGTGCCAGCCTGAGGTCGGCCATCCTGGCTGAGAACTCACTTCCAAAGAGCCACTGACCACAGGCTGGCTCTGGGCCTGATTCCATCCTTCTTTGGGAATCATCACTAGCCCCTCAGTGCAAATGGACTCCCCTAAGAGATGACTTTAAAATACAGATTTCTAGGCAGACCCCAGAACCTCTGGTCAACAACCCAGGTCTCGGAACCTGCGCTTTCCAAAGCCTGCCCAAGTCACTACAGACACTCCGAGTTTGTGTTGACAAATGTGCTGCTCGTGGCCCTTCATCAGATTAGATATTGTCGCTTTTTCCAGGGTGGCTGCAACTCTGACTGCTGTCGTCTTTATTTCTAGGTGAGGAGGATTCCTGTTGCCAACTGCAGTAAACATAAATCCTGCTCGGAGTGCCTCACAGCGGCAGACCCTCACTGCGGCTGGTGCCACAAGCGGCAAAGGTATTTCCTGAATTCGTTCTCACCAACTCACAGTCTCCAAAAAAATAACAATTAAAAAAAGGTGTCATGCGGCGGAACACTTGTTGCCCCACTTAAAACCATCCGTTCCAGTGACCCCAGGGGAACCAGTCTCCTCCCCGATGAGATATCACTGTGTAACCCTAATTAATTTTCAGAGACGTTCCCAGCCGCATCAGAGCTGCTAAGTCCCTGGACTGGGGCCACTAGGGGTTCCCCAGCACGGGGCTGGAGAGGGTGGGCGGGAGCCCCTAGTCTTGCTTGTACTTTTCACAGTGTTCTTCCTCACGGAGGATGAAAGAATAGGAGATGTTTGAGACATTGCAGATGGATCCTAGTAATGCTGGGCATGCTGTGGGCTGGGAGGCAGCGCTGTGGATGGCGGTGTCTCCAAATGCCGCGTGCAGCTGTGGGCCCGATGTACCAGCTCCGTCTCCGGGCAGAATCTGCCCAGCCTGGTCCTGAATTACGATGTTCACCACCCAGCCAGGCTCAGGGGCGACTTGCAGCGGCTTCCTCGCCATGGCAGCTCTGAGCGTCGCTGGGACCGGCCTGGTTGGATTCGCTGTTGCCATGGCAACCCAGTACTCAGCTCTAGCTATAGAAGCAAGGTTGGGGGGGAGAGCCGAGCTGAGATGCAGCTCAGGCAGGGGGAAAAAAAAAAACACCATAACAGTGTCTGTCAGTTTGGTGCTTTCAGTTTTGAAAGGTGAAAAAGGATAAGAAGGAACAGAGCAGGTGCAGAGAAGCCGAAGGCAGAACAAGGGACAGTCTGGGGATAGAAAATGGGGGCTGTGGGGGGCTGAGAGAACTGGGGAGCTTCTGCAGAGAAAACCCAGACAAATGATGGGAGAGGGGGAAATGCCGTACAGGCAAGAGGCTCGGGAAGCAAACTAAAAATATGGGCATGGAATTAATAAAGAGTTCAAGGGGAAATGCAGCAAGATGCATAATTGCCCCTGCCTTTCGCTGCTTTTCCTTACCGGGCTGTTTCCGTCAGAATCACTGGCAGACAAAAGAAGCAGGGCCAGGAAAATTCTCATGAATAATTGTAATTGGGTAGGAACGTTTTCTTCTTGTCGCTTGCCCAAGACTAGAGTTTTAAGAAATTAACTGATCATGAACCGCATTTTATCGCTGCACACCCAACTCTGCCGCTGGCCTCCTCTTTCCGACCTGTTCCATTTGTGTGGATTCCCCGTCCTCGTAGAGCTCGTGCAGGTGTGGATTCAGCCATGGGGGTGGTGACGGTGGTGATGAAGTGGCCACACATAGCCGGGGCGGCTCTGCTGGCAAGTGCAGGGCCGGAGTTGATGGGAGATGTGGGCAGGTGGTGTGAACTTAAGAGTCCCCGGTGTGTAGGTGGTGTGGAGAGAAGCCTGAAGACCAGGTGAAAGATGGAGGAGTGGACAGTGAAGAGAGACATCATGGCAGAACTCAGCCATGTCTAAGGAGCAAGGAGGCGAAGCAGAAAAAAATGGGGAGATGAGTCGGACAGGAATGCAGACAATCTGAAGAGGGTGGTCTCCTGGAAGGCAGGGCAGGAAGGAAGGAGCGAGTGGCCCCCTGTGCCAGGCAGAGCAGAGAGGGCAAGTGGGGAAGAGAGGGGAAGTGACCCGCTGGACCTAGCGAGTGATGATGGGGTGATGACTGGGGCTGGGGGCCGTGAGCAGGCCCCGGCTGCGGGAAGTGTGCTAACCCTGCGAGAGCAAAGAGCCAACACTTTAGAGGTGCTTTGCTGAGAAAGACAGAAAAGTAGCAGAGCAGACATTGGAGGAGAAAGTGGAATCCAGACAGTTTTGCTGTTCTGGAGACACATGAAATAATAGTGTTTTGGGGACTGTTGGGAAAGTTCCAATAAAGAGGGAGAAACTGATGATGCAGGAGGGGGAAGGCAGAGCGGGGCGTGTTGTCACTCAGCAGAGGGAAGCAGCTGATCGAGGGCGCCTGGAGTGGGGCGAGGCCAGCCCTGGGGGTGGGGGGCAGCTCACCCCACCCCCTCGATGGGCAGGCAGGGGAAGCATATGGGCCCAGGAGCAGGGAGTTGGTGGGGAGATGCTCCGTAGCTTTTCATATTGCTTCTGGCATTTCCAGTGACCTGAAACTAATGAGAGTGAGGGGAGCGGAGGAAGCCCCTGCAGGGCTGAAGAGAAAGGGGAGAGAAGGTGTGAAACAGAGTGGGAGAGAGCCAGGCCCTGGGAAATGCCAGAGCGACTGCCCTGCCGGGCACCTTTGGGGCTCACTCAGGTCTTGCTTTGGCAGTAAGGGCAGTGAGTGCGGTTTTGCTTCTGGAAACTGTGGTTGGCTTCATCGGTGCCGGTGCCGTGCTGGAAGGGAGGAGAATGAGATTTTGTGAGAGTCTGGGCTTTGCCAGGAAATACAGCAAAAACGGAGAGAAGGGTCCGGGCACCGACGGCTCATACAAGGCAGGGATGGTGATGCTGACCCGGATAGCAAGACTTGCGTGCAGCCCGGAGCGCTGAGCTGCAGGTGAACTCTGAGGAGGGCAGGGAGGGCATGCCGGGAGGGAGGGCTGTGAAAAGGCAGCTGGATCCGTGCATGGGAGGTTGCACTTGGCATTAATTGCTGGGACTGGGGAACTAGAAAAGGGGAGTGGTTGGGTTTTGGGGGGAGGTTGATATTGAAGTTGTGGAGGTGGTGGGGTCACCCTGGTGATGACAAGGTCTGCGGTACAGCTGTGTCACTGTCAGGGGGATGATATCAGTGACAGTCAGGAGTCAGGAAGCTGCGTGAGATGGATTCGCCATCTGAGTGGATGTTACTGATGATGGAGACAGTGCTGGAGAGAGTGAGGACCCAAATAAATATTCTGGGAGAGAAAGGAATTGGGTGAGGTGGGAGTCTGTGGACAGTCACTGGACGAGGGGCGTGGATTGGCAAACTTGGGACAGGTTCCGCGGACAGACTTGGAAAGAGGGGAGCAGACTCACCCAGAAAGGTAGCAAGACACACACGAGATAGCCATGGCGAGGGAGAGGGAGCCGCCAGCCATTGAGAGGGCTGCAGGGAAGCTGTATCCTCAGGGGGAACCTGGTTTCAGTGAGCGCAGAGAGGTGAATAATGGAAGAGTTGGAGAACATGTAGCTCTAACTGATAATGGGCTGTGACTTGTCGCTCTCTGTAAATCCTACTGCTTCCCATTTCTGTTCTTGCTCCCTCGGCCCGCCCTGTACTATCCCAAAGAAGTGAGCCTTTCAAAAAAATTTTTACTGTATTTTTCATTGAGGAAACTGCAACACCCTCTGTGATTCAGTGGTATAGGGTCCCACTTCTTCAGCCCTATGTCACCACCCCACACCCACCAAGGGACCCACTGTCCTGCGTTGTAGTCCACTGCGTTGTAGTCCACGCCATGCTTTGCCACCCACCTTTTCCCTCCCCTTCTGGTAGGCTCAATTCGACAGTTAGATTTCTAGAGTTTGTTTTGGTTTGGTTTTGTCTGTTCCTTTGTTTTGTTTCTCTGTGTTCCACATATGAGTGAAATCATTTGGTATTTGCCTTTCTCCTTCTGACTTGATTTTGCTATTATAATCTCCTCCAGGCCTATCCGCATTGAAGAGTAAGCCTTTTAAAACCTCAACCAGATGATGTCATTCCCCGGCTTAAAATTCATCCTCCGCTGGCTTTCCATCTCAGATTTCAGGATGACTCCCTGACAGCCAGGGCTGCATACGGGGCTTCCCATAATCTGGCCCGTGGCTCCATCTCATGCCACCCTCTCCTTCCCTTACTCAACCCCAGATACACTGACTTTCTGGAACATGCCACACTTGTTCCTGCCTCAGGGACTTTGCATTTACTGTTTCTTCAGTCTGAACATTCTTCCCCAAATATTCCCAATGCCGGCCAAAGTAGACACATCTCTCTCGGCCGGGTCTGAAGAAGCCTCACCTCATTCCCCATGACTTTGCTGCTTTAATCTCCTTATGGGCCCATCACCATCTGTATTCATCTTACTTCTCTGTCTCTCCCTTTATTACAATCTGTGTTTGCACGAACATAGGGATCGTGTCTGACTTGTTCATTACTGCATCTTCAGAGTCTAGAACAGTATCTGATACTTACTAGGTATCAAAAAGCATCTGTCAGGTTGACTGATTGGGAAATTCTACCTATGGCAGGTTGAGAGGTGGGTATTAAATATCCTAAAACATTCTGGATTTGTGAACTAAGGGTCCTTCCCAGCCATGTCAGATCGTTTGGTTTCAAACTGCCTTGGTCCTGGCCTAAGATGAAATAAAACTAAGCCTCAGATCTGTGACTCACTTGAAGCTCCCAGTACCATTCAAAATTAGGAATTCTAAAGGGGGATGTTTTCTTATAACTGTAGAGCATCCCACTGTGTTTATTTTAAATGTCACAGATTTATTTAGAAAAATAATTTTTTTTTTTTCTGTTGAGAAGGTTGAGCTTTCTTGCATACGTGTCTAGAAAGTGGATTGGGGAGGGGGTTCCAAGAAAATGAGTTTAACTTCCTTTTTGATCGGGTGTTAAGAATAGGCATCCAATATAAGCAGATAAAAAGCAATTAGATAAACAATGAGCTCTAAAAAGTCTAGTATTTTATTGTTGGAACTTCAAATCCAACCTGTGCTGAATTTGTCTGTGTGGGTGGAAAGTGAATTTTTTGCAGGCTGAATATCTTGGGTTTGGAAGCAATTTCTCAGTTTCTCCCATATTGCAAAGCATAGCACATGTGTTCAGTTATGGATTTCCACAAAACTGACAATCCTGAACCAATGAACGGGTGAGGTTCCAAAAGTTCATTTGCAAGTTTGTTTGGCACTCAGAATGCATTTTCCCATAGAAACAATGTCATAAATTAAGGACCAGTTTCCAAGCCAGCCCACAAAATTCAATTTATTTTATTTCAACAAACATTTATTGAATATCTACCAAGAACCCAATGTGGGAAGTGAGATACTAGGTGCTACTGAGAGAAATCAGATGCTATTCTTGGCCTTAAGGATTCATATGCTAGCTAGAGAGGCAGACATGTCAGGGGCCAGCGTTCATTCAGTCCAATATCAACCAGTTATTTATTAAGCACCAACATGCTGCAGCCCATTAACATAGGTGCTTGGGATCTAGTTCTTTCATGCTGACATGGAACTTGCAGTCTAGCGAGGGAGAGAGGCAAAGGTATCACTCGGGTTTCTGCTTCAGCATTATTGTGTTAGCCGTGAATTCTTAGTGACCGACAAGACCGGACATTTGTTTTTCTTGCTTGTGGGTGAGCTCCTGCAAGGGGTTATAGGTGGGTAGTGGGCTCAGCAAGCCACAGGTCGAGAGTTTGATGTCTGCTTCACATGGCTTCCATCCTGCATGTACTCTCCTCAAGCCAACGGCTGAAGCACAAACTGAACCCAAGCTAAACTGAGCAGCACATTCAAAGCTTCTGCTCACCTTGTGTTTGCTGATGTCCCACTGATGCACAAGCCACAGACAGCCAAGCCCAGCATCAAGGGGGAAGGGAAATATACCCCACCTACTCTAGTGGAAGACCCCACAAAGGGACCTGGTACATGATACGACTGAGATTCTACTACAGGAGTGATTGAAGACTTGGGAACAAAAGTCTGATCTACCATAATTTAAGGAGTTCCCAACCAACCTACCTACCTATAATACACATTGGCACAGAGGACAATGGAGGATTCCACGGGAGCACATAAGAAGCATCTAACCCAAACTTAAAAGATCAGGGAAGGCTTCCTGGAGGAAGAGAGGTCTAAACTGAACCTGATGTGTGAACATATATCAGCCAAGCAAAGAGGAGGCCAGAGAAGCTGGCTAAGGGAACAGGTTGTGCCAAGGCCAGAAGCTTGGCATGAAAGAAGAGTGTAGTCTATCAAGGCGTGTTGGGAGTAGGGTGCCTCATAGACAAGGACAGGTGAGGATGGTATCATAAGGCATGCTAAAGAATTTGGATTTTGGTGGAAGGACTTCAGGAAGCCATTCCAGGGCTTCTAATAGGAGACTAGATGAGATGTGTGTTTTAGAATAAGCACGCTGGTGCAAGGTAGACGAGAGGAGACCCCACTGGAAGCTGGCAAATATCTTAGAAGGGGGTTGTGAACCAGCAAGAGACCAGGGGCTGAATTAGAGATGATAGTGGTGGTGGAAAGAAGTGGGCGGATTTAAGAGCTATTTGGAAGATAGAATTGACAGGACTTAGTGATTAATTGGATTCCCCCTTGAGTCTGACACGCTAAAAATAGGGCCATGAAATGAAAAATAAAATACCAAGGTGGTCACAGTTTTTCTGGAAGATGTATTCTTCCCTTTGTCTAAGGAAATATTGAAATGGGGAGTTCCCACTTGCTTCCCAGCAATGGGGTGATGCCGGCATTGAGACTGTGGGGCAAGGAGTGCAGCATGGGTTTGGGTGACCAGGAGGACAGGTGTCATTTGCCGGTTGGGAATGTAGCCGAGTAGCTGTTGACGAGGCACAGCCATGCAGGGGGGTGACTTCCTCTCTCCAAGCAGAGGAGGGAGGGCACAGGCCCTGGGTGGGCTTGCTGAGGGTGGCCTCCAGGCTTCCGTGTGACCTGCCAGTTTCTTACCTCCTCTGTGCCAGCTCTCCGCTCCTGTCATGCAGGGTTCCTAACAGTACCTACCTCCTAAGGTTGCTGAGAATCACACCAGATCGCGTGCAGGAAGCCCTAGGCACAGTCTGTGGATGGTCAGCACTCAAGGTACATGGGCTGTTCGCATGGTGCAAGTGGCAGAGGAACGAGCCATTAGTTGTGACCACTGTTGGGAAAGGCTTCTGAGAGGAGGTGACATTAAAAGTAGGCCTGGAAGCCTAAGTGGACATTCACCGAGGGTGGGAGGCATTTCAGGTAGAAGAACCAGCACAGAGAGAGGTCTTGGGAGGAGGCAGTGGCGGATTGAATTGCATCCCACTAGTCCTGGCTCCGGAAGGAAGGCAGTAGGTAGGGTGCTGGCTGGAGCTGGGATGCAAAGGGCTCTGAATTTGGACTTGATTAGCAGTTGTTATTGGTTGGTGCTGGGAATTTACTGAAGGGCTGACATGATCATATTTGTGTTTTAAGAAGATTATCCTGATGGCAGTGTCAAAGGCGAACTGCTTTCTCCTGAGCATCAGCTCTCCCTCCTGCCCTGGCCCCTCCCGGCGTCATTGTCTCTAGGTCTATTTTGTCAAGAGTGAGCTTATCTCACATCTCTCAGGGTCATCTCCTCAGCAGCCATTTATTCCCACCAGTGCCCCATGGGGCGCCACTTGCTTTGGGCCCAGTAATGTCATGGAACCAGGACTGAGTCCTCTTCAGAAAATGAGCCATGCAGAAAGGGCCTCATGCTTTACTTATTTGTGGCTTATCCTATAAGACCTGACCCTGCCCAGGACTTGTTCAGGGTGGGGACAAGGCACCCCTTGACTCCTCACATAAATTTAACACTTCCCCACCTTCTCCCATATTAACAGGGGAAAACCTTCAGGCAGCCCCTGGTGGTAGTGACTTGGGGGTCTCCAGCGGCTGGTAGGCCGTTGTACAAGAGGCTGTGAAGGAGACCAGTCTCAACATGGCCTAATGACAGACTTTTGAAAGGGTTGGGGATAAGAGTATTTTGAAGATGAAAGAAGAAAAACTGAAATTTGTCAAACACATTTTCCCTCATTACCCCAAAGCAACAAAAAGAGTCTAGTGATTTCTGATGGGCACATCCAGTTCCTCACTCTGCTCTCCCATCTTGAGCTCCACCTTCCTTCTCTTCATGAGACACCCTTCCCGAGCCTCCCCGGGTCTGCTTGTTGACCCCGAGGGCCCATCCACCCCAGGGCTGTTTCTGCACTACAACATCACCCTGGTAGCCCATAGCCACGTTCTCCTGAAGCCTGAGTCACTGTGGTGACTCTGCCATTGTGAGAGGTGGGCAACATGCAGCAGAGAAGATCCCCGAGGGCCTTTCAGGAGAGGCGTCGTGGGTTAGCCCCTCGTCCTTCAGAACACAGTGGCGCACCTTTCCAGAGACGCCTGCCTCGAGCCTAGGCCCTGCCGGGAGTCAGGTCTACATGTGTGGAGGAGAATCCGCTTATCATGCACCAGACACTGTGCCCTGCACGTTCGCTTTTGTCTTCCTGATCCCCTGTGAAGTAAGTGCTGTTGCAATACCCACTTTAGAGATGAGAAAACAGCCTTAGGTTGTATATTCATTTCCTACCGCTGCTGTGACAAATTCCCACGGCCGTGATGGCTTACAACCACGTGTACTTATTATCTCAGAAGTCTGCAGCGGGTTTCTCTGCCTACATCAAGGTGTGGAAGGGCTGTATTCCTATGGAGGCTGCTGCAAGAATGGTGTTTTCTGGCCTTTCCTGGTTTCTGCAGGCTTCCCGCATTCCTTGTCTCACATCCCCTTGCCTCTACAGAGCCGGCAATGCAACATCCTGCTTCTCTGGCTCTCGACTTTGGTACTACATCTCCTCTAGCAGACTCTCCTGGGCACCCTGGGGTTCCTTTGGACCCATTTAGAGAATTCAAGATAATCTTCCCATCTTGAGATCCTTAATTACATCTGCAGAGTCCCTTCTGCCACGGAAGGTAACGTTTTCACAGGTCCCAGAGATTAAGCCTTAGGGATCATTATTCTGCCTCCCACAGGTTGGACGAGTCAGTGGAACCAGGCATCACATGTAGGCTTAGCGCTAGCACTGAAGCCAGTACCTTTACCTACCACTTTGAAGAATGGGGAGCGGGAGGGGAGGAGACATCTTTCCTCGTGGCTGTGAGAGGAGAGGAGAGGGCCTGGTCCATAGGGAGCCTTCAGGGATGACCAACATTCCTAACCCACTAAGAGGGAAGTTGGATGGTATAAAAATAAGGAACTAGAAAGCATGTCAGATGGTGATCTATGTTATAAAGAAAAATTAGGCGGAGGAAAGAGTTAGGAATTATAGGCTGGAGGCAGGAGAGGTGGTGATGGAACCAGAGGGCTCGAAGCTGGAAGGCCTCATTGTGGAGGGGACATCTGAGCCAACCAGAAGGAGACATTCCACTTTGGGGTGTCCCGCTTCCTAAGTTCTGACCACATCTAACGGCGTGGCCAGGAAAACTGTGTGAACCAGAAGTTTAATTCTCCCTTCCTTCCACTCTGGGCTCTGTCCTTGTGTGGAAGTCTGTGCAGCGACACTCCTTTATGGTCCAGTGCGGCTCTAATGACAGCGATAATGATAATAATGGGATGTGGGGGTGGCCCCTCCTTCTGGTATGAGGACCCCATTGTGCCGACTAATTGTGTCGAAGCAAGTAGGACAACTGTCTGTGGGGTGGAAGCAGCGGGAAGCAAAGAGGAATATGTCGTTCGGGCCTCGGGGCATCACTGAATTGCCCTGGCAAAGGCAGAGCCCATGCATCTGGGTTACTGAGCGCACAGGAAAGGATTTGGGGGCCTTCTAACCCAGGAGGAAGAGGCTTAGGTGAACCTGAGTCCCTGGGTTCTCCAACACCTTCACCAACTCTAAGGAACTATGAATAAATCCTACTAACTTCAAAGCAGAAGGTGAAGAGGAGATAAACATAAGAAGGGTCACAGCTCTTGATGCCCCAATAGTTGGCACAGGAAGACCATCACACTCCCCCTCAAGCCAATTTTATTTGGTGGAGCCAGCAGCTGAGGTCCTTGAACCTCAGCCTCCAAACTACTTATCTGTACCATCTCTTTAATTGATGCTCTCAGGCTTCAGATGAGCACCATTAGGAGTATACCCCTTTTAGTAAATATATGTTTTGATGGAATAGATTTTTTTTTTAGATGACTTTATCTCAGGCAGCAGGCACTTTCGTAAGTATGTATTGATTGGTTTTTAAAATTTCCTCAAATGTTTTCACTTGTCTTTGTGACCTAGTACTTCTCCTGTTCCCGTAACAACTCCATGTTCAAATGCAATGGTCAGATCTTCATTCAAAGCCTACCTGCCAGTCTCTCATGTTTTCTTGTAGTTCTTGCTTTTGCAGTGCTCTGTAGCATTTGTGCACTTGTCTTCTGCTATATCGAGTGGACCATTTCTGCTCTGGGATTCAGTATGGCGCTCGGGAAGATGGGGTTGTTATTACCCTGTTTGCTGGTGGGAAACTGAGGCCCAGAGAGGCTAAGGAATGTGCTCTCAGTTACAGAGGTAATGTATGGGAGCACAACCTTGAGCTCAGATCTTCCTGACTCAAAAGCATCATTTTCCTATCTTTATTTCCATACTACCATTTCTTTTTAATGCCTCCCTTAATGCTTCAGTTCCTGGTTTGCATCTACAAATAAAAGTGCCAACTTTCAGGACACTCATCACCCACAAAGAACCACATGGGGGAAGACCACAAATCCCTTTTGTGAATGTTTCAGCCTGCAAATGTGTTTTCTGTGTGCTAAATAGCTCCAAGTTCCAAGACAAAGGCTGGTTTTCCACCACTCCAGTTAACAGGCCAACCCAGTAAACAAAAATCAATGAAACAACTTATGCTGGTCTCATGGAGACACAGACAAGAATTTAGTCACTTTAAATTTTAATGCTGAATTGGATTAAGAATAACGCTTGTTGAATACTCGTGGTGGGTCAGGACCAGTACTAGGATCTGAGGAAAACATGATGAATGAGGCTTTGTCCTAAGGAAGCTTTTTCCTAAGGGTTTTGGGGGGAAGCAGACCCTGAGCAAATAACTTCAACACACCATGGAACATGTTCTCAGAGCTGGTGCCCAGCGTCTGGGAACACCCTAAGAGCCCTTTAGGTTTGAGAGGGAGGAGGGTTGTGATTAAGGGTCTTCCCAGATGCTGAATTGCTTCTGCCCCCTTGTATAGAAAAGGCATCTTTTCTACGTGGACCTGGTGTATGTGAGCAGTGCAACAGGCAGTCTGGGTAACCTTCTTGCCCAAATCCCTATCTCCTCACTACCATTTTGTGTTTGTTTGGCTTATGCCATGCAAGCTTTTGCCTATATTCTCTGTTTTACTTGCCAATAGAAACCACTAATGTTTACTGAGGCATCATTGTAACCTTCTGTTAAATAGATGTATATTTTTGTAATAACTCCATGAGGTAGAAACTGATGTACATTTCTGCAGATGGAGACTCTGAGAGGGCAAGTTACCTTCCCAAAGCTCATCAGCTTCAGAGTTCTATCCAGGCTGGTCCTTAATCATTTTCTTGCAGAGACCAAGCTTTAAGTGAATTCATGGTCTTTGTGCATGCTGTTCCTTCTACCTGAATGCTGTTCCCATTGTTCTTAATGTGGCTAGATTGTTTTCATCCTTGAACTCTGAAGTACTGTGTTTTTTGACCAGCCTGTCTATGCTCTTTCCTTACTGGAAATAACCTAAGTGCCTATCAAGGATGAGTAGGGAAAGATGTGGTCTGTGTACCCAATGGAATACCATTCAGCTATAGAAAAAAAAAAAAGATGAAATCTTGCTTTTTGTGACAATATGGATAGGCCTTGAGGGGATTATGCTAAGTGAAATAAGTCAGACTGAGAAAGACAAATACGATATGATTTCACTGAAGTGTGGAAGATAAACAAGCAAACAAATGAAACAAAACAAAACAAAAGGCAAACCCTTAGATTCTAACAACAGAATGGTGGTTACCAGAGGGGACAGGGTAGGGGAAGAGTAGAACAGGTAAAGGGAGTCAATTGTATGGCTGGAAATGAGACTTTTGGTGGGGGGATCTAATGTGGCATATACAGATGTTAATTATAATACAGTATACCTGAGTCCTATATAATGCTACAAAGCAGTGTTATGTATCTCAAGCACTAGAACAATTAGAAAATAGTTTTTCTATATCCTTGGTTTCTACAGAAAACTTCAATTATAAATTATTTTAAATTATTGCCTGCTTCTTTGCATTCTGTATGCCTCACTGGAATATAAGCTCATCGAGATGGGGCCCTTACCTGGCTTATGCATTGATACAGCAATACCTGCCATAGCTCTGGACACTGAGTAAATATTTGTAGAATAAATGCCAGTCTAGCAGTAGGCCCCAGGGGCCCAGGTGGATATGGCGTGCCTCTCCCTTGGGAGGCTGGAGATACAGGCAATTGGCAGGTAGCAAAGTGCTATGTATACCAGGAGCATGTGTGAGGTCCCATGGGAACACAGAGGAGAGAGCCACTGCTTTGTTGGGAGGCTAGACAGGCATCATGAAGTACGTGACACTGATCTAGCCTTGGCCAAGGGCCCTAGGGCATTCCGGGCAGTGGCAATAGCTAAATAAGCTAGAAAGTGGTGGGCACATTTGCACAGAATAGGCCTATCAAATAACCGCACTCAGTCCAGAGTTGCACACAGGATCTGAGGGATCAGTCTTCTTAGGAGCTTACAGGCTAGATAGTCAGGCTCCTTGACCCACAGTTAGCTGGGGGTGAGCTTGGAGAGGGAAGCAGGGACTTTAATCATGGTGTTTGGGTAAAGAGTTGAGTGAGGAAACAGTTTCTAGGATTCAGACCATAAGAGGCATGTAGGTAGAGGAGTTCACAGAGGTGAACAGGCCCACTGAAGATTGAATAGCGGTGATCCACTGAGCTCTATGCTCAAGAATGACCTACATGTCCATGTGGTGGTTAACTGAAGGGAAGGAGGAAGACCAAATAAGAGGCTGCTGCAGGGGTCCAGGTGAGAAATAAAGGGTGTGGATGAATGTAGGAAGTACCTTAATGTGGTGCTGAGGATGAATGGATCATAATCCATTGAGTGTAAGAGTTGGGGGGGAAATCCAAACTTTTCTAATTTGATCTATTTGGGTTTCTGCTCATTAACCAAGATGGAGCTGTGTTCCCTATTGTGTGTGACTAGAAATTCTAATCTCTCAACAAAAGAGTTGGAAGATGAGGCGTCCTCATCCCTGCCCTGGAAAGTTACAAAGCACACCAGCACATTCAAGCCTCAGAGAAGTCCTGCATCAGAGAAACCTGTTTAATTTTATTTAACAAGTGTTTTGCAAATTTCTTACCAAGGGGACCTTACCAATTGCCCAAGCTGAAGAACACACTGAGAAATTCTGTGAACTGGAACATAACCTGTATGGGCTTATATGGTTCATGCTTTGGGAGGACCTGTTTGCTGTGAATGTTGATATTTGTGATGGGCTCTCCTGGAAGCCTTTAACATTTTTGAACCGTTTGGCCCAGCAGGACTATTTGCTGAAATTCACACCATGCTATCTAATCTCTCTGCACCTCAGTTTTCTCATCTCTGCATTGGAGTTGATAACAATGTCCACTTCCTGAAGTGGTTATAAGGCTCAACGGGTCAATTCCCAGAAACTGCTAGAAATGATCTTGGCCGGTGGAATGAGCTCTGAAATATTAGCTCACATGAGAGGCAAGAAGGGGTAGGAGGCGAGGCCATGGACTTGAAAACAACACTGCCTGCTTTAGAATCTCGGCCTTTCCACTTCCTCAGTCTGTGACCTTGGGAAAGCAAAATGGAGCCTTCTGTGCCTTGTTTTCCCCCCTTTGTAAAGCAAGGACTCTTTTTATACCTACTCACAGATTTATTGTGAAAAATAAGTGAATTGGGGGCCTCCGTGGTGCCCTAGAGGTTAAGTGTCAGCACTATCACCACTATGGCCTGAGTTCGAACCCCGGCCAGGGAGCTGACCCACATGGCTCAGCAGACCTCTCCTATCTCGCCCGCCACTCCCCTCAGCAGTGTATTTCAGCCAAATCTGCCTGTTCTGCTCCCTACTCTGTTTCTGGTGAATCCTCTCACCAACCCCCCGACACCCCAGTTCTTCTACACAGAAATAAAAATTTAAAAAAGTGAATCAAATCACGTGAAAGGACATTGCCTGCATGTTAGATATGATCACATTTTTAAAAAATAGTCTAAATCTAAAAATGCTAATCTTAAAATTCTGAATGCTCTTAGCATCATTTTACCATGTTGATGGACTTTCAGCTCCAGTGATGAAGATCCAGTTTTCAGCTTCCCCAGCCAGCTCTCTTGCTCTTGCATCTGGGCGTTCCCCGTCTTTGCTCTGGAGGCCACGAATTCAGGGCTTTCCTTTGGTCACAGTGTCTTTGTATTCTCTTCCGTTCAATCACATTTGCTTTCTTTATCTCTTGAGCTGACACTGTGAGTGTGAAAGTCCCCAGATTCTGCAGACCACCTGGCCTCTCCTTTGAGCAATGTGCTTTTCTTAAAAATGAAGAAATCTGTTTTACATCACTTAAGCAGAAGACCTTCCCCCCAGCATGGACATGGCCTCCTGTTCCCGGAGAAAGAAGCTGGATTGTTTTTTGTTAAAAGTTTTCTGATCAGTGTGGAATCTTTGAAACAGGTCACACCAACCCCCACTTTCAAACCAATTACCTGATATTTAGTTATCAGTTTTCTTCAGGGACTGTCTGCTCTTGGTGAACAATTAGATTAGAGGATACTGATGAAATTCAAGTGGCAGGAAGTAGAAGTTAGAGTTCTGAGTTCAGAGTTTCTATTTCAAGGTTGAGTAAGTGGTAAATTTGTACGGAGAGATTCTAGCCTAATAGAGTCAGATTCCCAATATCCCTCTGTCCAGACCATGGCCTTTCACCTGCCTGGAAACCTCAGTGATTCTACCTGTCTTTTGTGTTGGCATGAAAACAATTAATAATTTAAGCCATCCTCATTTTAAAAAATAGAAATACTGTATAAGTACAATACTGTAATAATAAATTTAAAAGTCAATCCAGCTGGGCACTGTTCCCAGACTACCAGCTGAGCAGAAGCACAAATAAGTAAAGAAGAAGAAAAACTGCTATATAATGCAAATGGCTGCAATGTCATTGTTCTTTGCTACTCTTTTATTGCCAATATATAATATTGAAGTTACACTATGGATAACAGGTTTTGTGGGTTAACCTGGAAACCTAATCACTGTTTATAGCATTATTTCTGTGGGGAGAAAGGTGTATTCCATATTACCAACAGATGGTTTGCCAGCAAATTTCTGGAGCACAATAGGTTTGAAAGTTGGGGGCCTCTGGAATTTTAACCTCCAGTTGGTTGTTTTGTTTTCAGAGCTAGTGACAGAAGAAAATTATAGGTCTCTCAGAATCCCTACCTCTGTGTTTGCCTCCCGAATCCTTGCTTCCCTCTTTATCCTTAGAGACTCTGTCTCCCCTTCTCTACTCTCCACTCCTGAAGTCCACATCTCTGTCTCTGCATCCTGACCCGGCCCCAGGAAGTCAGGCACACTGTGAACACCTTTATCTTGTGCTTCTCTGTCAGGGACTATTAATTAGTGATAAGGGCCTTTCAGAGGCCATGCAGCCCAGTGGCCAGCCACTGTGACCTTGGCATGTCACTTCAGGTTGTTGAGACACAGTTGAACCCCCATAGAATGAGGCAGTTGTGAGGACTAATGGGGAGGACTTACTGTAAACACTCAGAGCAGCACTTGGCATGGGGCAGTGTTCCCTCCATGCAGGTACATTGGGAAGTAGTGGGGAGAGTTACTCGGTGATAGTAGGGTTTATATAAATTTCCCCCACTCAGGGAGCAAACTCTATGAAAGTACTTTGTGAATTCCAAACAGCAAACTTCAGAACAAGCCTCTGGAACCTGTCGGTTCATGAGTCGGGGTTCAGGTAGCTTTTGAACGTGCTTTTTTATGAGCTGGAAATGGGGAAAGGGTTGTTCCCCATATTTACGTAGTTGAGTGGCAGATCAAACTCTTTTTTTAATTTAAATTTTATTTTTATATTCCCCATACAATTACAACCCCCTTATTTTGACCCCAACCCCTCCCCTCCCCACCCCCCAACCCCCATAGAGTGTCTCTGGTTCATAGTTGTTTGTTGGTTTTGATATTTTCTTTCTTATAGTTATTCTTTTTCCTGGTCCCTTATTTAGGTTTTCTAGATTCCTGCTATGAGTGAGACCATCCGGTATTTTTCTTTTTCTTTCTGGCTTATTTCGCTGAGCATGATCCCTTCCAGCACCATCCATGTTGCTGCAAATTGCATGTGTTTATCTTTTTTGAATGCTGAGTAATATTCCATGGTGTCTATGTACCATATCTTCTTGATCCAGTCATCTATTTTTGGGCATTTGGGCTGTTTCCAAAGCTTAGCTATTGTAAATAGTGCTGCTATAAACATAGGGGTGCAGGTGCTCTTTGGAATTGATGCTTCTGTGTCCTTTGGGTAAATACCTAGGAGTGGAATTGCTGGATCATATGGGAGCTCTATGTTTAGTAGGTTAGAATAGATTGAGCTGTGCAGCAGATTTTATAGCAAACTAGTAAGAATAAGCTTTCTTCAATACTCTCATTCACTAAATTGTTTCTATATACAGTGTTTTCCACCTAGGGAAATTTTTTTTTTTTTTTTAATTTTAATTAGCTTCTTGGTGTTAGGGTTTTTTCTTCCGGCAATCTTTCTTTTGCATTTGAGCTGGATCTGTTTCCTGATTTGCAAATAGGATTGTGTCTGCATATTGGTGTTAATCATGCAGGCATGAGATCTAGTTGGAAATAAAGACTAGAAAAATAAAACACTGATTGGGAGTCGTAGGACTTTTGGATGGGAGGATGGGTAAAAGCAATAGCATAAGGTAAGGAAAGCAAATATATCTCTGCCATTTTTTCCAGTATGTGCTCATTCTAATCTGAGTCCAATTTTCTTCCTTTCTGTGGCCTGAAGAAATTGAAATGAAGCCAGTTAGAAATCAACCTATCCAGGAGTGCCTCACAGAGGCTCAGCCTCACCCAGAGTCCTGTCCGACAGGAGATTTTGATTTTATTTGGTTAGTGGCTTAAGCATTTATGCATTTAACCATGGCTTTTGTTGATACTTAGGAATAAGTGTGCTAGCTTTCAAAGGGGATCATTTCAAAGTAGCTAGTTTTGTTTACTAAAATGTGGGAGCTATAAAATATGCTCCCCCTCCCCCTTAGGAAATTGAATGTGTGGGTAATGTGCTGTCATGAAGATTTTATAACTGCAATATTAGAGAAGTAATAAGATACTGTTGTTGGTTGACCATCTGGTTATACATTCTTAGTGTCACAGTTTGCTTTTTAATTTTTTTTCCTAGTGAGAAGCAAGAAATAGTTTAGAAATTTCAGAGGTGTTTTACAAACAAGGAATTTGTTTAGTTGCTTAGCATGGTTAGATTTTGTTTTTACCTTATGCAAAATAGGAAATGAAAAGTGAATTTTATATGTATAAATATATATATATATTTATTTTCCAAAAGGCAAACTGAAAACTTTAACTCCTGATCTGTTCTCTATCTGGCCCCATATTTGAACTTTCAGTTTACCTTACAAATAGTCCCTTTACCTAAGTTGGAGTATACATAAATCATAAGGAATTTCTGGAAAGAAAAATCACTGACAGAAATGACCTATGAAGATTTCACATTTCATCCATTCATTCAAAAATCAAAATCAACAAGCAACTATAAACAAGAGACACACAACAGGGGGTGGGGGGGGAGGGATTGGGGTCAAAATAAGGGGGATGCAATTGTATGGGGAATATAACCAAGAAGAAAATGCATACATTGTGCAAAAATGAAAAATGATGTAAGAAATATATAAAATAAAAAATATTTATTGAAAACCTAGTATTTGCATATTATACTGCCAAACACTGAGGAATTTGCTAAAATAATATTAAAGACATTCTCCCTTCCTTTGAGGAATTTAGACCTTGCTTGGGGAGAGATGACATAGACATATGAAACAGTTAAGTTGTAATTCAAGACAGCATATGATTAAATACCAAAATGTGTGGTTCCGACAAGAAATATTATAGGAGTTCAGAAAAGGGAGTGATAACTCACTGGCACTACTGTTTTCTGCCTGCAAATTGGCAAATTGTAGTACTATTTGTATGAATATTTTACACTTGTTTTTTTGGCAGCCTTAGGCCTTGACTCCCAGGCAGCATTAAGAGCCTACAAAAATATTGGTGCTCCAGTCTCTCTGGAACTGGCTTGGGTTTTTTGTTTTTTTTTTTCCCCCCCTTACAGGCAGACGGAAGTGCCTTATACAAACTGGAGTGCCCTAGAAAGGCAGGTATCTTGAGTCAGAATCTCTTTCAAATACAAAATAAGGAACCAGGCTGGTCATTCGGTGTTTTTTGATCTAACAGAACCAGTTCCTCCATTGCAAACTCTCCCTGACATTGAGAGGCCGTTTAATTTGAACTTAATGTCTGTGACGGGCAAGCTAGCCATCAAGGGTCAGATAAATGTGTGACTTTGGAGAATTGCTGATGGAAATCCCCATGGTCATGATGCTGGAGAAGGAACTGCCACATATGTAGGGGAGTTCAGACACATATGCTCACTGTAAGCAGGGTTCCCCAAAATGTCAGAATATGAAGACATTTGGGGATGATGTCTAATGAAACTCACTGGCTTCCTGTTCTATTTTTGTCATATTCAGATTAGCAGAGCTCAAAGACAAAACTGTGGGGCCCTCAATTTCTTAAGAATTAAAGCAAGAAGAAATAAAACCCTTGTGAAGTCAAATGTATTATTGGGGCCCACCCACCGCATTCCACTCAGAGCCTCTCAGAACTCCCCACAGCTGAGTGGAATGATTATTTGCTTGCTTTTCAATCTCATTCATGAATTTTCAGTTTCTTTTAAAACTCACAGTCCCCAGCTCAACACCATCCCTTCATTTTCACCTTTGGGAGGCTGAGAGACCAGAGATGTTTTTGTTCTTCCTTGATATTTTTTGACAGAGTCTCTATAGAGTCCAGCACTACTTGTCTGGCCAGCGGCCGTTTGGTAACACACAGGTTCCCAAGTCAGTGTGACCTGGAGTGACCAAGACTGGCAAACCAATGGTCTCAGCCCTCAGGTTCTGATCACATTCGTCAAAGTGCCTGGCCCCAGCCATATGTGGAGGTTTATTTGGGGCATCCCCTCAGCTGGCTCCCTTGCGAAAGTGGCCCTGAAATGTGTTTCCCTGTATCTTTTGATATAATTTAGTATCTGTCTAAATAAATGTTTTACAGCAGATGGTTATGGAATGAATGTCTTATCAAATTCTTGAGAAGACTCTGCCCTTGAAATATTTTTATTTAATTATCACACTGCAAAACATAAAACAGTAGCTTTATTTTTCTCTTTTAAAAACAAAGAAGTTACACAATAGATTGGTATTCTGAGAATGAATCTCAGAAGTCAAATTTATATAATATGTAAGCCTTTTCCTGGTCTGTGCTTTGCTACGTTTTTCTAGAAGGGAGCTCTTTAATTTTAGAATCCACAAAAGGATGTGCTTTGGATGTGTTTCGGGGTGTCATCTTGAGAGATGGCTCAGGAGTATAAGTTCAACATGTTGTCCACGCTTGTTCTCTGCTCCTCGATATGATTTGGGGGGGCGGGGAGAGACAAACACTGCTGTTTTCCTGTTGCTTTTCATGGTTTTAGCATCATGTTCCTATTCTTGCTCAAATCAATAATTACTCTGCAAAACCTGGCCTTTTGTGCTAAAGCCTCATATGAGAAAGTTTTGGCTAATGCTTTCTCTGAGACTGCTGTTTAGTTACCCTTTCTTTTCTTTTCTTTCTTTTTTTTTTTTTTGATAGGTGTACTTTTAAAAAAGATTGTTCACCTTCTGGGAACTCAGAAAATTGGCTGGATATTTCATCTGGAGCTAAAAATTGTCCTCAAATTCAACTAATTCGAAGAAATAGAGCGAAGGTAAGAAGATTTTAATTCATCTCTTTTGTCTCATTTTGCACTATTGATGCTAACTTCCTTCTGTGTACCAAAATACCTCGTTACCCATGGAGTAAACTTAGTTATGAGCGTGCACTCATTAGTTAAGTAAATGTTGAGCGCCTGTCAGATACCATACCCCCTGCAAGGAGCTGGGCATATAACAGAGCAAGACAGAGACACATGGGGGCCTGCCCTCCTGGGGTTTGCCACCTTGTGGTGTTTGCCACCTTGTGGAGTTTGCCACCTTGTGGAGTTTGCCACCTTGTGGAGTTTGCCACCTTGTGGAGCTACAGATGACTCTCTCTAGTTGAATTTAAAGAGATAGACTTCAAATAGAAACATGTGTGGATTAAAAAAAAAAAAAAAGAGGAAAGGAAATTCAGACCCATAGTCCAAGTAGGATTTATGTGTAGAATTTTGTTTTGTTTCCTTTTCCTTATGTGTTCAGGCTCCTCCTGACAACTCTTCTAGGAACATGGCTTCAAGTAGTGTTAAGTACAGGTGGTCAGTGAATAGTGCAAGTGGGGACCCTTGGGAAGCCAGTGGCTCTTTCGGGGGCAGCACGTCAGTCCTGTCTTCCGGTAGGAGGAAGAAAAGCAGTGAGCATATGCAAACACTGTCTAACTCATGATGAGCAGCCGTGCCCTCTGTGAGAAAGGAAATCCTGCGTCTCAGTGCTATAAGAGGACGTTGTCTTCTAATTACGGCTCTTGTTTTATGAATTATTGGGCAGCAACCCCATCCGCAGCCAGCTGACTTCTCTGTTGAGCTTGCTCTGTTTTACTTGAATGCCACATTAACAAAGAAATGGGCTACTTTCTCTTTTCCCTTACACTTTGCCATTTCAAATAGCAAGAACCATACCACTTAAGATGATTTAACATTTAATAAAGGAGAGCTGGAGCATTTAATGAGTGATAAATAATGAAAGAATCAAACTTTCAAGTCATAACTGATCAGAACTCACAGATTTAAAGTTACTTTCTGGTGTCTTCCTTTGGTGGGGGTGGCTGGGGGCCGGGGGGAGGCTAGGAGAAAAAAGAGGAATTCAAAGGTTTCATCCAAACCTCCACCACTCCTGAGTGAGAGTGAAGGGATTCTGTGAAAAAGACATGTGGACACCTGAGAACAGGTGTGTCCAGATTTTTATATCTCTTAATCTGAAAAATAGCTGCTGACTTTGGTGCTGATAGAGAATAGTAGAAAATGCCAGGACCCTTGAATGCACCCAGGATTCTGATAAGCAGTTAAGGTTATGTCAGGTTTTTTCTTTTATCACTTTGAAACATTGAGGGTAATACTTCAGCTAAATGTAGTGAGGAAAAGTAACTTGCTTACTACATAAAAAAAGTACAACACAATAGGTTAAGGATTATTAAGGACCTTGTCATATACCATGTCAATTTCTCACCATACTCTTTTTTTCTTCTAAATAAATGTATCCTATATTTGTGAAAAAAAAAAAAAAAAAAAAAGTACAACACACACAATTTGCTTACCTGTCATTAGGCTCACTCATAAAAATGAATCAACATTTTTCTCTAGTCTGGAACATTACCAAAAATGCTTACCACCCAAACAACCACTAGTGCTTTCTTTCCTGTCCTGAGTCCACTGGTTTCTGGTGATCCCGCTAGAGTCTTCCCACACAACCTTACCTCACTCTCCAGCTCACCTCCAGGTAAAGGAGAAAAGAATTTAGTAATTTGAATGAAGCTCTCCTTTGAAACCAAAGTTGGTCTGATTATCTTAATCATGTTGCTAAGATGCCTGACTCTACATATTATATCAAAATATTTCCTGTACTTATGGTCATAATAACTTATCTGAAAATCTCAGATCTTTATGTAATATCTGACCTGACCCAGACCCACAGAGATGGTAGTTTATGGTTTTTCTCCGTTCTTCCTATTAGCTTGCATCAAGGACTGTTGACTAACTGCCCGTCATATGCCTAGGTGACCCCGCCTCCCCTCAAAAGCATGCAATATAAAGTCTCAGTTCCCAAGAAGCTTTGTCTCTTTGCACGAAACAATTAGAAGACAGTATATCCTCATCCTCATTACGGAACAGGCATTAAAAAGAAATAGAGCAATTCCAATTGTCTTGGAGGGATTTCCATGAGGCTTTGGTGAATAAAAACAGCAGGATACAGAAAAGTATATATTACATGTTCTTACGGTGATCAAAAAACCCCTAAATATGTTTGTGTATCTACGTCTCTATAAGATTATTTTTGAGCGTTGTAGAAAAATGTGGATGAATTTGTACTAGATCATAAACATTTTGAAATAACTGATGTGGTAGAGGGAAAGAAGAAATAAGTAAAAAAAGAAAAATGAAATCTGTATGACAGACACAAAAAGGATGAATGACAAGATCCCATTTTGCATTATGTAAAATTATATTTGTATACTAATATGGACATTTAATATGTAGTAAGAATGGCTTATACTAGGAAAAAGAGGAATAACAGTGTTTCTCATGAACAGCATGGCTTCTAAAGGAGAAGCATAAGAAAAGCTCTTACAAATCCGAATGAAAACAAGGAATTTCATCATCACTGATAAAATCATTTTTAAGCAACATTTTCCAGTGCAGTAATAGAAGAAACAGGAATAGAAATAATTACTGAAAAAAGTAAAAAACGCCATGATTTGCTAATCTTAAGAAGTTGGATATCAGCAAAATCTAAATATATTTGCTTTTAAAACTATATTAATAAAGGTGAAGTGCTAAATGGTCAATAAATATTCAAATATCAGTAACCCTACCACATGTTACAAAATGTCATTAATAAGAGATTCCATGCATTAAAAACAACAGAAATAGGCATAAACTCTGAGATTAAACCTGATATTTTGAAGTCATTTTTACTAAGAAGTACATGTTGAAGATAGCTACCAAAAGTAGTAATTTCGGTTCTGCAATAACTTGTCTTGAACAATTCTTTTTCACAGCGGTTTGCTAGTGGGGCACTAGGGCAGTGGTCTGTTGAGGCTGTTTATAATTCATAATAGGGAAACTGTATAATTCATAATATGGAAACTGTATCAATTAAAATCAGAAGCATAAATAATAAAAGCACAAGTATTTTCTTGGAAGAGATGAAAAATACCTTGAATATGTCCAGATATCCCAGTGAAAATTTTAATAAACTGTCTTAAAATGAATATAAAATTCATCCTGACTATAGGAACTGGTCAAAGATATCCAATATATACTTTGAAAAAAATTAGCATTCTGGTTTTATTTGTTTATGTGTGTGTGTGTGTCTATATCCCCATGCAATAGAGTAGAAAGCTCAGCAATAAGTATGATCATTTTAAAGATCAGAGATCATAACATAAGTGGAAACAAAAGAATTATCTCATAGGAGGTGCTGAGATAACTGACTCCCAAGATGAAAACATATTTTAATTCACATTTTACATTAAATATAAAAATAATATGTAAACTAATTAAGAAATTCACATAAGAAGCTAATAGGAAAACGAACAGAAAATAGACTTGAGTATTAGATAATTTGAAAGTGTAATTTTCTTAGTTCTGAGGTAATACAGTATGTTAATAATAACCAAAGGAAAATACTCATATATGTGACTTACCTTTTTAAAAAAAAATTTAAATATACTTTATTTCCTCAATAATGCCATATTTCAGTGGGGACATTGTTTTTATATGGCATCAATTTGAGTTGGTTTTGAAATAATTCAGTGTGACACCCACTGTGGGGATCGCTGATCTCTCCATCCCTTTGGGATGACTCTGCCTATCAGTTCCAGCTCATGTTGCTATATATATATACTGTCCACACAGCAACACAGAAGGCTGCTCCCCTGGCTAGTACCACCATGTTTGCCATGAACTCAGGGCTCTGTCTCTGGTGACTCTGTCTGGCCATTGGTTGCTGAACATCTTGAATTTGGAGATGATTTAGTGCATTTTTGGCCAATGGAAACATCATGAAGCTGAAGACAGGGCTGCAGCAACTGCAGCTGCTGGTTTAGTGAATCCTCATGTTAAGTGCCCTTGTCTATTTGACTTACTTAAAAAAAAAAAATCCATACAACAAAAAGAGGAAATAACCTAAAGCACTTACTCTAGGAAAATGTTTGCAATAGGCAAAATGTTAATTGCAAGCTATTCAACCAGGAGACCTTCAAAGGGAAAATATCAAGACATCAACAGTAAGTGGCCAAAAGGATATATTCTCACAAGGGGAGGTTTCAAGAGTTGCCATAGATAAGGAAATATGTGCAACTTCTCCAATTATCAAGGAAAATGCAAGTTAAAGTGATAAGATACGCTAACAGACTGTTAGCGGTGCCCACTAATACAACATTTTGGGAAAGCAATTTGGTGATATGTTTAAAAATCTTAAATATTTTCACTCTGAAAAACTTAGTCTGGGCTTAGATTTCTGAAGACGTAATTAGAAAGAAACCATAAGCAGGCCGATGCCATTACAGTAGCAGTTATAGAATTCGAATACTGTTTGGTAATAAGGGGAGTGGTTAAGGAAAATAAGTTAATGTGGGTTTTCGCCCTGGGAACATTGCCAGTAAACTGACATCCATGCTTTCTCTCTCTCCTGACCCTTGGTGTCATCATTTCCTCTTTATCCAGCTAACATCAAGAAAAGAACTCATAAGATGGTACAGATTCCTCGGTTGGGGTTATTAAGCCAAGGCTTTCAGTTTTGTATCATCTGCATCATACAAAATACTTTCAACTACCTGGCTACCTTCTCCTTCCATTGCCTTCCATGCCACATCTTCTCCATGTTCTCTCTTTTCAGCCATAATTCAGGCTCCCTGCCTGCCTCCTTTTCTGCATGACTCTACACATTGCAATTATTTAAGGCCCAGTTTTAGTGCTGCTTTTCTTCTGACTCTGTACTTATTCATGGACTCTCCACTACCATGACTTTATCCATCTATATGCTTGTGTCTTTTTTTTAAAGATTCATTCATTCATTCATTCATTTATTTGTACAAGCACTGGGTACAGTCAGAAGCGCAGGAGGGTGAGGGAATTCACCAGAGCCCGGGAGGGGGGGGGCAGAGCAGGCAGAAGGACCGAGGTACACTGCTGAGGGGAGCAGCGGGTGGCAGGAGAGGTCTGTGTGACCCCCTCCGGTGGCTGGGGAGCAGCCAGGGATTGGCGCTGCAGAGGCTGCGGGCAGCTTCAACCCAGCGCTCAACCACTGCGCCACTGGGGAGGCCCTCTTGTGTCTTCTTTATCTTCAGCCCAGAGTGTGCCACTCAGCTCCAGGCCCATATCCAACTGCCATATCCCCTGGATTATCACACAAGTATGTTGAACTAAACACATCTGAAAATGAAATCTTGATTTTTTTTTTCCACCCAAAGTCTGCCTTCCCCTCAATGTGTCCCATCTCAGTAGCCAGCATCTCCATCCATTTTCTCACAAAAATCCTCCATACCCACAAGCCCCACTATCAGTCCTGCTCCATGCCCCCTCTGTAAGGGATCCTGAGTCTTCCAGTTCTGTCAGTTTCCACAGTATCGCCTCAGCCTGGGTTCCTATCATCTCTTAGTGAATTCTTAATACTATGTGGCCCTCCAGTTTTGAGGTAGTGGAATTTTCCATACATATATTGACTAGAAGCTCATTGAAGGCAAGGATTATAGATGTTGTGTTCACTGAAGTAGTCAATACTTTGTATATCACTTGGCCCATGTTAAGAGCTTGGTCATATATTTATGTCATAAATATATGAAAGGATTGCTGGTATATAAAAACGTATGTGAGAACTGGAAGGAAAGATAAATAAAATAGCTGGTGAAAATAGGATCTTAAACTTTCTGATACTTTTATTAGGATGTTTGAGTAGTAAAATTTAAGACATGTATACAGGGTCCTATGTGATTTAATCATATGCTAAGATGTGTGGGTGGAAGAAGGCAGCAAGAATGAGAGCTCATCCATTTAGTGAAGATGAGTTAGTGAGGATGGTTTGGACTTTGTTACTACGCCCAAGTCCCCAGGAGGTGGTAGAGCTTCAGTCTAGTTGAAAGTTGTAAGTACTTGTCTTCTTCCCAGAGGGTTCTGTGACCCAGAAACAGAACTTATCGAAAATGGGAAGATGGTGGTGTCCCACTAGAATGGACTTAGCAAACTTGTTAGAGAATAAAAGACAGGAGTCTTAGCTGGTGGGGGACAAAGTCTAGGTGGAGGTCAGAAGTATAATAGAAGATAGAATCCCCTCGGTTGTCTGGAACAATAACTCTTCATCATAGATGCCAGCACTTCCTCCACTCCCAGCCTCCAGCCCTGCTCAGCCCACCTTCCAGTCAGATCGCTTTCATGCATCTGGTGCAAAAGGGGCCCACCTCTGCCATATTCCTTTAATTTTCCTTTTCAACAAGAGAATTGACTGCCTCATTCCTTTAGCTAATTCACTGGCGGAAGGTTTCTTTAGGGAAAATTGAAAGGTTTTCTTTTTGTGTCCTCTCATACACACACAACAGTCTTCTCACCTGGTCATATGCTTGACCATAAACATAACCTGTATTCATTTTAGGAGCAGAGTTCATCAGCTACTTCCTTCTTTAACTCTAATAACATTTGCAATGAGAAATTAAGTCACGACAAATGTAGCAACATCTGGGAAATCAAGTAAACCCTGGATCAAAGAGAAACAAATCCAAAAAAAAATTGGGTTTGGGTAGCAATATTTACTATCATAAAGATAGAAGTTCTTTTTAAATTAATGCATTTATCTAGTACCATTCCTGTCAGATTCACAATCTCCTTACCCCCTTTGGGTAAAAAGATCTTCAAGTTTATATGGAAGAGTGGTGTCTAGGAAATATTACAAAAATAATAAAGACAAATAAGATTTTCCTTTTCAGATGTTAAACATATTTAAAGTCACAGTAGTAAAAACTTGATGACAGTGGAACAGAAGTAGATCAATAGATAATTGAAACAAAGCAGAGTTCAGAAATAGATTCAAGATCTGTGATAAATCAATGTATGTCAAAAGTGGTATTTCAGTTCATTGGGGAAGGGAGGGTTTGTTTTTAGTAAATGGTTGTGACATAACTGATTAATCATCTGGATAAAAATAGAGTTGGACCCTTATCTCACTCTCTATATAAAATTAAATTACAGATGAATTAAAGATAGCAGTTTAAAAAAATCAAGTCAGGATGGTGGAACAATTTTGTATTTGTCTATAAGCTAGAGTTTGGAAATTACTTTATAACCATGACAAGAGACCCTCTATTTGATTACACAAAAAAAAAAACCACCCCACATCATATAGAATAAAAGATACCACACACAAAAGTTGCCAGACAAACAGTAGATTAGGAGACATTATGTGTCAGAAATATAACAGATAAGGATTAATATCTGCACTGCACAGAGAGCTCTTAAGAATTGATAAGAGAAATACAAAGCAGAAAAACTGTCTGAGAATATGAATATGTGCTCCATAAAAGAACACATCAAGTAGCCAATAAAACATTTCTTTCTTGACATCAGCAATCTGAGAAATTCTCCTTCTATGGTTGGTCAAAGGGTGAGTTAAAGCTCTAGGCTGGCTGGAAATGATGCAGAAACAATAACATGGCTCCTGAATCTTCTTCCCCCCACAGACGTTGGTGAGTGTGGTGGGGAGCTTCTCTGAGAGATGCTCAAAGTGCGAGGTGCTGAACCTGGACAAGAACGAGGAGCTCTGCACGGAGAAAGAGAAATCAAATGGAACGTGCTGGTGCAGCATCCCAGCCAAGGCAGTCCACAGAGGTCAGTGTGCTGCTTTCTCCTTTCTTGCTTAAGAGTGAAGAGTACAAAAAGAAAAAAAGTGAAGAGTACAAGAGAACCTCGAATTCAAGTTACCCAGGATGCCAGGAATCTGAATAACCCCACCCTATAGACTCACTGTCTCCCTACTGGCTGCTTCCTGCTTTTCTTCTTAGTCCTGCTTAACCTCTGTTGCCCTCATCCCATGCAGAACCTCACTGTCACATGGGACTAGACGGGGGTCAGGGTAAATTTAGAGGGCATTGAAGCTGGGGGTGCTTTTGACAAGCTGGGGGTGCTTTTGGTGAGACAAGAAAATAGAACAGCCAGTGTTCTGTCCACTCAAGTTCATGCGTTCATTCCTATGGGAAACATTTATTGAATTTCTATTACGTGTCAGGGCTGTGCTGAGCACTGGGGATCCAGTGACCACCCCTCCCCGAACCCCCGCCTCCCAAAATGGACCTGGTTTTTGCGCGTGGCATTTATGAGCCTTTTGGGACCGAGACCAGTAAAGAACTCATTACAGTGCGGGGGACAGAGCATGCCTCGGGTAGCTCATGAAAAGGGCACCTTGTGGTCTTGGGGAGGTGGTAGGGGGACAAGGAAAGCTTCCTAGAGGAGGAGAAGGGTTCAACCAAAGAAGGGGAGCAGTGTTCCCTGTAGAGACCAGCAAAGGAAAGAACTTTGAAGAGCCCAGAGGTGTTATGTGGCTAAGATGAATGGGGTTGGGACAGGTGGAAAGCAGTGATACCAAATGGATACCAAAGAAGGCACAAAGTAGCCACTTACAGTCGGTACATATTTGTTGACTGAATGGTTGCAGGGATAATGGACTGGAGGAGGGAACAATTGTTCTGGAAGCTCAGATAGGAGCGCTGGTGCAGTGATCTGGTCCAGATGAGGATGTCAGTGAGAGCTGGGGTAGAGACAGATGGGATGGGGAGAAGTGGATGGATTCCAGGGGGGTTAGGAATTACGCAGCGTACACTGTGGACTCACAAGCCTTTTGGGTGAGAAAGACAAGCAGAGTGAACAGCCCAGGCCTCACAGAATAGGCGAGGATCCTCATGGAGCTGAGTTTTGTGGCAAGAGCTGGTTTTACTCCATCAATCCTCAGTCCCTCCAAAGAGGATAGAATGCATGACAGTCCGGGACGTGAGCTTAAAAAATGCTTCTGTGCCCCTGGGCTCATGTGACAGTTTGGATCTGAACTGCTTGGAAAATTATTTCAATTTTCCACTTTACTTTGTGCACACGAGGCAGCCTTTGTGATATGCTGCTAGTTAATTTTGGTCATTAGCATGCAGATCTTGCTCACCTATAAAATATGCTTCTGAAGTATTTGAGATCTCCTTGTAAAAGCTCATTGTCGGATTTTAGAGCCACCATCAATTGCACCCAACCCTTTGCCTGCCCTTTTCTGAATGTCTTACACATTCAGAGCAGACACAGACTTTCCAACCTCTTGCCAACTGCCATTGCCAAAACCTTTTTTTAAATTTTTTTTTAAGATTTATTTATTCATGCATACAAGAGCTGGGTTACAGGCCGGAGGTGCGGGGGGTGAGAGGATTCACCAGAGACAGGATAGGGAACAGAACAGGCAGACTGACTGAAAAACACTGCTGAGGGGAGCAGCGGGTGATTAACAGGAGACGTCTGCTTTGCCATGTGTGTTGTTCCCTGGCAAGCTGGGGATGGAACTCGTGCTGCAGTGACTGCGGATTGCTTCACAGTGCAGTGCTTAACCCCTTGCGCCACCAGGGAGGCACCATTGCCAAACTTTTGTCCGTGACCTATCATAAGTCTATGATAAGTCCCTTTTACCAAATCCTGTTGCCCCTTCTGCTTCTGCCCTAACCAGTCTGTTTATTCTAGCACCCTGTCACCCTCATCGGCACCCTAGTCTTGATACCCAGGTATCAAGGTTCTGCTGCCTAGAACTCAAGGCACTCATTGGCTCCCTTGTCTGGGCTCTCAGGTTCTCACCTAAGATATTTTATCTCTTCCAGAGAATCCATAAATCCAGAGCAGAGACCATATTGAGTCATTTCCTTGTGATTCAAGTCATTCCTAGTTGTGCCTTGTGCAGGGTCGATACTCAAGAAAGTGCAGCTTCTGCTGGTTTTCACCACTGGAGACTGTGGATTCCACCGATGTGTATTTTTCACTGAGTCACTTCCTGCTTACCCCTGTTCCTTCTCCTGACCTCTGTCAAGTGTCTGTTCAAATGCTCTTGCCAAGACATCAGGCAAACCCTCCAAGGCTCCTTGTCTTTAGAACATAGAGTTTGCACTTCTCACATCCCCACTCTACCGGAGCAGGATTTTATGTCACCTCTTAACTTTCAGAATGAATTTTACTGCCCTAAAGAAGCACCTAACAGCAAGGGTTCTCAGAATTTTGGAATCACACACTAGAAAAAATTCAGTAAGAAAATTAGGGGTGCCAACAGTTAGGCCAACTCCCTGTCATGTCCAGATTTTCATTTTTAAAGTATCTACCAAGACCATTAATTCTTAAAAGGAAGACGATCTTAACCAAAGTGGGTGACAGCCTGGCATCTGTCCCAGGGCTAGAAAGGCCCATAAACAGGCCGTCCACAGCCGTTCCATAGGGACAGCAAACCACTGTGTCCCAAACCTGCTCCCAGCCTGCCAGGTCCCCACTTGGAGAACAGGGCTCTGAAATCTTCACTAGTCTTGCGAGTGATTCTGGGCTTGGGAATCACCTTGCTAAGAGTATATATAGATATATAGAGAGAGAGCAAGCGAGAGATCAACAAATGCTACTTTTCTCTCATGCTTGATGTAGCACAATTTTTATTTTTCTCACTATTCTTTTGGGGCTTTCTAACCCAGGGGGAGGTTTTCAAAAACCAATAAGAAAACTTTCATCACAGATCAGATCACAGTGGACTCCAGGACAACCATGGGTCCCAACCGGGAACCACAACTTTAGAGTTAAGGAAATATATATGGTGTAGATTTTTTGTGAAGGTGCAGGATTTCCTTACAAACGTTCTGGTTATGTTCTAGGCACTTCTTGCTCGGTGACTTGTTTTATTCTTATGCTGTGGCCAATTACAAGCTGAGATAGTGATCCAGGGAGAAGAGGAATGTAAATGGGCTGTAAAATGGCTTTTTCCTAGTGATTATCCATGGGAGGCTTGGAACTAGAGGTGGGCCCTGGTCGGTTTGGAGGTTGTGCTGTGCACTTTGGCTGCCTGACGCGAATGGCCCAAGGGGAAGGAACCACATACTGACTAAAATGTTAGCGAACAGCTGGCGCACCCCACACTCTAGGCAGAGGAGGCAAAAATATTGATTTTTTTGCATTTACAGCTTTGCTTGACTGTAGTGGAACTCCACCATAAATGACTTCTCCCCCCTTCTCTGCTCCAGATGTTTTAATTGTCAGCGCGAATTTCTCCTTCGATTCTTGGCATTTATCAAAAAGATTCAACTTTACCAACTGCTCATCATTAAGAGAGTAAGATTTTTATTTGAAATTTAAATGTTCTCTTGTAGGTTTTATTTATTTGCTTTGTTCCCCAGTTTCCTAAAGAACTCTTTTGGGGAGTAGAACTTTCCAAAGTGCCTTTTGGAGTGTGGCCTAATGGGAGATAGGAGGGCCACTGAGCTAATAAGCTCAGCTCACTCACTCAAGCCCTCGTTAGAAGGCGGAGCAGTGAAGGCACAAACCCGGGGTGCTGAAGTGTTGCCACCACTGGGGATGTCCATTCCCCAAGAGCAGAGGTGGCCTTGAGTAAGTACAGCAGAAGGGGTGCTGCTAGCTTCTCCCCTGATCAGGATGACTTTGGGAATTTGGGTTGCAGGAGAGGGTATGAGTGTGAGGCAAGGGCAACTCCTTCACCAAGGGGAAGGATGGGACGAACTTGCATCACACACACAAAACATCCAAATTCTGCCCTTTGTACCGCTTTGGCCTGCTTGAACCATGTACCCCCGAGTTAGGGCCACACCTCACTCCTTGCTTCTAAAGAGGATACGGGAAATGGTTTCCCCCTTTACTCCTTTTTCCAGTTGGAAGAAGGAATAGAGTTCCCAGGAAAACACAGGAAACTGGATTAGTGAGTCTTCAGTTCTTTCAGTGGTGTGTGCTTGACGGGGTGATAGCAAATGTGATTCTTTGGGATGAATTCAGACTCACAGCTGAGTTGGGGAGCCCCTCTGCAGCTACTGGAACTGGGACCCCTGGACCCCAGCTTTTTGCTGCAGCACTTAGGAAGAGGGTGTTCAGGTGTTTCTTTTCAACAGAATGTATTCAGAAGGGGAAAAAATACCAATACCAAGCTTGTTACGGAAAGCCACAGTTCATAAAATAGGGAAAAGGGAGAATCAGGTAGAATTTTACAGCTTAGAGGGGTTGCAAAGATAAAGCAGCTTCCCAACCCCCATTGTGAGAGGCCAGAGGAGAGGAAGTGACTTGCCCTGGGTCCCACAACTAGGTAATTAAGAGCCAGACCTCAGACCCACAGCTCCCCAGAGGGCAAGTGCCCTTTCCTTGGGTGCCTGCTTCCTGTTAGCAAAGCACTTAGTATAGTAATCACACCTGAGGGCTATTGATGGGAATGCAAATCACGGAGCTGCTTCTAGCACAAAGAGGGGGCCAGGCCAGATAAACATTTCACTTCCTCTCCAGGGAAGTGCAGTTGCCATAGGCCAGAATATCAGAACTCTGACAGCATTTCTTGAGGACATTATAAATTATGAACTGTGCCCCATTCCCTGCGTTAGTTCCTCTCTGGCTATAGCAGGGCTGGGGTTCCACTGATTTTGACTTCTACTTTTGTCATCCCTTCTTTAACTCCGATTATCCTAATAAGTGCTTTTCAGGTTCTCCCCTGTTATTCATGCATGGTCACAGGTGCATGAGTAACATTTGATTAGTGGACACAGTTCATCCTTAATTGGATTAAAAGCAAACACCAGCACCCAGTTTCCTCCTCTTGCCAGGCAACACTGTTGGTCTCCCATCTTTCAGGTAGTTACTGCTCCAGTGGGGGGGGCGGGGATCAGTCTCCAGAGGGAAACTTCCTGAAGGTAGAGGAATATCAGAACTGGGTTCAGAAACAGATTTAGTGGGTTCCTTTTATTTATCGAGGCAGCAGGTGACCCCAGCTTCAGGTTTCCATGGCAATCCCCTGCAGGTGTGGTTATAGTCCCTAAGTCACAGGTCTGCGCCACCCCCCCACCCGCCACCCCCACCCCGCAGGACACAAAGTCAGCCTTCCATCCCCAGCCTCAAGGAACTGCCTTCTGTCCCCTATTCAACACAGTCTGTCCAGGGGTTGTTTTCTTCTTTTAAATGCTCCCACGCCACATCCCAGAGGGAAGTTCAAGGCTATGAACATTTTCCTAAAAATGTAGGAATTAAGTTGATTTTCCATGTTGCCAGATGCCCAGTATGCATCGGAACTGGCTGTGCTTGGTGTGAAAGTGCCAGAAAGTGTATCCACCCCTTCACACATTGTGAACCTTCTCACTACAAGAACAACCAGGTAAAGTGACATTTTCAGTGTTAAAAGGTTTAAACAAAATAAGTATTTGTGACCGCCCAGTCCCAGCCTGTCTTTCGTGTTCAGTTCAGATTCTGAATTTCCCATCATTTGGTTGTTGAAGGGATGTTCTTTGTTTCAGGAATACTGTCAAGTCCTTGGTGAGAAAAGGGCAACTTCTAAGACAGGAGGAGGAAGATTCAAAGACAGTAAGAGCAACAGAACCAGCCAGGGCTTGAAGGTCAGTCCCTGTTTATTTATTGAAAAATGGAAAAAAACTTCTTTTAAATGACAACAACAACTCCTACTTTGGGTTTCTTTTAAAAATTCCCTATTTTATTTTCTACTAAAATTCCCTTTTTTACCTCTGGTTTTTAAGCAAGTCTCATTTAATTGGCTCCATACATCAAAGGCTGCACATTCACATAAAAGAAATTAAAATTCTGTAATTATGAAAAATGATCTTGTTCCAGTAGGAGTGAAATGATAAAGGTGACTTTGTGCCTCACTCGGGGAGAGTTACAAGGAAGTCAAGACACAACCTTGGGGAGGTTGCAATTCAATGGACACATTAAGATGGCACTTCTGGGGCGCTTGGTTGGAGAGTGGTCTTTGCCAAATATACAAACTCACCTCATTCGGACTAGTTTTCTTTACTGGGTGGGGATGACTTGGCCAGCAGTTAACCGTGCTGAAAAAAATGGTTGCTTATATGTATAATGCATGCACATCTCCCCACTTCTCAAAAAGGATTATTTTCTATGAAATTTCCTTGGAAATTCCTCCAATTTTCTTCATAATCACCAAACTCAACAAGCATGCATGTTTGAAAAGAGAAGATGTGAAATGTAAACATTTATGGGCAGAACTGGAGGCTAAGAGAACACCTAAGCGCTGGCTTTATTCAGTCAATGGAAGCGAATGGAGCAGCTGTTATATGGCAAAAAATAAAAAAAAAAGGCCAAGTTCTTGCTATTAATAACTTTGGGGCCTAGTGGGAGCAGACGCATTCAAAGCGACATGTTTTGGTGTTTTTAAAAAGACTATTTCATGACTATCCTGTGGCTTTGATTATCCCTTGGCTGCTATTTAAGGTCAAGTGTCAATACAAATAAGTAGCACATTTTTAATCACTGCTGAAAAGTTGATGGTAACTTTAGGTGAATTAAGTAACAGGCAGAGGGAATGTGAATCAAAATGGATTATGAAGTTAATTAAAGGCATTAGAAAGCTCAATGTGCCAATATCTGTACACTTTAAAGTCTGTGAGGTTTTATTAAGTGATAGGCTACTTTTCCCGCTGAAAACTGGGGTACAGCAACAGGAATTTGCCTCAGGGAGGCAGGGGGGCTTTCTTTTAAAAAGTAGACTTCTTGTTTTGTGTTTCAACTTTTACAATTTTTGGTAAAATATGTTTGACATCAAAATTGCCATCTTTACCATTTTAAATGTACAGCTCAGGTGTGTTTAAGTTATTCACGTTGTTATGCAATCATCACTCCAGGCATCGCCAGAACACATCTCATCCCAAGAACCAAAACTCCGTACCCATTAAACTCTAACTCCCATTGCCCTGTCTGCATCTCCTCTCACAGCCCCTCCTTTCTGTCTGTCTCTAGAAATTTGACTATTCTCCTATAAACAGAATCATGCAGAACTTGTCATTTTGTGACTTGCTTATTTCATTTAACATACGTCCTCAAGGTTCATCCCTGTAGCTGGCTCAGAAGTTCCTTCCTTTTTAAGGCTGAATAATATTCCATTGTATGTGTGTGCTACATTTTGTGTACTCATTGGTTGGTAAACAATCATTGGTCACTGGGTTGCTTCCACTCTTTGGCCATTGTAAATATAAATATAAAGGTGGGTATAGAAAAAATCCTTTGAGACCCTGTTTTCAATTCTTTTGGGTATGTATCCAGAAGTAAAATTACAGTATCTATTGGTGATTCTGTTTTTAATTTTTTGGAGAATTACCGTGTTGTTTCCCACAATGTGCTGCTAGTTTATATTCCCACCAAAAGTGTACAGGTGTTCCAATTTCTCTATATTCTTGCCAACACTTATTTTGTGTTTTTTTTTTTTTAATACTAGCTTTCTAGATGGACATAGAGTGGTACTTCATTATAGTTTCAGTTTGCTTTTCCTTAATGACTAGTGATGTTGATCACCTTTTCCTGTACTTGTTTGCTGTTTGTGTATCTTTAGAGAAATGTCTATTTCAGTCCTTTGCCCGTTTTTTTAATCAGATCGTTCTATTGCAGTGTTGTTACTGTTTGTAGGATTTCTTTCTGTATCCTGGATGTCTACTTCTTATCACCTGTATGATTCGTAAATATTTTCTTTCATTCCATAGTTCTCCTTCTTACCCTGTTGATTGTATCCTTTGTTGAAGAAAAGCTTTTAATTTTGATGAAATCCAGCTTTTTGTCATTTTATGCTCCTTCTTTGAATGTCAAATCTAAGAAATTATTGCCAAATCCAGTGTCATGTATTTTTTTATCTTTCATTTTGCATATGATTTAAGGTAAGCTCCTGTCCCACTTCATTCTTTTGCATGTGAATATCCAGTTTTGCAAGCTCCAGTCATCTGGACATTTCTTTTGCACTGGTCTGTAGATCTGTCTTTTTGTCCATGATACACTGTTTTGATTACTATGGCTTTGTAATAAGTTTTTAAATCAGTAAGCATAAATCTTTCTACTTTGTTCTTCAGGATTATTCGGAGGGAAAACTAAACTTTTTATTTTGAGATAATTATAGATTCACATGTGGGTGAAAGAGAATACAGAAATATTTCATTTATCTAGTACCCGGTTTCCTCCAATAGTCACACCAGCAAAACAACAGCACAGTATCACAGCCAGGATATTGACAGTGACAACAGTCTGGAGACACAAGGGCTAATCAGCTCAGCCTCCCCCAAGTTGCTGTTTATAGCCACACCTACTTCCTTCCTCCCTCTCCCTCCTCAATCTGACCTCTGGCAACCACTCTGTTCTCAGTTTCTACAATTTTATCACTTCAAGAATTTTCAATAACCCGAATCATCCAGATGGATCCTTTTTGGGTTCACCTTTTTAATGCAACATAATTCTCAGGAAATCCACCCAAGTTATTTTATGAATCACTAGTTGGTTCTCTTTTATTGCAGAGTAGTGGTCCATGCAATAACTTTTAAAATTACTTTTAATTTTTAAAGAAAAAATAATAAGATCACTGCATTCTGGTTTCCTGTGTTGTTTTCCTGCATCTTCTGACCTTTGACACTGGGGTCACAAGAGCAGGGGAAACCGGGAGATCAGGAGGAGGCTGAGAATAAACAAAAGCCCAGATCTGTCCCCAGTGCTTCTCTGTGAATGACCTTCTTCGTTTAGAGGAAAGACTTTTTATTGATAATGAAATGTTTTCTTTAAATATAGACTCAGAACAGAATCTCAAATCTGATTAAGAAGGACTGCAGTCTTATCTGTCATGGCAGGGATTTCTCATGCTCTGAACACTGCTGCCTTTCATTATTCTGTGTAAATTCAGGTTTCCAGTGTGGGTCCTTGAGTAGGCTTGAATAAAGCTCTGGACACTCTTTTCCTAGCAGAGAAGCCATCGAGAACTTCCCTGCAAAGGATCTTCCCACTCAACACATGCACCAAGTGCTACCAACATGCCAGGCACGGGGACGTGAAATGTGAATGGTGGAGACACAACGTTAGGCTCCGTGGCACTGAGCTTGGGTTGGTTCTTCTTACAGTATTTATCAAATATGTAGGAGGTGCCATTATGCTGAGCTCATAGGTATCAAGAGGAGAACGCAAATGAGCCAGGCACATCTCTTGCCGTCCATCTCAAGAATCTTCTACATTACATATAAGTAACAATACAAGATTTACTTTTTTAAGAGATTTTTTTTTTTTATAGAGGCATGCTTTTATTTATTTGTTTGCTGGTTTGTTTGTTTGTTTTGTTTATACATGCACTGGGTACAGTCAGAAGCGCGGGAGGGTGAGAGAATTCACCAGAGCCAGAGCGGGGAGCAGAGCAGGCAGAAGGACCGAAGTACACTGCTGAGGGGAGCAGCGGGCGGCAGGAGAGGTCTGCACGCCATGTGGGACCCTCCTCTGGTGGCCGGGGGGCAGCCGGGGATCGAACCGGCACCGCAGAGGCCGCGCGCAGTTTCGCAACCCAGCGCTCAACCGCTGCGCCACTGGGGAGGCCCAAGAGATTTATTTTTATTTATGCATACAAGGACTGGGATATAGGCCAGAGGTATCAAGGGGGGCGGTGAGAGGATTCACCAGAGAAAAAGTAGGGAGCAAAACAGGCTATCTACTGAAATACACTGCTGAGGGGAGCAGCCAGCGAGACAGGAGAGGTCTGCTGCACCGTGTGGGTCAGCTCCCTGGCCAGGAATTGAACTCGTGCTGCAGTGGCTGGTGATAGCTTGACAGTGCTGAGACTTAAAAACCCTGTGCTAACAGGAAGGCCCAATACAAGATTTAAAAAATGCTAACATAGGAAAGTACTGGAAAGTATTGCAAACTTAGAGAGCCACTTTGTGCCTGAGACCTCATCTTAAGTCATTCCTGCCTGGCAATTAAACACACTTAATGTGGTTGGTTACATTTTTGATGGGTGGCGGTTCAGCCAACCTTTGAAGGATGAGAAGCACACAGACATGAGAAACTGGTAGTCCAAGTAGAGGGCCTAGTATAAGCAAAAACCTAGTGGGCTTCAAAAATTCCAAGGCATCCATTTCAAAAGATCCCAAGAAATTCAGTTTGGCTAGAACTGAAAGACGTAGGAAATCTTGGAACACAAGGTTGAAATGACCCCAGAGCTGCATCTGGAGGGCCTAACACACTGGGCCTGCTTTTGACTTTGTGGCAAAATGTCTTTAAGACATTTTTCTAAAAATATATTAATTTGCTCCTCAATACATGGTACCTATAATAGGGTTTCTGGTTCAGTCCCAGTTTGGACCTATTGCTCTGACAGTGTTTCATGACCTCATGACCCAGCCTCAACCCTGACCTCAAAACACGTGCTGTCATTTACCAAGGGGGACTGCAGTAAGGAGAAGCATCATCAAAATAGGGGGACAAACTCAGAAACCTGTGTTTGCACTTAGGATGAGAAGCATTTTCAGCTATTAAAGCCGGTCTCTCCGCCACGCTTGGCCCTAACCTCTTTTCCTTCCTTTTCTTAACAATCTTATATCTGGTGCCTCCACCTGCTGAGAGCAGAGATGGCTGCTCTCTCTTTCCTGTTCTCCAGGAAAGGTTGTGAAGATCTGTGATATGATGTTGTTCTAATATTTGTTGTTCTTCGCGATATGCTTATCGCCGTAAGGCAGTAATAAGCCTTACAAAACCGTGCCTTCAGCTCTCGAGGAATTTACTTTCCAATTGTTCTTTCTTTCTCTTCCTTGCCCTTACTCTGCTTCTTCCTCCGCTTCTAAATGTGTATTTTTATCTTTGCGCTGGCAATCCAAAATGACTGTTTGAGGGTCCTTGCTTTTAAACGTGAAATTACATTTTATTTTTATTTTTTTTGTTTGTTTTTTTTGTTTGTTTTTTTAAAGAGGCATGTATTTTTATTTATTTATGATTTATTTATTTGTTTGTTTTGTTTATGCAATCACTGGGTACAGTCAGAAGCATGGGAGGGTGAGAGAATTCACCAGAGCCAGAGCGGGGAGCAGAGCAGGCAGAAGGACCGAAGTACATTGCTGAGGGGAGCAGCAGGCGGCAGGAGAGGTCTGCGCGCCATGTGGGACCCTCCTCTGGTGGCCGGGGAGCAGCCGGGGATCGAATCAGCGCCGCAGAGGCTGCGGGCAGCTTCGCAACCCAGCGCTCAACTGCTGCGCCACCGGGGAGGCCCTGAAATTACATTTTATATCTACCTTGCTGAGTTGCATCTATAAGCCTAGCACTGTGCCAGGTGCTGTGAGGATTCACTTCCAAATGTTCATTTATTCATAGTGTTTATTGAATATCTACTGTCTCCTAGATCAGCAGTTAAAATGGGTGCCTTGTGGAACTTATATCGTAAGACTTAAGATATTTTGTAGAAAATTTATTTTCATGAGTGTATATGACAGAAAGATATGAGATGCCAGATATTGAGTTGATTAGTGACAGCTAATATTTGTTGAGCCTGTGCTATATCCTGAACTCAAAACAACTCCTTGTTTGATGCTTACAGTGGACCTGTTCTCACCATTTCGTCGGCAAAGAAATTTTGGCTTATGGAGGGTACATGGTGGCAAATGAGATACAAGAGAATGGCACCCAGGAAGTCTGATAGCAGAGTCCGCAGTTTTAATCACTACTCTGCATTGTGTATGACCGCAACTGGATAGCAACAAATGCTAAACCGAGCAATACTGATGCAAAAGTCAGTCTGGAAGGGTGGGAGATCCTGATATTGGCTTCTCTTGGCATTCTGCTTGCAGAGTCTGCCCCATCTTAGACACAGAAGTGAGATGGGATGAAGATCCCCAGCCCGGATGCCTGGGAAAGTTGTGTTTTAGGCATCAGAAACTTTGGAGGAAAGGTTTTGGTTAGGTTGAGAGAATCACGCTGGCATCTTTCTAAAACTGGGAGAGCATAGGACCTGGAGATGGGAAATTGATGCATGGAGGAGTCAGAACCTCATGCTGATGTTAAAACTCAGCAGTGGGTGGATTTTAAGTGACGAGGTGTAACCTGGAGGCAGGGGCCTCTGCTGGAGAAGAGGTCCATGCCCTGCTTGTGGCATCCTGGTCACCTAGTCTGAGGAGTCACACTTGGAAGGTTCAGTGACTTAGAGTGAAAACCTGATGGATGGGTGTGGTGGACCCATCCTGGGCCCTGTCACGTTCCCCAAGGGTCCCCTCCTCACAGAAGTGAGCTTTAATGTCAGCACAGGGTGTTTGTCTGGTACCTTCTCCTGGGAAGTCTCCAGACATTCTAACTTGCTAGGACCAACTGGAAGTTACATTTCAAGTTCCCTGGGGCCTGTTCCAGGGACCTCCAGGAAGGAGCTCCTGCCTGGGGATTGAGCATTAGATGGATAAACTTTTTGTTCCATTCAATTCTCAAATTTTTCTTTGGTAGGATTCTACTGTGCTATTTTCTTTCCATAGCATGGCCCTTTTATACTTTACCATCTCCACGGCTGGTTACCATTCTTCTCAGTTTATCCATTTCATTAATACATGATTCCCTTCCTTCTCAGTCATTAATAAAGATGTTAAATAATTCTGAACCAAATACTCACCCCCGTAGGGCCCTACAGGACACTTTCCTTTAATTAGTTGTGCTACCTTTCATCTCTTTAATGTCCTTTGGTTTCAGATTTCCAGCTGGTTTTGGATCCGTGTGACTTTTTATCCGGTCCTATTTGAACTAATTTTATGAGTGAAAAATCTGAGAGCTGTTTTACTGGTCCAGACCTACAGAGAGCTTTGCTAGATTCAGGGTTTTTTTCCAACAGATTAATAGAGTACAATTTCATCTTAATAAACTGAGCCTTCTGACGTTCCTCCTTCCAATATTCTTTTCAATCATAGCAGTATTTTCTCCATTAATGTCATGGAAATTAGAATTGTGTTGATGTCAAACTTCACAGAGGTATTCTCACTGTCAGGAGTAATTCTCTTAAACCTTTTCAGAGATAACTATTTCTTAGTGGTTGTGCTATTTCCCATATCTTATAATGACTTAGTTTAAAAAAAATAAAAATAACTGGGTGTCTTTCCTAATTAACCAGTCTCTAATGGGCTTTCTTATACAAAATAGGGTATGAATTAAACTTGTGAGCTACCAGAGCTCGTGGCATTTTATCAAATAATTTAAAATTGTGCAACCTTTAAAAAGCACTCAGAAGTCTTGAAGATGTAACCGACAGCATGTGGACTATTGGAGGTTAATTTCTGGACTACACAGGACGGTGAGGGTGATAGTCGACAGTGTTTTGATTTGATGTAAGGAAATCCTGGACAGAGGATGTGGGCAGAATCTCCCTGCGAGGCTGTAAGCAAAGTATGTCTTTGTATTAAGCTAAATTAAATTTTAAAATTAACCCTTCATTGTGTCAGCTTGTGGGGCCCATTCATGTCAGGTGGTAAATTGACGTGATTACAATGCAAAAATAGAGCTAAAATATTGAGTATGTGACGCAGTTTGTGAGGCACTCATTCCTCATCTTTTGTCTGTACCAGATGCTTAAAGATCTTATCAGCGAACAGGTTATGTTTCTAAGAGCTTTTGCAGCCAAATAGCCACCCTCTCTGCTGTTGTCTTCTCCCTGCCTCTGATATACATTATCTAATGAGGTCCTTTCTGCAGCTCTCAAACTGTTATTAAGATTAAAACATGTTCCCCTCAGCAAATGAAGGACAACGAATCTGGCCCTCTTTGAAAGCAGACTGGAAGCACATGCTTTCACGAGACAGGCCAGGGCTGGAGTCCACCCTACACAACCAGGGGAATCTTTGCTAAACAATAAGATTTAGAAATGAAATCCTTCTGAAGTAGCGGGGCTGGCTCAACAAAGGGGAGAATAAAATGTTAAGGTGAGGCAGTAGGTCCTCTGGTGGGGTTTGTTGCCATTTAACCCCCTTAAACAAGGTCTTTTGACATTAGTTTTTATCCTCTACTGGGAGTGGAGAAGTAACATTCACTTGGTGTGTTTGAAAATTTTACTTGGGCAGACATCAACAGTATAAATTTAAGAAACTAGAAGAACCATCTAGAAAGAAAAAAAACCCTAGGAAACATGTTGACTTGGCTCTCAATGTGAGTTGCACTGAGATTTACATAAAACAGAAAACACAGTCTAGCTTGCCCTCCTGAGAAGCCTGACTCCCTGATGCATTCAGTGCATTTGGTTTGGTGAGCCCATGGGCTCTGTCACAGCCACCTGTAGTGCAAACACTGTCACAGTCAATATGGGGATGAAAGGGTGTGGCTGTGTTTCAAAAAAATCTTTATGGAACTGAAATTTGAATTTATGTGTTTTCACATGCCAGGGGAGTATTATTCTTTGGATAGTTTTTTCACGGGCCATACAAAAACAAGTGACAGACTGGTTTGGGCTGCTATAGACACCCGTCACACCCAGAGATCATGTGTCCCCTAAAATACCCACTGCCCCCTAAAGACCCTGTAGGTGCTCAATAAATACTTGTCACCATGCCAGAGCAAAGAGTAAGCCTTTTGCTATACAACACACACTTGACATTTGCAGGGGATTTATCTTGAAGTCTTGGTTAATCCTCCCATCCCAAGTACCACTCTTGCAGATAATTTCCCCCATAAAATGCAGTCAAGTATAACAGAATAATTAAAATGACCCTTTCAGGCCCTTCGTGATTTTATAAATACAGGGCTAAAATCCTTTACTAAGTGATTGAAATAAATTCTGCCACCAAAATCAATTTTCTGTCGCATGGCATCATTGCTGTGATGACATTGACGATGAATTTACCTCAATCTGCAAAGCCAATCCATAGTGATAATGAGTGATGGTGACCGCTCTACCATATAGCACCTGCGTGGGCCAAGGAGCAGAATGCTAAACATGCCTTCTGCAGAGCAGGCAGCCTCGAAGGGCGTCTGGGTGAGTGTTACACATGCAAAATAGCAGGGGACTCCAGGCTGCCTGGAGGAGAAGGTGGTAGGCAGGTGCTGGACATGGCTCCCCCGGTGCTGGAAGTGGCTTTCTCCTAGATGCCCTCTAAGTAGATACCCTTGGCACTTACGACTTTGGCAAATTTCACACGATTCCCTGGACCTGGGGTCATTTTCAGAATAGCAAGAGTGTGAGTATGAAATTCGCTCGTGCTAAAGATCTGCTGGACTTTATATTGGTCAGGACCTTAGATCCTGTCTTGGTCCCTCCTATTGCAGAAGAAGATGGACTTGCTGAAATGGTCTACGGAATAACAACAACACAATGATCAGAGTGTAGGTGGTCGCATTTGTACGGGAAGAGAGAAAGAAATCAGGATTGTGTCATCTTTGAAAAGGAAAGGGATTCTTGTCATCAGATAAAGGGATTTTTTTTTTTAAATTAAGATTTCTTTAATAAAGGGCCTCCCTGGTGGTGCAAGGGGTTAAGATGCAACCTATGAAGTTGTCTGCAGCCACTGCAGCATGAGTTCAATCCCCGGCCAGGGAGCTACCCACATGGCACAGCAGACCTCTCCTGACTCTCCCGCTGCTCAGCAGTGTATTTCAGTCGATCTTCCCTTTCTGTTCCCCACTCTGCCTATAGTAAACCCTCTCACCCCCACACATCTGGCCTGTACCCCAGTGCTTGTACGCATAAATAAATAAATATTAAAAAAATTTCTTTAATGAAGTGCCTTTTTCTTACATCCTTGTTAATTTTTGACAGTGTAGGATTCCTCTCTGAGGTGGCATCATTGTGGTTCTCCCACCACCAAAAGCATCCTGTAGCCATCACCATATCCCCTGGTGCTCTTCCCCTCCTGCTTTCACCACCCACACCCCCCATTCTGCCTCCAGCCTGATGCCTCAAATCTGCTTGTCTTTGACCCTTTGTTTGGTGTTTGGTGTCTCTATATTCCACATATAAGTGAAACCATGTGGTATTTATCTTTCTCTTTCTGATGTATTTTGCTTAGCATAATCTGTAGGGTTGTGGTTTGTTTTTTGTTTTTTGTTTTTGTTTTTGTTTTTTTGAGGGAAACTGGATTAGACACTGCAAACAGAGATGATGTTGCTTAAGCCTACCTGAGATGGAGTCCCAGCTATCAGATGTTCCAAGGAAACTTTGTTGATAGAGAAAGGCCTGATCAGGTTTATAACAGTCTTCCAGCAGGCCCTGAGGTAGCTGTCAACCACAGAGGAGAAACTGCTGGCCACAGTGATCGAAGCATCCAACTACTTGATATCAGGGTACCGAACAGGTTGATTTCTCAAGCCTTCCCCCCTGCAGTATCCCACTTGCTTCAAAGTACCTAACTGAAACAAACAAAAACTGTGACCTGCTTTCTTGGGAACTAAATTTCTCCAGAATGACATTTATTCCAACTTAATGATGAGCCTGTCACTGGCCTGCGGTCGCTGGACCCCAGGATGGCCTTTCCTTCCTTTTGTTATATTGTGAGCCTCCAGAGACTGTCAGGCAACGAGCAGTTATGAAACTCCAGTGATATCTCACTCTTGAGACAGAATGTCAGACTCTTCAACTGTATTTTCAACTGTCTTGTGAGACAAAGACTAATTGGTTTGACCTCATGCTGTCGCGTGTGGAGAGACATGATTCTTCAGCGCTCTTCCTTGAATTCATTGATTTCATTAAACACTGTCTGCTTGTGTTTGCAAAATGTTGTAATTTCCCAGTGATTTCTTTGAACTGCAGCACAGAAACAGATTTTTTGGAACAACGCCACTTCTTCGCTTTGATCTCGTGTTTCTGTCTTTTATTTCCAATAGGTCTTCTACATTAAGTCCATTGAACCACAGAAGATCTCGACCTTGGGGAAAAGTAATGTGATCGTCACGGGTGCGAACTTTACCCAGGCGTCTACCATTGCGATGGTTCTGAAAGGGACCAGTACTTGTGATGAGGATGTGTGAGTTGAAATATCAGTACTTTATCACTAACTGATGGTATAGTGAAAAGTCATTGCGTAATTATAGTGAAATGCCAAGGAATGTCACCGTGATTGTTATCTTTATATAGCCAGATTATTTAAATATACCAAAGTGAGCCAGTTAGTCTGCATGGTTGATAGAATTTCAATAAGTATAATAATTTCTACACCACATTGGAAGTTAGTCAGGAGATCATCCGTCCCAAGCCACCCTGTCCCTCCCATAATCTCAGTACCCAATGATTTTATGTGGTAGCCTGTTCGTGGTCTTGATTTTTTTTATCAACTAAGTCAAGTATGTAGAATTGTAAACATTATTAGAAAATAGTTGAATAGCTCAGAATTGGATGGAAAAACACAGCAACTCTGCCAATGGGTTACCCAGCATTGAAAAAAAAAATTTCTGATCCCTTTTAATATTTGTAACCTTGTCTTTATTAGGCTGGTTTCAGGTTTGAATAATAACTAAATGGAATGTACATTCATCATTAAAAAAAAAGAATAAAACACCCCAACACGAGTATCTAGTCAGCACCACTTGAAGACCATCACCTCTTCGACTGCTTTTCCCCTAACACACCCTTTCAATGAAACTGAGAGAGAGGGAATCCTCTGATGTCCTTGTGCGAACGGTAGCCCCCCAGAGAGATGTAATAGTCAAAGCACAATAGATCATTTGAGTTTTCTGCTTGTTAGTTCTTATAAGTTGGGGCTAATATGAGGTAAAAGATGTAGCATCCACATGCAGCACAACGCCGAGCTTGTTCTCATCACGGAGGTGCATGGAAGACAATCTGCTACGGCGCGGTGTTTTGGTTTTTAACTACGGAAACAGATCTGTACAGCATTTTAATCTGCCATGCTTATTTACTGAATTTTCTGTTTTAATTCATTTGCTGCATGTAACTGCCATCCCCCCCACTCCTAGCGATAAATTTGGGGCGTCTGTCATCTTGATGGGAAAAGCTGCTCCTCGGTGGCTTTCTCTGTTCTGCTATTTACCAGAATTATCAAGCACACATTAGTGGCTGTAGCTGCACGACATTGGTATTTTTTGGTGTCATTTATCCTGGCTAAATACCTTATTGCAAAAATCTTTCATTTTGTGTAGCGAAATCTGTGAAGTTAAACACCTGTGTGCTCGCAGAAAGGCAATCAGCTTCGCTGGCAAATGAGTCGTTGTTCAGAGTATTACCCTGTTTCTGACTGTTTATGCTCTCATTTCAATTCTGAATGTGTCTTGAGATACTGCAGTTATTAAATTAAATGACTAGGAGACCTTCCTGCATGTAGCGTTTCAATAACCACATTGGTGTGGTGAACCTAGGTTCATGAGCAGTAAACATAATACCCAGTTAATCCCAGATCTGACTTCATGCCATAATCCCAAACTCTTTTAATATGCTATTTTTTTTAATGCCTAGTTTTTCTGAAAAGAGAAATGCAAAAAAAAAAAAAAGTAGTAGGATGACCCACATTTCCACCCATTGCCTTGCAAAATTTATAAACATGTTTGAATTTTAATGATCAGTCATTTTACAATAAATTTCCTAGAGCTTTGCTCTGAATGTAACAAACCTTTGATTGTAAATCTGGGGTAATGTAAGCACAAACTGACTCAAATGTTTTGCAAATTTGCCTTATTATTAGAATCTATTATTACAACTTGGAGGATGCACACATAAAAGTTAATAATCGTGCACGTCCTGCTGCCTGGCTAGACTGAGTGTTCTCAGACACACCCCAGTCTTAGTAGCTGGTGCTTCAGAGGGTCACTGTGATGCCCAGAGGAAGTTGCAGGTCCCAGAGAGAACAGTCTAGAAGGCTTTGCTGTGAGCCCTGGAAGGACGGAGGGCTTGCTCTGCAGATATTGGGAGCAGCATGATAGCCCAGATGATTCCGGGTCTGGAAGCATTTGGGCAGCAGAAGCCTCTGATGCCACTTGACTCAGAGAATGCCGGAATCTTGGCATGGACTTCTGTCATGGGCTTGCTGCTCTTTGAAGGTAGAATCCCCATCACTGCCCCAAATTGGCTTTTACCCTCCCAATGCTTATCAGGGCTGCTTTTTTTAAGCTTTTCATTCTGAAAATTTCCAGACATACATAAGAAAGAGGAATGTAACGAGCCTCTCTGACCCCATCCTTCAACTTTAGAATGCATCTCGCCAATCTTGATTCATCTACCTCCTCCAATTATTTTGGAGGGAAGGGAAGGGTGGTGACTGGAGTTTGTTGTTCTTTTTATTAAAGCCTAAATAATATATAAGACAGTTTTTAGGTAGACAATGTTATGATTTGACATTTGCATATCATGCAAAATTATCACAATAGATAATTTTCCATCTACTTTTAGCAATTTTTTGGAAACTTTATCACTATCTTATTGACTCATGGACCTCGCACTGTACATCACACCCCATGACTTATTTATGTCTTTTAGAAGTGAAAGTTTGTACTTCTTGATCTCCTTTACCCACCACCCAAGGCTGGAGTATTTTTTTAAAGAATATCCCCCACATTAAATCCCCTTTCATTCATAAATATTTCAGTGCATCTTCCTAGAAGACAAGGGTAAGCATCATTATCAAAGTTCACAGTAATTCCATAAAATACCTCAAAACCCAGTCCATGTCCCACTTTTTTTTTATTAGGACTTCTTAAAGCAATGGTTAGGTCTTCTTGCCTCACATCTAAGGGAAATGAAAATAAGAAAATTCACCAAAGAAAGAGAAACCCAGCCCCACAGAATATTCAAATCGAGAAAGTAGCCACTTATCAGCAGGTGGCTGCAGCTGTTACCCCGACAGTCTGAATTGTAACTGGAGTCAAGTTCACATGCTGGCGCCTTGGGAAACTAACCGTGCCAAGTGTCTGTCGTGTAAGAGTTTTTTCTACTTCTTTTTAGGGTGCAGGTTAGCCATGTGCTGAATGACACCCACATGAGATTCTCTCTGCCATCAAGCCGAATAGAAATGAAGGATGTGTGTATCCAGTTCGATGGTGGAAACTGTTCTTCCGTGGGACCCTTGTCTTACATTGCTCTGCCACACTGTTTCCTTATATTTCCTGCTACCACCTGGATCAGGTACTTTATAGATTCATCTTTCGCTCTCACTGAGGTTGAAAGGGTCCTTGAATAAAGGACCCTAGTTAACTAGTCCTAGCTAAATTCCTCTTCAGATTTATTCCTCGGAAACACCTGACAAGCAAGTTGCTTTGCATTTTCACAGTGACCACTGTGAGCTCATCCTGTTGTACTTTTAGCCATGGCTGCCAGGAAGCTCACAGCTCAGTTCATTGCAAGAACTATTCTTAGCCTCAGTTTCCGATGCACATAACACAACCTACACAACCTTCTTCACTGCCTCTCCTGTCCATTGCACAAGGCTGCTTCTTTCTTAATACTTTCATTTTATAACCTTTAGATAAGCTGTTTTGAGTTCTTTGGTGGGAAAGATTAGTTGCATAATCTAGATGAAAAGTATTATCTGCTTTTCAAAGATGCTCCCTAAATAAGAGCTAGAAATTCCAAAATAAACTCCTTCAGATCACTCTAATGTATTAAGAAAAATAACTCTCTCCCTAATTCACATTCAGAATGTGGAATATAACCTAGGAACTACTTTCTTCACCTAACAAGACTTGAAGCTAATTTTCAGAGTATTAACAAGATGAAACGATAGCTGAAGCTTTGTTAAAAAAAAAAATCACTTCTGATATTCTTGTTTAAGATTAAATGAGAGGTGAGTGTTTTAGTTCGCTAGGCCTGCCATATCAAAGTATTATAGACTGGATGGTTTAAGTAACATGTTTATTTCATCACAGTTCGCAAGGTAGGAGTTCAAGATTCATCACGGTGGGTTTCTTCAGAGCCAGCTGCTTGGCTTGAAGAAGGCTGTCTTTTCTGAGCCCTCATATGATCTTTCCTCCATGTCCATCTGTGTCCTAATCTCTTCTTATAAGGACATGAGTCATTCTAATGACCTCATTTAGCCTTTACCACCCCTTCAACGACTCTCCCTCTATATACAGTCACATTTTGAGGTTAAGACTTCAGCTGAATTTTGGAGACCCAGTTCAAGCCATAAGAGTGAGGAAAATAGAAATTTAAATACCAGAGTTCTAGCCTGACGCTCCCTTGCTCTGGGGCTAAGTCCTTCCTGTAAATAACAGGTCAACCCTCATGAGCCTAAGGAATTAAAGGCAGCCCCTTTGGCAGATGAGGAAACTGAGGCATGGAATGTTCAGTTTCCCAGCTCCCAGGCAGTTTGGCCCAGCCTGCTGAGTCTTGAACACCACAGTGTTCTCCTTTCACATAAAGTCAGTGGCTTCTTTAATGTCCGGTGACCTGTGATGTGACATCCTGAACCTGTGTCTCTTAGCCGCTCCTGGGCTGCTGCTCTTGGAGCAAGAACGTGACTCCGCTGCCCAGGCATCGGCTTATACACTTGGTTTGGTTTTCTAGTAATGGCAACAGGCTGGCATGAGGCCAAACTGGCCCTTCCCCTCGTGGCTGGTAGGTTCAGGACTTAATGTCTTCCATTTGCCCTACACAAATTGGCCTACGCCTGCCCACCTCCTAGGCTCATCCTCAGGGGCTCAGCCAGGCAAAAGGGCTGACATACCCCAGCAGCTGTTCTCTAGAATGAGTATCTGGTGACCTGTGTGAGCGGGTTTGAGGGCAGCCGGAGCTGTGGACAGCTGTTTGTTTCGCATCTAATGACTGCTTTGCTTGTATGTGATTATGTGCTGAGAATATGTGAAATCATTTGGCTGCATTTTGGAGAGAGAGAACATAGCTGTTATTTATATGGTTTGCCAAATGGGAATTTATACTTATAATGTCATTTATAATTTTACCTTATCCACAGTGTTCCCTGTCTTCCTAAATAAAATATAATTGGTAGGTTGGGACTTTGATTTTGAAAGTTGTTGGATTGAAGACTCTTCATATAGGTTAAATAGCAATCAAATAAAATTCCATTTAGTGTAAGCTTTTTAAGGTACAGCTGATGATTTCATCACATGTAGCAGTATGGTACAACAAAACTCAAAATTCTAGAAAAGAATTTGGGCATTTTCCTAGAATTAAAACAGGATCTGATTTGAATGTTTATATTAATGTCTCTTAAGAACTATGAAATTGTAGCCAGAATCATTAGAAGGCTTCTAAAATTGTCCTGCATTTGAAATTGAAATGTGTTAATTTGCCCTCCAAGAGAACTAAGTTTCATAATCGACGTGAATAGATTGATAGCTTTGTTCATCAATGCACAATGTCCACAGTGCTTTCACTGACACTCCCGTTGTTGCTTCTTCCCTGCAGTGGTGGTCAGAACATAACCATCGTGGGCAGAAATTTTGATGTCATTGACAACTTGATCATTTCCCACGAGTTAAGAGGGAACATAACTGTAAGTCTTTGGCGTCTTTGTACTCTGAGTTATTGTCAAGGTTGATTTTGTTTTCATCACACTAAAATATATTGGGGGGTATTTTTTATTCCTATGCCTGTAGTACTGTAAGCGTTTACCCGCTGCGTGCTAGCTGCCATCTGTGCAGTAAGGGGATGGAGAAGACCATAGACTTGGAGTTAAGTATTAGGAAAGAGGAATGAACTTGATATGACAAGACCTGCATTTCCCTCCTTGGGTGGTTTGTGGCAAGTGCTTTGCTGAGACACGTTATGAAGATGCCTTGTGTGTGGTTAAAGTGAGACAAAGAAGAATAGCATTCTGGGAAGAGTGAGTGGTATTGTGCCAGAGAGAGGTGCAGTGTAGGGGTTCAGTGACCTGCTTAAGTCCCAGAAATCTTGTCATCTCCTCTTGTCATTGCCTCTTTGATTCAATTTGGTGCCTGCCCTCTGACCGCACCTTCTCTTGCCTTTCATCTCCCCACACGGAGTCTGGTCCCCAGGAATCGCCCACACCAGCACGTGGGCCTCAGCATGCTCTCAGGGGCTTCCAGATTGCAACCTCCATGCCAGGAGCAAGAGGGGAAATGGTGAATACCAGTGCAGGTGGGGACCTCTGGGTGTGCTTCTGGAATCTCCTCTCCTTTCTCACTTTCCTTGTGAGAGACTGCAGGTGGCAGCCTTTCGGGAGCCCAGCCTGACCACTTCCTGTCAAAGCTGCAGGTGTGTGAAGGGCCATAGATCTGGCTCCAGGTTGGGTTCAGGCTTAGATACAGAAGGCCCTCCTAAATCATCCACCTGTCCACCTACTGGCACACTTCAGTGCCTGTTCTAAGCCTCACATGGTATCTGGCTCCAGGCTGTGTGTCTGTGATGTGAACACAGCCCATCAAATAGTTCATAAATTGATCCTCTGAGCAGAGATAACACCTGATTTGCTTTGGGCTTCTCTCCCTCCCCAGTGATGTTCCTAAATGAAGTAGAATTTAATTGAGCACCATTGAGGGCAAAACATTTTGCTGGGCGCAAGAACAAAAGGCAGCTAAGAGTCCCTGGAGGAACCTGGCAAATCTACACTGGAACTGAAGGTGGAGAGCACAGCACTAGTTCTAGATAAAGTTCTAGGTCCTCAGACTCCCTTCCAGAAACCCCATAAGTTCCAGAAGGCATGACGGGTTTCCACATGAAAGAGAAATGAAGTACAGATGGCATGAAGGTGGGTGGGACTCGGACAGGTAGATGTAGGGAGGCGATTCCGGGTACAGAGGACAGCTTACTCAGGCCCATGATGTGCCTGTTGGGGAATGTCATGGAGATGTGCTCAGCTGACACCAGAAAGATGGTCATCAGGGAGCCCGGGGGAGGGACTATTGTCAGACCGAAAGCTTTACCCCAAATTCTGTAGGCAATGGGAAGCAATTGAAGATCTTCGAGTAGGGGTGACGCGATATAGGTACACTTAATGATTATTGTTTGGGCAGCAGAGCAGAGGGTAACTGGAGGGGGCAGAGATGATGGAAGGGGCAGTTCTGGGGGGCTGGGTGGTGCTGGAACTGAAGCTGATAGGTTGTCTTTGTAGCATCATCATGCCAGGGGGATGGAACTGCATTGTGGGGGGGAGAGCTGAGTGCCTGCTCTGGGATCTTGCAAAATAGTTTCATTTTAAGGGGTGAGAGATGCGAGGTGGCCAGTGGGCATGATCTAGAAGTGGTTCAAAAACTGGAGAGAAAGAGCATTTCAGGGAGCGGGGAAAGAGAGAATTAAGGATAGTGAGTTTTGGGCAGCACCGTCCCCAGCAGTCTTTCTGGAAGACACTGTCAGAACAAGCCAGCTGGCCGGGCTCACGGCTGCCGAGAAGGCCGAGGCTGGCGATGAGCGGTTTGCGTCCTGTCACCAGGAACGTGGCGGACAAGTCCAGGGCCGTAGGTGACGAAAGCGCTACACAGGAAGGAATGCTTTGCCTCTCCAGATTTCAGCCCTGTGCCTTAGATTTCCTCTCTGTTGCCCTGTCCTGCCCTCGTTTTCATCCTCCCACCTGAGAAAGTAAGTTTAAAGAAAGAAAAAAAAGGAAAATTGTCCCCCACCTGGCAGATTTCACTTCACAAGTTCTAGCTGCTCTACTTAAAAATGGTTTTGTCAACCGCCCCTTTCCACCCGTTTTCTCTGCCTGTCGCTCTGTGTTCCTGAAGAGCACCAGGCTTGTGTGTTGCATTTTTTTTCAATACACCTGTGAAGTGGGCCAACCTCTCCACCTGCTTTCCCGCCCTCCTGCTCTTCCTTTCCTGGGGCTGCAAGCTTCCTTTTATTTTTTGTTGTCTCCTATTTACTGTTAGGCCTGCAAAGTCTTTCCCTCCTTGTGGTTAGAGATTTCTGCCAAAGCCCCGCAGGAGGTTTCCTGACGGAACAAATCATCCAGCGGCGCGGGGCCCGCGGCCCGCCTTGCTAAGGGAGCACCTCCTCTTCAGCGGCTCCCAGACTTCGTCTTCCTGGCTTGAACGCCACACAGACCCTTCCCCCAACCCACTTTTTCTGCACACACTTTGCCCCTGTGGGTAACCATCCTAGCTAATAGCAATAATAATCACTGCATTTGTTGAGCGCCGCTCTGTGCAGTCAGTGCTCTGAACATGTTTGCATGCGCCATCTCATCTCAGGGCGCCCTTATTTAATGGCATGAGCCCTCAGCTCATTTTACTCAGTGAACGTTTAATTCAAATCCATGAGGTCATCGGTAGTATTGCTCACCCCCATTTTACAGATGAGAAAACAGAGGCGAGGAAAAGGCTACTGAAATCGGCGACTCGAGGCTCATCGATCAAGTGACTGACATGCTCTCGTCTTCCCCCTCAGATCTCTGGACACTGCATGGAGACTGAGTGCAGCTTCTCAGCCCCCAGCATGAAGAGCACCAAAGTGCAGGCCAATGTCATGGTGAAGCTGCGGGTGCAGGAGACCTACTTGGAATGTGCCAGTTTGCAGTATCTTGAGGACCCCAGATTCACAGGGTATCGTGTCGAATCTGAGGTGGACAAAGAACTAGAAGTGAAAATTCAAGTAGGTTTTGCTTTTTCTGCTTGGGCCGTGCCTCCGCCCCCCACGGGGAAGGTGTGCTTACGCTTGTGAGTCTCCCCGCCCCCCCTGATTTCTCCATCACCGCTTTGTTCTTCACAGAAAGAAAATGACAATTTCAACATTTCCAAGAAAGACATCGAAATTACTCTCTTCTATGGGGAAAATGAGCAATTAAATTGTGGTTTTGAAAATATTACTAGAAATCAGGATCTCACCACCATCTTCTGCAAAATTATAGGGGTCGACACCGCACACAGCATCGCCACCTCTTCCAAGAAAGTCCACGTAAGTCACCTGACAGCCCCGTTATTTTTACTTTATTTCGGTAAGTCCTTGCCTAAGAGCCGGAGAGGCATCTTTCATGGATCTTTTGATCTTCCCTTTAAATAGAAGAGAACAAAGCTGGTATTGCCAGCCCGAGCGTAATTCCTCCGAACTAGCTGGCGGAATCCATCCGAGGGCCTGTTTGGATCCCAAAGCGTTGAGCACATCATGGTCTGTAACCCTGATGAGTCTTGAGAGCTTTTGTTCAAGACATACATTTAGACTGTAGCATCCGCAAGCAGAATCTCTAGAACCATGGACGGATGAGCTGTCATTCTCTTCCCGAATGTGGAGGTGACCTGTCTTAGCAGAAACCCGCTCTGGCGGGCTCTAGGCCACGCTCGCTGCAGCTTTAGTCAGAGGGAGGCCAGACCGTCCATGGGGCATGGCCGCTTCCTCCAGCATGAAGTCATATCTGCTGCGATTACTTTTTTCCCACACACACATATTTGAAGGACCCATCACTGATATGTTTATGTCCCACGAGAAAGATGGAAGAGCGTCAGGGAGGGAAACATATAAGCAGTCTCCCTGCAGACAGTATCCATGCCCCGTGAGGCTCTGCGCGGTCTGTCCTGAAAAGGATGCTTTGCAGTCTGCGCTCATGCTTACCTGGACAAGGAAAAAGCACATCAGACTGGAAGGTGGAAACAAAAATGTGTTCATGTCCCAACCGCACCTTCGCTCAGCTGTGTGGCCTGAAGTAAGTCACTGTTCACCCAGCCTCAACCTTTGCCAACCTGGATAGCAAAGAGGGTAGTAACGAGAAAGTCAGAAGTTACCACTGGCCCCGCACGTGGTTGCACCTGTCGGGTTCGTTGAGAAGAACAAATGTGGACATTCGTCATCATTCATGACAGTTCCCGGGTGCCGATGCTGTGGTGGGGACAGAGCAGAGCAGAGGACAGTCAAGAGCAGCTGCCTCAGTGGAGCTTACGTAAAGAGACACGTAGTGAAGAAAAGAAATTTAAAATGTGCTAGATGGTGGTGGTTGGTAGGGAGAAACCTGGAGCTGGGAAGGGAAGAGGAACTGGGGAGGAGGGCCAGATAAGCTCACTCTTTGCATCAGGCTCTCGAGGAAGAGGAAGGTGAGCCATGGGCTGACTGGGGTGCAGAGTTCACACCCAGGGAACTCAGGTTGCAAAGATCCTGTGTAGGAGCCTGTGAGGCGCATGTGGGCAACAAGAAGGCCAGGGTGGAGGAAGAAAGTGGGGGATCGTCCCAGGAGTTAATGGGGGAGCAGGGCGAGCCAACAACTCCTTGGGACCTTGTAAGCCATGGCGAGGGCATGCCTTTGCCCTCTGGGAAGCCACTGGAGTTTTGAGCAGGATGTCAGGAGCCTCCTTAGTTAAACAACGTGTGTGTGTTTAGTCTTTGTGACAGGCCTTTGAAGGCACTGTCAACATCACTGTAGAGATGAGGACAGCGAGGATTCGGTGGTGACGCAAACTCCTATGGCACCTGAGGAGGGCAGGCACAGATCTGGGCTTGGGGATCTGGGCTGTGTGGGTCCAGAACCTGTGCCCCAGCCTCTGTGCTAAAATGCCTGCACGCAGCAGCCATGGCTTCCAGGCTGGGAAGGTGCCTTGATGCTGGTGTGGATGTCAGTGTAAAAATAAGGTGTGATGACAAGTTTCACAAAATTTTTATAACCCCAAAATTCTAAAACTGGAAGGGGCCCTCAGGGATCATCCAGGCCTCCTTGCTAAACTGGTTTTCACCACAGGACACTTCTTCTCTGAGTGTGTGTGTGTGTGTGTGTGTGTGTTTGCGTTTGTGTATGCATGTGTGTGCTCGCACACGCCAAAGAAACACGAGATAGAAGAGAGAAAGATCAAGTTACTTCCTTCACTGGAGGTTATGATAGGGGACTTCTCACCCACAGACTGCCACCTCTTTCTGTACCCATTCCTGCCATTGAAACCCCCCCAGGGTAAAGAGCACCGAAGTAGAATAATCTCTACATCTAGTTTTTTCTACCAGTTGATACGGCTGGAAACTGAGGCACAGAGAATTTCTTGCTTTGCTCAAAGACACACACTAGTCTGCCCCAGAGATAGCACTGAACTCAAATACCCTACCTAGCTCACCACCTCATTTTGTATCTTGGGGGAGACAATTGGGAATGGTGGGGATTGTGTCCTCAGATATGGCACCCAATTCGACGGTGTCTAATGGCACTTGGTCCCATTAGGTCAAGCTGGGCAACTTGGAGCTCTACGTCGTCGAGCAGGAGTCAGTCCATTCCACGTGGTATTTTCTGATTGTGCTTCCCGTCTTGCTGTTGACTGTCATTATCGGTAAGTGCTGTGTTTAATTTTGCCGGAGAAATTATTCCCTGGGGCTTCTCATCAGGCAGGCTGCCTTTCAGCTTTCAGGGGCTATTGGTTTCAATTAAGTATTAATGGATGAAAACCCAAATCAAAACTTTGGGGAAGGAATAATAGGTGCATGTTACAGGCTTTCTAAACAGTTTTTTTTAAAAGGATGCTTCATTAATAAAAGGCTAGATTTACCAAGGTTGTATCTTGGTGTTTGAGTTAGAGTCCACTTTGCTGCTTTGATCCTTTAAATTTGAGAACATGTGTGCTGTTTACCTTATTCCCTCAAGATTCCTCTGGGATTTTCAATTCCAAGAACTTGGTCATCAAGACCTGCCTTCTCACCTCACCAAACATCACCCCCACTCCCAGCCCTGCCTTTCCTGGCAGAATTGTATTTCAGAAATGTGATCTGTACCATCTATTAAAATGTTCCAAGATCCATCCCAGAACAGCCTTCCTGCGGAGCTTTCTCATGGACTCATTCTGGCCCATCAATGTGGTTTTGGTTTTTTGGTATTTTTGTACCACACAGCATTTATTAAAACTTTGACGTAGTCAACAATATTTCAAAATTATATGATTCACATTTTTTACAATATCTTGAAAATTTGGAAGATCTGGGTCATGGATTCCACTTTTTCCATTGCACCATTTGCTGGAACTGAGCAGCAGCTACCCCTGGTTAGAAAACATGTGCTTGTGGGGCTTTCACCACAGTCTCTACCACTCCCTAGTGTCTCCACCTAGGCCACTTATGTACCTGGCCTTTGTAGCTACTTATTTTGTCCCTTCTGGTTCTGAGCTCTTTTCATTTTAAATCTTTCTCTTTTCCTTCTTGGAAAAGATGATGCAGCACTTCACATTCCTCGATTTAACACAGGCATTGCCTTTCAAACATCTTCTGCAAATACTTGCTCATTTTTCCATTCTCATTGCTCATGCCCTCGTTCATCCATCCCCGTAACTATTTGCCTTTTGTTTATTGAGCATTGGTTATATTGCTGATCATCGTACAAGTCTCTGAAGTTAGAGGAGATAAGTTCAAGTCTGACCCTTCCTTGTGGGTAATTCCCAATCCAGTGAGCATATAATTAACTGGCCTAACGGAATGAATGAATCTTGCAGAGACCCTGTTTTGTGCTGTTAATGGCCATTTCAGATATTTTTAATGTTCTACCCAAGTTATCTACCTATGTATCTGCAGTCCAGAACTGGGCTTGATAGTTTCATAAGTCCTAGCTGGTGCTGGCTCCAAGTAAGATAACTTGTAAATGCTAACATTTATGCTGGGCTCCTCCTTAAGAGTCTGCTGCTGTTCAGCAGCTGTAAATAGTCTCATCCTAGTGTCGTGTTCACTTTGTGACTGACTGGCAGCCTCTGCGCTCCCCTGGGCTAGATGGGACTCTCCTCTTCCCTCAGTGTGTGTGTGTGGAGATTGTTTGGGCTCTTTGAGGTGAAGCAGGCTCAGTTTGACACATGGCTTTTGGCTTCATTGGTATCTGCAAAGCCCTTCGAAATTCTCATCCCCTTCCTATCAAGATCCCAGGAAGGCATGTGGCCTCGGCAGCTTGAGTGAGGGCAGTCATTATCCCGTCAGTCACATTTGTGAAAACACTAAACACACCTGGCCTAGGCTTGCCACCTACAAAACACCCCCGCGGCGGCTTCCTCTGGAGGCTTCAGCCCTGAGACGCTCGCTGCTTTATGGATGTGGCCTGCCAGCTCCCTTCGCAGCCCGTGAGCCAGTGTTGCTCACATGCAGCCTGATGAACCATAGTCACAAGTGATGCTCGTAGAGATAGGGTTTCGTGGTCAAGTGGATTCAGAAACCAATGCCTGCGTCACCCTGTCTTGAAGATGCATGAGGCACATGATAGCTGAGACTTTGTGGAGTGGTCCCGGGACTGTATTAATTTGGCTCCCTCCAGCCTCACTCACGTCTCCTGGTAGCAGGGCCCTTTCATCGTGAAGTTTCTATCTAAAGAGGTAAAGCTTTTTAGATAGTAGTGATTGTTGACCAAGGCTGAGTATTACATATTTTTTAAACATTTTCTTATTTATGCATGCAAGAATTGGGGTACAGGCCAGAGGTGCAGGGGGTGAGAGGACTCACCAGAGACAGAGTGGGGGAACAGAACAGATGGATTGACTGAAATACACTGCTGAGGGGAGCAGCGAGCGAGAAAGGAGAGGTCTGCTGTGCCATGTGGGTCGCTCCCTGGCCAGCCGGGGAATCAAACTCATGCTGCAGTGGTTGGTATAGCTTGATAGCGCTGTCTTCAACACCTGCGCCACCAGGGAGACCCTGAGTATTATTTTTAAAGTACAAGTTGCAAATGCTTTCTCTGAGGTTCTTCTTGTGATCTCTTCAACATCGTAGTGAGGTAGGCACTGTGACATAGGGCAGTGAGGGCCCAGACGTGCTAATGAACTTCCGCGAGGTCACACAGCTAATGAAAGGCAGAGCGCTAAACCTGTTGCGCTTACTGCCCCTACAGCAAGGTAAACTGGGAAAAGAAGCAATACCCACAGTAGGGTTCATTGTGAACCCCTCATCACATCCCCCCATTTGATCTATGCAAATGTGACTTATGCAGCTAACTGGGGTTCTGTGGCTTTTTTTTTTTGCAGTATTTGCCCTTCAACTTGATTTCTCCATGGATGTTTGGAAACATTAGAAAAAGAATGGAGCAATATAAGTGCCCCATAGCTGTAGGGAAACTTGGTTTGTTTCATTGCTTTTCAGCCAACTGGGATCTTTGGCTATAAGTGAAGGTTATTTGATTTAGTTTTCATCTTTTTTTTTTTTTTGGTAGTGGATTTATAAGTTTATTTCTTATCCACGTTGACTGACTAGGTTCTTGAAAGTGATGACAGGTACATGGGGGGCCAGTGTGCACGGTTTGCTTGGTGAATCATTATCCTTGTGATTTTTCTGGAACACCGTATATGGGGTGGGATGCTCCTTGTGTCTTTGGCTCAGTCAGCTTGGCTGGATGCCAGCCTGGTGCCAGCCACACGTCTGGAGCAGCTATCTCCTTCAGGGTAGAATTGGGGTCCCTGAGTGCCCCAGGAGTGCTCTTCTTGGGCCCACTTCAGGGATGCACTGTGGCTGCCCCTGGGGCCTTGTCTGGTCTCCACCTTGTCCATGGTGGATGGTCCTGCTCACCACCCTTCTGTGTGGGCCCAGAGGGGAGAGGTGTGATGGGTCACTTTTTTTTTAAGATTTTTTTTTAATTTATGCATACAAGTGTTGGGGTGCAGGCTAGATGCACGGGGGCTGAGAGGATTCACCAGAGACAGAGTGGGGAGCAGAACAGGCAGACTGACGAAATACACTGCTGAGGGGAGCAGCGGGCGAGACAGGAGTGGTCTGCTGTGCCATGTGGGTTGCTCTGAGGCCGGCGGGCATCGAACCCGCACTTCAGAGGCTACGGACAGCTTCACAGCGTTGTGCTCAACTGCCTGGACCACCAGGGAGGCCCGTGATTTTCACTTTTAAGATGAGTAGGGTTTTTGAAATTTTTCTTCCTGTGGCATTTTAGCATCCTCCTCTTTGGAGTCACCCTGCATTGGGAATTTTGCTCTTTGTAGGTTCCTCTCTCTCTTTTTCCCTCCACCCCTTCTGCCTCCCCTTTTCCCTGCCTCTCCCTCCCTGCCTCTCTCTCCTTACCTCCGACTTTCCCTTCCTCTTTCTCTTTCTCTTTCTTCTGGTGTTCATTCTCCTTTCTGTGTTTGAAGAGTCCATTAATGCTGCCTCTGCCTCCTCAGGGGCCGTGGTGGTGACCAGGCACAAGTCAAAGGAGCTAAGTCGCAAACAGAGCCAGCAGCTGGAGCTCCTGGAGAGCGAGCTCCGGAAGGAGATACGTGATGGTAGGCCCCAAAATTTTATTTGTAGAAAAACAAGCCTTTTTTATTGCCTTTTTTTTTTTTTTTTTTTTACACTTTAATGGAGCCGGCCACAGTAATGAGAACTGTTTGTATAATAGAAGGCAACTGAACAGCAGGGTCTGGGCCTGGCTTTTGTGTTTTATTTCAGCTCTTCTTTGCAGCCAACCAAGTAATTATCTATTGTTTCTTCTTTAATGAAAACCAAGGTCACACTCTGCATTAGACAAAACAGCAGAAGATCTTATCCATTGTATGTTGAGTTAAAATATTGCTCTTGGGATTCTGTTTTGCAGGCTTTGCTGAGCTGCAGATGGATAAATTGGATGTGGTTGATAGTTTTGGAACTGTTCCTTTCCTTGACTACAAACATTTTGCTCTGAGAACTTTCTTCCCTGAGGTAAAAGAGCATTGATTATACTCCTAAGGTTGAGTCTTGAATAATAATGAAGGTGCTTGTTGCTATTGTCAAAACGGGTGTTTGCTTCCAAGGCAGCTGTAGATAATGCGCTTGGTATAAAATAATGGCTTAGGTTTGAGCAGAGCAAGGAGGAAGATAATTATTAATTGGATTGATTAGGATGTAAAGCAGTGATGGGTCACTGCCAATTACTCCTTGTTCAGGAGCAAAAACCTAGGAGGGACAGAAGTTCAGAGTGATGATTTTTGCTTTATTTTACTACCAGTTTAGAACTGAATTTGTAGCTAAGAGGAGAGCTAGTTTATTTAAAAATCAATAAATTGTGGGCTGACCAATTTATTGTGTTTATCTGCATGACTTACATTGCAGCTACTAGATTATTCACTATTACTTCTCAATTGGAACTGAAAACTACTACCAGCCAGTCGAGAAAAAAGTAGACATGTATAGAATTTGAGTTGATAACAGCTATTTTTAGCCATGTAGCGTTTTTATGGTAATCTTCAGCAGTTATTCGCGACCTGGTCAGTTCGTATCATCCTCATTTAGTAGGAATAGCTGCACAAAATGATTAATGAATTTGCTGTGGGATAAGAGGAGTAGTCTACTTAACCCTTTGGGTTTTCAATCTCACTTATGTTCTGACACCTCCATTTTCTCACCCACTCACTCAGCCTTCGTCATGTACCCTCCCAAGCCTTTGGAGAGGTACACTCATCCTCCTGTCATCACCTCTATTCCTGGTACCCCAGCTCCGCCCTATTGCCCCTTTTGGTCCAGAACTGTTGACCACAGATTGGCTCGATATCTGGAACACACCACTAATGATTTAGATCTAGACTTCTAAGCAAAGCCAGAAATGCCTCCAGGCCAAAGGTGCGCTTTATTTTACCAGAAGTTTCTCAACTGCATTTGGCAGGAAGCCTAGCGTTCAGAAACCCAGACACATGCAGTAAGCAAGTTCCAATTTCTCTATAATTCTAGAAGTGGACACCATGATATGTGATGTTGTGTCTGGAGGTTGGGGCACGACCATAAAACAAACACCTGCCATACTTCTTGTTGTTCAAGCCTCGGTGTTGTAGCTCAAGAAGACTAGAAGATTTCAGCGTTTCACTCTTGTATTTTTTAAAATTGATCTTCCAAGCGTACCAGGCACCGTGACTTACATTTGCCACCTCATCCATTTCTGTGGCAGAACGCTGCCTAGGGAAGGGAGTTCAGTTCCCTGAGTCAGGATGACTGTGCAGAGCCTCAGCCGAGGTTGCCTGCATCCTATTTCCCAGCTATCCGAGGCCCCCATTAAGAATTTAACAGCAATAAAATAACAGAGATTTCTACCATCAACATGAGTACTGTATGGGCTTTTACATTTAATGATTGCCCTTGAGTGCTGAAGAGAGTAATCTGTGGCCTGAAAAAGAAATTTTCCTGTCTTCTAAATTCAGTAATCCAGGGCAAGATAGAGAAGATAGTGAGGAATGCAAAGGAACACTGTTGCAAGTTGAGTGTTTGGAAAAAAAAAAAAAAAAAGTCCCCAGAACAATGCTGCCTTATGGTAGGAGAAGAGAGAGGCTGCAAGAAGCCAACCCGATTTAACTCAGGGTTATATATAATCCTGCAAGGCAACTGGAAAAGCCATAAAAACTGAAGACAGAGGAGTTGTTAAATGACAAGACCAGGAAAAGCAAGAAAAATATTGATCCGGACCTTATCAAAAAGATCTAAGTTAAAATTGAATTTACAATAAGGAAAGCGACAGAACAGGGCAACAGGTTCTATTAGGACAGTGCCACATCTGTGGCTTTACAGATGCATCTGGAGCCCAACCCGTAGCCTTGCAGGTTGAGTGGTGGAGGGAGAGTTGGTAACACCTCTCAGATAGCATCAGCAAAATCCAGGGGAAACTCGTAGGTTTGTAGAGGCTAAGATATTACCAGTATCTGGTTTTTGCCCACCCTGGTGAGCTTTGACTTTAAAAGCTTTGCTTTTCATTATATTGACTGCTTTGTTCCTGCTAAAAATAGAAGAAATAAGGGTGAGCAGAGAGAGGATTTAACCTCCCAGAAAAGGAAATTTGAATGAAAGGAGGAAAGCAATTCAGCATGCAAGGTGTTGGGGCGACTCTTCCCTATTTAAGGTCAAGAATCAATCTGTTTCAGCTGTTTGTCTACATAGAATGAGTTCAGCAGAGAAATAATGGTAACTAGAAGTGTAAATCCAGATCGGCTTTTTCTGCTTATTACTAGGGAAGAGAGTATCTCTAAAATAGGTTGAGTTCTTCTGCTTGGGCTAACAAATTTGAAACCATAAAGCAATAATTCTTTGCAGAAGAAATTTACTTTAATGAGATATAAAAATAGCCCAGAGTTTCAATTATCACCAAAAGGAAAAAAAAAGAGAAAGAGAAACCTGAAGGTTTGACTTTATGTTTTCATTCTGTTGACTCATTTAAGGTCTATCTCAGCATGCTTTTAAAATTTAATCACTTCATTCCAGTAAGATTTATGATATATTAAAAAGAAAACTCAAATTTAAAAGATTGCATTCCAGGAACCACACAGCACAGCACATAAACATATTTTAGAAACCAGGGGGACAGTAGCATGGATGTCCCTTTTGCCATAACTTAGTGATAACAGCAGTGACAGCTGACCTCGAGAACTTACTATATTCTCATTCCTTGCATTTTCTCACCAAGTCTGTGAGGTGGGAATCCTTAGCCAGTTTTGCAGACGGAGCAGATCAGGCACAGAAATTTAAATAGTTGTCTGAAGTGATACAGCCAAGCCTGGGACCCCAGTGAGTGGGGCTCCAGATTCTAGATTCTCACCATCCTGGGAATAGCGTTGTGTGTGGGGACAGTGCCTCCTACTCAGCTGAGACCTGTGAGAGCTGACCTAACGCCGGATGTGTCCTTAGGTGGTAAATTGCTGGAGGGTTGGACCGCACTTTGCCTCCTCTTTGAGGATCACTTCTTTACCCTTTGAGTTACTTCTCTCCAAGTGTGAGATGCCGTCATCACCCAAAACAGGACAGATGCAATGATAACTATTCTTCCTAGAGGCCTTCAGAAGTCATTGGCGTTTCTTAAGAGCTGAATAATTATTTATGAATTGAAGGAAATGCAGTGCGCAGAAGCCCAGGGCTCTTCAGATTAGCAAATAGTTTCTACTTTATTAAAACGGACTTGGGTATTATAACAAAAATACACTATTCATTTCCTTTGGATGTTATGAATAATAAAAGTGTCTCCTTCCTCTCAGTCAGGTGGCTTCACACACATCTTCACTGAAGATATGCATGTAAGTCTCTAAGTTTTCATTTTTAGCCCAAGACTGCCTGACTCTCATAGTGTTATCATCATCATCATCATCATCTCCATTATTACTTTGAATTTTTATTGTGGGTTTTTTTGGATCATGAATACAATATTAAATAATTCATTGTCTTGGAAAACCCATTGTGGATCTACTTTCTAACTTTAAGTTATTATAACGATATTATATCCGGTTATAGCGTATTATATCACATACATTTTCTTTTCCAGAACAGAGATGCCAATGACAAGAACGAAAGTCTCACAGCTTTGGATGCTCTAATTTGTAATAAAAGTTTCCTCGTTACAGTCATCCACACCCTTGAAAAACAGAAGAACTTTTCGGTGAAGGACAGGTATTAGTCAGTTTGTTTAGATTTTTGAAAGCCATTGAGTAGAAGAAGTAAAACCTGAACCCTCTTGTTTATTTCCAGATCACCCCTAAACTTGGGCTTTTGCCAGCACCCACTTATCTCAAGACGGTCAGATGGGGTGGTGGATATGTAGTCGAGAGATCTCCATTTCAGATCACACCACCCTCACACACATTTTCTCTAGAAAAGGCATACAAACATACACCCCCCCAAAAAAAACCCTGAAAAACCCCAACATCAAGAAAAATCTAATTCCGAATCAAAATGCAGAAGTGCTTTCTCTATTTTTAAAAACACCTTAGAAATTCGAGTATTCACTTCTTTTTCCCAATCTGACTGAAAGTTTACATGCTACAAATATGTGAGATGTGCTGAACTTAACACTGGTGTGCGGTTTTTATGGATCAGGAACAAAGGGCCGAAACCTACCTAGATGTGAAAAAGAAAGTCTTGCAGCACAGCACCCCCCTCATGCCCCCTGAAATCTATCATCGGTGGTGAGCTGAGCCACAGCTAATGGTTAACCTCATGAACCAAGCCTCTATTTTCCTGTATGTGTCTTTTTATCTGTGCATTGACTTTATTTTTCTTTTGGTTTTACTGAGATATAATTGCTACATGGCACTGTGTCAGTTTATGGCGCACCACATAGTGACATGACGTATATATGATAACCACAAGTTCTGTTAACATCCATTATCTCATAGGTGTCAAAAGGAAAAAAAAGTTTTTTCCTTGCCATGCGTTTTAAGATTCACTCAGATACACCTCACAGCAGTGGTAACTGTTGTCTTCCTGTTGTCCATTATGTCCCAGTACTTAGGACTGGAACCTTTAACTACTTTCACCCAATTTCTCCTCCCTGCCTCTGGTAACCAAAAATCTGGCCGCTTTTTGTAGAAGCTTGTTTCTCTTTCTTTTAGAGTCCACATATAAGGGGATCCCTATAGTTTTGTCTATAGGAATAGACAAGACTTTTTCTCTTTGAGTATTTCACTTAGCTTAATGCCCTCAGGTTCATTCATGTTGTCATAAATGGTAGGATCTCTTTTTCCTGGCTGAATAGTATTCCATTCTCTCTTTCTCTCCCCCGCCTTCATCCCTCCTTCCCTCTCTCTCACACCTCTCCCCCGCACTGTGTGTGTGTGTGTGCATGCGACCTTTTCTTCACTCATGCATTGGTAGACACTTAGGTTGTTTTCACATCTTGGCTGTTGTAACCAAGGCTCTTTTTTTAAACAGGTGTCTGTTTGCCTCCTTCTTAACCATTGCGCTGCAAACCAAGCTCGTTTACCTGACCAGCATCCTGGAGGTGCTGACCAGGGATCTGATGGAACAGTGCAGTAACATGCAGCCCAAACTCATGCTAAGGCGCACAGAGTCTGTGGTTGAAAAACTCCTCACAAACTGGATGTCTGTCTGCCTGTCTGGTTTCCTTCGGGTAAGTGTCGCCTCCCGTGCCCCCTGACACTGAGCTAATTACACTCAGTGTCAGAGGTAAGACAATAGGTGGCTAATTTTAGCCAATGCTGCTGTGTTTGTCAGAATGAGGCCTGAGGTCCTTGGTGTCAGCATTTCCCCATATTTATTCTGGGCCCTTATCAAGGAGCACATGGAGGGAAACATAAAAACGTTTTCTCTAAAACTGGCCTATCCTGATGTAATCTGCTTAGCATTTCCCCAGGTAAAATTTTGCTCTTTTCAGAAATTTTATTGTAATAAGAACAATTAGCAGGAGACCACCTCTCTTTACAGATTTTTAAGTGTACAAAGCAGTGTTCCTCAGTGTTATTTATAGGCACCGTGTTGTACAGCAGATCTCCAGAACTTATTTATCTAGCATGGCTGAAATTGTATACCCATTGACTTTTGAGACCTCCTTTGCATCATTAACACTCACTGAACACGAGAGCCCAGTAGGCCATTTAAGAAAATGGACTGAGTAGAAGGAATATTTCAAATGCTGAAGAGAACATGTTTTCAGGACCTCTGAAGCATCTTAGAAATACCCATTTACCTACCAATACACTGTAAGCTAATTACACTCAATTCCAACCAGTCATTCCACATTAAAGAAGGTCCCCGAAGAGCCGCCCGCCCCATGAGTTCACTTTGTTGGAATTACCGTAGGAACGTGATTGCAATCTAATTGAATCTTAAAATCTTCCGAATGCAAACTTTGCCCAGGTTCCAGTGGGTAAGAGACTGGGGCCCTGGAGCCTCCTGCTTGGTCCGAATTGAGACTTAACCACTTGCTGGAGGCCCCAAGCAGGTTCTTCACCATGTCAGCCTTGGCTTTATAGCCTCAGAGCTGGAAGAAGACTCTTTTAGGAGTGTTCTGAAGCAAAATGAGAAAATGCATGTGGTTGCGAAGCACTGAGCAAGCTGTCCATAAATGTTGGGCATTATTATTGTAAAATATTAATAAGAAAAGTGTTCTGTTGAACCCAATCTTCCTTCAGCCCTCAGAGGCCCCTGGTTCAGAAGGTTTTTATCCTTTAATTTCACCAGCCATCCAGATTCCAGCAAAACTGCATAATTGTGTATGTGTAGCTAGTTCCGAAATCTAATTAAACTTTGAATAAGATACACTGCTATGCCACAGGTTTTAACAGTGCTACTTAAGTTGAGACCCGAAAGCAGCACTTTAAATAGACTGTGCTTAGTTTAATGTTTAATGCAATCTTACAAGTAGATGCACAACATTTTTTTTTTTTTACTAACCCCTTCCTATCCCGAAGCAATCCCCCTTTATTAAGATTAATGAAATCTGCCTTCTGTTCTGTTTACTTGGTATAAATCATCGTACACTTTGGGGAGGTGTTGAGTGGTTATTTCTGGGGTGAACACTTTTCGCTTCCTACCATCCTAGCTTTGGCCACAATTGCTTTTAAGTGGGGCAGCAGGAACCTCACCTATTTCCGGGGCTCAGTCTTAAAGGCTGACCTCTGCCCACCACTGAAGCAGCAGCTCTGGGGAGGGGACCTGGAAATCCATGTTTTCCAAGCTCCTCCAGGGAATCCACATGCCCTCCATTTGGGAACCGTGGGCCAGTAGAAGGAGCACTGAACCAGGAGTCTTGCTAAGAAGCAGCAGACTGAGGCTTTAAATTCATCTCAGCCCCCGCGGGTATATCCCTGGGCATCTGTTTCCTACCACCAAATGAGGAATGTGGTCACTGGTTCTAAATTTTTTTGCCAGCTCTTTCTACAAGGATCTTGTGAGTCTTACTTGGAATCCTTTGGTCGGCGCCTTGCTCCTGCTGCTCTGGGGCATTAAGGGGGCGAAGCGTTCAGAAAATCTGGGCTCCCAGCCCAAAGAGCCCCCTTGAGCGGAGGATTCTGGGTCAAGATTTCGCAGTGCTGATTCAAGAGGATCTTGAGCACTTGGGATGGTGAGGGGGCGGCACGCTCACCGGGAGGAAGTGGCATGGAGCCAGTCGGCGATACTTTCATTTTCAGTGAAATAATCCATCTGGCGAGGAGGACCTAACTCTCCCCACCTGGTGCCCTGGGGGAGGGGTGGCCCTCACAGCCCTAGTCCTACTCCACATGTTGTTGATCAGACCCCATTGGCTCTGTGACCTCAGGGAGCCCCCCACACCCCAGCCTCCGAGGCTCTGTGGGTAATCAGAATTACTGCCATTTATCAAATGTTCCAGAAACCATGGGAAGAGCTTTGCTTGCCTTTTCTCATTTAATCCTCTGAGGTAAGTACTTTGTGACTGCTTTTCATCACGGGGGGGACGTCGGGACACATGGAATGAATGTGAGTTTCCTCAGATCCCACAACTAGCATGTGACCACGCCAGGGTTTGCGAGCACTTAGTCATCCCTCCTCCTGCTCTCCCCAGGCGAGGGCGCCTTCGCGCGGGCTCGGGGGTATTTACTGGGGCGCTCAAGCACAGACAGGGAAGCCCAGTCAGCTAGGCCGAGGGCCGTCTCGTGGAGGCAAGGATGATGAAGGGCCCAGAGTCCGTTCCTGGCGCAGAAGGGCAGGGGTGTTGGCAGTTGGGGAGGGTGGGCTCTGCCACAGGCCCCTCCCGGAGACTCGGTGCATCCCGGTCTGATGAGATGCCCATGGCCAGCAGGTGAGGACTAACTTGGAGCTTGGTTCAAAGAAATCTCATGGCCCCATGGCTTCCTCAGCCCACTGCACATCTGAATCCTCTGGGAAGGTTTTGAAACTCTAGAGGCCCAGGGCTCCCTTCAGACATCCTGCTTCTGTGGCTCTAAAGCAGGGCCTGCGTGGCATCATCTGTCCCAAGAACACAGAACCATGAACACAAAGAAGTCTGTGCTCTGCGGTGGTTTTTTTGCAGCACCATTTATCATAGGCGGGGACGCAGCCTCAGTGACCACCAGTGGGCAGAGCAAGGAGATGTGGCGCAGCCACACTGCCCGGTGCTGGTCAGCCCCAGCCGGGAGGAAACGCAGGCGTTTGCAGCGAAGGGGAAGGGGCTTGAGGAACTCCGTGCGGTACAGCACGTCAGCATGACGAGCACTGGAATTTACCCTGCAGGTGCCGGGCAAAGTAGAATACTTAGAAAGACTAGCAGACGCTCACCAACACCCCGAGGACCCGGAGGGGCAGTCGGCGGGCGCGGAGGGGCAGGGCATGCACGGGCCGGTGGGTGATAAAGTGGGGCCCACGCACCTGAAGGTTTCTACCAGAACCCCAGCGGATTCCGGTGGTGCTTACTTGAAGTCAGGAGCGTAGGGGTGGGCCACAGTGTAGGGGGAGCCGCTCCTCTTCAGGTGCCCTCGGGAGAATCCTGACAGCAGGGGGAGAGAGCCCTGGCTCTCCCGCCACCAGCCCCGAGGGCCCACCTCGAGCCCCTCACTCCAAGCCCTGCGGGCACCGCAGCCCCCCACGGGGGACTCAGCCCTGCAACCCCTGCAGGCACCGCAGCCCCCCACGGGGGACTCAGCCCTGTGGCACTGTGTGCTGGAGGGAAAGAGAGAAGCGGAGGTTCTGGATGTGTGGTCAGGCCACTGCCCGAGGGGGTGGAGGCAGAGAGCAGAGCGCAGCGTGAACCTCCACTTTCTGTGGCGAGCTGCTGGATAAGGGAAGTTTCTTACAAGAATTGAAATGTCATGTACTGGTCCCAGCAGTCTCCCCGCCTGGAAAGTTTCTAACATTCCCCCTCGGTCCTGCGCTCAGGGAAGAGACCAGAGGACTTGTCAGCGGGAGAGAGAAGTGACAGGGGGGCTCGGCGGGGCGTGGAGAGGCCCAGGGACGGGCGGGGAGAGGAGGAAGCGGGCGGCTAGGGAAACCCCAGGCTGACTGTCGTGGGCGAGCAGGCGGGGAGAGGACCAGGCAGGGAAGGCTGGGACCCCAGGAGACTTGAAAGAGGTCTCCCTTTACTGCTCAAGGGGCTGCAGTGAAGCGAGGCGGCGGAACCCTCCCTTGCAAAGCCAGGTGCGTTGACTCTGAAGCTTGACTTTGTAAACTGGCGCTTCCAGAGTTTTCCTCCTCACTTGGGCAGTTTGGCTTCCTAGTTCTGGCCCAGCTCTCCCTCCCCACGTACCTGCCTTAGTGTCCTTTGATCAGAGGCTCATTATTCAGCACACTAGGCTGGCATCAAGCCAGGAAAGGCAGGACCCTCACACCTCCCCCTTGGGCTGCTCCAGGTCCTTTTCAGCAGGTCCTTTTCAGCACAAAGTGGACCCCACACTCTGGGGTCCCAGGAGCAACAGGGGGGAAGTGCAAAGCAGGAATGTGAAGAAGGAAGCCAGCAGGGTGGATGAATGTTCAGGACCAGCCTGGCAGCGGTGCGCTAGCTCTGGTCCAGAGAGAGCAGGTGAGCTGGCCACCTGGTCCCGCTGCAGCAGAGGCCCCCAGGTGGGGCTGGCGGGCTCTGTCTGCGGAGGGCCCAAGACCCCGTTGGCACCCAGGGAGCCGCGGAGGCTCCAAAGGCCATTTCCTTTGTGAAAAGGTAACAACACCAAAAAAATCCTCCTCCTTGGCACACCTATGAGATGGGCTTCCATGTCCTTAGCAAGGCTAACTGTGTGCCTTTTTAGAAAATGTCATTTCTTTTCAGTGTGCTAAAAAAAAAAAAAAAGCTGTTCAATAGGAATGTAAACAAAGGTTAAACATCTGCCTCTACTAGCTGCATGATACAGGCATCAGCCAGCGGATGGGCACGGGGTACCACGCAGAGGTGCAGACGCCAGAACGTCAGTCATGCGGTGGCGCCTCCTCGGCGCGCGGTCAGTGTGTGAGCGTGTGAGAGACGTGGAGTGTGCTGTGGAGGGAAGGTGGTTTCCTTCCCACCCTCAGCGGGGTGGGGGGTGGCGTTCCACGTCGGCTGTTGGAAAACATGGCCTGCTGGAACCTGAATCCTTTGGAAAGCGTCGTGGAGGCCACAGGAAGCTAACTGTCCCTTTCGGGTCTTTTCCAAGGAGACGGTCGGAGAGCCCTTCTATTTGCTGGTGACGACTTTGAACCAGAAAATCAACAAGGGTCCCGTAGATGTCATCACTTGCAAAGCCCTGTACACCCTCAATGAAGACTGGCTGCTGTGGCAGGTCCCCGAATTCAGCACTGTGGTATGTGTGTGGCGCCGTTCTGCACCCAGCCTCGGAGCTCTGTCTGCCTGGGAATTTGGGGGGAGGGGGTACTTGAAATTAAATGTTCTTTCCTTCTGTGGGAGTCTCGTGCACTTAGTTAATGTAAAACAGTAGTTGATAAAATATTAACACGTGTTCACATAATAGATTTTAATTACTTGATGGGGGGAGAAAGGATCGGAACGATGCCTGGGACACTCATCAATTTCCAAAGATTTTAATATCAGGATGGCTTATAGCTTGCAGCATCGTCAAAGGAAATGCAAAGTACTCCCTATTCAGCACTTATAATTGCAATCAGGATTTCTCAAACGGCTCTGCTCTGGAAGACAATGTGTGAAGATATATTTCAACCAAATTGAGGCCGTCTTATTTTAGAACGATAACACAAGACAAATTCCACCGTGTTCCCCATGCAACATGACGCCCTTCCTTTATTTTCGTGGATTAGTTACAAATGTTTGGTGTCATGCACTTAATGTTCTGTGATCTCATAGATATTTTTAGAGGAACACCGTAAATCACTGCAAGACTGCCTGCTGCTGGAGGGTTTCACCCACTTGAGAACTTGCTTTTCACCCACCCCACCCTACCAGCCCACCCGCTGCCCTTCCTAAAGAAAGGGAATTTCTCGCACATGCAGGAATTTTAGAGAGCCAGGCATGGAAGGTATCTCCGAAATTACTTAGGAATTTTCTGGTCTTCCCTGGTAACGGAGACTTGGGAAAGGGATGACTGGGTTTTGGTTTGATTGTTAGCTTTATGGAGCCTGTGGTCTGCTTCCAGTCTCGCTAGTGGAGGAGAGATGACAGGGGGCTTTGGTGTGTCTCAGTCAGGGGGCTGAGGCTCGGAGTCTCCTGTGGCTTTGCTCTGGATGGCAGGGCTGCGTCACCCTGGAAGAATTCATCCTCTAATTGGAGAAGGCTCCGCTTTGCTGTAGACCGTGTCACGGTTCCGTCCTCTGGCCAGGCCACAGCAGACGTCAGCTGGTTGGAGCGTCGTTGTCAGCGCTCCTCATCTGCTGCCTCGAGAGGAAAACCCAGCAGAAACCCAACTCCTCTCTGTCCATCCTAGAGATGCAGTGGTTCTCAAACTCTAGCACCAGGCCCACCTAGAGAGCTCATAAAGCACCAGTTGCAAGGCAGTGTCCCTGAGTGTCTGATTTAGTAGGTCTGGGGTGTGGTCGACGAATGTGCATTTGTAAAGCACCCCCTACAGATATGGGGGGAGGGGCTCAGGCCCTGGACTACTAGATTCTGGCCGCTGGCCCTGGTAGCTCTGGGACATTGGGCATCTTCTGAAACCTCTCTGTGCCTCAGTCTCCTCCTCTGAAAGATGGACATGATCATGGTGCCTGCCAGTTGCATGGGGTACTGCAAAGCCTGGGAGGGCTGATGTTTCTATGAAGCACTTAGAACACTGCCCGGAACGCGAGCGCTAAGTGAGGCATTGTGAAGTTTGACTCATATCTCCTGGGGCAGAGGAGAGAGATGCAGCTCCAATCAGACCAAGGCCTGGGCCTTCCCTTGGGGCTGATAAATCAGAATCTCTAGGGACGGGGCCCAGGAATGGAGAGAATTTTTTGAACTGCAGCAAATGTGTGTCCAGCATGGGCACCGCTGGATGTCGTGGAGCACGAAAAGGTGAACTTTGCGTCAGGGCCTCTTAGCTCTCTTTGGACTTTGGCCCTAACCCAGATGTTCACGCTGATGGTGCAACATGTTAGAAGCCCCAAATGGTCCCAAAGACAGATGTCAGCGCTGTGTGGACAGGGGAATCCAGAGTATTTCATGAAACTTGATCCCAGGCAGGACGGTGAGGCAAGGAGACAGCACCGGGAGTGGGGAGGTCAGATGTCAGAGCAACCTTTGAGGTCTCTGTCCTTTCTAAAGCTTTCTGTCTGAACACTTCTCCCTCCTTTCATCCTGAAACTTTATTTATTTCACAGTCAGCTAAGACCGTGTGCTTCTGATTTAACACTCAACTCATCATCAAAACGTTCCTTGATGTTGGAGACATTCGTATCGCCGGTTGGATTCTCTTTTCCTTTACCGCCTCTGGGGAAAAGGCTGGTGGAAAACGATGATTTTTAGAAATCCACATGAGTCTTCCTTTTTGAGTCCAGCTTCGAGTTGAGAATGGAAAAGGGGTGGGCCGCTGGTTTCTAGGGGCCTTGCCGTTAAAGACGATTTTGAATGCCTTGTACTGGCCTCGTCCAAACCTCTGGCCCGCGGTAGGTGACTTGAGAGAAACTCGAGCGACGGCAGGGGACCCCCCTGTGCCTGTGCGGTGAAATGCTAGCGGAAGGCCACTCTGAAAAATTTCAGGTTTTGTCTTGCCTCTCAGACAAGACCCCCCAGGTTAACCAGACGTACATTTTTCTTCTTTCCTGTCTCCCCTCCCCCGGCCCAACCCCTTCTCACTGGCCTTCTCCCACCTCCCTCCCAGGCATGTGCCCCCAAAGGTCTGAGGTCTTGATCGTCTAGATTTTCCTGAGGTAGTTTATGTCATTGAAAGCTAAGGGGTGGTAAACAAACCGGAGAGAGACTATGTGTGTGTGTGTAGAATCTTTCAAGGAAAGAAAAGTCAATGAAAAAGTCAAAAGCAGCCACAGGAAAGACTTGAAATGACAGAGCCGGTGCCGTGTTGGGGACCCATTTACAGAGAGGCCCCCACACTGCTGCTGGGTGAAATGTTCAGAAACACAGCACCTCCTGTGACAACCTAAAAGTTAGGCTTCACACCTCTAAGATTAGGATGTGTTCTCCCCGAGGTGTGGGGTATTTTCTGGAACATAAAGACATCCTGCCAATTTCTTACACATGCAGTCATTATCCTAACAAATGGGCCCCGGGAGTCATTCTTTGCTGCAGCCTTTGCCGAGGAGAGAAACTCCTCAGTCTTTCCTCAAATGGAAGCGAAGCTCCATAGAGTCACCCCGACTCTAGTGTCAGAAGAAACCCTCCTTCTCTGGCCAGGCTTTGCAGGCCGGGGATCACTAGGCAGCTGTCCTGGCGTCATCCTCCAAGCCTGAGCCTCGGGGAGGTTTGCACACACAGGACTGAGATTTGACAGCTAGCAGCAGCAGCCCGACTGCCCCGGGGGTTCCCTGCATTGCATAATTTTAGACACATTCACTCTTGTGGCTGGAGACTCTCAGGCCACCCTCAGAGGGCCTGGTTTTAGAGCAGGTGGCCTGAAACTTGGGAGGAGCGAGTGAAGGCATAAGGATTTCAGTTTCAGGAGAGTAGATACCGCCTGGGAGAAGGACCATGTGCTTCACTTCTAGAAGGAGATGAGAAAACCCAATAACTCGTAGCAAGTGTGCTGAATTAGCAAGAGAAGCTTGACTTGTAATCAAAGTGAAGTGAGAGATGGTGTTTTGAACTCTTAAGCCAGGAAATGAGCTTGCCAATCTGCTGTAGCTGAGAGAGAGCATCTTGGCACCCTGGGAGACAGCGTCCCGGCACACACATTATTGTCGACGTTCTCATGTCTATAAGAAAGCCTTTGGGATTATTAGAAATTCTCCAAAAAGCACAGATACATGCCTGCAGACATCTTAATATGCCCCACTATGATTCAGTGAAGGTTTATGCCAACCCACACCAATCTGTCTTTTTTCCTCAGTAGTTACCATTTTGGGACAGTCATGTCTGATAAAATATCTCACAAGCAGAGCTTTCTCTAGCAGGGATTTCTTGCCTACTTGCTGCCTTGAACTTGGTGCTCTCCCGACCTCTCCCAGCTCCTTCTGTTCCATTTAGTCTGTCCTTTCAGAGGATCCATTATCCCCGTAATTAAACAACCCACTGTCCCGATTAAGTCATTCTCTGTTACCTCAATTACATCCATTGTTCATTAAATCCTGATGTTTGCACTTCAGCAATCTTGTTTTTAATACTCCTAGCATTTGTGGAGAAACAGTGAAGTTAATTAACAATTCTTGAGCTTCCCCTACCCCCTTTTTCTCTCTACATAGTGCAAATCATTTCCATTATGACTTGCAATAATACCGAAACCATGACTAACTTCATAGTTACTGTTCTGAGCTTCCCGATCAAAGACGTGAAACCATTTTTTTTAATGATCATTTTAGGTAAGTCATTCCCTAGTTGATGGAAAGCAGTCGAAAATGAAAAATTAGTGTTAAATGAATGCTTGAAATGACTTTCATACCCTTACTTCTCACACTTATAATCTTGGGATTAAAAATAATTTAGTTACCTAAATACAAAAGTACTTAATTTTCTTCTTTATGGTTCAAACGTGATTCTATTATTTCATTGTTAAGGATCCTTATTTATACTTGTACCCCTTAGAGAATGGTAGCTTTTATAGCAAATCATGGTGGAAATAAAAGACTTTATTTTTTAGATTCAGGCATTGTCAAAGTTAGCCTTCTATCTGGAGTTACTGTTATTTAGAGCAGGGACCAGCAGACAACAGCCTGTGGGCCAAGTGTGGCCCTGCTGCTGACTGTTATAAATAAAGTTTTATTGGAACACAGCCATGGCCATTCATTTGATATGCTCTATGGCTATTTTCCTGCTGTAGCAGCAGAGCTAAGTAGTTGAACAGGGATCATAGAGACAGCTGGCCTTTCACAGAAAGTTTGCCAGCCCTTAACCTAGAACCTGATATAATAAAGAACTAGAATCCTCCCTCCCACCAACTCCTAAGTCTTGACCTTTTTGCTATCCTGCAAGGAGAAAACCTCACCGCTCTCCATAAATCTGAAACTCATGGGGCTCTTTGCCAGGTACCAAAATACTGTGAAATAGTCATGTTAAACCTAAAATACTGAAATCAAACATTTGGGGGCTAAATCTGACAACTTCTCACTTGATTCAATCAGCATAAGCAAATATTAACAAATGCCAGCAGGTTTAGAAAAATTTTGAGAAACTTAAACTTGAAGAAATTCTCTCTCCATTGAATTTTTTTCCTTCAAGATGGAAGAACGCCTTCTTAGAAAGAACCTCATTATCTGTTGGGGACCAAGGGGAGGAGCAGGAAGACAAAACTCCTTGGTCCCTGAAACTTCGGGCTCTCAGTCTCGGAGACAGGAGGATGGAGAGGCTGGGCAGGCAGGGGCAGCAGGCAGCATCTGGGTGGGCATTGCAGGGAGAAACCCCAGAGCAGAGGCTCCGCTGAGACTGTGTTTTACTCATGCTGCTCCCACTCAACTTCTCCAGCGGTGCCTCCCCTGTCCACCCTCTGTTTCCTCCCCAACTCCCTCTCTGCCCCCCTCCCTCCTCCATGCCCCGCTAGCTCAGGTGGACACAAGAACCAAACTCTTCTCTTGACCTTCGTTTGCCTCTGAAATGAAATTAGAAATATTTTGCAGATTTTATTTAATGAAAGCAATTGTGGGCCTCCGACCTTTATAGCCACGTTGCTGCTCTGTAATAAACTCCATCGAAATTACTTTCTAAGCTTTTTAAGGTATTGCAGAAAGGCCGTCGCCACATCCGTGCCCTTCTTAGCCAGGAATACGGTTGAGTCGGTGAAGCAGCCGCATCATCCTAGCCCCATGGGTCTGTGGGGAGAGTATGAAAATGGCTCTTCCCTGCTTTGGATTCCGCCCCCCGCCCCCTAGTGCCCTGCAGCCTTGCTTTTCCTACCGCCCTGGTAGCGTGCAGGGGCTGTGTGGGGGGCTGGGAGAGCAGGCCCACGGCCAAGCGCCCACAGGCTGGGCAGCTCGGTGCCCAAGAGGCACGCCTGGGAGCCCGTGTGGGCGCAGATCCAGGCCCGGCTGCTGTACTCGCCAGCTGGGGACCTCGGGCAAGTCACTCGGCCTCTCGAAACCTGTCTCCTCATCTGTAGCCAGTGCTCATAAACCCTAACCTGTGCGTTTGCTGTGAGGTGAGGAAATTGTGTATGTGAGAGGTTCAGCCGGCACGGCAGGCAGAGCAGGTGCTCGTTACTTTATGATAGTTTTTCTCTTCCGAGCAGTTTTTCTTGTCAACGCTCACGTCTACGGAGCAGAAAGTACCCCCTCACCCTTCTTTTTGTTGCTTCTTTATTGGTGGTGGAAACGCTGGGGGGAGGGGGGTTCATGAGCTGATCCATCATCATGAAAAGCATTTCTTAAATGCTTGGGTGCTTATGTTAACATTAAAACTGTCACCCTGAACCCCTCTCTCTGGGCATTGGTCACGCTAGCGGCCAGCACCTCCTTGGGCAGAGGTGGCAGGAGCAGAGGTGGCAGGAGTCCAGTGGGAAACCTGCAGGACTCCCAGCGGGGGGGCTGCTCTGGGACAGGCTTTACAAGACCTGTCCTTCCAGTCTGGGCCTTTCTCTGGAGGCTGGGCCCCGAGCTCTCCAAGTTTCTTTCTGCCACCCTCTCTCCGTACCAGGGATGTGCTCCAGTCCATTAGGGTGCAATGAATTCAGCGGCGAGGAGCACAGACGCGAGATACCTGTGGCTTAAGCAACAGAGAAGTCTGTTTCTCTCCGATGTGAGATTCTTGATGGGGTGCAGCGCTGCTGCGCACCCCAGCTCCTCCTCTCGCCATCCTCAGCTCACCTCACGACCTAAGGTATTTGCTCCCCGCAGCCTACTTCCACCTTCCAGCCCACAGGACCGAAGTGGGGCAACTGGAAGGGACACGAGCTGTCTTTCGACCAAGTTCCCGCCGGCCGCCCCCATCACATCCGCTCACGCTCCCTGGCCAGAATTTAGTCCCGCGCCGTAGCCGGCAGCGAGGGAGGCTGGGAAGTGTCATCCTTATTCTGGGTGAAAATGAGCTCCAGAAAATTGCCTGTGGATGGCAGTTTTAACCGTGGGGTGCTCCAGATTGAGTGGGTCCTGTGGGTGCCAAGCCAAGGTGAAGGTCAAGCATCCTCTGCCAGGTTGTCTCTGCCCGACTTGGGCTCTGGTAGCGATCATGCAGACCCCCGGGCCCAGGGGGACTGCCCTTCCAGCATCTGTTTTTGGGACTGGCTTTTGGCTTCAGGGCTCAGAGTATGGATGTTTCCTAATTATTGAGCCGCACTGGCTCTGTGATCTTGGATCTGAACCTCTTTGTGTCTCAGTTTCTTCATCTGGTAAATGAGGCTAATAATAGTAGCCACTATTGTGAGGATTAAATGAATTAGCAGAGCACTTAAGACAATTCCCACAGCTTGGTAAGTGTTCGATAAGTGCAACCTGTTCTTATTAGAAACCGAAACCAGCATTCTTCTCTTGTCCATTTTGTCTATAAATAGTGCAGGGCTTCTCTCTCAGATGGCAGGTAATGGTTTTGGAAAAGACAAGCCTGGTTCCTCAAGTCACCCACCGTCCATTCTATGCAAAGGAAGTGGTATTCTTTATCCAGACTTCCTGACCTGGTGGACTGATTTAAAGACTAAAGCTCGCTGCTCACCTGTCTAATCAGAATCAAAGCCAAGTGTCCGCGTGGTCCAAACACCTTCCCTGATTTCTTCCTTTGGAAAAACCCCCTCTGTGTTTAAAGTACGCTCTGTCTGAGCCCCCTAAAGCACTCCTCCTGTTTCTACTATTTTCTCCCCGATATTAGAGGTCACATGCACATCCCCCAATGGTCCCATGTCTCCATAGATGACCCAGCAGGTTTTACTTTGTGTCATCTACAATGCCCTGCATACAACAGGTGCCAAGTTTGGGTGTCAGTAAATGACACCAAGAGTGAGCCCTGTCAGGCTGAGTGCAGTCAGCTGTAAGAAGAAAATCTGATCAAGGGCACCTGAAATAGTCAGAGCGTGGAATTGCATCTGAGGGCAGAAAGTGTGCAAGAGCAGCCCCAAAGCGGGCCCATCCATCCAGCACTATCAGCTCCCGGCCCTCTCAGGGGGCCTCCCTCCTAGTCACAGAGTAGCTGCCACAGCTCCAAGCACTGATCTCCCCACGTATTAAAGTAGAAACTCTTTCCCTTTATGTCACTGGCCAAAACCAAGTACCATGGCCAGTCCCTGGAGAGGGAGAATTGGGGTTGTCACCAATCGTGGGTCCTAAGCTAGGCTGGGCTCCCTGCTGTCGATAACTGACTCGTTAGCAGAAAAGTCGTGCTAGCCACTGTGCGGACAGCCAGCCGTATCTGTTGCCCGGCTTTGCCGGCACTTTCATGTCAAGGAAATGGAGAAAGCAGAGCAATTCCTCTTCATAGAAGGGAGTAGATTTCCGGAGGAGAGACCAGCGCACATTTAGAGCACCCTACTAGCCGTTCGTGAGTATTTGGAAGTTGCCGTCGCATAGATTTCAGATCACGCTCAGTTTGCAAAACATCTTCCTGTTTGAAAGGCAGGATCACCAAGTGTTTAAGGACATGGACAGAGCTAGGGAAGCAGCACCTGCTTCTGCCATTTTTTTGGCCAGAATTGCTGGGTGATCTTGTGCGTTTATTTAACCTCTCTGGCTCCGTTTCCCATCTGCAAAATGGGGATAGCCACAGGCTCTGTGTCAAGGTTCTTTCTGAGATGTAGGTACTAATGCAGACATCGTTTACCACAGTGTTTGCACACAGGAAACACCTTGTAATTTGCTATTCTTCCAAGTCTTTATTTCATGATCTGGACACCCCTTTGGGATAGAAACAATGAGAATGTTAAGGCTCAGAGGAGGTGGATGACTTGCCCACCCTCCCATAGCTGGTGCACAGGGGGGTGTGGTCCACGTGGTGCGTGCAATGTGTTCAGGGCCCTCAGCCCTCCAGGCCCCCTCCTCCCCTGGTCTGTGCACGCTTGCTGAGGGCCACACTGGCCTGAAAGTTGTCTCACGGGTGATGTTTCCTTCCCCGTGTGCTGTGAATTGTCTGAGAACGCAGACTGTATCCCAAGGCCTCGCTTAGGCCCCAGCCCCTAACGCCAAGTGGGGCACAGGGAAGGCTCTGCTTAGCTGGATGGGTTTTGAACAGGAGCTGGAGAGATGGAGCTTCAGTGGGGTGCTTCCCCAGGGGAAGAGGGGTGGGTGTGTGCCTTCCAAGCCCCAGACTGGGGTTAAGAGGCGGGGAGACTCCGAAAGCGCCCCCTGACTACACTGAAGCTTTAGGAAACTGTGCACCACGCATTAGCAGCAGAAAAAACGAATACAAATCAATTTGTGTCTGAATTTACTCTCAGAATTCCCTGTGGACTCTATAAAATACCGTATTACCTATTTCTACTCACCCATCTAGCTGTGGAGGCAGTGGCAGATTTACATTATTTTCCATCCACTAAGATTTTTTTTTTTTTTTTTTTTTTGCTTTTGGTTATGTTTGTAAGAACATTTATTGCCTATAAAGAGGTGTTTTCATTAAAGACAACAGTGCCCTTTAGGTAGTCACAGAATGTTATTTCACAAATACTTATAAAACTATTAAACAAGCTGGGATGCTGGGGCTTCTATTAAAAGGTGCTTTCCACTCATCTTTATCTCCAGAAGCCCCATGAAATTGCTTAACTACTACGTCTCCCACTGGGAGGAGACCGACTGGGGAAAAATGTGGGAGATGGACAAGGCTGCAGAGTGTGGGGAGCGGGACTACGCTGTACCCCTCCACCCTCTCCCGAGCGCCCCATCTGCCCTGGGGATCTAGCTCAGGAGTTTGCTTTCAGCCTGATCCAGGAGGCCTGGAGCGTTGCTGGCTTGCAGAGGGAACCCAGAGGGGTGAGGGAGGCCACGGTAGGCGGGGGGGGGGGGGGGGGGACCCCTGGCTGAGAGGCTCTCGGGGGTAACTCCCTGCCTTGCCACTTACTAGCTATGTCCAGAGCAAGTAACGCGGCCCCTTTGCCTTGGAACGTGTTTGGGGGGTGTCTGACCCCAGAGGGTTCAAAAATATGTCACTCAAAAGGGAGGAAACGTGAGGACACTGGCACAGGGCTTCGCCACGCCGGTTGCTTCCAGATCCTTGTCCTGGGACTGCCCCTCCGCTGGGCACTCCCTGGCCGCATCCGGGCGTGTGAGCAGAGGCTCTGGGATCCCAATGAGCGGGCGACGGGCCCAGAACTGGAGTGTGCTCGGGGGCAGGCAAGGGAGCCCGGCCGCTCCAGGAAGGAAACGCACGGGCCAGAGCGAGATGAGCCGGTAGCTCAGCTCAAACGCCAGCGCTCTGAGCCTGAATCACTTGCTAGGCCTGGCCCCAAGTCCGCTCTTCTGTCACTGCCAACAGGACCGCAGGGCCAGATTTAAAGGCAGCGAAGACATGTCATGAGAACCCCCCGAAGACACGTCTTCAGGCACCTCTTTTCCACAGCAGGGTCATAAATCATGTCTCCCACGTGCTCCCAGGCCAGACACTGTCCCGCGCACCGGGCCATCATCGTAGGGCCCCCGGCGCGGTTACTGTGACCATCCCCACCTCGTGGGTGCGAAGCGGGCTCGCGAGAGGCTCCCCGGCTGGTTCGTGATGGGCTGGGATTGGCCCGGGCACCGAGGCCAGAGCGGATGGCCAGCCCTGTCCCGGCGGCTGGCAGCGTGCTCCGGCCCCAGCAGAACTGGGGAGAGCCGGGTCGGAGTGCGAGCTGCTTCCCAATGAAGCGGGCCACGGGGTGACTGTGTGTGCTAACCGTGCAGCGGGGGTGCTGTTCCGCCTCATCACCTGCCGGCACCTAGGGCGTCCCATGCCCTGGCCCTGTGTGGGCACCGTCCCGTGTCTCTCCACCGCCTGCGAGAAGGCGGGCACAGCCATTATACCCATTTTGAAGCTGAATTGGCCCTAGAACCCCCATTCTCCAAATACTTGTTTGGATTTTTAAAACATTTTCATCCGGTCGTCATTTCACATCCCCTTATCACCAGTGCCCACGGCGCCCCATCCCTTGGATGCCAGGATGGCCGAGGTGCCTAAGCATCTCCACTGTATGTGCTGCTCATCACACAATACCCCCCCCTCCCCCGGAGCCCCCTCTCGCGGGCTCTCCAGCAGGTAGAGCTGTGTTATTTTAGGCCTGTTTATTTGGTCTCGGAGTAAACCCGAAATTGCCTTTAAATCCGCTTGGAAGTATTCCCTCGTCGTATGTGTTCACACATTCTCAGAGGCCTGCCTCCCCCCGTTCGCCTGACTCGGAGGTTTTGTTGCACTGGGAGAATGGTAACTGACAAAACGTTAAGTAATGGCGCTGAAATGTAAAGTAATTAATGCAAGAATAATAGTACAGGGTGGGGATCTCGGCGTTTTAATGAGAGCTCAGGAAGCTGCCTGACTGCAGACGTGAAGCTGGAGGGAGCGCGCGCTGGCGTCATTAGTGCTGAATATTAACAAGTGACCTCTGAGCACGATCGATGCTGGGACCTCGTCTCCTTTCCTGCCACCCGGAACCTCACCTCTGCGACTCTGGGGTGCTGTTAATAGAAAAAGATAATCACTAGGTCACTGGTCTGCCCTCATCTGCTGTGGAACCTTTCCAAAGATTTTTGAGGGTGCAATTAGAAATCACTCTTTTTAAGAATGTGTGTATATATGTGTGTGTATTTTTATTCTCACATATTTATTCAATGCCTGCTCTATAATGAGAGTTTTAACTTTGTTTTCCTTTCCATTATCACGGAAAAGAATGGATTATGGAAAAAAGATGAAAGTGGTATAATGCGATATGGTGTTTGCTAATGTGCTGTCAGAGGTATTAGGTCTTGCCAAGGTTTGTGTCTTTTATGAATGCCTTTCAGATTGCAATTATCTAATAGACTTGGAAACCCGTTTGTATTCCTGCAGGCATTAAACGTCGTCTTTGAAAAAATCCCAGAAAATGAGAGTGCAGATGTCTGTCGGAATATTTCAGTCAACGTTCTTGATTGTGATACCATAGGCCAAGCCAAAGAAAAGATTTTCCAAGCATTCCTAAGCAAAAACGGCTCTCCTTATGGACTTCAGCTGAATGAAATCGGCCTTGGTAAGGCAACTCGAGCTCTCGTCCCAACCCCCCTGGCATCACCCCCACCCCAACCCCTCCACATAACACTTCTGTGGCGGATGCTTCCATGATGCGGGTCGCCCCTGGGGAGCATGTCCAGGGGCCAGGAGGCAACACTGCTGTCCTGGGAGCATCCTGATTCGTGACCTAGAAGCATAAGCCTTCAGAGTTGCTGTTGTCCAAATGTTACGTTTGTAAATCAGATGCCCAGATTGCTAACCCTGACACCCGGCGGATTCACCTTGCATCAAGAAGTACAGGAAGGTGTAAACCCTGTGCCCTCTGTATGTGTTGCATTTCACATTGGCATTTGATTTGTTTGTTGACACTGAGTGTGTCATTAGTGGGTGGCTCAGACTCGGGGTGTGAACTCCAGCACTCTAGAAAGGTCATCTTCCTCTCTGCTAATCACGTCCTGCATTAAGTATATTCTCCATCCTCCCCCAACAAGCAGCAGCATCTGCTGTGAATTCATTTTCGGGCTCTATTGGTATACTGCAAAGGCGAGCATATGCATGAGCGAGCTAACAGGGCTCCACTTCACTCAAATGTTCATCAACATTTTAAAGTTGAGCTCCACGCAGCCCTCCCAGGAGACTGTCGTGGGATTTTATAGCAGATAATGGGACAGAAAAGAAGAAGAAAATTGTAGCAGTGACAGGCAGCGTAACAAGGTTCACCTCCCTGATGTACAATTGTAGCCTCCGCTAAGCAGGCAATTAAAATCATCCCACCCCGCTCGGCAAGTCCACCCTCCTGGTAAAAGGCCACCGAGAAAAGCCCGGAGGCAGGGGCTGAGGAATGTGGGGGAACCGTGCGGCCTGCACAGCGACCGGTGACTTGGCGCGGCCTCTTTTCCGTTGGGTGGATTGATGGTCACTTGAATTCATGTGGTCAGATGCGGGGGGTCACTTGAATTCATGTGGTCAGATGCGGGGGGTCACTTGAATTCATGTGGTCAGATGCGGGGGCAAAGCCAGAGACCACGTGACCAGGATCTTCAGTCCCTGCCCTGAGCCGGCTTCTCCCAACCGTGGCTCTGACCGCAGACAGGCACGTTTCCCACAGGGAAAGCAACCTGGGGCCTCCGTCCTGCCACGGCCCCGTGGTGGAACACCCCTCGCGGGCGTGGGCCCCTCAGGTGTTCTGCTCTGACGCGGGAGGGCAGGGAGCAGGACCAGCTGACCCGAAGCTTCACACTGTGCCCTGGTGGCAAACGGGACACAGCGCATCAGCCATGGCAGGCTTCTGTGCGTCGGTGGATATCCCAAACTACCTCCAAGGCTGATCTCGGAAAACTGAGGCCAAAACCAAACCCCGCCATACATTGTATTGAATTCCAATAGCAGAAGCAGCTGTGCTCAGTCCTTGTATCGCAGAGGCTCGCAAACCCAGATGCCCAGGGGGACAGGAAGTATCATAAATAGGGGGTGTCAGCCTGCCTAGGACAATAGGAAGTGGTGAGGTCTGACTTAATTTGGAATGATTTACGGCCCCATCCAAGGAGGCATTGCGGCTGAGATTTAGCTGGTTGTGCCGTGCGGGCCTGTACGGTCAGTGTTACCAGACGGTCTGATTTTTTTTCTTTTTAAGAGAAATCAGAAGTCCAAGCTTTTATATTGCAACAGCCCTATTTTTAAATGTCACTAAATTGACATGTGTAAGATACTGCAAATTCACAAGAAGAAAACACACATTTGTGGGCCACATTCTGGCCCGGGGGCACATTTCTGCAAAGGAGTTTGAACCCCGAGGAGAGGAACCTAGACCCCCAGTGTGTCCCCCCACGTCTTCCCCCAGCGCACGCACAACGACCTGAAGCGTACAGGTTCACAGCGCGCCCACTGGCGAGCACGCGAGCACGTGTGTGAGCATACAGATTGGCTTTGGGAATTTTATGAAGAGCTTAGTCCCCTGCAGATGCATTATTTTGCCTTCATTTGGCTTCACTTCCAGGCTTAGCCTCAGTAAAAGCTTCAGGGAAGAGTGGTCTTAAAAGGGAGAGCCCTACAAACAATTAACAGACCTCGGGCTACCAGTCTTGTTGACATCTCTCTCACCCTTCAAACAAATATTTACTTTAGTTTTAATCTATTTATAACTAATTGCTACAAAAGGAACAGGGTAGTACTTAATTTTTCATTGTAATTTTAAAAGAACAAAATGTCCCTTTGTTGTCCCCCCAGAGCTTCAGGTGGGCACACGACAGAAAGAACTTCTGGATATTGACAGTTCTTCAGTGATCCTTGAAGATGGAATAACCAAGCTGAACACCATCGGTCACTATGAGGTAAGAAGGGCATTTAATTCCCCCACTTCTAACTGGGTTAGATGATCTATAGCACCGCGTACATGTTTCCTTCTAGGGGCTCTCGCGCTTATTCTGGCAGCACATAGAATTAAAAAAAGCTATAGGACTTGCATCCATTTTCTGGGCTGGTGTGCAGTGGCTAGTTTGGGTAAGGGGAGGCAGTTGTTTTCCTTACTTGCTCGTGGAGCAGAGCACGTGAACAGGGCCTTGTGGCCCACTTGTCCAGCGTCCACCCTCTGCAAGGGCTCCTGTTTTCGCGTCACCTAATCACCGTCCACCTGCAGTTTAGGTGGGAAACTGGGCCTTGACAAGCATCTCAGGCCTCTAGAAGCATGTGTCTCAGCAGTCATAGAAGAGTTATCATTTAGCTGGACACTAGACAGCTATTCAAATCCTAAGTCTTTCTGTGTCCACAGTGTTCACAATGCACCGTATAACCTTTTATATAGGACCTCCTTTTTCTGAAGAGGTTCTGCATTTCCTAGTAACAATATTCAGCAATACTTCCTTTGACCCCTGATCCACGTGCTGGGTGAATGTCAAGGTGGGTGAGGGGCAGACATGACCTCCCAGAGAGCTGAGTGCTAGAGAAGCAGGGGTGAAAGGCAGGAAGGTGCCTGGGCCAGCTGGGACACTGGGAGTCGTTCCGCAGCCATATTGAAATCTTTGTGTTTGTATATACTATGCACCTCACACGTGTCTTTGCCGTGTCCACTATGTGCTAGGGGCTGGGGAAGCAGGAGGAACAAAGGCCGGGTTCCTGACCTGACGGAGCTCCAGCCCCTTAGAACAGGTGGACAAGGGAGGAGACAAGTCATGCCGCAGCACCCTAACAGTGCAGTAGTGTTCTTTGTGGCCTGGAGATCCTGAGAAGGCTTGCTGCTGGGAGCCTGGACTAAGCTGAGATCTGAAGAGTGAGGAGGCACTAACGAGGCTGGGGTGGGATGCCAGCACACCCAGCGGGGAAGAGCGCGCGTGCACATTCTTTTGTACCAAGACTTTTAGACTAGTTGAAACTTGAGCCCGGTCGATGGCAGCAAGAGCCAGTAATAGCGGTTTATGGTGCCCCTATTGTGCCAGGTCTTATCGTCAGCATTCCTTTATTTTGACTCTTAATCCTAATGCAGTTCTCTGGGGTAGGTTCCATTATTAATTGGCTTTATGGATGGGTATACTGAGGCTTCTGGGGGTTCACTGAGAGCTGGTTAGTGGCCAGTGAAGAGTAGGCCCCGGAGAATTGAGCTCTAGGGTCTGTGGCTCTTCCAGTGCCACCGTGGTTTCTCATGGAAGACGGCCAGAGAGGCGGGGTGGAGGCCAGAGGTGGGGCGCACCGGTCACACAGACCCAGTTAGTTTCTTTAGTAGGAGTTTCAGTTTGATCCACGAACAGTGGGAGCCAATGATGAGTGATGCGGATCTGGAAATGGGGAGACCCATTAGAAATTATTAGAATTCCAGGTTAGGAATGAAACCGACCAGATGACACAATGTCTCCGTACAAATGATGGGTTCAGAGATAGGCAGGAGAGGACAGCACAGACAAGCGGCTAAGATACTGGAGCGAGGGAGGTGTTGGGGTTGACTCGGGGCAGCCGAGCAAATGCTCTTCCAGGAGAGGGAGACGACAGGAGGAAGCGCTTCCCAGGCCACTGGGACAGTGGGTGCCTCCTACTTTCGTGGCTCTTGGGCCCCAAGGAGACATGTCTGCACTAGGCAGGCCTTTGGACCCTGCTCTTTCCTCACCCAGAAGGAGCTGAGACTTCCTGGAGCAGAGCTTTCTGCACAACAGCCAGGAACGGAGGCCTTCATTCTGGCTCTGTGGCTGACTGGGTCTCATAATCAGTTTGGAAACAGTGGCTTTGCGTGATGCTAGGTGGGTGCGGCCCCACAGCCTTTGTTGGAGGGGTGCTAGCAGAGGCAGCTGCAGTTACATCTGCTCCTGTGCTCACACCGCAGCTCAGACTTTCCAGCCTTTGAATCATCTTGCCAAGAGCTGTTGATCTGGGCTTTTGGAGTTTGTAAAAATCCCCCACGACATTTCTGAAAGGATGCATTCTTGTCTATAGGCCACACTTGCAGAAGCACCACTAGAGAGGAATTAAGTGGCTAGGAGGTTAGAGTTGGGGGTGCTGCCCTCATGGATGCTTGAGCAGGGTTTAGGGTAGTAGTTCGATGGTTAGGGTTGTAGCCCTGAAGCTTGACCTTCTCTGTGTCTGGGGAGAGGCACACGCTCTAGTCTGGCCAAATCTGGAAGGGACACCGTCACAAAGCCCTCCTCGGGCGCTCCGGACTAGTGTGCTTGCTTAGCTCAGCCGCAGGGGGGGAGGGTTGGGCCAGGTCAGCCTCCTCAGAGCCCCCTGGCCTGAGTGGCAGAGGGGTGGGCCCCACAGAATAGGGTGTGGCCACTGGCTAGCCTTAATAGAGAAAGGCAGGACACGCAACTGCAGGGAAAATGAAGAACCACTAGAGCTGTCTGCAAGGCAAGGGAAGGCTGTCAGCAGAGGGAGAACATCAGTCTTCAGCAGAGACATCAGCCTGCTAGACACCTATCTGCTTAAGGATGATAATGAAATTAATCCGGCCTGTAGTCACTTTCCGTCCAAATGATTTATTGGTCTCATACCCTCGCGTTGCCACATGGTGGTAATAAATGACAAGACTAGGACACAAGGGCTTAAAGGATTCTCCTTATGTTTAAGAAGCTAAGCTGTATGCCAAATAAACCCGGAGAGCTTGAAGGAAACCGGGGAGGTCATCAGGCCCATGTTCCCTAGGCCAAGACCATCTCAAAAACCTTTTAAAGTCTGCTTGAAAAAAAGTCTCCACCCCGTGCACCTCCCCCCCAGCCATGTAAATCTATACTGTTTAGTAGCGCCCCCGCAGAGTCAAAATCTGGAGTAATTTGACAGGGCTGGGCTGAAGCTTACTTTTGCCCTTTTGTGAAAGAAAAATTTTCTCTTCCAGCACTTACATTTCCCTCCAAAGAGACAAGATGCTAATTATCACTCTTATTCATTTACTAAAGCAGCCTAGTTTGAGTCACTGTAAGTGCTTGAAGGCAAAAACTATATTTCATTTAAAAATAGGATCTAACTCAGAGTCTTAAGTGATTCAGACTCACCTCCCTCCAATTAGTCCAAATTAGTTGGGTTTTAAAGCTAATCTTTAGTGACGGCCAGTTCCTCCTCCTATCTAAACAAAGTCCCTGCTGTTGGAGTCTGAGCCTCCCTCTTCTCACCTCCTGTCCTGAGGCCGAAGAATCTAGCTGGACTCTTCTGAATGATTTACTGTCCATGTATTTGCAGAACAGATTTCTAGGCGTCTTGAAGGCGCGGCAAACATAAAGATGAGCCTCTCATACACCAGATGCAGACTCCAAAGTCCCAAACCGCTGGCAGTGCCCTGTCTATAGGACCCTATAGGATGGCATTCTTGCCAGGCTTAGGCACCGGCATTATTGTTTCCAGAATTACAAAGCAGCCGCTGCCAGCAGTGTTCACCTACATAGATCCGATTCATGCTCACAACAGCCCTACGATGAATGTGCCTTTATCACCCTCGTTTACCATCAGATGAACACAGAGGAAGGTGAATTTCTGTTCCAGTCTCTTCTAGTCCTGTGCAGACTAAAGCTGACCTCTTTACCAACACATTTAGCCAGCGGCATCTTTCTCCCCTATAATTAAATCCTCCTATAGTGCTTTAATGGGCTGTTGCTGTGTGTGTTTAGTGCCTTTACTATGAAGGGACTGCGCTGTTCTGAAGCCGACAAGACCAGGTAGAGAGGGGGGTTGTGTGTGGTGTGGGATAGTTTCTCCAGATCCAGGCTTTCTTCCTGACGCCTGGATCTGGGTGAATTTTCGCTGCACGGTGTTCCTGCGCCCTCATGCTGCTGTGGAGTGACAGTGTGCGCAGGACAGGTGTCATGTCCAGGAGGAAATGTTCTCTGAGCTGTGAGGTTATGAGGGGCAGAGAAGATGCTTAACTGCAGTGTCATTGAAGAATGGTCCTTGGAACAGGTGCCATGTTGAAGTTCATAGGAATGTTCGAAAAAGTCAGCTGGGTAAGGTCAGAGGTCTTTCCAGCCAGGTGTGCCATCCGTGACACTGAAGGGATAGGATTAAAGGTCTAAAGGTCTCTTACAGCATGTAGGATATTAACACACAGGGAATGCTTCTTGTGTATAGGACACTTGCTGTTCTAGAAGCTTTCACAAGTTGTGACTCCTTTAGTCCATACAGCCCCATGAGGCAGGTACTGTCATTCCCATTCTGAGGCACAGAGAGGCTAAGAAACTTGGCTCAGGTCACACAGTTCTTCTCACAGACACCCCACAGTTGGGGAGCATATGAAGAAGCAATTGCACTACAATCTGTGGCTCTTCTCAGGGCCAGAGGACTAATCATGCTCAGAACCAGGCTCAGAACCTAGCCTCTGAAGTAGCCTGGCTGGAGAGCTGGGGCCAATTTATGAAAACTCCTGGTAGTTACCTTCTCTGCTGTCAAATTCAAAAGGATTAATATCTTTTCAGTTGTCATGATGAATTCATGTCTGAGTTTATAAAAATGCTTCCTTATTTCTAATCCAACGTTAACATCCTTTAAGGCCAATATTTCTCGAAGACAATGTAGTTACTTTCATCAGAAGGGAGGCTTCTTTCAGGCATCCAAGAGCTGACAGTTCCAGTCCAACAAAAGTGCAGGGAGTGGTTAGGCTCCTAATTTTACTCATTGCCTCCCAGAAGACTAGTTCAGGAATCTAACAGTCCTCAGAGGGAGTCCACTACAGGCCTAAGGCTAATTCCAAGTACACAAGAAAGACGCAGGAAGCCTGCTGGCATTTCTGTTAGTTTCTGGAATCCTTTAGAATTCTGAAGTGGCATCAGGATCTGCACATGCGATTCGATGTGTGTGTGGAGGATGTTCCTACGGGCCCTTCCAGACACTGATGAGCCCTAAGCTGCCTTCACTGGAGGATTGGGGGAAAACGAGGTAAGCAAGATTGACAAGTGGCTGCTGAGATGTTAGATGAATATAATTGTTTTCACATAATACTATTTTAAGAGTGAGAGATGTCAGTAAGGGTTTCCACATGACGACTTGTATTAACTGTTTTCAGATTTTTTTTAAGGAAAGAGTATCATGATACTTTTAGAGCATACTCATATTCAATCGAGAATAAGGTCAACATTAATATTTTCCATAAAATTCTTAAACCCTAAGAAACTGCCAACAGTTAACCATTTTGTCCTACAAAATGGCAGTATCGTAAGGTAAAATATGTAAGTTCCGTGTATTTCTAGAAAATGTATTTTTATGGAATTATCTTCAATTTATGCCACACAGTAATTTACCACAAAGAAATCTCACCTTTACTTACAAACGGTTGGGAGGTTACAAAGCTTCTGCTATCCCAGGAGTGGACATGAATTTACTTCTCCCTGTGTGGTTATCGATTCTGATGATGGAGAATCCTACAGCTAATTCCCCACATCCCAACATGGGCCAGCCACTACTACAGGCGTGTGGCCTTGTTACCTTGCCTCCCAGAGCACAGAGACCTGAAGGGATTGAATTTGAAATTGCTACGCATACCAGTTCTGCTCTAGGCTGGAGAAACATACCTGTTGTAGACCCATTTAATGAAATCTTTCTTTGGTTTAATTTGGTCTTCATGTTCCTAAAGTAGACCAATCTTACTAATCCTCAAGAAGGATTAATAAGCCCCTCCCAGGAAAGCATTTAGTTCTGCAGATGGAACACAGAGCATCAGATTATTAACATTTCGGTTTCTGTGGCACTTTTCAAAAGTGCATTTTTGCCCTTAACTTGGCAGCAGTTGCCTTGTGCAAAATAGAAATATAAATCCTTTCCCTCCACAAAATCTGTAAATAAACTAGTTTTCTATCTTTATAATGGCATTAGAGTACCACGTGGGGGAGTGTTCCAGCCCTAGAGCAGCTGTGAAAGTTAGAAATCGCTCTCACACATACATGCTCAAACACACACACACAACTCATCCACTAATAAAATGCTTTTACAACACTTGCTCTCAGGAGATAATTTCAGAGTAAAAATTTCCTTGGTACAAGCTGCGTCTGCGCTATCTTAATGCCTGAGCACAGTGCCAACAGTGAGTTGTTGCCAGCTTTTGAAAAGACATTTGAACTTTGGCAACGCTCCTTATCGGAAGGCCCATTCGTGGTGTTTGTGATTATAGAGTAAGGGTGCTTGCTTTTGGCAAAACAAAGTGTCTGACAGTAGCAGAGTATTGGCTCAACACTCAACAGGATCCATTTGGGATTCATTCTTTGACAATTACTCAGAATGAATCACCATCTTCCTTTTATAAAAAGATATTTATTGGCTTAGAAAGGGAGCATATACACCTCTTCATGGGGAGGGATATTGTAACTATGTTCAAACAGTCTCATAAACTGGGTATCTGAGTATTGCTAAGGGGGTGCCTCCACAGAGCTTTTGCATCTAATATGGAGAATAGAAAAATCAGCCAGAAAACAATGAATGGCTTAAGGGAAGAGGAAAGGGAGCTTGGTAATAACAGCACTTGAAGAGCTCAGTGAGAGTTCAGAATCCTCACTGCTGAGACTCTAAGAAGCCTGATGGCCCCAACCAGTCCCTGCCCAGACTCCCTCCCTACAAAATGTTGTGAACACCAGTAGTTAGAGACCTCTGGCCTAAACTTAGCAGCTGGCTGGACAGCTGTGCTCAGGGACCTTGCAGCAGCTGGCCCTTGCTCTCAGTTACTTTCTCTGTGGGTGAATCTGAAGGTTACGCTTTCATTCTTTGGTGCTCGCTAAGCAGGTTTTGTACATCGTGCTAACTAACGTACAGCAGGCCAGAAGAGAAATTCTGGAGTTCTACTCTACTATAAACTGGAAAAAGGTAAGGATTAGCGTTCAGAATAGCCTTAGACCTTTAGAGAGGAGAATCACATAGCTGATTTTTCAGAAATGACAGGGTTCTCTCTCCCCAGAATCCCAGAATGCAGGTGAGGATTTATGTACCCCTGACCTGTCTGTTCTTCATGGCCCCTTTGTCCTGTGTTATTGTGGACCCGCCCCTCAGAACAGTTCACTCCTCCCAAGGAGGGAAGCTTGCCCTCTGCTGCTTAGGATCTAATCACCCTCGGCCTGAAGGGCACACCTGGCCCTGGGTTTTCCAGTTTCGAAAAGCCTCCTATGATCATCACCAGAAGATAACCACACAGGGATTTCAGTAGTGTGTTGGTATGGTGAAAGCATTTATTTGTCAATGGTATACATTTAAAATATATGGCAATTTTTAAACAGCTCTATTGAGATAAAATTTAGCTCTCTCTTAAAACTGTACTGTACAAAAAGGTTTTTGGTATTTACATAGTTGTGCAATCACCACAATCTAATTTTAGAAAATTTTCATCTCCAGGAATCTGGTACTGTATTAGCAGTCTTCTCCCTCCCCCAACCCTTACTTTAAGCAGCCATACTCTAATTTCTAGCCGTATAAATTTGCCTGTTCTGGGCAGTTTATATAAATGGAGTTGTACAATGTGCTCTGTTGTGACTTAATTAGTGTGATGTTTTTGAAGTTCATTAATGTTGTAGCATGTGTACTTTATTGTATGCTAGTTTTTTGACAGTATTCATCCCATGAAATAATTTTTAAAAAGACAGTTGTTTGTAATGCAACAGCATAAACATTACATATCTTTTATTATTACAAGAAGCGAGACAAGCGTGTAATTGTATATACCGTATGCTTCCAATTACATGAAGTTCAAGGGCAGATAAAACTAGTCAACGGTAATGGAAGTCAGAAGAGTGATGATCTCTGGAGGAGGAGGGTGGTTTCTGACTGGGTAAGGATAATGGGAGTACTTCTTGGGACCCTGAAATATCACTTTATATCTTGATATGGGTGGTGGATATACTTGTATATATTTAACATTCATTGAGCTGTACAATTAATATTAGTGAACACTAAGTACTTTAGTATGTTACACTTAAGTTTAAAAGTTTTATTAAAGTACATGTAACTTTTATATTCTTACAAGCTTTTTAAAAGTTGTACCTGCAGACAAGGGAACAAATTAAGTGTGTTGAAAAACTGCCACTTAGGTCAAGATAGCATTATAGGCCCCAGAAGTCTCCTTCTGTCCCCACCTAAGCACTAACCCAAATATCTCAGTCTAGTTTTTACTGGTTGGAATATTTTTTAGCTTTGTGTGAATAGAATCAGGTAGCATGGACTCATTTGTGAGACTTCTTTGCTAAACATTATCATGGAAAGGTTCATCCTTGTGGCATTAGCAATAATTTGTTCATTTTCATCTTACAATAATTGAGTGTATATTCACCCAGCAGATTCACTCATTTAAATTGACGGATATTTGTGTTTGCAGTCCAGGACAGTTATAGTTTATTAATATATGTATATATTTCTGGTAGGTCTATACCTTCCTGTGAAATTGCTGTCATAAAGTGTCTTCTAGCGTTCTTCATCATAGTTTTTGAATACCTGTTTCAGCATTTCTTAGTATGGTAAGAACTTCAAAAAATGAAAATGGCTCAAGCATCTCTTGGCCTCTGAGAAGCTGCAGTATGTCTCAGCAGTTTAGCCTTCGAGGGCTAGTGCTCCCCCTAATCCCACTGCCTTGTCTGTCTCCTCCATAGGATTGTGCACGCCTTGTGGGCAGAGATAATGTCTTGCTCATCATTACAGCCCCAGCACAGTGTCTAGAACACAAATTCCTGATATTTAATAAGTGAGAGAATGTAAGATCCATCCAGTCATCTAATTCCTCGGTAAAGTTGAGAAATGAAAACTCATATTTTTTAATCTGTGCTTTCAGATATCAAATGGATCCACTATAAAAGTCTTTAAGAAGATAGCAAACTTTACTTCAGGTAACCAATATAATGTTGTTAGACTTTTTTTCTCACTCATCTTTATAAAGTGCCACTTTTTTTTCTCTCTCAGATATGTTGTCACAGAGGTGAGATTGAGTTGTTGCTATGTAATTCCCTGAAAGTGGAAAGAAACCATTTCAATCTGTTCCTAGTCCTAAGAACCTGTGTCCTGCAAGAAGGGGAAACTGTCAACAGCAGTTGTCCTAAAATACCCAGCAGGATAGAAGAATGAAGCCTCTTAACAGCTCTAAACACAGGGCAGAATCTCAGTCTTCATAATTCTTTTCCAATTCCTCAGTAGGATGGGAGCTAACAGGCGATTCCCCCTGGCAAACAGAGAAGCCTGCAGATAATCAGTCCTGCAAGTGCTGAACAAACAAAACAATCCATTTAGAAAGCTCAAATCTCCTAATAGCATTTGCAAAATTCCCAGAAAATGGAGAGAAATTATTAGGGAACTTTCATGGGAAAATCAATAAGCCAGTCTCTCAACTCTACCTCTGAGAGATATAGCCTGAGGACAAGAAAACCTATAGGTCCCCTTCCAGATCTGTCTTCAGAGAAATTATACCCCAGCCAAGACTTCATTCTTCAGAAAGATTCCGGGCCTCACCAACAGATCCTTCTCTCACAGCTATAAGCTAGAGGTAGGGCGTCCTTATTCCTGGATTCAATACCAGGAGCATCCTGGTAGATTATGAACAGGATCATTGGTAGGTTGTAGGACACCTCAATAGAGATCCCCTACTTTCCCTCAAGCTGTAGTGAAAGAAACCATCTTGCAGAAGATGGCTGTCATTCTGGTCTAAGAGGGTTTGGTATCCTTGTGTTAAAAGTGGAAGACCTATGTATTTTAGACTTCAAAGATGGGACCTTTTCCAGAGTGTGTTATTTGGGAGTCGTATAATAGTCTTGGGTTTGGATCACTCCATAGTACCTCCACTCAACAGCTCTGCCTCCTTCCACCAGCTCAACTGAGAGCTATTGATCACTCGTCTACTAGCCCTCCAATCCCTTTACCTGTCTGTCATTTTACCTCTCTGTCATTTCATCACCACCTTTGTCAAAATCCCAGTCCTGGAGGAGTACAACTACTAGCTTTTTCTGAACCTACAGCCAGATAGCCATAAAATAAAGGTACACAATAGCAAAATCAAGTTACCGATAAATCCAGTGTCCGATTTGACAAAGGCCTTTAGCGCAGCCTGTTTCTCTAGGCAACAATGCTCTAATCAGTAGATGACTTCACTTTTTATCCCACAGAAAAAGCAGAACTCCATCAACACCTAACCTACTGTCCCAAGTCTTCCTCTTTACCTGACGCTGATGGCTGTCCTGCCGTTCAAGGGCAGTCTCTTACCTGTGCTTTGGATTCCACCAACCTTTCCTACCTTCTGAGAAGTCATACCATCAGTAATCACCTGTACTTTTATCCATCCCTCATGTACTGTATTTTTTCCATTAGCAATCCAAGATGTTCTGGTGTCTTCTTCAAAACTATACTCAGTGCCTTAATTCCTCTTTCCCTCCATTTACAATCACATTTCTCCCAATACTGTTCTCATTCTAGGTTGCTCTCCTAATGGCTCCACCTTACAGCCTGCACAACCACTCCCCTGCCTCCATCTGCCTGGCTTTCTATTCATTTAGGTTTGACTCCAAGAACCCTATCACAGAGAAACCGTCCGGGAAAAAAATCCATTCCTCATTATTTCTTATACAGTTCCTCACAATTGTAAATAGTTGTGTAGTTAGTTAGTATGAAGTCCCTCACGGGTTAGGATATTAAGTGAGAACAAGGTCTGTCTCATTTATTGCTATAGTCCTTGGCACACAGTAGGTGTTCCAGGTAAATCTGGTAAATGAATAAGGCATAAACTTCAACCCCAAGCCCAACAAGTGATCATTCAGCCTCTAATACCGCTAAGAAATGGGGAACCTGTTGCCCACTCCAGTCCCTTGCTCATTCTGTCTTTACACTGTTCTTAAGCTGCAGCACTATACAGAGCTCAAGTAACCTCTTTGTTTTATAACACAAATGGGGCGTTTTATAAGATGGTCAATTTGCCCATGATTTTTTTTTTTTTTAATGGACTGTTTTATCTCTTTTCTCTGGCATTCAGATGTGGAATACTCGGATGACCACTGCCATTTGGTGAGTTCAGGCTTGCTGTGAATTGGATGCCTTCTATAGCGTGAATAGTCTCCTTGGGTAACACTTCTACTCTGTCTTCCCTTTAGATTTTACCAGATTCAGAAGCATTCCAAGATGTGCAAGGAAAGAGACATAGAGGGAAACACAAGTTCAAAGTAAAAGAAATGTATCTGACAAAGCTGCTGTCGACCAAGGTACACTTACTGTTCTGGGAGTGCTTTTATGGCTACCTTGGGGGTATATGATGTGTTTGACTTAATTTCCATCCAAGTGTAAAAATGTTACAAATCCCTTGTACCTTCCAGCAAAGCAAAATGAAAGTTTAAATTGTAAACACTTCCTATTCTCTTTTTTGTTATAAACTGCAGAGATAACAGCACTTCACAAATTTCTACTATCGCATCTTCAATCAGGATTTCCCAGGTTCCTTTACCCACTGTTTCACTATTGTTATTTAATTATAATAATTATTCCTTTTTGTTTACTTGTCAGTACAGATTGGCAAATAAAATGGGGGGGGGGAATCAGTAACTATAAACCTAGTATTTTTTTTTTTTATTCCACAAATAAGAATTCTCTTCACATATAAAAGTGTCAGATGTGAAAGCCAGTGGAATACCAAATTGGGAGCAAATTTCACTTTACCTGGTTTTTAACAGAAGTCTGTGGTGATCCGTTTTTTCCTGAAATGACAATGTTATTATGTACACGCCCTAGTATCCTAGTGGGCTGGCTTGCTTCATATTATTGTCTTGTTTAGAAGTTACTACTAACCTCTTAGAGGACAGCCAGAGCCTCCTGGTTTTCTCATTTGTCCCACAGAGTTCTGCCTATTTAGCTTTTGTCAAACACCCAAATGTTTCAGAAAGCACATGATAAAACCCTGATCAAATGTATACAGTAGGAAAAATTCTGCAAAGATCATTTGAGTCTTTTCAGGTTGAACGCAACAAAAAGTCAAATACCCTGGCTTCTTGGTTTATATATACAGTCTTAGAACTGACTGTTTCTAAGATAGAACTGGCTGTTTCTAAGATAACAGCCTCCTGTTGACTACATGTTGTCAGCAAGAAGCTTATGAACCAAATCTAAATCTGGGCATAGAATTTTCAGACCTTTGTCCCACACTATGGGTGTTGGCTTCAATTTTACGTATTTCCTTTTCAGCTTGTTTTTCTGTTTTGCACATCATTTCCTAATGTTTTCAAAATCATTACCCTATTTTATAAAATCATCAAGTATGTTCTCTGTTTTCCAGGTGGCAATTCACTCTGTGCTTGAAAAACTTTTTAGAAGCATTTGGAGTTTACCTAACAGCAGAGCCCCATTTGCTATAAAATACTTTTTTGACTTCTTGGATGCCCAGGCTGAAAACAAAAAAATCACAGATCCCGATGTTGTACATATTTGGAAAACAAACAGGTGAGAATGTAGGTGATTACTGTTTTCAAGAATCTGGGACAGAATCTCAGCTAAGAGGGGGGCAGTGCTAGAGGGATAAACAATCAGAAGATTTTAGCCTGGTAAGCTATCATGTCAAAGCAATCTCTTGTTACTGTTTTTAAGCAATCAACAAAACCATCCTACACCACGAACCCTTTCCTTAAACTATCTTTAATGCATGTAAAAGACTTTGTATGGATTGTTTAAACAAATTTACCTCAACTAGCAAAGAATGAAAAATTGGGGGGCCATATTATACAACCTTCCATCAGAAAAGAAAGACACTTGTCCCTCAAAGAATTAATCACTTTGCAGTCTCCAAGCTGTTTTTTCTGATTCTGCATACAAAATTCCTGCTTTTATTTGATGAAATGTCATAGTTGGTATCTTGGGAATTAGCCAAATTATTGTGTTTAAGCATTTTACCTTAAACTGAAGCATGTATTCATTCTAAGTATCTTCCTTAGTAAAGAAACAGCTTGTTAACGCTTATTTGAAATACCCTATGTATGAGCTAATTAACTCAGATATAATTCAATGCAATATAACCTAAGCTCTAAGTCTAATCATGTCTCATTTAATTCCAGTCTATTCTGGCTCACTCCCTTTCTGTGTTCTATCCCTTGCTACTCCCATACTAAGCGTGGGCACTGCAGGCTACCATTTTACTATGAAGATCGTCGCTTCCAAACAGGGATGGTAGCCAGGGCAGTAAAGCTATGACAAGCCCAGCAGCCGTATGACAGAGGTAATTAGGTAGGCCAACGTAGAAATAAAAGACTAATTCCCAAGTTCATATTTAAATATTCAGTACTTAATATATACTAGGCATTACTAGATACTGAAGACACAGATTTTTGTGTGGTTGGTTACTATGTTTTCACAGAGCTCACATTCTAATAGGTATGGACAGATCATAAATAACAAGTTGCAGTATAGGTATATATACGGACAGAGTAGGAAAGGACAGGGTTGCCTCACAGAGATGATATCTGAGCCAGGTCTTGAGATAAGGTCCGAAACCAGTCGATTACCAAGGGGAAGATGGACAACTAAAAGCAAAAGTCCTGAAGCACAAACCCTGCCTGGCATGAGAGGCCAGTGGCGCTGGACTGAATAAGATGGAGACATGATCTGACTCTGGATGAAGAAAAGTGCTGGTAGTTGTGGAAAAATTAACTGTCAGGAACTGGGGATGATGGGAAATGATGACTTAGGTCAGAGTAGGCATTTAAAAGGCATGAAAAGTTAGGTTCTGGAAATCTGATGAGATTTTTCTCATTGGTAACCATCCATTAATCATCTAGGAAAAATTCTTGTCAATCACAACTTTCAGACTTAACCTCTTTCTAGTTCTTTCTTTCAGTAGGGTTGGTCAGTTTAACAACTACTTGTTCTCTTTGAGTGGTGCTACCATCTGTTGCTTGTTATGTTTGGGAAAGTAGACACACATATGCCAATAACAAGAACAAAGACAACTGTTTACAAACTGTGACAGAGCAGCTACCTCATATGAATGCGCTCTCTCTTGGAACAGCCTTCCTCTTCGCTTCTGGGTAAACATCCTGAAGAACCCTCAGTTTGTCTTTGACATTAAGAAGACACCACACATAGACGGCTGTTTGTCAGTGATTGCCCAGGCATTCATGGATGCATTTTCTCTCACAGAGCAGCAACTAGGGAAGGTAAGCTTTAGAAATTTTTGTATGGACTCCTGTGACTCTTTTAAAAACAGTCAGATAGTAAAATAAGCAATTGTTCTAAACCATATCAAGTGAAAAGTGATCGAAAACTTGCATTTCTTTAAAATCTATTTTTTTTCTTTCAAAAACCAAAATAGTCTTATTCCCACAAAGTGTAAATTTTCTTTATTCCACAGAAGAAGTCTATAAATCCAAAATGCTGAAATTCGCCCAAATTCCATCTAACTATATCTAAAAGTCTATTTGAACATAACAAATTACTTATGGGGAAGAAAATCTTGCCTGAAACATCTAATATTACCAGTTTGTCATTTTATAATCAAGAAAACACAGAAATATAAAAACGCAAACTTTGACATAACTTTGATTTTATTTAAGAACTCTAAAATATAACTCATCAATTTTAGAAAATCTCACTATTTCTGCAAAACAAACCTGGTTTTACTTTCATTTTCCTACCACTGCCAAGTATCTTAAGGCAGACACCCCCCCTAACTGTTCACTTCTCTACAATGTTTCTGTCCCTTCTCATTCCTCTGACCTATCCCTTCATCATGCCTCCTAAACATGGTCTATGCTCCTTTGTCTGACTCATCCCCCAACTTTTCCTTTTCACTGTGTCTCAAGTACTTTTCCAAAACTTACCTACCAAAGAATTTCTTTTCACATCACTTCCTATCTCATGACCCCTCTGTCTAGTAAAATCCTAGTCATTCAACAAACATGAATTCCTAATGTGTAACAAAAGCTGTAGGGCAGTTAAATACTGAGGGGATGAGACAACCATCCCTCAGTATAAACAGGAGATTTGTTCCAGGTCTTCCCGTCCCTACAATACCAAAATCTGCAAACATTCAATGACCTTGTATAAAATGGTGGGTTTTTTGGGGTTTATTTTGTATATAACTATGCAGTCCTCCAATATACTTTAAATCATCTCTGTATTACATATAATACAAGAAATAAATGTGCCCATACAGAGCCAACCGTTTATATGTAACTATATCGTATTTGCATCTGTGGAGAGAGGATAGATTGTACTCTGTACACTTTTTCCTGATGTATTTCCCACAGCACTTTAGCAATGAAGAATGTTAAACACTGAAAGATCTTTAAATACTTAGTCATAGTAAAAAAAATGTTTGCTGATGAGTTACTACGTTGTTGTTATACTTCAATTAATCCTCAAGAACACAGTAAAGGTAATTATAATCTCAGAACATCCATTTCCTCATCTATAAAATGAGGGTATAAGTCTAGCCGAAAATCATATAGTCTTTTTTATTATACCCTGCTGCTAATTACTAATAAGCGTCATGTAAGTCTATTTCCCCAACCTGATTGACTGTAAGCTTCCTAAGGGCAGGTACCCATCTTTACCATTTACACACAGTGCAGTGGCTAAATAAATCTTTATTGAATAAATGCAGGATTTGTGAGTTCTACTTAAACTTGACAAGTGAAAAAAAATGAGTAATCTAAGTTTGCTTCAGAATGATTCATCAAGCTATTGATTGGAAAGGCTATTATTCAAGCCATAGATACATTTAAAAACATACCAGGACATTAACCCTATCATTAATTTATCTCCCTTCCCTGAGGAGAAAATTTTAAAACTTTGTTAACCGAAATGACTTAGGATTTTCGCTTTAGTATCATTACATGAAAATATTCAAATTTCCAGGAACTAGTGAAACATCAGAGCCACCAATACTAATGACCACATGCTTCCTTGAGGACACTGGATGATCTTTATAATCTAATAAAAGGGACAAGAAAAAATAACCTGCCAATTACTTACCACTTTCATAGTTATATAAAGGACTCAGTCAGACCTACAATCAAGTCTTTTTATAAATGCCAAAATTCACTGGTGGGTGAGAATGAAAGCAAATGTTTTAATTCAGGCTTTTTACAACCATTAGTAATGAACTATGATTGAAATAAGTTCCATTGTTACAGTAACTCAAAATCATGCAAAAATAATAATTTTAGTTCTCTTATGAGAGAAAGGCAGAATATATTAGCATTTAATCTGGCTGAAAATAACAGTGACTCACCAGAACTATCTGGATAACAGTCAGTCATTCAGTCAACAACATTTATTAAGGCCTACTGCATGAAGTCTTGTCACCAGGATGTGTGATACTGGTAGTGGAGGTCCATCAGCTATATTGACAGTTATAATTCCCCCATGGTTTTTACTCTTTTGTTTTTTGTTTTTTTTTTCCAGGAAGCACCAACTAACAAACTTCTCTATGCCAAGGATATCCCAACCTACAAAGAGGAAGTAAAATCTTACTACAAAGCAATCAGGGATTTGCCTCCATTGTCATCTTCAGAAATGGAAGAATTCTTAACTCAGGAATCTAAGGTATTGTAAGAAAGAAATAGTTGATTACTTTTTTTAAACAGTGATTTCAGAAGCTCTTAACAAGCTTTCTTTTTTTAAGAAACATGAAAATGAATTTAATGAAGAAGTGGCCTTGACGGAAATCTACAAATACATCGTAAAATATTTTGATGAGGTAAGATTTTAAATAACATCATGAATCAGCCAACCAGGACTTGATTAAAAAAGCATTGTATAGGTCAGAGTCCAGCTCTGGCATCCCAGGTGGCCAGGAAGCCTGTAGAGATGGGGGAACCTGGCACCAAGCCAGACCCTGCAGATGGCTGCCCCTCTTACAGTTTCACCATGCTGCCCACCTTTGTACCAGCCTAAATTTACATTTGAATCAATGGCTGGGGCCTATGGCTACACCGACTCAAGTTAACTTTAAAAAGTAAGTAGTAAAAGAAGAAAGCATACATTGTACAAAAATGAACAATGATGTAAATATTTATATAGATATAAAAAAAGAGTAAGTAATGGTCCTATTAAATAGGGCCAGCTTATGCTTGTTTGTCATCTGCTAAAAATGAAAGCTAAGCTTGTTAAATCGCCTAGATTCTGTATTCAAGTTATATGAAATTATGACATTTCTAACTAAGCAACTATTTCAATAAATCATTCTCCTTTATGATTAATTCTCCTTAATCTGGATTTTTTTCTTTGGGAATTCACACAGACACAATCATCAGATGCGCTGTTTCCAAATATATGTTAATTCCCCTTCCCTGATTCCCCCCAACTCAGTCATGCTGGGACAGGCTATCCATGTCAATGGTGAGAATAGCTCACCAATTCCATTTGCTACTTGAAGATCAAGTGAAGCACTAAGGTAGGGTAGAGGCAATGAGCTCCTTAACATGATAAGCATCCCTCTTTCAGGGGTCAGGGGTTAGGAGGGAAGCACTGGGGAGGGGAAAAAGGGGGGTGGGGGAGAAATATTGATCTCTGACCAGGATACCCTTGCCTGCTGCATTTAAGAAGAAATACTTGCCTGCATGTTGGCTGCCCACGAATGCTTGCTGTGCTTGGAATGGCTGTGACATAATGCATAAAACAGGGCCTTGGAAGTCTGGCCCCATATTTGTAAGCAAATAGTTGGTATTTCTTGCGAGCTTCTATTTTAAGCCAAAGTGTTGTTGATCCTGTGATAATGACTTAGCAAAACAACTTGCAAAGTGAGTATGTAAATGATCGAAGAAAATGTTGGCATCTGTTTCATACAGATTTTACCACTCACAGCATTAGGAATGCAAAAAAAAAAAAATTCTAATGCTAAAACCACAATATCTAAAATAACTGTTCTAATTGTCAACAGATTCTAAATAAACTAGAAAGAGAACGAGGGCTGGAAGAAGCTCAGAAACAACTCTTGCATGTAAAAGTCTTATTTGATGAAAAGAAGAAATGCAAGTGGATGTGAGCACTCTGGGGCCTGGCTTAATCTGGCAAAGTTCTTCAGACGACTTGGGAGCAAAATGGCTGCTTGAGCTACTCTTTGTCGTTAATTTTTAAGTTTGCACATAGGTTCCACTCTGAGCACTGTCTTTTGAAGAGACCAAGGCACATGCACAGCTTTCAGAAAGCATACCAACCATTGTGCCTGTGTGTATACTGTGGGAACCCTTCTGTAAATAGTTGACGTGGTTGTTGTGAACAGCCTCCTTGTTTACAGAGAATACAGGGCCAGTAAGCAAGTGTCAGTATTGTAACTACAGTCTCCACTTAAGCACAATGATGTAAGTGGTTTTTTTTGAAAAGCTATGTAGCACTTGTGACTTACACTGTACCATTGCAGAAAAGGGGCACTGCCAATGATCAAAGGAAAAAAATAATGTGAAATGAGTCATTTGGAAACAAGGTGGGGGTGTTAGGGCAACCTCGAGGATTTGCAACATCGAAACTTTCCCCAGTAGTTCTTGGAAAAGCTGACAGCAGAATTTGGTAGTGTGTACAATTAGCATTTGTGAGTGTGTGTGTGTGTTTTTAAACCAAAAACTAACAGTGTTGCAACATTGTTGAAAGGGCTCGTGTTTTTCAGTGGTCATCAACTGCACTCCATCAAACACCTCCATCTCGATAAGGAGCTCTAAAGCAAGGAGGAGTGGGCTTTGTTTAAATGCAATATTTACCCATAATCTTTGTCCTTATGTCTGTTCCTTTATATTTTTTCATTGATAGTGGATGTGTTGGGCTATTATAAAAAAAAATTGGTCACAATTATCTGGGAAGAGTAACTCATTTCCCTAATCCTACACTTACATGGTAGAATCTCCTTGCTTTAGATTTCTGGTGAAACCTGTGGTTATAAATACTTGTGATTTAAAAAAAAAAAGATACATTTTACATTTCATGAAATTGCTGTTCACACTGGAGTACTATATATGAACATATATATATTTGAGGCCCAAGGCCTGAAAAAATATTAGTATACAACTTGGTATCTTAGTCTTACTATGTACTTTTTGAAAGTATTCCTTGCAGGAGAATTAAAAATACCCATTTTATTCATGCCTTTCTTTTTAAAGAATTCCCTATCCAGTTATACTGTAGTCTTTTTATTGCTGATTTTTTATTCCTGAATTTTTGCTGCTCATGACCAATTTTAATACCACTGTGTTTTCTTTCTATTAAAATCAGAAGTAAAAAGTATAATTGGCAACTCTCAAACTTTCCTTGTGGCACCTTTTACCCTTGGTGCTCCAATTATCAAATAAAGAAATTTTTTCAAGTAGCAAATAAGACATTAATCACACATTCCTTGAAATCATTTACAAACACTGTATGAGCTATCAGGATTTAAATGCAAATTTGTCTTAGGTAAATGCAATTCTTTTTCTTCCTCAACAAACTGATCAGAAAAATTAGCAATTAAACATTGACAGGCACCTTCTTCCTAATCCCGCCGCTTTCACCATTGTCCAGGGGACACACCTCGAAAATAGTACCAAATAGGTTACTTACAAGTATAAAGGTGAAAGGCCTGGTCCCCATCTAAGGCCAGTAGTCTTGATGTGAAGGCATTCCTAAAAGAAGAATAACAGGAGAGTTGGGAGCCAAGGGTAGGAGAGTTGCCCAAAAGACTTCCCCTTCTTTAGGATGCAGAAATGCTAAGAAAACGCAAAGGATCAGCTACAGCTTTATCTAAGTATTTAGTAAATGCTACACGAGGGTGTCCCTGTCCAGATCTCTGGCACATGAGTCCAGCGTGAAGACTTACCTCCTCTTCCAGGGACTATGAAGCTGGGAACTTTGGGCAAGTCACTTACCTCTTTGTGCCTCAATTTCTGTATAATATTTCTGACCTACCTCACTGAGGTGGTGTGAAGATTCACTAATGTATGTAGCGTGTTTGTCAATCCTCCAGTGAAAAGCACTATCTAGATCATATTATGGACCGCATTAGCCAAACATACTAAATGGCCAAATTAGATGTGTGCTGAAGACAATCAGTCACTGGGTCTATATTAAACAGCAACCAGAGAAACAAATGGCAAACAATTTCTATTTTCAAGTTTCTTTGCATATTTTTTTGGTGCAAAACCATTTCTAAACTTTTTTTTCCTTAACACTAGTGTCTACAGCAGCATTTAAAAATTGTGTTACCTTTTCCGCATTAGGAATTTAAAGTCTATTTCTTATTGTATACCTGATTGAAGCTGTTCTTGGAGATGAATGTTTTAAATGTCTATATCTAAAAATAAACATTTTGATGTAAATGCCGATTGTTTTTTTCCTTCAAATTTTCTAGTTATAAGAATTTTTAATTCTATGTGGCTCCATGGAAATTATTTTTCACGAAGAAAGTGTAACTGTATACTCTGAATAAGCAGTTCTATCATACAGAAAATATACCTAGTTTCTTCTAAATGATGCTAAGGGCTGCTCAGTTATATTCCTGGCCTCCACTATTAACCTGGGATTTTGACTGCGAAGACTTCTTGAACTTTGTCCTGTTGACATGAAGTTATTCCAGCAGAATTTCTCTAAAAGATATTACATAAAAAAGCAAGTGATGGCATACTTAGGAATGCACAGAAATAAAATAATTATTTGGTTAGATCATAAACAGTGGGAGGCAAAGTTAAATACTAACAAATACTTCTAAAGGGACCCCACTGGGTTCAAGTTTTACGATGAATGGCCCTTTTTTAATACAGCCACAGGATTCAATTATTTGTACTTTATTTAATTCTAACTCAACAAAGCCAAAATCAGTGAGATCTTCTACATTGCTAAATATACACTGTATGTTTGAAATAAAATTAAACACAAGGCAAAATAGATAGAAAAATATTTATTAAATTTTTTAATAACTTATGTGCACATAGCTTTTAGAAAAGGTAGTGTTCTGTAGTCAATATATATTTTTAATTTTCTATGCTGACTCTTGTCATTTATTTTTAATAATTATAGTGTGTGTATGTGAAAACTTTAACTGATCCTATTATTTCCAAGCATCTCTACCTGGGCACACTTCAGGCAAAATACATCCCCACCCACCCACCCAAAACAAAAAGAAAATTTAAACCTTGATTCCTTAACTAGTTCTTTTATTTACTTATTTTACTTTCTCAAATAGTTGTCACTACTTTAAATATCTCTGAATCGGTTTTTAATGCTTGTCATTGGTATAATCCTAAAATCCCACCTTCATGCGATACAGCATTTAGCTGGTACCTTTTCTTGAGGCACATTGAAGCATTTTGGCAAACTGTAGTAAAGTATCTAAATGCCACATACATTAAATCTTCAAGCTTTACTGAGTCACTGATTTCGTCCCTCTGATCTGCCTTTTCTCCAAGAACATCATTCCCCAGGAGATCCAAGTTCCTCTAGTTGTTTTCTTTGTGTTGTTTCTAGTTCTTCTAGTCTTTTACGAAGTAGCGAAAGCTCCCTTTGATGCTGTTCCTCCTTAAAATGATGCAGAGAAAGCACAGCAAGACAGACTGTTAGAAAAACCGGTGAGAGCAGCCTCCTTTTGCCTTTAGTCAAACTTGTGACATTTGGTAAGGAAAGAACGACCATTTTAGCAGTCTAAGAACACAGCAGCATGGGCTAGACTGCTTACTAAGTATTCAGTCCTTACTTCTCTCCTGCCTCAGGCCCTAGCCTTTAGCAAAACCCACAGCCTGCTCTTCTCTAGGTGTACAATTCACCAGGGAGTCAATCAGAAATACTAATTCAGCCTAGATGTACTTCTGTGGCCATTTCTAACAAGACTGGAGTTTAGTAGCAGTTTATAAAAAACAAAGCACTTGGCTTTGAGGTGCATTTCAGTGACTAAAATTTTCAGTGCTAACACTGTAAAACATAATAGTTTTATCTTCTAAAATTAATCCATCTATTTTGTGCCTTTAAAACAGCAATATGTACTACAGCAGAAAAGAGCCCAGGTTTTTATAATCAGATTTAGATTTGAAGCAACTCTGCTACTTATTAGCTATGACATTATACAAGTCACTTCACTTCTAAGTCAGTTTCCTCATCTGTAAATTGGGAAGAATAATGCATTCCTTCAATAAACATTTATTAGGATTAAATAAACATTTTTATGGAAAATGTGTAGTGCAATGCCCTAGTAGGTGTTCAGTATTATGTAAGTGAGCTTTAAACTCTAGGTTCCTCAAAGACTTTATCAAATTTCTTTTCTATTGCCCAACAGGAGATTTCATTTCCAGCACCATCTCTGCAAGATAGAAAAGATTCAAATCCACTTTGCTTCTCAGCAAATTTCTCTGATAAAGAGTTAAGTCTAACTGTATTTAAATGGGCATGTCATTTAAGTCTGAGATGAATTCTGACCACCAATAATTCACATTTAGTTTTTTTTTTTTAATTTTTAAAATTTTTATTATAGTTTTTTAACCTTATATTTAACTGGAAAAAACTATAGAAATATTTGCCTTTTCACCCTCTAAAATTAATACTTATACCTGCATATGAGGTGGAAAGGATAGTTCCATGCCTGGAACCATGGTTGATGACTGGAAGTTAACAGAGTTGATGGATGCCACTGGAGGTATGTTAGGAACTAAAATTAAACTTCGAAATTCATTATGTCTTCTCTGTATATCCTTTAGTCTTTTTTGCAGTCTTGTATATTCTTCAAATGGAACATTTTGTCTTAAAAAGAAAAGTTTTCCTGTCTTTAATACAGTTATACTTTATTGAACAACAGTATGATTCACATAATTTTAAGTTGGAAGAGAATTCCTAAGTTATAAGATCTATATAAAAAAATCTGTATATAAAAAGATAAAGAGAAACAGCATCTTATATTTATTATTGTTAGAACTGCCAGGCTATCAGTTCATTTGAAACTTGTATTTGCCAATTAATCAAATGAAATATTAAATATCTTTTGATACTTCCACTTTCCCTCACTCTCATTCCTACTCTACTACCATAGCCCATGAATTCTGAAACTCAAAGGAGACTCTTAAAGACAAAAGGATGCCTTATTTTACAGAAGCAACCTAATAAAATACTGGATTCAATCTTAAGAAACTACCATTGTTAGAGGTGAAACATGGTAAAATACATGGACTTTCATATTGATTAACATAATTTTTAAAGTAGTTAATGACAAAGGTAAAACCATCCAACTTTAGGGAAAAAAACTACATGGATAAAAAAGCTACCTTTTCAGGCTTTCACAGACCATCATTTTGGAAATTAATTTCCTGGCGATCAATCATTAATCAGATATAATTTCAAAACCCTCTAAGTTGTAAATGATCTGTGTCATTGCTGCCCATTCTTGAACTTATAATGCTTTAGAATTAATGATTATGAAAGAAAAGTTGAAATTTGTTTTAGAATGAATTTGGAATCTTACTTTGGATAGGGTATGATAACAGTGTCATTTAATCCAGTCTAGAAACATCATGGGTGTGCTTAAAAAATACCTATTCACATTTTGGTAATAAATCAGTGCACATCTTAAAACATAACTGCTTGGTATTATAGACAATTACCATTACAGAAAAATCTGATGCTATGTAAATGCTAAAACCTACCATAAATTAGCCGAATTTAAAACAATTTTATTAACTTGAATCAATGGCTTGTACACCACCATTACCACTAATTTAGTATGGCAAATCTGTTCTGCTCAAAAATGCTGACAATGCAGATTATTAGTTATACTTACATATAAGTGAAAAAACAGAAGCTAGAGAACAATAGTATTCTTCCACACCAAGAAATTGAAAACTTATCTTCAAAGTTGTAGCCTCAATCTTAAGACCTACACAACCACTATAACTCTCCTCTCAGCACAAGAACTCATACTACTCCTGGTTACCAAAATCAGTTACTGTACCAAAGTCAAACACTGGATATTATTATCATATCAACTGTAATACAAATACCTGAAATGTGTTAGAAGTTTCTGGTTTGAAAGACCATGGGGGGCACAGTTCTCCTAAATATGTATTTTAAAAGAAGACAAAGTTCTAGGTAGCAAAAAAAAAATACACATGGAGTATTTGTACATATAAGCACATTACCTCTTTAACACCTGATTTTCTGTTTCCAATTCTTCTCTCTTTGCCTCTAAGACTTCTACTTTTTCCTGCAGTCTCTTCAATTTGTTTTCATGGAGAGATTTTCTCTAGAAAAGAGAATTGAGATATGCAAATACGTTAATCTATTTGAACAAAACTATATAATGAATATATTACTTAAAACTTTTAGAGATGAGTATTTTCAGTGAAAACTAGGAGTGAAGATTAATAGATGATTCTTTAAGATTTATATATTTATATAAGAACCAAATACAGGCCAGATGTGCAGGAGGGTAAGAGCATTCTCCAGAGACAGAGTTGGGGGCGGAACAGGCAGACTGACTGAAATACACTGCTGAGGGGAACAGTGGGCAAGACAGGAGAGGTCTGCCGTGCCATGTGGGTTGCTCCTCAGCCGGCGGGGATCGAACTGGTACTGCAGAGGCTGTGGACAGCTTCACAGCGTGGCGCTCAACCACTTGCACCACCAGGGAGGCCCCAACAGATATGATTCTTATTGAAAGTTGAAAAGATAAATCATAGACCTAACTCATTCTTAATGTGACAAATTCTAACTCAGAAAAATTGGTATCAATAACTAAATTGCTGCAAATAAAAAATCCAAAAAGGGAAAAGGTCAAATTTTATTTTTTTCACCTTTTTTTAAATCAGACTTGAAATATTTATTACAAAAATTAATAATCATATTTAGTCTATATCATTTCAATGTGGACATTACTGATTAGTAATCTATATCCAAGATCTTCCCATAATTCTTTTCTTAGTGGTTTTTATTATTTTTTTTTAATGTACTTTTTACAATGATGTAATGTAATGAAGAGGTCAAATTTTACCAATGAATTTGCTGTCACCTGTTAAGGAATCATGAACTCTTCATTTTCCCAGAAAATGATCAGAAAGGTAAGGTAGCTTACGGATGCATCTCAATTTAAAAGTACACCTTTCTAAAGTTTAAAATGAAAACAATCTAAACCTTACAACATATAAGGGGGAAATTTTCTCATATGGAAAAATAATGCAAAGGAAATTTATGGAAAATTAACTTCAGTATTATAAACAGGTTTTTTTTGTTTTTTACACAACATACTCATAATATTGGAGCTTATTTAGTAGCTACAGATCTTTTCACTCTCTATTTTCTAGCTCTTTTATTACAGCAGAGCAGCTCAGAGAAAAATGCACAGAATGTAAATACACAAAAAAGGGTAGAAACCACAAAGCCAGTAAGTGCTGGTGTTATTTACATGATACGTCAAGTGCAGTGCCAAAAGAGAGATGCCCCAATCTTTCTTCTCAACTTCCATCTGTTCTAGCTTAATCCTCTGAGAACTTAATCAATTTATTACTTCCAAAGCTATAGTTTAGTTTTGACAATTTTTGAACTTGTTATGAATTAGGGTCAAAGTCTGCAATTTTTTTTTAACAAATGGCTTTTATCTTTCACTCAACATTGTAAAATTTATTCCTGTTATTGCCTACAGGTACAGCTAATTTCCACACATTATGCTTAAGACTATTATATAACTTATTATATATCCTTAATGTACTGTTAAGGGTCATTTGGGTTCTTTCCAGTTGGGAAATAACACTTCTATGGGCATTCTTGCTCGTGTTTCCCATCGTGTAGCCACTCGAAACACTCCCGAAGGCTGCCTCATGCTCCTCTCCTCTGCTCTTGCAAAGGAACAACTCTATTTTTCTTAGTCACCCAAGTATATTTATATACTGACAGATACTTTAGGACACTGTCTTTTCATCCACCCATGGACATCAAAGAAAATCATACAGCATATACTCTTCTGTATATGGATTTGTTCAACATCTTACCTATAGGACTATGCCATGTTACTACATGTCACAGTTGTTTTACATTGTTACTTTGTCATCTGTGTTACAAATGTCATATTTTATCTATTTTCCTACTTTAAAAAAAATTTATACATTTATCTTTTTTGAAATTTGTTTTTGCACCAAAGAACTAAGGTTTAAGCCGCAAGTGCAAGGTGTGAGAGGATTCACCAGAAACAGAATGGGAAGCAGGGCAGGTGGATCTACTGAAATACACTGCTGAGGGGAGCAGCAGGCAAAATAGGAGAGGTCTGCCCTGCAATGTGGGTTAACTCCCTGGCCAGGGACTGAACTCAGGCCATAGTGGGTATAGTGCTGAGATTTAACCCCCAGGCCACCAGGGAGGCATTCATTTTCCTACTGATGTAAATCTAAGTTGTTTCCATTTTGAAGTTACTATAAATAAAAACATTGTAGCACAAGGAGTCACAGAGAAATTAAAAAATCAAAACACTGATGCAGGAATCAAAGCTGGGAAATCCCCCCTTCATCACCTTCTAGCCAAATTCAAGAATCATGTTCAATGACCATTTATCTTTGGTATTTTTCTTCTCCTTTGGCATCTACAGCCCCACACTGTAACTTTACCTCCATGACCATTCCTCCATTAAATCTGACTCCTCTTCCCAAGTCAACTTAATTCTTAGTCCTTTTATTCTTGTCATATCTAAAATCTTGTGTCTAATTATACATGTCTAAGTTGTAAGACTAATCCACACAGTATCTTCACTAATAGTCTAGGATACATCTATATGGACCCACTGCCATAACCTGCTATCTGACATGTTAAGTTTAAGTCGAATGTTCTCTTCCTACTCCTCAACTGACCCTGCTCCATACTCATTATAACAACTCCACTTACATCCTTTCACAGTTAAATTACTTCCCATTTTAAATCTTTTTATTTATCACCATATTCTGTATTTTTTACCCCTTAAGAGTATTTCTGGGAGCTACCCTTCACTTTTATTTCTATACCCCAAGCCCAAATTCCATACTTCCTACCTCATTTTAGTCTAATAGCTCCTTACTGGTCTCCCTCTTTCTAGGCTTACTTTCATCTGGCATAGTACTTAAAGTTTAGTGTCCCATGTATCACCTGCGAGTGTGACTAAATATTCTTTTGCATGTTAATATCCTTTCTCCAACTGGGTAAGTCACCAAAGGCAGGAACTGATCATGGTCCCTATTTTCCCCTCATTCTATAACAGAATGCTAGATCATACAACACATTCAAGATATCTTACAACTACAAGACTACAGTTTATTTCTGTCTCGAAAACATTCATAAGAACATCTAGTGAAGAATTACTGCAGAAAGATATACCTTACAATAAAAATAACAAGTCGCCATTTTAAGGACTCCAAAGGAAAAGCACAACTCACTGTGCTCACAACAAGAGATCACTCTTCATACTCTCACTTGAACAGTGTGGAGGTAAGTATGCATAGAACTCGTCAATCACAATTCAACTCAAAATACTTTGCCAAATTCTTCCTAATAAATCAACACAGCAAAATATCATTACACAAAGACTCTATCTAAAAACACTTACCAGAAATGACGTAAGATTTTTGCTTAGGAGCTTACAACTGTAAATGAACATTCAGATGGCAGTGAGCCATTTAATCTAGCCGAGGAGGAGGAAGGGGAAATACAGCTGCTACTCCCCAGTTTTAAGAACCTCTCACAGGAAAGAAACTCTAAAGGATTATGATTTCTGCCCTAGAGTTCATATTTTGTGACTAGTTTTAAGGTTTACCTGTTTGAGAAAGTTGTAATTTTAGTCATTTAAAAAACCTAAAAATCTGTTGCAGCCTTATGAATTATATTTATGTAATCTTATAACCAAATTTTCACATAGAAGCATCATCTTTAACTAGACTGGGAAAATGGTCTGAGTTAAAGAAATTAATTTTGTAATGATTATTCTATCAAAGGAAATTAAGACTCACATGGATGTTGTGTGGATCATGGTGATACTAAAAAGAAAGTGGTAGTACTTGGAATCAAAGAAAATAGGAAATAAAAAATTAAAAGTAACAATGCAGAAATATTAAAGTAATAGGTAAATTAAAATATTACCTCCTGTCCTCTTTTGTTCCTGTGATTACTTGATAATCTCTCTCACCACTGGATGTCACTTTTGCTCCAAAACAGTCATCCCAAACTAACCCCAGCGATTAGAACCTGATGTGTTAGATACTTATCTCTAAAACTTTAAATGAAAGTTTCTCTGAGATAAAATCAGCTCCTATAAATTTTAGTGATTTCTAGCTAATGTCTGGCTGCAAATGCTTCTAGGTTTCAAATAGTTCCAGGAAGCGTAAGTATGAGTTCTGAGATCATCATCCCAAGCCATAAAAAAATTCACTGAAATCCCATCAATACCCCATACAATGCCTGTTACTTATATGGACAGAAAAAAAGAGAAATAATGTACACAGTACAACAATACAAGTATTTATAGTTGAGTAGTGGGATTTCCATAAAGAAAATGCAGTTTTTAAATCTCAGTGTCATACTACTTTTTGCATTATGGGAAGAAAAAAACTATATTCAGAAACCTTTTAAGTGACAAAGTAATGACTTTCAGACTACTCGTGTTGTCGTATGCAAACTATCAGTATACATTTGGCAATTAAACTTACTAACGAAAGTAGGTGACTAGGAGCTGTGTCCTTGGTTTCCAAATTCAGAATATGTAGATGATATACAATTCCCATCTCTTATGCAAACACGAAGAGCTAATCTTTCCAGTAACATACAGATAAGGTATTACTGTACCTATGTCCAGAAGTACCTTCCTTTCTGCTCATACCTTTTCACCTCTCCACAACCAACACCACCACTAAAGGGACATATCAAATACACACATCAAATCATTTGTGGAATTTTTTTTTTTATATTACCTGACTGCCTATCCCTACCAACATAACAATCTTGTTGAAAATAACTGCTGAATCACTGCCACAGTGAGTCATGATTACTGAGGAAGCCATGCTACATTTCTTGGGTTTGCTGAAGTAGTAAAAAAGTTGTAAACCACTGACTGAGATGAATCCTCTGACATTATTTCCGTAAACCTTAAAAGATTTCTGAATATTGCTTTTTTTCTTCCTATAATGCTAACAGTAGTAGGACATTGAGATTAAATAATGTAGCCCTAGACTATTTCCAGGAAAACAAAAAGTTTTTAGGTTCTGGAGAAAACAAGCCACAAGGGTGAAACTTAGAAAGGATCAAGGATGTGAACTATCACGGTTATTTCAGAAGTCAGGATTCTGAGTTCCTTCTGCTAGCGCAAAAAGATACTTGCTCCAATATTCCTGAGCAGGAAACAATATTTTAACCACAAAAACAATGATACAAGTATTAATTAGGCATAGTTGGAATGGTCCAAACACCCTATATTAAACGCAGAATGAGTGAAGTAAAACTTGTAGGGGTTCACTGGGAAAAACACTGGAAAAATGTATGCTAGCTTTGAAAAACCAACTTGTATACAAAATTTAGGAATAAACCTGTTGAGCAGTTTGGATTCTCCCAATTTATCTCTGCAATGTTGACGCAGAATATCATGTTTAAATATCAAATTAAATGTACCATTAAAATCTCAGTGTTAATTATACATTTTATTCTCCTAAAATAGTTAATTATGTTTAACTCTATGAAAATCACTTTAATAAGAACCACTTGCCTTTTTCTGGGCAATTGCAGCTCGCTGCAATTTCTCTTTAGCTTGATTATACTTTTCTTCTCTGTCTGTGATACGTTCATGTAGCTTATGTTTTTCTTCCAACCACTGTATCTGTTTCTCTTCCAGTGTCCTGTCAGGAGAGGATGTACGCAAAACACAAAAGTTAAGGGGATTAAATAGATATTATCACCAACATAGGCAAACTCACTAGTGCCTCGCTACATCCTAAACTATCCAACTGCAGGCATTCTTCTAGCATAGCCACGTATTTGCTAATCTACCTCTATTGAGTACTTTTTGTGGGTCTGGAACCACGCTTAGAACAACATGTATACTACATCATTTACTCTTCACAATAATTGCTTCTACTAGGTATTTCTATCACCTTCATTTTATATAGATGAGGAAACTAAGGCTTAGAGCGTTAATTAACTCAACTAAAGACTTATTCAATAGTATACTTAGGGGCAGGACAAACACTTTATAAACAGCTCTGAACAATGATACCTACCAAGTTATAAAAATTTGGCCTAAAAAAGCTAGTTAAAACATCAATTCAGTATTAAGTTTAAGGGGATATATTTTCTCACTAGAGTAAAATTCATATTAATGTACTTTAAGGCAAAATCATAACTTACAACTATAAAGCTCTTCTGCATGTTTTATGTGATTTTCAGTATTGTTACCACAGGTATTATGAGAATGACAAGCCCCAAGAAGTCAGACTAATTCTTAAATTTTACGAGTTTAAATTTAAATGTCTTAGCTAGGACCAAAATAACATTTTATTGACCCCTGGGTTCAGCTAACTTTCTGCCATATAGTCTTATGAATAATGTACAGAAACCAATGATTGATTACTTAAATTTGCTAGCTACACTGTCACTATAATTCTTAAGTATATTTCAATAAAAACTTAAGGATTTTAAAATACAAATTTCTATTTTTTACAAAATTTAAGCAAAATAATTTGAACCATGTGGGATGTCACAACATGTTTGGACAAATATCTTATTTACTTCCTTTTCTTGAAATTCAAACATATATGAAACAATAAACAAGCCTTACAATATGAAATAACAGAAACTGAAGGTAAGACAGCCTACAAAAGAACCAATATGAAAACACTTTATAGATCCAAATAAAAAACATACTAACATGTTACAAAGATAAAGCAAGTACACTATAGTTTTCTACCTTATCTAACTAACCTTTCCTAAAGAAATATAAAATCATGAACATCACCAAAATCATTTTCCCACAAGTTTTCTATATTATCTATCATGGAGAATTTTAAGATCAAAAAATGTAAACAAACTGTTCAAAGGAAAACCCAGTGAGCCTTATTGGGCCTTAATTAGTATGTTAAGGGGTGTAGAATTTAATCTATAGCACACATGTATGTGATGCTACCAGAGGGTTTAAATCAGGGTGATAACAAATTTTAGAAATAGATCTGAATAAGGCTGAGAGCAGGAAGATCTAATGAGGGTTACTGCAACAATCTAGGACAGTCATGATCTGAACCAGGACTAGTAATTCATATTAAAGTGCTCAAGGGTGTGTGTGTGTGTGTGTGTGTGTGTGTGTGTATGTCAATGTACTGAAAAGGGACTGGAAGAATGATTTCCAAACTACTGATGGTATTCACCTATGAGAAAGAAAGCAAGATGAAAAGATTAATGAAGAGGAACATTCACATTCTACTCTATATATTTCCGTATTCTTGAATACCGTACAATGTACATTTGCTTGTGCATTACCCAAATAATTTTAAGTCATTGTAAAATGATAATTAAGAGATTGAAAATTTGATACTGGACAAAAGGACAAAACAAAACAAAACAAAAACAAAAACAAAAACAAAAACAAAAACAAAAACAAACAAACAAAAAAAAACCCAAACCAGGAGATAGTTCTAACTCCGGGAAGTAATTTTTGCACATCAAAAAATTTTTCTGTCCCCCAACATTCAGAAAAATAACATGGAAATGTGTTCATTTACCAAGTGTATAAAGAATCTTTGAGGGTTTTCAGAATACTGTGATCAGGCAGAATTTTAAAAGGCGTTTCCCCCTAATGTCTTTTTCGAAAGGACACTACCTAAAATACCTATTGTACGCTGTCAACAGGTATGTGTAACCAGTGCCCCAAAGCATTCCCAAAACACATCCAACAATGGAATCATCATTATCAGAAATAAATTTGTGTGTGTGCTATTTATAAAATAGCAAAAAGAAGAAAAAGTCGGTGCATAAAAAGAGCAAACTCTTACTTTTCAACTTCTAGTTGTGCTTTTTCAGCTTGGCTTCTTAAATTTCGGCATTCCTGTTTTAACCTCTCCATCATTTCCTTCAACCTTTGATTTGAATTCAGCAATTCATTCTCTGACTGTCCAAGAGAGGTCACCTGGATCTGTAAACTACTGATTTGCTTAAAAGAAGAGATACATAAGGCCACTAAATATACACAGTCTTACAGTGAGAGATAGGCAGAAAATACTAAGCATCTTCACTCACAGATACCCATCAAGTGGTTAACTGAAGTGCCCCTGAATGAAATAGAAAACGGCAGCAGCAAGGATCATTTATTAATATAACCTGAGATTATTAAGAACCGCATTCCTCAATCTTCTACTCAGTCCTCTCTCTTCTTCCCAAAATGAGCAGGCCAGAAGGGGCATTGGAAATGCAGGAAAGGGTTGTTAGGAGGGCAATAGAAAGATAAGAAAGGAGGATCCAACTACTGGGAGTATTGTATAAGACTTCTTCTAGCCTACTAGAAAATGACAAATTTTCAAAGCAGGCTAGCTGGGGAAGTGGATAAGGAAATTCGTTCTCCTTTCTCATATATCCGGTGATCAGCGACCTTCCCAGGAGTTCTGCTCTCTGAATAGCCAGGAATCACAAATAGGCTCACTCTCACATTGTTTTAAAAAGTTATCTCAGCATTCTACATATACAGTGTTAGGCAGAAGTAAGATGCTCTGAGAAACCTAATGAATACTAGGGATTCTTTGGCCTCTGGAGTCATTTATCAAACCATGAAAAGTCACTCAGGGTCTTTCTCCAACCCTATTTACCTTTATTTGGGAGTAACTTTTTCTCCAGATAACTAGTTATTTATTTACAGATTAACAGGGTAGGAAGATTCCTACTGCTTTTAAATTTGAGTCTAATAATCTTCATTTGGGACGATACCTACACTTCCTCCACAATTCATTTCACCATTTAATGAACAAGTCCTCATTTTTTCTTTCGCTTTCTTTTACCTTTTTTAGCCATCCTCTGAGAGAAATTTGGAAGCAAAGACAGTCAAAAGACTCAGGGGTACTCCAGAGTCAAGAGAAACCAAATTTCTTAAAGCAATAAATTATAAAAATGGGAAATAATTCCATTACTTCCTGATGGTAGTAGTAAAGTCAAATAAGTCAGGACTGTGTATGTCCATAGAGCTATTGTCAACAGAATAAAGTAAAATGGACTTGTATTTTCATTTTAGAATGAATTTATCCATGAAGTACTTATTCTTCATTTTTAACTGGAATTATAAATATTATATCTGTTATTATAACTGATTGAGTAAGCAGCCATCAAAGAACTTAATAGTTCTCCATAGCTAAAGGATGACAGAAAGCTCCATGCCAGAGATAACGGATAACTTCTCTCAGACTGTCACTCATTATGCCTTCCCAGTTAAGACTTAGAAAGCATGACTGTACATGCAAGGAAATACTGGCTAGCATGTAAGCATAAATGCTTGAATCTCAAATAACTGCTAAAAACGGAATCTTCATACTTCATAATTCTAAGGGGGAAAAGCATTAAGAAAACAGAATTTAGGAAAATAACTTCCATGTTTTGCCTATAGAAATCTTTCCTGAATCCAAATAACTTCAATAAAATTTCCTTCCATAAACACCACTCTTAGATTTCACAGGGACATAATACCTCAAGGGATAAGAAATGTTAAATACAAGTCAATCACTACTGTAACTTAAAACCTGATGACGTTTCTATTATTTTTTTAAATTCATCATATGAAAATAGTCCTTTAACTATAACTTTTAAATTATTAATAATGGGCCACAGCATATAAATACACACACACACACCCTAAAGAAAAACAGCAACTAGCAAAAGAAGCTAGTTACTAAACTAGAACTTGTAAGTTAAAATATTTAATCTTTACATGTCATCCTCATTGATGTTAACAGTAGTATCAAATTTTCAGAATACTGATATATCAAATTCTGATTGAGATTCAAAACACAGATTTAAAGCAGCACTTGAAAAACTAAAAGGGTAATGATTATTATAATCATACCTGTTTCAGGTCAGAATTTTCATTTTTTTCTTTCTCTGCATTTTCAGTATTCACAATATGTTGTTGAAGCTTTAACCTAAAAGTCACAAGTCAACAAAAGATACTAAGAATCCACTGATCATATACTTCACTGAATTAGACAATCACTTTACGGAATACCTGTATTACCACCAGTCAGCTAAGCTGTGTTCACATATAACTAAAATGTAATATAAATTTCTGCTTTTACAATGTAAAAATCTACACACTAAGGCATGAAAAAGTTTAGAAATCAAGTCTGAGAGGGATGGGGGGTGACAGATACTGCATGGAGATAAGAATCTGATTGGTAGGATTTTTATAAACTTAGGAAACAGCATGAGCAAATGGCCTTTGGTGGAAGAGTATATAATGTGTCACTAAAGCATCAGGAAATAGTGCAGTTTAAGAGAAGCTATCTTACAGCCATACATTATTGTATAATTAACAAAATGTTTTCAAATACACTGCTAAATTAATTTCACTCCCCTAGGTTATGAGCTCCTAAATGTGTCCTTAATGTCTACCATGTCTATGGTTTAACAAGAATTTCATAAAGGTTGATCAATTTTAATTACCGAAAGAAATTCTCATAGTAATTATATGAAAGCAAGTAGTCATCTTCATCATTCCAATTTCACAGAGACTGAGGTTCAGTAAAGTTAGGCTCAGTCATATATTATTTGGCTGTCATCAAATAGTCAAATTAAGAAAGGATCCAGATCTTCTAACACCCAAGCAAGTACCCCCCCCTTTATTAAGCTGTAATTTTACTGATTTTAAATTCATGCTTTAAAAGTGAACTATCTAGTATAGGACACGTTGTATTAGATACAAGGATACCTTGTATCTAGTGTACAGGACACCTTGTTGTACTCTTTAAGATAGATTATGAGCTTTCATCCCTGAATGAACACATACTCTTCCAAGGGAATGATAGAGCTAGAGCCTTAAGATGCAGAAGATCACAGGTCGTGACCAAATAACTATCCTCATGAGAAAGATTTTTCACTTATTAGTTGACATGTTGGGCCCTCAACCTCTTCCTTTCTACAAATTTTTCAGACATTAACCTCTAATATTGTAATTTAGTTTAGATGCAAAACAACATTTACAGTTTTCCATTTATTAGTATGTCTCAGTTACCCAAATTCAACAAGTATTTGTTGGTAAATTAAGTGAGCCAACCAAAAACCTGGATTAGAAGTATAAATGTGTAAAATGATTGGAGAATATTAGATGAATGAAACCATAAGACCCAAGATTTTCTGAGATGTTCACATACAAATGCCAGCAACAGTGGATCTTAGGAACAAAGTAGTGTCTCTTTTGATTAGAAAGCTTTGAGTATTCATGATGTGTCACAACAAAGCAAAAGAAAGTAAGTCTCAGAAGTACAAAATACAAAGAAAGTAAATTAATTTTCACTGGCATCATAAAGGCGACATAAGAGAAATACAACAGAACCATAGGGCAAAATAAGAATCTGTGGTAGAGAAATTAAAGATATAGGTGAAGAAATAACTGCCAAAGTAATAAGACTCTACAGGAAACAAAGGGACATTTTTTCCTTTTAGGGGATTAAGAGCATTGTTCACTTTGGAAGGAAAGGGAAAAAGTTTGTCTTTATAAAACAAAGAGGAGAGAATGAAGATACAGAAATTTCCAAATAGTGAGAAGCTAAAAGAATTCATATCCAGTAGCCTCTGCTTTAGTTACAAGTGAGAACACAGTTGTATAGTACACAAGCAATTTCCAAACTGAATGAAAGGCAAGGGAATTGGGCAAATAGACTGGATGGGGGGGGGGGGGGCGGAGTACAAGAGTTCAATATCTTCAATAAGCATAGATGAAAAAAATTTGTAATTGAAGTGATAAATTATAAGAGAGATGGCTTAGTGTAGGACTGCTGAAGTGAAATAAAGAGAATGCCAGACTGGAGACAAAATAAACTATAAGGCTAAGCATTTGGATGGATCAACAACATGGATGCTATCGTCATTAAGAACAATGGCTAGGGATATAGAACAGAAAAAAGTTAAGCCAGAAGTCAAGATCCTCAATGACTACTGAGGAATATTCCAGAGATCAGTATTTGGCTGAGAAAAAGACAGAGCTAAGATAATGTATGGATAGCAAAAGAAAAACTATTTTAAAGTTAGTCAAACAACAGTCTGGAAAAGAGTGGAGTCCACAAATACTGACTTCCCACCTTGGTCCCTAAGTTGCAAGAGAGGGAAAAGATGATTAATTTCCATGTAGAAGGGTTGCCAGTTTAATATGTCATATAGACAAAGTCAGGTTTTAGTGAGGGTTATTAAAAAAAAAAAAAAAAAAAAACAAATGTTGAGATTGCAAAAAATGTATTGTTAATAGAAGAGGGACCTCAGCCACTATAGCAAAAACTATTAAAAGAGTTTTAAGAGGTTCGAGGTAGGCAGAAGTCATAAAATAAAGGATAAGTTAGAGAACAAAAAAACTATGAGATCAAGTATTTATTTTAAAATTATGGAAATAGGGCCTCCCCGCTGGCGCAGCAGTTGAGCGCTGGGTTGCGAAGCTGCCCGCGGCCTCTGCGGCGCCGGTTCGATCCCCGGCTGCTCCCCGGCCATCGGAGGAGGGTCCCACATGGTGCGCAGACCTCTCCTGCCGCCCGCTGCTCCCCTCAGCAGTGTACTTCGGTCCTTCTGCCTGCTCTGCTCCCCGCTCTGGCTCTGGTGAATTCTCTCACCCTCCCGCGCATGACTGTACCCAGTGCTTGTATAAATAAATAAATAAATAAAAATTAATCTTAAAAAAATATATATAAAAAAAAACATTTAAAATTATGGAAATAGAAATACTAGGTAGACTAGTATTTGTACCTAGGAGGACCTAGGTACAAGAGAATACAAGTAAAGTTCAAAAGGAAACATTTGAAATGTCAGTGAAATGATCATTCCAAGTTCTATGAGCACAGGGTAACCAATTATGATTATTGCCTAGGTTTTGTGTGTCAGGCATGTATCATTTCCATATTTGACAAATATTTAACAACTGTTTCCAAATGCTGAGTTGAATCCTAAGTGTTGCAGATAGACCAGAAAATAACCAAGTATCACTAACCCTGTGGAATTTACAGTCCACATAAAAGTGAACAAATGGCCATCAGTTTCATTAAATTTCCAAATTAAAGAGATACAAAAAAAAAAAAAAAAAAAAACAACAACAACCTTGGGCCTCCCCTGGTGGCGCAGCAGTTGAGCACTGGGTTGCGAAGCTGCCCGTAGCCTCTGCAGTGCCGGTTTGATCCCCGGCTGCTGGTGAGGGTCCCACATGGGGCGCAGACCTCTCCTGCCGCCCACTGCTCCCCTCAGCAGTGTACTTCGTCATTCTGCCTGTTCTGTTCCCCGCTCTGGCTCTGGTAAATTCTCTCACCCTTCCGTGCTTCTGACTGTACCCAGTGCTTGTATAAATAAATACATGAATCTTAAAAAAAAAAAAAAATTAGACTATTTAAAAAAAAAACAACTTAAAAAAGTGCATGATATACATCATCATCTTAGAAAACTCTAAGGAACCCATAAAGTAGCTAGGAGAAAATGGGACTTCACTAAGATCAAAGGATTCAAGGTCAATACATAAAAGTCAACTATTTGTATATGTTAGCAAAGAACAATTAGAAGCAAGATTTTTAAAAATCAATTTATAATCACATAAAAATGCTTAAGAATAAAATGTAACACAAGATGAGCATGACACATACAAAAAAAACTAGGCCTTCCTCGTGGCACAAGGTTAAAGTCTCAGCCCTATCAAACTATCACCAACCACTGCAGCAGGAGTTCCATCCCCAGCCAGAGACCTAGGCCACATGGCGCAGCAGACCTCTCCTGTCTCATTGGCTGATCCCCTTCGTAGAGTATTTCAGTATATCCACATGTTCTGCTCCCCACTCTGTTTCTGGTGAATCCTCTCACACTCTGCACCTCTGGCCTACACCCCAGTTCTTCTATGCATAAATAAAAATAAATCTTAAAACGAAAACTATAGAACTTTGATGAAAGAAATTAAAAATGACTTAAACGGAGAGATATGCTATACACAAAGATTGGACAGGCTACTGAAATGACACATCTCCTCAAATAGAGCTACAAATTCAATGTAATCCCACTCAAAATTCTAACAAGACCTTTTGCAAAAGAGGACCACCTGATTTTTAAATTTTATGTGGAAAGACAAAGGACCTAAGCAAATGCCTGAAAGACACAGAAGCTTAAAGCATCTAAATAGAATCAACATCATTTTGACCAGGTAGAAGACTTTCACTACCTGAATCAAATAATATAAAGCTACAGCAGTCAAAACAGTGTAACAGCAGTGTCAAGACATACATATAGGTCATTGAAATGGAACACAGACCAAAAAAAAAAAAACAAAAAAAAAAACACACACACAGATTTATATGGTTAATTGATCTTCAACAAATCTATCAAAATAATTCAAAAGGAGGAAAAGATAGTCTTCAACAAATGGTTCTGGAACAACTGCATACTTATAAGGAAATAAAAAAGAATGCCTATACCATCGTTCACAGCATACAAGAACATGAATTGAATCATAAAATCGAAATAAAGGATCCAAAACTTTAATCTTCTAGAAAACAACAAAAGTATTTTGTATTTTTGACATAGTATTCGGCAAACAACAAAAGCACAAACCAGAAAAGAAAAACTTACATAAAATTGATTTCCTCAAAATGGAAAACTTCCTTTCAACAAACATATACACAAAAATAATCAAGAAAAGAAGTTAGACTATGAGAAAGTACTTGGAACATGTATTTAACAAAGGGCTTGTATGCTGACACATGAAGTTATTACAATTCAGTAAGAAAGTAACTTCTGTTTTAATAATGGGCAAAATATCTGAACAGATACTTCACAAGAGTGAAGTGGCCTATGAGCTCAGGTTAAAATGCTAAGCACACTAACCATCAGGGAAAATGAAATTAAGACCACAGTGACTTATTACGACACATCCATTAAAATCATTAAGTTAAAAATACTGACAAAAACAAGTGTCACTGAGGACATGAAAACAGATGGTTCCTCTCATATGCTGCTACTGTAAATGAAATAATAGTACTACCACTTTGGAAAACAGTACTGCTATAAATTATAAAATTAAATTTACATTTATACACAACTCAACAATCTCATTTCTAGATATTTAAGCAAGAGAAATAAAAACATTATGTACACACAAAAACTTATACATGAATATTTTTAGCAGCATTATTCATAATCCCAAACTAAAAACCCCAAATATTTGTCCACCAAAGAATGGAGAAATAAATCATATTATATCCATATAATAGAATAATAATCAACAATTTAAAGAAATAAACATATATGTAACAACATGTATAAATCAGGGTGCCTAAGACTGGGATTCAGAGGGGGTTCAAAAATAGACATAACAGTTGTTATGGTGAATATACAACTGTATAAAATTATCAGAATTTATCAATGTATACATTACTTATATGGTGTATTTTTATTTAATACATTAAACACAATAAAACTGAAAAAATTTATGGCAAAAACAGAAAGATGATAAAATTAATGGGGTAGAAAATAGAAAATGACTCAATAATATATAAATATATAGTTATTTTTCAATAAATGAAAACCCTAGTTAAAAAATAACTATATATTTAAAAATGATTAAAATAGTAAATCTTTTTATGCATATTTTCCCACAATAAAAAAAGTAAGCACTAGCTATTTGATCAAGAAAGAGAAAGAAAAGACAAACAAGATGAGAAATGTCCAGTGAAACCACTAATTCAAAAAGATATATGCACCCCCTATGTTGACTGTAGTGTTATTTACAAGAGTCAAGATAAGGAAAAAATCTATGAATGCCCACTTATGAATGAATGGAGAAGATTCTCACATACACACACACACACAAATACTATTCAGCTATTTAAAAAAAGATATCTTGCCATTTGTGACTACATGGATAGATCTCATGCTATGTAAAATAAGTCAGACAGAAAGAAATATATCATACTATTTCACTCATATATGCAATATAAAGAAACAGTTAAAAACATAAACCATTAGATACAAAGGACAGATTGATGGTTACTAAAAAGGAAGAGGTTTGGAGACTGAGTAAAAAATATATAGGGGAGAAGGCCTCCCTGGTGGCGCAGCAGTTGAGCGCTGGGTTGCGAAGCTGCCCACGGCCTCTGCGGCGCCGGTTCGATCCCCGGCTGCTCCCCGGCCACCGGAGGAGGGTCCCACACGGCGTGCAGACCTCTCCTGCCGCCCGCTGCTCCCCTCAGCAGTGTACTTCGGTCCTTCTGCCTGCTCTGCTCCCCGCTCTGGCTCTGGTGAATTCTCTCACCCTCCCGCGCTTCTGACTGTACCCAGTGCATGTATAAACAAACAAACAAACAAACAAATAAATACATGCCTCTTTAAAAAAAAAATTAAAAAGAATATATAATAGGGGAGGTGAATTGTATGGAGTGGATAAAAACTCGTTTTGGTGGTGATCATGATGTAGTACATATAGATGCTGAAGTATAAAACTGTACACATGAAACACACAAATGTCATAAGCCAATGTTATATCAATAAAATTAAGCTTTCAAACAGAAGACATTTAAAAATAAAAACTGCAGATCTCTATGCAAATAAATTTGAAAACACATTTTTCAAAACTGCTCTCAATAAACAGAGAGCTTACAGAGGCACATTTCTGTAAAAGAAACAGATATTACCAGGAAACTATTTCAGACTAGGCGCAAGCCTAGATAATTTCGCAGCCTTCAGACAGTGCCACCGTACTGTCTTGGTCCCAGACCACTAAATCAAGGAAAATGTTATTATTTTTTTGTTATTAGCAAGAATAACAACAATGCCTGAACCTAAGATTTTACAAAAACAGAAAATATGGACCAAATATAACATAAAACATTAATAAATAGAATATACCATTATCTTAAACCAAAAGAGACACTAAAATCAAGAGAGGTTTAGTCTAGAAATTCAAGTTGGTTCAATATCGGGAAATCCACTGATAATAGTATTAAAGGGGAGAAAACCATAACTATCTTCAGAGATACTGAAAAACCTTTGGGCAATTTTCAAAATCATGTCTGATAAAAACAGTCAAGAAAATAAAAACGGATGGGTACTTTCTTCAATGATAGGAAATACAGACACCTTAGTCCTATAGCTAACATCTTAATTACTGGAAAAATAGTATAGACATTTCTACCATGATTGAGCACAAGGAAGGATGCTCACTACCTCTGAAACTACTCAATACTATATTGATGGCATCTGTCAGTGTAATTAGCTAAATCAGAAGTGTAAGAATTGGTGAAGTAGAGCTGTATTTGTAGATGACACGACAGTATGTAAACTTGAGAAATCGTAGCTAATAAACAGTAAAACTAACTCAAAGAGTAAAATTACCAAGTTAGCACAATACAGAATTAACATATAAACATTGATAGTCTTCACAGACAAACAATAACCAGTCAAAACGATGGGTGGGGGAGGCGGGACACTCCCTGGTGGCCTATGGGTTAAGTCTCATCCCTATCACCACTATGGCCTGAGTTCAATTCCTGACCAGAGAGCTGACCCACATATAACACAGCAGACCTCTCTTGTCTCACCCGCTGCTCCCCTTAGAAGTGTATTTCGTAAATCTGCCTGTTCTGCCCCCAACTCTGTCTCTGGAGAATGCTCTCACCTCCCCACACTCAAAATACAGTTTGAAAGAAAGCAGCAAAACTGGGGGGGAGGAAGACCAAACACACATTTACAAAGGCAACAAAGAAGATATAAAGTACTTGTTCAGGAATAAACAAAAAAGGTGTCAAATTAAAAATTTTAGAAACTCCTGAAAGACATCAACAAGAATTTAAATAAAACAGAAGTAAATCTCTCTTCTTGGGCAGAACTAAACATCTTAAAGATGACAGTTCTCCCCAAGTTAGTAAAAACATTTAATAAAATCCCAATAAATATATCAACAAAGCATTTTTGGAGCTAGACACTGATAATCAATAGTTCATACAGAAAAATATGAAAGAAAAAAACACTGTAAGAGAGAAACTACAAAGATAGAATAATCCAATCACAATGTTTTAACACATTCAAACATACTATAAAGCCTTTATAATTAAGCTAATATGGTAGCGCAAATGAACAGTGAAAGAAGGAAAATCCAAAAAGTAATAACCAAGTAAATGGAAAGTTTAAATATGACTAAGGTGTCTTCAAGAGTCACTGGAACAAAGAAAGCTTACTGAAAGTGAGAGACAACTGATTAGCTAGTTAGAAACAAGTAAAATTAAAACCCGTACCTCATAGCAAAAGAATGCCCTCCAAATAAATCAGATCCAAATAAATGCAAAAAAAAAAAAAAAACCTGAAACCATACAAGAAAAAGTGAATTTCTCTTTAATATCAGTGTAGAAGGCTATGATTCAAAATAGAGGCAATAAAAAATTATTAAATCTGATTACATAATAAAAGAAATGTTAGCAAAAAATAACAAGTCAGACAACTGGCAAATTAGGAGAATATATTTGCAATATACAACAAAGGTAAAGCTCTAACATTCCTACTATATAAAGAGTTCTTAGAAAGCAAAGGGGAACAAAAAAACAAATCAATAGAAAAGAGGGAAACACACAATTTACAAAAAAGGTAAAATATCGTCCCGAAACATAAGTTACTCAATCTCATTCATAATGACGAAAGCAAATTAAACTCCACTGAGATGTGAAGTGGTACAATTCACCAGGATAGAAATTGACAGTATCTAACAAAACTGTATTTACATTTAACTTTTGACCTACTTATTCACTTTAGGAAGTTACCCTTAAAACAACTCCAACAATATGTTAATACAAAAGAGTACTGACTTCAGCACTGTCTTTAATGACAAAACGTTGGAAACAAAATAATTACTCAAACCTAGAAAAGGTGGTTTGAATAAACACTGTGACACACGTGCAATGGAGTGTTATGCAGCTGTAAAAAACAAAATGAGTGAAGACCTCTATGAACTAACTTGGACCATTTCTAGGATACATTTATGTAAAAGAAGAGGAAATAAAATATACGTAATTCTGCCATTTGTGAAGGAAAAAACCCCTCAAAACAGGAAGAATAAACCATGGGGGTGCAGGATAAATGAGAACAGGATAGAATGTGGAGAGTGGCACTTTTTAAAGATATTTTTGATAAATTTTTTCTTTTAGAATAATGTTGATGTTTCATAGCTGAATATATTAATAAATGAATCCAGTAAGGATAAGGTGAGAACCAAAAATGGAATAAGAGAAATGTGCCAAAAGGAAAAAAATAAATGTTTTATAAATGAATGATATCACCACAATTAGGGGGAAGTTGGGGAGAAAAGACCTAAAAAACTTTGGAAAATAGAATTTTTTTTTTTTTTAAAGATTTACTTATTTATTTATACAAGCACTGGGTACAGTCAGAAGCACGGGAGGGTGAGAGAATTCACCAGAGCCAGAGCAGGGAACAGAACAGGCAGACTAACGAAGTACACTGCTGAGGGGAGCGGAGGGCGCGGCAGGAGAGGTCTATGTGCCATGTGGGACCCTCACCGGCGGCCAGGGATCGAACCAGCGCTGCAGAGGCTGCAGGCAGCTTCACAGCCCAGAGCTCAAGCGCTGCGCCACCACGGAGGCCCCAGGAAAAGTTTTGTTTTTTTTTTTTTTAAAGATTTATTTATTTCTTTACACAAGCACTGGGTACAGTCAGAAGCGCGGGAGGGTGAGAGAATTCACCAGAGCCAGAGCAGGGAGCAGAATAGGCAGAAGGACCGAAGTACACTGCTGAGGGGAGCAGGAGGCAAGAGAGGTCTGCGTGCGATGTGGGACCCTCACCCAGCAGCCGGAGATGGAACCGGCGCTGCAGAGGCTGCGGGCAGCTTCGCAACCCAGCACTCAACAGCTGCACCACCAGGGAGGCCCAGGAAAAAAGAATTTTAACTATATACTCTAGGTTAAAGACAAAAACTATATATACACAGCAGTTAACAAGTTTGTTTTTCACATATGACAAGCTAACAATTCCAAAGTTACTTTGCATATTCTAGAAAGTAAGTGACTACAAAATTATGGATAACAAGAATACAATTTCTCAAAGAAAAGAATAACAAAGGAAGGAATGCTAGAATGAACACCATGGTGTTGAACCGGAATTGGAAAAAAGGAATATGATTTCATGATTATTAATATATATATATACATACAGGAAACAAAAAAATGTGTGTATCTGTAGACATATGTTCCCTATCTCAGTTCACTGAGAAGGCCTACAAGTAATGACATCGTAGCATCAATAAGTACACCTACAGTTGGAGTCTGGTTTCTAAACATTGTCTCCAATGTAAAGTAGAGCACCTTAGACAACTGGCTGATTTCATGCCTCAGGCAGGGGAAGTATAAATCCAGAATATCTTGTGATGACAGAAAGTAAAGATGACCTCAAAAAATAATGGAGTCATGTCAAAAGGATATAGAAATCAACCTGAAAGAACTTCCAGTGGCCAAATTTGAGACAACTTTAGCAACAAAATGATTTAAAAAAAAAAAAAAAAAGACTACATAGTATAAGAATCCATACATACATCCAAACTCATGTAAATATTTAGAGGGAAGAAGTCCAACTGATAAAAGTAGATGGGATGATGGAAATAAAAAATCATTTGGCAAACTACTGTAATAATTATTTCAAACAAGAATTATTTATGGATGTTGAAATTAGTGGAACACTGTATGATCAGAATATTTAGTCTCAAAGTATCTCCCCATAAGATAATTACATATTATAAAGAGGAAAAAAATCAGCCATTTAATAGTGAGAAAATTTGACAGATACCATCTTAACCAAGGGATCAAAGTTTAGTGACTAGTAAGGAACAAATGACGTACCTCCAAATATAATACACCAAGGCCAAATAATTTAGGACTGTTATTTTTGCTAAAAAAAAAAAAATGCCTAACCTACACTTAATCATAAAGAAATAAGAAACGGGCCTCCCTGGTGGCGCAAGGGGTTAAGATACAACCTATGAAGCTGTCCGCAGCCACTGCAGCATGAGTTTGATCCCTGGCCAGGGAGCTACCCAGATGGCGCAGCAGACCTCTTGTGACTCGACCGCTGCACGCCTCAGCAGTGTATTTCAGTCAATCTGCCTGTTCTGTTCTCCACTTTGTCTCTGGTGAATCCTCTCACCTCCCACACCTCTGGCCTGTACCCAAGTTCTTGTATGCATAAATAAATCTTTAAAAAAAACTTGTTTTAGGGCCTCCCCGGTGGCGCAGCGGTTGAGCGCTGGGTTGCGAAGCTGCCCGCAGCCTCTGCGGCGCCGGTTCGATCCCCGGCTGCTCCCCGGCAACTGGAGGAGGGTCCCACATGGCGCGCAGACCTCTCCTGCCGCCCACTGCTCCCCTCAGCAGTGTACTTCGGTCCTTCTGCCTGCTCTGCTCCCCGCTCTGGCTCTGGTGAATTCTCTCACCCTCCCGCGCTTCTGACTGTACCCAGTGCATGTATAAACAAAAAAACAAACAAATAAATAAATAAATAAAAACATGCCTCTATTAAAAAAAAAAAAAAAAAACTTGTTTAAAAAAAAAAAAAGAAACTCAAATTGAAGGATAATCTACAAAATTACTGACCAAAACTAAAGACAATGTATAGCCCTAGAATGTATCTTAGAATAGAAAAAGGAAATCAGTAGGACAATTGGTAAAATTCAAATAAAATCTACAGGTTTAATAAAAGTAATGTTTATCTGATTTCCTGATTATATTCATGTTAATTTCTTAGTTAGCATAGTCATATGCTAGTTAGTTTCGATAGTCATAACAAAGCTATGCAAAATGTTAATATTTGAAAGTCTAGGTAAAGATTACATGGAATTCTTTGTATTTTTACAATGATTTGCCAGCTCTAAAATAATTTGAAGATGAAAAGTTTAAAACACATATATGCATATATAACCTAATACTCTGAAGCTCCCTTCTGGCCGACTCCTCTGCCATCTGCGAAGCCCGCAGCTTCTCTTCACACTGATCCTTTTCAGATTGCCTCCAGACGTCATTTTCCACTTTCATTTTCTCTAGCTCTGCTAATCTGGTTTCAAGTTCTAGCCTAAAAACAACAGATGATAATTATGTTTTGAGAACAATAAGGATGATATGACAGCAAAATATTTTCATCTGCAAGAAAAATTAATACAAAAAGAAGGTAAGTACTTACTTTTCATCTTGTAATACCACAAGTTTTTGATAACCCTCTTCTTTGGCAGCTTGTACCTTACGTATTAATTCACGATCTTTTTCTTCTAGAAGCACTTTGTGGTGTTCAACAGCTGATTTGAGAATTTCATTGTCTGTCTGTAACCCTGGTATTTTTATTTTTAAGGAGAAAAATACGTTAAAATGAAAAAAAATCATGACAGCAAACATTCATAAATTAGTAAGGCAATTAAAAGAATGTACAAAGTAAGTCTCTCTGGACATATATTCTCAAAGACATTTATATTGTTGATATACTTTCCTTAAGAATAAGATAGACTATGGCCTCCCCAGTGGCGCAGCGGTTGAGCGCTGGGTGGCAAAGCTGCCTGCAGCCTCTGCAGCGCTGTTTCGATCCCCGGCCGCCAGGCAAGGGTCCCACATGGCGCGCGAGACCTCTCCTGCTGCTCCCCTCAGCAGTGTGCTTTGTCAATCTGCCTGTTCTGCTCTCTGCTCTGGTGAAATCTCTTATCCTCCCGCGCTTCTGACTGTACCCAGTACTTGTATAAATAAATAAAAAGAATCTTTAAAAAAAAAAAAAGACTAAAACTGAATTAACTTTTCTATCATTTTATTTAGCACACACAAAACTTTAATAAAAGGTGATAAACTTTTACTCATTGAATCTTGAAATCCGAGAATATCAATATGGAGGACATCCAAAGGTTCTTTAATCTACACCCCACAAACAGCATCATCATAAAGCTAGCTGGAAGCAGAGTGAATAAAATCATAGAACCCTTCAAAATCTAGTACTCCAGAATTATCAGATTTTTAGCAAAACTAGGGGCTGAGCGCAATACTGTGAAGCTGTCCGCAGTCTCTGAAGCGCGGGTGTGATCCCAGCAGCTGCAGAGATACCTACATGGCGCAGCAGACCTCTCCTGTCTCGCCCGCTGCTCCCCTCAGCAGTGTTTCAGTCTGCCTTTTCTGTTCTCCGCTCTGTCTCTGGTGAATCCTCTCACCCTCCCACACATCTGGCCTGTACCCCATTCTTATATAAATAAATCTTTAAAAAACTATAAATTGGAAACTTTCAAGTTAGCCCCTTGAATTCACAAATCTTCCTTATAATGAAATGACATATTTTGCAGAAGTCAAACTAAAACAAATTCATATCCTACTCAAAGTTAAAAAATAATGCAGAACTAGATCTCATACTTTAACTCCCTGAGAATACTTACTCCTAATATATGGAAACCATGAGTAAACTGGCATAGATTCAAGCAGAAATTAACAAGTAAAAACATCAAGTAGAAAAGTAGAAACATCAAGTAGAGATCAACAATGCAAACAATAATTCTTCATGAACTTGGTCTGAAACTACAGAGGTCATCCAGTTCAACTACAGATAAATATGAAGATAATTACAAAGGCAACTTATCAAATACTTTTTATAAGTGTCAGAAATAATATATTTCTGTGAAATGTTGTTGAGAAGGATATTCTAAGCCTAATCTAAGCTTAAAATAAGACCTGGCTGACTTAGGCTCCAGTCACTAGTCTAGGGCCTGTGTAAAGATTAATTTTAAGATTAATTTTTATTTAAAAATTGTGCCTGGAACCACCTATCTTTTCTATATCATTGTAGACTTAAAATAGCCTGGGATCAAAAACCAAATGATCTAAATAAATTTAAAATTATAAACCCAGAAGTATAGAATCCCCTTTGAAATTTCAATCTATGTACTAAATAGCTATAACATAAACTTAAGATTTTTTTAATTAGATCACAGAATGAACATTTATATATAAACAAAAAAAATGCTCTGCTTTAAGATTAAAATTCTATCAAGCCAAAAATCTGGAAATAAAAATTCAGTTTGATCTATTTTACTAATTTGAATTTATACCTAAAAATAATAGTCAAAAGCAGGGAAATTCATATTACCATCCAGTTCAGTTTGAATCTTATTTTTTTCTCTTTCTAGCTCACTCTTAGCTCTTGCTGCCTCCAGTTTGATGTCTGTTATTTCTAGCTTGTTTGAATGCTTCAGTTCTTTCACCTGTTAATTAGAAATTGAAACTGTATTAGTCATTTTTTTCACCATTAAGTGATTGTCCAAAACCATTAACAAATATGAGTAAACACTTTGGCAGCACAGTACAGAGTGTAAGCACCTTTCTTCCTACAAGTTTATACTTTGAGCATATATTGGCACAGAACTGAGAATAGTACTTAGCACCAAAAAAACCCCAGTATTTTCCTAATAGAAATGAGCCATTTCTTTATAAATATCTGAAATCATCTGGCTTAATCTTGCCTTGAACGGCTTAACTCCAAGTACTTGAAATTCAATAGTCAATGACTGAAACATTTTTAGGGAAAAAAAACTGAAGTCTTTCTTATAAGTATTGGGGGCAAGAAAACATTTTAAAGTATAAGAAACAGTATTTAGGGGCCTGGTGGCACAAGGGGTTGAGATGCAATCTAGAAGCTCTCCGCAGCCACTGCAGCACAAGTTCGATCCCCAGCTGGCTGGGGAGCAACCCACATGGCACAGCAGACCTCTCCTGACTCTCCCAATGCTCCCCTCAGCAGTGAATTTCAGTCTGCCTGCCTGTTCTGTCCCCCCTCCCCCCCGTCTCTGGTGAATCCTCTTACCCTCCACACCTCTGGCCTGTACCCCAGTTCTTATATACATAAATATTAAAAAAAAAACAAAACAGCATTTAAAATGTTATATAGGTGTAACATCAGAAGGTCTGTTTAAAAAACAATGCGTAATACTTTATTATAAGTAGAAGAGAAGGAAGTATGAAATCTGTGGAATGACAGGGAATAAAATGCCCATGTCATATAAAAGGCTTATCTTATTAGCTACTAAGGTGGCACAATCAACTTTCTTTCAAAAAGTTAACTGCAAATGTGTTAGATTAAGAAACTGAAGGCAAATAAACCAATTCAGAGGCAAAGATTAACAAAAAGACAGAAAAGAAGATTCAATTTATTTGGGTGACTAATGTGCATGTGTATACTTGGTTGGAAAGAGATTTTAAAAAGTATTATTTACTTTACTGCCAAAACTTAGCCTTTTTAAAATCCTGAATGAATGCAACTATTATGACTTTCCATGCAGTTAACCCATCACATGCCCATTTTCACTCTTCTCTTTTTTGAAAGTTGACTATTCCTAGTTAATAAGCAGTACACCCTTCATTCATTCAATAAATATTTGTTAAGTCCCTATTTATGTGATAGACATTATTTCAGGAATTGTGCAGCAAATGAGAAAGCTTTGTCTGGTCAATCATCTTCACTCCTCTACCATTTTCTTTATCTCTTCCCTTGGTAAGGTGCTTCTAAAACTAGATACAGTACCATAAAGAGAATTTGACCAATACAGATATAAAGATAAACCTGCATTCTGACATATTAATATATAAAACTATGATATCAGAGTAAAAAACAACCAATATATACAAACCAAATACGTAAAATGTGAAATGATGGGAACAGGGAATAAAGGATAATTTCAATCCAATAAAACCCTACAAAAACTGCAGTTGGGAATTGGGAACAAATCGGAGAAAGATCCTAGAGTCAAAGATGGCAAGGACAAATAGAAATGTCTTAAAGATACTCACAAAAAAAGAGTCCATCTGTGAAAGATCTTGAAAATGTTGCAAGGAATGGTTGGTGCAAAATCCTCACTTAAAGGAAACATAGAAAAGCAAGCACTGTATTTTGCTAACCACACTAAGATGCATTCCTCCAAATTAACTGTAGGTTTTTAAATGACGCTGCATAAAATGGATACCTTGTGCTGACACCAACACTGCATTTTTAAAAAATCTTTTCTGTATTTTTTTTTTAATATTTTGCTTATACAAGAACTGGGGTACAGGCCAGATGTGCGGAAGGGTGAAAGGATTCACCAGAGACAGAGCGGGGAACAGAACAGGCAGACTGACTGAAATATACTGCTGAAATGCACTGAAATACGGAGCAGTGGGCAAGACAGGAGAGGTCTGCTGTGACATGTGGGTTGCTCCGCTGCCTGCGGGGATCGAACCATTGCAGAGGCTGCGCACAGCTTTACAGCGCTGCACTCAACCACCTGCGCCACCAGGGCGGCCCTGCAGTTTTTACCTATGAAAACAAATCTCATAAAACAAGGTTTAAATACACAAAATCTGCCGAGATTATATTTAATACTTAAATTTTCTACAGATTGGGTTTTATTACATTATAATTTCATGAACTGAGAATTTAAACTCTAAATGCTTTAAAATTTTGAAGAAACAGATACAATGAAAATCCAATCTCTATGGCAAATGTAACTATAACCTGCTATTTTATACTAACTGCAAAAGGTTAAGAATGACATTGCAGGTCATTAACAAACCACACTGTAGCTACTTTAAATATGAGGTGGAAAATTGGAGCCATCTTATTTTATAGAACGTTGATTCATTTCAACAAAAAGGAACTACAAAATAAAAATCTATCTCTTTAACTCATTCTACCCTGAGATTTATTTAAAAGAGGAAAATTTTTTAACTAAATATAATTATTTAAACTGAAAGAATAGTGGACATGAAGTCAAGGAAATGAGGCCCATCTTCAGGTCAACTTTTATTATTAAACTACGAGTATGTGCTCAAGCCAGGGACTTATCCTCTCTGTACTTAAATTTACTGGCCTATGGACTTAGAAGGTACTTTAAGTTTTGCTTTAATGTCACACTGCTACAATCATAAAATAATGAATGTACTTAATACTAATAGTTAACTTCCTAAAAATGTTAAGAGAATAATCAAAAATTAAACTAATACAAATATTCATTAACTAGATATAACAAATAGCAGCACTTCTTGTGAATAACTGGAACTAAATTTCAAGCAGTCATAATAAAGTCTCTGCCTCTATATCCTCGGTTCTTAATCTTTTTTTATCAGGCCTCAAAAATCTTTAAGAAAACTAGGAGTCGAGGGCCTCCCCGGTGGCGCAGTGGTTGAGCGCTGGGTTGCGAAGCTGCCTGCGGCCTCTGCGGCGCCGGTTCGATCCCCGGCTGCTCCCCGGCCACCGGAGGAGGGTCCCACATGGCGCGCAGACCTCTCCTGCCGCCCGCTGCTCCCCTCAGCAGTGTACTTCGGTCCTTCTGCCTGCTCTGCTCCCCGCTCTGGCTCTGGTGGATTCTCTCACCCTCCCGCGCTTCTGACTGTACCCAGTGCATGTATAAACAAAACAAACAAACCAGCAAACAAATAAATAAAGCATGCCTCTATTTAAAAAAAAAATATTAAAAAAAAAAAAAAAAAAAAAAAGAAAACTAGGAGTCGAGCCTCCCTTGGTGGCACAGGCTGTTGAGCGCTGCGCTGTGAAGCTGTCCGCAGCCTCTGCCGCACCAGTTCAATCCCAGACAGCAGGTGAGGGTCCCACATGGCACAGCAGACCTCTCCTGTTGCGCCTGCTGCTCCCCTCAGCAGTGTATTTCGTCAGTCTGCCTGTTCTGTTCCCTGCTGTCTCTGGTGAATCCTCTCACCCTCCCACGCATCTGGTCTGTACCTCGGTTCTTGTGTAAATGAATAAATAAATCTTTAAAAAAAAAAAAAAAGGAAAACTAGGAGTCTTTTCCTAACTAAAACGCACAATGTTAAAATACTGATATAATTTCAACACATAATCTTTGGAAGCCCTATGTGCCAAGGTAAGCCTTCTTTTTTATTCTATATTCACAAAATATTTTCAATGTAGATTATATAATCTTTATATACTGAACTTGCTTTATGCTTTTTGCATACAATAGGAACAAGTATTCACAAATTACTACCTGGTCCTACCAATAAAACTTTAATAAATGGAAAAAAGGGCAATAGGCACTTTATAGTTTCAGAATCTGTAAGGTTGTGTGTGTGTGTATATATATATATATATATATATATATCCATACACAAAGCATATTAATTAACTTAGCTAATAAAGATTAACTGTGGGTCGGTTATCTTAAAATGTATATTTTATTGGCGTTCTGAAGTAATTAGAATAGATTTCATTAAATGTGAAATGTTTTTAAGGTTGTCATATTAACCCATCTTCAATAGAACTTTTAAATCCAAAACACTGGTAGTCACACTAACATAACTTGATTCTAAAACTTAAACATTCCAAAAACTTGTGTAACTTAGACAAGAATACCCCAGGTGTTCCGTTGCATTGCGAACACCATTTGCCAGAACTGCAAAATGTTGATGAAAATTTCAAGTTGCAAAGAAAACTGTGACAGTCAGGTTTGAAATATTTGAAAATTTATCCTTCCAATAAATCTTTTTACATGGAAGATTTCAAAGAGAAACTTGAAGATTGTTTTTTTGAACTCCATTTATATGCAAAGTAACAAGCAGAGAAATAAATACTATACTAAATTGCTCTTCTTCCTTCAGCAGTGTGGGAGAATTACCAATACATTAATTCTGCAAAAGAAAGAGCAACATTAATTCTGCAAAAGAAAGAGCAACAGAGTATGCACAGAAAAAGAAAAAAAAATCAAGGTCAAGACACAATTGAGTCAAGGACAGGTAACATGTGCAGCAAATAAAGTATGTGGTGGTCACCAAGAGAGTTAAGCCTCAACAATAACCAGCTTATGTACTGTCCTGTGGGTCCACCATCATTCAGATCATTCCTGCACTCCAGTATGGGTACTCAGTTCCAGAAGAATGTTATGAAAATAGTGAGTACTGGGTTCTGTTTTGTTTTTTTAACAAAACTGAAAGTAATTTACACCACAACAACAAGCATCAAAGAACTCCTATTATCCTGCATTTAATTCCATGTGTTCTGTTTTTCTTTGCATACTCTTATCACTGTAGGCATTCATCTGTGTATGTTGAATTTCCTACAGTTACTCAAGAAAGAGCCAAATTATTTTCTAGTAGGACTTAAACAATCTTAGTAGGCTGGGAGGGCTCATATGGATCAACTGGAAGAATGCCTCATTTCACCTATGAGGAAATTGGATGCTGATTATCAAGTAACTTGCCTTACACAGTTATTGAAACAGTAAAGAACAAAACTAGTCAAAGAACTCAAAATTTTTTATTCTATATGTTACATTATGTGCCCATTTAAGGATATCACTAGATTATAATCGTTGCCATTATCATTTTCATCTCCAGTTAAAAAAATCATGATTGGCATTATCCTCATTTAAAAGTTAAGCAAACCAGAAATCACACAGGTGCTAAGTGAAATGAAAGTGTCAGACTTCAAAGATAGATTCACCTGAGTCAAAGTCCAAGAACTTTTCCACAATACTTTATGACCTCTTCTAAAATGAATTTTTAATACTAAAAATATCTGAATTCTTGGGCCTCCCCGGTGGCGCAGCGGTTGAGCGCTGGGTTGCGAAGCTGCCCGCAGCTTCCGCAGCGCCCGGTTCCATCCCCTGCTGCTCCCCTGCCACCGGAGGAGGGTCCCACATGGTGCGCAGACCTCTCCTGCCGCCCGCTGCTCCCCTCAGCAGTGTACTTCGGTCCTTCTGCCTGCTCTGCTCCCGGCTCTGGCTCTGGTGAATTCTCTCACCCTCCTGCACCTCTGACTATACCCAGTGCTTGTATAAATAAATAAAATAAATCTTTATAAATAAATAAATAAATAAATAAATAAAAATATCTGAATTCCAACCAATAAGCTAGAAAAATATACTTGAAATAATATTTTAATTAAAACTCTTAAATTGTCTAATTTTCAATTATTTTTTCTAGGTCTACCATTTCTAAGTAACTAATTAGATAACTAAATAATGTCTAATTAGCTTAATAAAACCCTGCTACAAAACCACACTTAACCTATACAGTACAGAAAACAAAAAATTTAAATGTCTCTAGATATATAATCTTCAAACATAAAATATGTGTTTGCTTTGGAAAAACTGAGTACACAACCTCCCCAAACCATCTTTATACCTAATATTATGGTTTTGGCATTTCAGGCAGAAAAATCCAATTTTGTCATTATACTTAAGACTGTCAAGGTTACATTCACAATGTAGACAGTGAAGTTTATAAAATCAGAATGCAAGTTTACCAACTATGAGAAAAAACTATCATGGAAACTAGAATACTTAAGTCTGAAGGACCAGTGCATCCTCTACCTATAGTCAAAATTAAATGAGGATTTAATTAACAGAGGTTGCTTGGCGATCATGGAATCAGAACAAATGGAATGAGGTAAATTGATCATCTCATGGCCACAAATTACAATAGATTGGCATATTCCTGTGCACAGAAGTTATGACCTTTTCAGTGGGAGGAGAACTATTCAATTCTACTGGCTAAAACTCATTCTTCTCCCTGTCATGATCACTGCTTGAGTCTTCTCAAGTGATTCCTTGGTCAAGGAATTTATGATGAAGACATTAATCCTTACATAATTCATGTAATTCTACCGGGCCAAAACAATTCCCTCGGGCCTGGAAGCCATCTTGTTTGTAAGGTAATTTTATCTAAGTTTGGTTTTGGTCTAATAGAAAACACAACGATTTCAATGATTCAGAAACCAGTCTTATTTCTAAGTTCTTAGAGAGCTCCAGATACTACTACTACTAATACCTGGGTAATACATGGATGGTTTAAGATTTATTTTTGCATACAAAAACTGGGGTACAGGCCAGAGGTGCATGGGGTGATGGGATTCACCAGAGACAGGGTGGGGAACAGAACGGGAAGACTGACTGAAATACACAGCTAAGGGGAGCAGTGAGTGAGACAGGAGAGGTCTGCTGTGCCGTGTGGCTAGCTCCCTGGCTGGAACTCGTGCTGCAGAGGCTGAGGATAGCTTCCCAGTGCTGTGCTTAACCCCTTGAGCCACCAGGGAGGCCCGGATGGTTTTATTTTAAGCCTGTGTTAAATGTTTTATTCATAACATTTCATTTAATCTTTGCCACAACTCTTTAAGATAGGTATTAGTCTCATTTTATACAGGAAAACACTTCAGTTTTCAGAAAGAAAGTAAATTGCCTAAAGTCACATAGCTAAGTAAGAGAAAAAATGGAATTTGAATCCAGTTTCTCTGACTTCAGTGCTGATATTCCTATTCACTATTCTGTAAACAGTTTTATCATTGCTACTCTATATTTGTGGTTACTGAAACAAAAACCCCTGTAAGTTGCTAAGAAAAACTGTGCATTAAACAAGTTCAAATCCTTATATTCTTCAAAAGTAACATAAATACAGATCATGCTAACACCAATATACTCATTTAACAAACATTCTATGAGTATCTACTGCATGCCAGCACTGTTCCGGGAATAGAAGATAAATCAGAACTGAAAGCAATGTCCTTGCTTTCATGGAGCTTATAATTGGAGATGGGAAAGAGAAAGACAAAAAAATACACAAATATATCAGATGTGTTAAGAGTTATGCAGAAAAATAAAGCAGGTAAGGAAGATAAAGAGACTAAGGCAGAGGATAAGGGGGGGATGGTATTTTACAAAACAAGGAGGAGGTAGGAAGTCATGTAAATATATGAGGGAAGACAATGCCAGGCAATCAAGTTTTGTAAAGGCCCTAAGGTAGAGTTGGACTTCTCAAATAAGAGTGAAGAGGCCAGTGAGGCTGAAACAAAGTGAACAAGAGGGAATGAACTGTAATGGCTGTGGAAAGATTGCAGAGGCCAGATCACAATGAGATTTGAATGGTTACAAAGTAAAGCAAGCAGTTAGGCAGCTACTGTAAAATCTGAGCTTAAAGAGATTATGGTTTGGACTTAGAATGGTTACAGAAGTGGTAAGAGTAGTCAGATTCTGCATGAATTTGGAAGGTAAAAATGACAGGATAAAAGAGATTTCAATATAGAAACCTAAACTACTTAGATATAAAATTCTTTGTCATTATACAATAAAAAGCATTTTAAAGAATGAAGTAGAGATGGAAGATAACTTACATTACTGGTCAGCGTATTTACGTCTTGTTCAGCTTTATGCAGTTTACTGATTAAAACAGTATTCTGTTCATTGCTTGATTGTAGCTCTTTTTCCATGCGTTCAGCCTGCAGTTTAGCTGACTGTTTTTCTGCCTTTTATGAAAAAATATTTTTAAATTTCTAAATAATTTTTTACAATCATATCAATAAAATAAGCACTATTTAAAATACAAATATACTACTACTATCCAAAATCATTCAAAGCCTCAAAAATCTTAACAAGTACTGAAGTAACGAGAGAATTTTTGCAAAGTAACTGGTAGAACTCAAACCAAAGATACTGGAGTGTCAGAATAGTTCTGACTTATTTTTTGTTTTTCCAAGGTCATTTATTTATACAAAGAATCAATTTATACAAAGATCAATCAATGATATATTGCCCATTTTATTCAATGACCTGCCATCTTTCAGTGAGCTTCATCATTCCTTATTCATAGAAGGACCTGTCTTTATTGGTGAAAAACTGAACAAGGTGCTGATTGACAGTCTCATCTGAAGTGAACATTATACCATGCACGGAGTTTTAAAGAGAACAAAACAAGTGAAAGACTGATGGCACATGGTCAGGTGAGTGTGGTGGGTATGGCAACACATCCCATCCAAGCTCCAATAATTTTTGATAGGTGATCAAACATGTGTGATCTCACGTGGTCATGATGGGACACAACTCCTTTACAATTAACAAACTCTGGATGTTTCTGGACTATGGATCTATTCAAACTGTCCAACTGCTGAGAGTACACACTGGAAGTGATTGTTTGGTTCCTTGGTAGGAGCTTGTAAAACACACCACTTTGAAAACCCCACCACACTGAGAGCATAACCTTCCTCTGATGAGTATCTGCTTCGATGTCCACTGAGGTGAACCAAAGTGTTTACAACAAACTGTTGTGAACAATCCACTTAGCATCAGTTATTAGTCACTTCAAAGAAGGATCATTTTCCTCGTGTTAAATGAGCATGTTGAAGATGTTCATACACACCGTCAAATGAACTTCTTTGAGTTCCTGAGGAACCCAAATAATGAGCTTGCTTAAGTTTCCTAGCTTTGTTTCAAGTGGTCATGAATGCTTTAATTATGGATGTTCGATGTTTCTGCAACCTCTTGTGTCATGTAACGTGGGTTTGACTTGATCAATGCCTTTATTTTGTCATCCTCATCATTGGTGGGTCTCCCTGACCCTGAACATCACTGAGATCAAAATCACCAGCACAGAATTTCGTGAACCATTGTTGGCAGTGATTTTCTTTTATAGCATTGTAACCATAAACTTTATGAAACTTTTCACGAGCTTGACGCACGTTCTTCCCTTTACGGATGGAAAAGAGTAAAATATGGCGAAAATGCAGTTTGCTCTTCTATCTTCAACATGTTATAGAATGTCCAAAACTCAACCAAATCACCCAATTTTTTTCTTACACTGAAGCTAGACCTATCAACTGTCAAATGACTACCAATAACATAGATGCAAATAACTCTCATACTTTCAAAATGAACTAGTGCCATCTGTCGCAAAAAGTCGTCATGACTTTTTCAACAACCCAATATTTGTTCCAGAAAATATTCAACAAAGGGATCTGTTGCATATCAGCAGTCGCCAACATATACTTCTCTCATAAGAGTACCTGATGTGTTCACTTGAGACCAATTTATTCTTATTGCTAACACAAGTTGAACAAACTTTCAGGTCAACTTCATAGCAAAATATGAAAAAGTACATTAGAAGAAAGAAAAGAGGGCTGATTTATAGTAGTAAGAATGAGAACTGAAAATTTTAAAAGGTATGAATTCAAAATTCTCAGCCAATCTGGATCCCTTAGAAGTATGAGTAAGGAGACCTAGACACTGCTTGACTTCGTAATAACAAAATTAAGACACTTAATGAAGTCTATAATTTGTCAAGAAAATTTCTGGTTGGTTATAGTACATAGAAGTAAAACTAAATGCTTTAAAAAAATTATTTCTGAGCCTCCCTGGTGGTGCAGTGGTTAAGTCTCAGAGCTATCAAGCTATCGCCAGCCACTGCAGCCTGAGTTTAAGAGCTAACCCACATGACACAGCTGACCTCTGTCTCACCTGCTCCTCCCCTCAGCAGCGTATTTCACAAGATTCCCCTGTTCTGCTCCCCACTCTGGTGAGTCCTCTCACCCCTGCACCTTTGGTCTGCACTCCATTCTTGTATGCATAGATAAATAAATCTCTTTTTTAAAGATTTATTTATTTTATTAATACAAGAGCTGGGGCACAGGCCAGAGATGCGGGAGGTGAGAGGATCCACCAGAGACAGAGTGGGGAACAGAACAGGCAGACTGACTGAAACACACTGCTGAGGAGAGCAGCAGGCAAGACAGGAGAGGTCCGCGTCGCCATGTGGTATTCCCCCTGGCTGGCCGGGGATCGAACTCATGCTGCAGAGGCTGCAAACTGCTTTATAGCAGAGTGCTTAACCCCTTATGCCACCAGGGAGTCCCAATAAATAAATCTTTAAAAAAAATTATTTCTATCAAAATAGCTAAAATCATTTAGCATTTAAAGGATAAGCTTCAGGGCCTCCCCTGGTGGCACAGTGGTTAAGTGCTGGGCTGCAAAGCTGCCCGCAGCCTCTGCAGCACTGGTCCGACACCCGGCCGCCAGCAAGGGTCCCACATGGTGCGCAGACCTTTCCTGCCGCCCGCTGCTCCCCTCAGCAGTGTACTTCGTCAGTCTGCCTGTTCTGTTCCCCACTCTGGCTCTGGTGAATTCTCTCACCCTCCTGTGCTTCTGACTGTACCCAGTGCTTGTATAAATAAATAAATCTTAAAAAAATAAAGGATAAGCTTCAGTTTTATAACATCTCATTTCTCGTATTTCCTAAATATTATAAAAAACATATTCAACAATAGTTCAAAATAAAACTATTTTCCTCAACTGTAAAATGATACTCTCTAGGCTCAGTAATAATCCAAAAAGTCAAATAAGAAAATGCTTGCTCTCCTGTGCTTATGTTCATTTCACGTGACAAATAAAAGAACACAGGCTCTTTTGAAAATGTCATAAATGAACAATCCATCTTTTATGATTATTCATAAAAAAATAGATAAAAAATCTCTCTAAACAACCTCAATTAAAAGTTTCACATTGGGACTATACACTGTATTTAACTGCAATCATCCCACTTACTCCGTCATTATATAAATAAGGGTGGAAAGATGGCGCTGCAGTCTCTTTTGAAATGCCTCATATCTGAGGCCTAATGATACTGATGACAAGTTCAAACAAACAGCTAATACCGTTAATCAACTACATCAAAAAATATGAAACGGTGACTTCAACTCTTCAAAACATCAATTTACCAGTTTACTCTTTTTACCAGTTTGCTGCGGGGTGAGGGTAGTGGAAGATGTTAATCACTACTATGAATCTGAGTATTAAATTTGAACTAACTAGGTGCCCATTAATTTTTCTCCAACCCAAATCACTTGGTAACTATTCTGGGCGGAAAAAAAAGGATTACTTTGGACTGCTTAAAATAAATAAAAACAAATTAGTATATTTGCTACATGACAGACATTAAGAAGTAGGAAGAGTAAGTATATCTGAATAAAATGGTGAAGGGATCCAAAATATGTCACTGTGGCATAAAAACTATTTTGTGCTAAAGGCATTTGAGATCAACAGACACAGGAAAAACTGTTTTTAATCCCCCTAAACTCCTTACATCTGTCCAAAAACAAAGACTCCAAAAAGAAGTCAACTGTCATAAATCCCTTTCCCAAGGGTTTCACAACCAGGAAAGATGGAAGGACACCCATCATGGAAGAAGTCAGCACCCAAGATAAAATCCACCTACACAGACATTATTACAGAGCTAGCCAATCTCTCACCTATCTCCCAAGAGCCCATTTATCTTTCCTAAAAGAATTTGTTTTCCCATTAGTGTGCCTTTTCCCCCTCTTCTTTCCCCTGTTATGATGGTATACAGGCTCCAACGTCTAACAGTCTTTTTGAGTCATATTCTTCACATTTCCATGTACAAACATGAATAAAAATCTGTCTTTTCTCTTGCTTATCTCTCTGGTGTCAGTTTAATTCACATCCTCCAAACTCTTAATCTAAAAGAACTATGGAAAATTTTTCCTCCCAACAATGGAAGCCAAAGTTCTTCATAAGGAAATATCTCTAGAAGCACCAACTGGCTCTGCCAGCTCTTATCTCTTTCTGATGAACTTAGGGAAATAATTCAGTAAAGGTTTATAGAATTAGGAGCCAAAGTGAAATTTACCACTCTGGCAAGAAGCTGTCCTAAAAATATATTAGTACTGTGTTTCTGTTCAAAAAGCACTTATAATTTTAAGGTCTTGAATCCCAGTGCAAAGAAAAAAACTAGGAAGATAATTGTTCTTTCTGGTTTGAGATTAGTCTTCAGAAATTCAAATATTTTTATATTTTACATATTCTTCTCCATGGCATTGTAAGAGTTCTATCATTTTAGATAGGTGACTTAACTCACAAAGAACAATCCCTTTATAAATGTGATAGCAATGTTACTGCTTATGAATCAATAGCTGTCTTCTATACTCTTGGGATTCCACAAATGCGTCAGCATTGAATTGGTAAGCATACATTTATGCTCTAAAAATCAAAGGCTTTCACCTGTACTTTTTAAAAAAAAAAGTATGCCATATTCTACTGGGAAGCAATTAAAACCTTACCTCCAGGGATCTAACCGTAGCCTGCATCTCAGCCAACTGCCGCACCTGAATTCTTTGGACATTTTCTACCTGAGCACCAGAATTCTCTTTTTCAGCCCTTAATTCTGCTACTTCAGTCTCTAAGCCTTTTAATTTCTGACACAAATGGGCTTTTTCTCGAACAAGTTGCTCCATTCGTTTGCTGTCTCTTGTGGAATCAATACTAAGGAGCTGGTTATGTAGTTCTTCTTTATCTTTTTCCAGTCTTGCAACCTGGTTTTAAACAAAGCACACAATTTTAAATTACTTAATTTTCAGTCATGAACATGCTTTACAAGTGAATAAATTAAAAAGTATACAATATGAAAAAGAAGCTCAGGTGGTGGGAAAACACACAAAGAAAATATATCTGAAATGTTAACATTCCTCATGTGGAGGGCAAAGGACCTGTCCTACTTCCCCTCTATCTCCCCATGATGTCTAGCACAGGACTAACTCAGTTGCTGAAAAATTAAAAATCATAAATAATATTACAGAAATAATTACTTTCAAAAGATGACAAGTATTTTAAAATTCTTCAGAACTTTATAGGGGTTCATGCCAGATCAATATGCTGACTCCTGCTGAGTTTTTCTCACGTGACAGTAATTTTTAGGCTATGTCTATAGTAATACAGTTTTATCTACTTCAAGGCAACTTAATTCACAAAAAAAGCTACTTGTCTGTATAAATAACTATAAATGTGATTGATGAGAAAGGTTTTACTAAAACTTTAGCTGTAATTACGACCTAATTCTTAATTCTTAGATTCAAGGAAAAAATGACAACCATTACTCCAAGGACGCATACAGAAAAATCAATGGGAAACTTGTAGTACAGAAAGACCAGTGTGGTCTTCTCATTCCTACTAACCATGAAACTGTTTTACTTTCAAAGGGCTTCCTAACCTCTGAAGCACTTCACAGATCTTTCATCTCTGCAACTGAGTGGGCAAAGTAATCAAAATAAAACTCTTTCCCTTTCTTGGTCTCCCCAACTATCCTCTACTACCACCATCACCAAATCTTTGTTATTAACCAGAATAGCTCCCACTCTTTGTCTCCTTTTTAAGATGAAATTTTTTCAGATGATTCAATTTAATTAAGGAGCTCAGCTATTTAAAAGAAAAATGATTTAAACGACAGCAGGAGTGTTGGTAGCCATGGCAAGTGTAGAAGGCTCACACTAAGCCAAAATAACCCAAAGCAATGCTCTGCAACCTAGCAAAAGTTGCCCAAGCACCCACTGATTGCTCACATTGTTATGAATGAATCTAAGAAGTGTTAAGACTTCCACCTCAAGGCAGAATCTGTTTTCCTCATCTATAAAATGAGGTTACACTGGAGACTGGTTTTTCCAGTTTTAACATGTATTTGCTTCCAATTTGGAATTAAAGATGGCAATATAGTTAGAGCTATGCAGTGGGCAAATACCTTTTTTTTCCAGAAAATAAAATTTATCCAAGGAAGCAGCTGAAGAATTCAGAGTTCAGCTGAAGAATTCAAAAGCCCAATTAGTGAGTGTCTGTCCTGTTTTTCCTCCCACCCTTTACATATAAACATTATTTCCATAGTTTGGTCACTACCTCTTTTTCTTTCATGTTCTCTTCCCTTCAGCTACTTGTGTGACTCTGCAAGATACTGTTTCACTTTGGACTCAGTTAAAATGAAGGGTTTGGGCTGAATGACCTTTCGGATACCAAGCAGCTCTTGCACAGTAACTCAATACAGTTTTGATGTGCTATACGGGAGGTCTAACAGTTCATCTAGATCAGGATTTTAATTCGGGTTTAGGCAAGAGTGTTCTGAGTACTTACTATGGATCAAAAGCTGAATAAGTGTAGTACACATAAAATTGCATTTTGTGACAATTTCTCCATATAGCCTTCATTTTACATAGGTGCAGACAGGTAATATTCTTAAGGAGCATGTTTCCTACATTTTGGAAGATATGGGATTAACCTAACTAATAATGGCAGGAGTAGAACTCACAATCATAATCCCTAAATCAGATCAAATCAGTCTTATGAAAATTAGCCTTCTCATTTCTCTGTTTGTTCATGTAAACATTTATTGAATATTTATAATGTAACTGGCACTGTTCTGGGTAGTAAAAATACATCAGAAAACCTAGCAGACAAGCAAATAATCATGAAACCTGTGTTAGGAAGCTTATATTCAGTCACTGCCAAGACACCACTCACGTACCAGTTATCTGGGCACAGACCTTGGACACATTTCCTTCCACTCTTGATCAGAATCACATGTCAGTTTCCTTGATATACTCAATTTGGTGTGCTCTCAATCCTCTCTAAATTTCCAAAAGGTTTTGTTTGAATTTCTCTTTTGTGACATTTATCCAAATCTGTCTGCAGTTACAATTACATTTACTTTGTTCTCTTCTAGAACATAAATTTACTTGACAGGAAATATGATACATTAACCAATTTTACTTTTTAAAAAATTGCTGAAGGATACTGAAGAAACACATCAAGGGCTAGGAAGAGTTGCTGATCTTTTCAAAGGATTGTAGTACCTCTGCTACTCCAAGGCACACAAAAAGAAAAGAAAGTACAGTTGCTGCTCAGTAATCAAGGGGGATTATTTTTAGGACCCAGTCAGATACTAAATTTCATGGCTTAAGTCACTTATATAAAATGGCATAGTATTTACATATAACTTACCCACATCTTTTCATATACTTTAAATCTGGTTGTTTATTTTTGAGTTTGAGCTTTTTGTATATTTGACTAACAGCACTTCATATTTTTACAAATATTTTCTCCTACTCTTAAATTCCTGTCTTGATAATGTCATTCACAGATCAAAATAATTTGAATAAAGACTAGCTTATCAATTATTTCTTTCATAGATCTCGCCTTTGGTATTCTATTTATAAAGGTTTCACTGAATCCAGGATTATCTAGGTTTTTCACTATATGTTTTACATTTAGATGTATTAACTGTTATGAGTTAACACATTTGTTGTGTGTGTAGAACTGGGGTGTAAGTCAGAGGCTGGGTGGTGAGTATTCACCATAGACTGAGTGGGGAGCAGAACAGGCAAATTTACTGAAATACACTGCTAAGGGGATTAGCAGGAGACAGGAGAGGCCTGCTGCACCATATATGGGTTAGTTCCCTGGCAGGGGATCGAATTTGGGCTGTAGCAGTGACAACACTGAGATTGAAACACTAGGCCACCAGGAAGACCCCTATGAGCTAATAACTTTGAAGAGTATATAGTCTATGTTTAGATTCATTTTTTTCTTCTTGCGTGTGCACGTCTAGTTGTTTTAGCAGCATTTATTGAAAAGGCTATTTGTCTCCATTGATTCCCTTTCTCTATTAAAGATCTGTTTACTATAATCAGGAGGGTCTATTTCTAGATTCTCTGGTCTGTTATTTGATCTAGAGATTTGTTTGCCCAAAGCATAGTCTTGCTTACCATAGTTGTACAGTTAAGTCTTGAAGTCAGTAATATCATCTTTCAACTTTGTCCTTAATATTATGTTGGCTATTCCAGAGCTTTTGCCTCTCTATATAAACTCTGGCATCAGTTTGTTGACATCCACACAATAACTTGTTTTTTTTTAAGATTTATTTATGAATACATGAGCTGGGGTACAGGCCAGAGACGTGGGGGCGGGGGGTGGTGGTGAGAGGACTCACCAGAGACAGAGTGAGGAACAGAACAGGCAGACTGACTGAAATACACTGCTGAGGGAAGCAGCAGGGGAGAGAGAAGAGGTCTGCTTCACCATGTGGGTTGCTCCCTAGCTAGCCAGGGATTGAACTCGTGCTGTAGAGGCTGTGATTGCTTCATAGCAGTGCAGTGCTCAACCCCTTGCGCCACCAGGGAGGCCAATATGCTAAGTTTTGATTAGCATTAAACTAAATCTGTAGGTCAAGCTGAGAAGGAAAAAAGATATCTGGACAACACTGAGTCCTCCTAGTCATGAATATAGACTACCTCTCCATTATTTAGTTTTTATTTGATGTAATCCATCAGTTTTATAGTTTTCTCATATAAATCTTGTACTTTTTTTAAGTACTTAATTTTGAAGAATACTAAAATTTTACTGTATTTTATTTCAAATTCCACTTGTTCACGATGGCTATGTAAGAATTATTATTAATCTTGAGACCTGAAATTTTTCAATAACCATTTTAGTTCGAAGACATTTTTGCTGATTGCTTCAGATTTTCCAGAGTCAGACAAGTATTGTGAGCAAACACAGCCTTTTCCTTCCTTCTAAAGTTGCAGGTCTTTCATTTTTCTTTCCTAATCCATTAGCTAAGGTTTCTAGTACAGTGTTGAAAAGGAGTATAAGTAGGGACATCACTGCCTTGTCCCTGAACTCAGCAGTAAAACTTCTAGTTTCTCACCATTAGGTATGATCTAGCTGTAATTTTTTTTAGAGATTTATAAAGTTGAGATAGTTCCCCTTTAGTCCTCATTTGCTGAGAATGGATGCGGTTGCTGAATGGATGTGGTTGCTGAATCATTTTTCTTCATCTAAGATCATGCAGTTTTTTTTTCTTGGCCTGCTGATATAATGCATTACATATTAATTCATTTTCCAATGTTGAACCAGCCTTGTTTGTGGTATACTATTCTTTTTATTCATTGTTGGATTTAATTTATTAGCATTTTGTCAAGGATCTTGCAGCTTTTACATGAGAGATATTGGTCTACAGTATTTTCTTTTAGTGCTTTGTTTGGTTTTAGAATAGGCTAACTGTGGTCTCACAAAATATTTTATCTTCTCATTCTATCTTTTTGATAGGACTATAAATACTTGGTATATTCTTCCTTAAATGTCCAGTAGCACCCATATGGTCTATCCAGTCATTTCTAATTGGATTATTAGACCATGTGAATTGTTTTTTGAATTCCTTTACATACTTTTAAATCTTCTAACATGCAGCTAAATTGCTTAGGAATAGTCTGAACCTTTAACATTTAGACTAAGAGAACAATTTTAGACTAAGAGAACAGGGATAATAAAATATATACCTTTTTCATGCACAGAGAGTTACCTTGGTCTTGGGTTGTTAAAAAAAACAAAACAACAATAAACCCAACTGTGATAAAAATCCAGGGCAGAAAGCACCCGAAAGCTGAAAGTGAGATGAAGCTACCAGCACTGTAATGAGAAATGCCCCAAACTATTTATAGTATCACAGTGTACTGGCACTGAACACTTTAATACACTAATGTAAAGGACATGATCATATACTCAAGAAATTTCAGGATGTGGAATTCTAAATAATGGTAACAGCATTTGTTGAATGTTTATTATGTACTAGGTACTTTCTAAACATTTTACTGTATTGTTATTACGTTTTTTCACAACAACCTCATGAGATAGGTACTATTGTATATTGTATTGTATTGTATTGTACCTATCTTGTACCAGAGAATTCTCACTGTGAGGTAATTTTAGTAAGATTTCTACCTATTGTGATATGGTTCGTAGTAATGTAACAAAGGCACAAGTTAGAGAATCTTCAATGTTTTAGATAAAGGAATAATCTGGCCCTAAAACAGTATTCCAGACTACCTTTCAGAACCTACCAGGACAAAAAAGGAAGGGTTTTCAGAGGCTTCATGAAATATACTGACATTTGTGTTGGCACAAGGACCAAAAACTAGGAACATATAAGTTTTGTGCTACCATGGTGTAAGGAAAAAAACAGCATGTGACAACAGGGACCAGAAAGATCTCTTTTTATCCTCTTTTGTGCCAGAGGAACTTTGGCTTCTCACCTGTCCTATAAAACCAAGTTAAAGTTCAGTCACTTTGGAGAATTTGATGGAACAATTTTAGTGACTTGTCATGATGTATTGGCACTCTGACAGGTTTTCATATGATGCAGTACCTACTGCCCTGTTCTTAAGATGTTATTACTTTCCAAGCGAATTAATTTTGCTCCTTTTACTCATACAGTCTACCTGTATAAACACCTGTACCTAAAATCCTCTATATTGCTCTTCACTACCTTATGCAAAATAATGAAACCAGAGTTGTAGTAACATGTTGAAAACACAACAGTACCACTTTGAATACAACTCTATGAGCAACTTCAGAATTTCATCTGTATGAAGTTCCAGATTCAACATGTTTTACAGGCAAATGCATTGAGAAATTAAATCACAATATTTCTCTTAAGATAAAGATGACTTCTTCCATATGTTATTTTAAATTCAGAATATCAAGAAGGATATGTGAATTCCTGGAGTACTTCTCAGGAAAACAGTAACATCTTCCTGTATTATGTAAAGAACCACCTACACTAAAGAATATTCTATTTTAATCTGTAGATACAAAGGTGTAAAAGTTTAAAGGAGTCCTTAACTAATGCAAGAAAACCCAATTATTTTTGTTACATCACATTGTACTACTTTAAAATTGTAAAATTGAAAGATGGTTAAAGTGAGCTTTACTTTGAAGTTTTATCACTATTTGTGATCTGCAATCATCTAAGTTTTAGTGTGATTGTACATGGAAACTAGAATATACAGTAATGAAATAAAAGCAAACATCCAGTTACCCACTTATTAACATTACTCCTGGACCTCCCCTGGTGGCGCAGCGGTTGAGTGCTGGGCGGCGAAGCTGCCCGCAGCCTCTGTAGTGCCGGTTCAATCCCCTGCCGCCGGGCGAGGGTCCCACATGGCACGCAGACCTCTCCTGCCCACCCGCTGTTCCCCTCAGCAGTGTATTTCGTCTGTCTACCTGTTCTGTTTCCCGCTCTGGCTCTGGTGAATCCTCTCACCCTCCCGTGCTTCTGACTGTACCCACAGCTTGTATAAATAAATAAATAAATCTTAAAAAAAAAAAAAAAAACCCACAAAAACATTGCTCCTGCATAATCAACTGGGAAATAAAAAGAAAGCAACTTCAATCTTATCAGAAAGTTTTACTTTTTAGCCTCTACTAATTATGGCTTCCTAGAATTTCTAGGAAAGTATCAGATAAATGAAAATTAACAATGCCTCTGACTCCCTGAAAATTTTAATGAATATCATTTGGTCTTTTATGGGTGAAAAATTAAGTCATCAGATTTCAGATGGTTTCATTAAAAAAAAAAAAGCAAAGAAACTGGAGACTATAAATAATCATTAACAGATAAACATATCATTAGACTTTAATAGCAAAGTATAAAATAAAGCACCGTTATCCTTAACCTTGGAGGATACTCTTTAATAAGCCAAATCTACATTTTTTTTTCAAATCTACATTTTAATCTGGTGATGTTCATTATCCCAATTTTCCACAAGAAATTTTTCATGACTTTCTGTGAGACTTAAGGCAAGTCACTTATCTTGTACTTTAGAGTTCTCATTTAAGTGAGGAAAATCAGTCCTGCCCCATCTCACTGATCATTGCAACAGAAGATCATATATAACTAAAGCAGTTCAAGTTGTAGAGAATTTGATTTGATTATAAATATTTGTACCTTTCTGGTACTGTATTATTAACGCGATCAAATGATCCAAAGCTCATACAGCTTCTTAGGTATTAAATCATGGAACAGTTTGCTCACTGATAAGAATAAATCAGTTTGACTCAATTAGTAATTGGTAAAGGAAAGTAAGTATTTTAATTCTGAATTCCAAATGACAACAATGCAGTAAGTATAATGCAAATGTGTTTCTACCCAGAATCTCCCACATTAACTACAGGCATCAAGCTATGTTTTATAAATTCAACTCTTTATTAAATACAGTAAAGTAAAATTGGTATTTGTCTTTCCACTGTGAAAAACCATCCAAGAGCAACATAATGAGCGAGAAATACATACCCTGTTTCTGGAAAATCTAGAAGACAAACCACAAAACAGACTACCAAAAGCAGCAGAGATGGAGTAGTAATGCATGCCGTAGCAGCAGAGAAAGTTGCAGTTGTAGACATAGAACAAAGTACACCTTTTTGAAGGTGACAGGCATACCCTCAGTATAAACGCCTTGTTTATATCAGTGGAAACAAGTTACATGGGCTGACAGCCAAAGCTCTCCTGGATATTGTTTGGTTCCAAGGGGACGTGCTAAAAGAATCAAAGTGTATTTGCAAAGATTTGCCTGTTTCTGTGGCTATCAAAAAAAAAAAAAAAAAAGACATAGCTATCTCTATTCACCAGGATAAAAGAACAGCTAAAATAGAACATTCCCCCCCAAAAAAAACTGCTATAGAGATAAAAATCATGACAAAAACCTTTCCATTAATAAAAACTATGTAATCAGCATTAATGGGATTTACAAAAAAATACAATCAAATTTTTTATCAATTAGTTGGATAATGACTAAATTAGTATAATTATTACTCACCTCTGATTCATATTTTATTTTTTCTTCTTCTAAAATACATGCAAATTCTTTTTTCTGGTGTTCAAATTCTGACTTAAGAAATGTATTTTCATAACGAAGCTTATTATATTCAGCTCTATACTTTTCCACTTCCTAAATTAAAAGAACGAAAATTTATCATAAACATATAAACGAAATGTATTTGCACTCCAAAAATCACTTTTGCAAATATAGTTTTAAACTGCATTATATTGAGAGACATTCTAAAAGTAAAAAATAAATTAAACATAAGCATAAAGTTCTCATGACAAGTATTCTACATATTCCTGAGGAAGTACCTATAACACAAATTACCATTCAATTAACCTTAATTCCTCAATGATTCATAATAAACATGTAAAAATATTTTTACCTCTGGGCTTAATAAAATTCTTAAGAATGTAGGATGTCTTTCAAAATAGATTGAAAAATTAGTTTCATAATAAAATATAAAATACCACCCTAAAAATCAGAGTTTGAATTCAAAATAGATAAATTATTTGAACATTTAGTATAGCAACTTAGGGTCAACCAAACATTATAGTGATATCCAACACACTAATTTAAAGAATATATGTTGCATCAACTCTTCTGACTACATAGGAACACATGCAATTCCCTTCTATGTTCCAATCCTGCTCCCTATCACTATGAGAGCTGCTGCCATTCTGGATCTCAATAAAAACTAAGACAGAAAGAGCAGAAAGATGCAGATGACACTATTCAACATGTATCAGGAAATTAAGTAACAAAGAAAAGATGCCTCTTGAAATACTGAGACCACTGTAAATATTGAGTAAAAAGATTTCTCTTCTAAACCTGTTTAGATGGCTTTCATAATTCTATTAGTGACATACAGTTATTCATTGCTTAATATTTCAATCAACTGTTACATATGAACCAACTGCATATGATAGTGGACCCATTATATTATAGCATAGGTGTATAGCAGGTTATTCCACCTAGTTTGTGTAATTTAGACTCTACAACAGTCACACACAAAATCACCCACAATGCCTATCTTAGAATATATCCCCATCATTCAGCAATACATGACTGTACTTAGTTCTTTAAATGCTTTTACTTTGATCATCTAAAGATTAAGTGATTTTGTTTATATCCAAAAATTAAATCTATTCCCAAACCATATGCTTTGGTTATCCATCAAGAGGATATTCAAAAGATGACTTTGTCAAGCCAGTAAGTCATTTATAAATTACTATTTATAATAAAACCTCATTATAATGGAGGATTCCACAACCTGGCTTGTGCAATGGCAGCATCACTAGACTATAGATTTCCCAAGGGGCACATTTTGAATAGAGTACTCATTTGTATGTGTAAGGTTCAGGATATTTGTTAGATAAAGTAACACATAAAATGTGTAGCACAATACATAATACATTTAATATCTGTTATCTTTTTCCTGTACCCTTTTACTAAACATTTAGTCAATTATACCAAATTTTCATATAAGGAAACATCCCAGTCTAAAGGAAAACTTAAATTTTTACTTTTCTGGGGTTGTATTAAATTCTTTCCTCCAACAAATAATAATTGAGTACCTATTATATGCTAGGAACTGTTCCAGGAACTTGAAATGTAACAGTAAACAAAAGAGATAAAGGTTCCTCCTCTTGTGCAACCTACATTCTAGATAGTAAAAGAAAATAAAAAATAAGCACAGTAAATTATTATATAGCATATTAGAAGAAAAGCATACTAGAGAGAAAAAGTATAGCAGGGTAACTCAGGAGTCAAAGGTCTAACGAGTGATAAGAAAAGCAAACTGCTTTATTAAATGGGGACAAAGGTGGGTTAAAGTAGGCCTCATTGAAAAGGTGAGAATTCAGCAAACACTTAAAACATGAGAAATTCACCAAGAAATATCTAGAGTGCTCAGAGCAGAAGCAGCTGCTAGAGCAAAGACTCTTGAATGGTACCATTTCATTTCTAGAATGCCAAAGAAACTTCAAGGTCAGTGACTATGGAGGGAAGAAGGTCAGAGAGGGAATGGAATCTGATCTTATGAAATCTTAAAGGCCACTGTAAGGACTCTGGGGAAAAAAAAAAAAAAAGGAGAAATAGCATGGTTTCTGAGAAGGGGAATGACGCTTTTCCTCAGACCTTTCAAAATCATATAGAGATAAAAACATAGTTGCTACTATATAAATTATAAATTACTTACTTCATCCAGATTTCTAAAATGCTCTCTCATTGGAGTTTCTAATTCTTTTTGAATCTGAACTCTTAATGATTCCAGTTTTTGTGGCGTTAATACCTAAATATGTAGAGAAAAACAATTTAAATAGGAAATTACAAATATTAAAATCAAGAAGTCATCAAATTTCAGAGCTTCTCTCCCAAGTTTGACAATGTAATCCAATTCATGGAAATTTTCACAATATATCTAATTTTATAATAATCGTTACACAAATAAACCCATCATAAAATAACTTTAAAATGTCAATTTCAGGTCCTCAGATATGTCAAAATTTTGTTAACACGAGGTAAAAACAATCACTATTATTGCTAGGCAATAAGAACACAGGCAGCTAAAATTATCTTGGAAACAATGGCCAGTAGTTTATTTTCTAAAACAAGCAAAATAAAGGTAAAATAATTTGGTATGCCAGAGAGAATTCTTTAGACTTATTTTCAATCTGGAAAGGATGACTGTTACTCTGACCACCAACCAAACCTTATTTTGATTCCTTCCTGTTATATTCTCTCACAGAACTCATATTTCAGGATGTAGTTAATATTGATTTAAGCTCCTTAAGGGAACTCAGAGTTAGTCTTTATTTACCATGGTATTCCCAACATCTCACACTAATGCCTGGCACACAGGGAACCACTCAAAAACACTTCTTGAATCAGTGAAAAATGTTTGTTAAAAAATGTCTAGTTGTACTTACATTAATCCCTGTAATTAAAAATAATGTTCAGTTAAATTCATTCATCTATATTCCAAATAGCCTAAAATATTTCACTGAATCAATGCCTATACAATATATAAAACACTGTTGCAACACATTATCTACAAACATGCTGCTCTAAACACCTAACATACATTAACTTATTGATCCCCTACAACAACCCACAGTGCAGATGCATCATCATCCCTCTTTTACAGAAATTGAAGTATGGCAGGTGCTATTTGGAGGTTAAATGAATATAGGAAAACACCACTAATACCAATTTGAAATGTGTAGTAAGTTTTACAGTGCTAAATTTTAACTGTGCGTAAGTGAAAAACACTGAAAAAATATCTAAAAAACTGTATTTGGTCCTTCAGTACCAACTTTTGCTTGAGAAATTCCATATACCTTGTATTTTGCCTTAAATTATGTACACATACTGCTTTTACAGGTTTTTAAGTATAACCTTAAAAATAACTTTTTCACTTCAGCTTCAGTTACAACATTTAAAGGGGTATTAATAAGCCTTTCCTTTAAATATATTATCTCTTATATAAATTAAAACAGAACTTCCCCGAGTTATTCTTAATACTGAAATATTTAAATCAGAATAGGTAATACAGAAGCAACTGACTTAAATAATTACATGGCTAAACCCTACCAGGTAGCTAACATTCTAGAATATCTACCTTTATACTTAGTCAAGTATATTTTCTTACCTGCAACTTCATTTCTTCTAAGTCTTTAGTTTTCTCTACTAATTCCCCTCTTAATTCTTCAAGCAGCAGCTGAAATTTTTCCTGGTTAGTTTGCTTTTCATTTAATAGGTGCTTGAGTTCATTCTGTGATTTTATGTACTCATCCTGCAACCTGTTTTTTAAAAAATTCAATTTTTTTGCTTTCTAATTGCAATACTTTATATAGTCGAACACTTTACAACAAGACAAATATATATTCCATTAAACTTGCAATTATCTTTAGTTTAATTTTATTAATACTTTTGTTTCTGAATGCAATTTTATAAAAATCACATTTAGCCACCAAAATACTTTTAATTTTATATGGCTAGTTACTTTAAAAAAAACTTTTTAAACTCACAATCTACCTCATATCATGCTTAGTTTGTATAAAGTAGTTTTAAAGCAAAAATTTTACTATCATTAAAAGTTTCAAATGTGGGACCTCCCCACTGGCACAGTGGGTTGCGTGTAGTGCTGTGGAGCTGTCTGCAGCCTCTGCAGCGCGGTTCAACTCCCCGCCAGCCAGGGAAATACCCACATGGCACGGCAGACCTCTCCTGTCTCACCCATTGCTCCCCTCAGCAGTGCTTTTGGTCTGTCTGCCTGTTCTGTTCCCCATTCTGTCTCTGGTGAATCCTCTCACCCCCCTGCGCCTCTGGCCTGTACCCCAGCTCTTGTATATATAAATCTTTTTAAATTTCAAATGTATGCACAACAAAATTATACTGTTATGTTCCAGAGGAAATACTCAGGTAATTTTTTAATCAAGTCCCTAATGTCCAAATTTAAGCAACTTACCTTGTGTGTTCAGCTTTCAGAGTCTGATAATTAGTTTTATGATGTTCACATCGTAACCTTTCATCAATTAACATTTTTTGGAGCTCAGATTGAGAGTTTGTCAGCCCACTGTCTCCACCCGGCGGAAAATTGGTGGGAAAAGTGTCCATATTGGTAAATGAGCTGACAACCATGTAAAATTAAGTTCTGTTTTTATTATTGTCTTCGTTTTCCTTTCAAGAGTATATTCCACTTCTTTCTTGCTCAGACTCTTAGGAGGCCAAATACCTGCACAGAGAAATATACTTAGTGATTAGTGAGTCCCTTCAGTGTTATAGATTTTTATCACCTATTGTTCTCCTTATCACTTCTATAAAACCCAATTTTCAGATTTTTCATGAAACAAAATTTAAGAATAAAGTTAAATCATATACATTAAATTTTCTTCATGCAAAATTTCTATAGCCATCAAGATCGCATCTTCAAGTATTAGCCTAACGAAAAGTAGAGTTTTCCACTGCAGGAACCACTGGATCCACAAACATTAATCAGGGGAAAAGCCATTTGGAACTTGTAAGTGGCTGGGATAATTCTGGTCTTCACAAAGATAACCTTGAGCAGGTAACTATGTCTGTGATTGATGCCACAAAAGGTCATTTTTTTTTGTTTGTTTGTTTTGATACACAGTAAGTTGCATTCAGGCTACAGAGTCAGATGAGACATCAGTCAACACAAATGTTAGATCCTGTGTGTTATAAACTGTGCTAAGAGCAGGAATCTAAATCACTGATATATCCCCGAAAGTGCTGCCCAGGACTATCAAAGTGTTTGCTGTGCCTTGAAATAAAACAACAAAATGTCCTTATTGTAAGTAATCAGAAACAGAAATTTTCATCAGAAATGTTCTGTCCCCTTTAACTTTATTAATCTTTCTCAAGACTACTTTAAGTGTGTGTGCATTTTCCTAACAGCCTCTCCCTTAGTCACAGCTTATTTCAGATTACCTTTTCTCACTACAAGTAAATAAATATCGGGCCACCTTGGTAGCGTAAGGGGGTAAGTCTCAGCACTATGAAGCTGCTGGCAGCCACTGCAGCAGTTAGATCCCTGGCCAGGGAGTTTACCCACATAGTGCAGCAGACCTCTCTTGCCCGCTGCTCCCCTCAGCAGTGTATTTCAGTGAATCTGCCTGTTCTGCTCCCCACTCTGTCTCTGGTGAATCCTCTCACCAATCCTGCATCTCTAGCCTACACCTCAGCTACTGTATGCATAAATAAATAAAATAAATCTTAAAAAAGAAAATATCTTTAGCCTCTGCAAAACAACCATTAAATTACTCTTGCTTGGAACACATCATTTCTAATAAATTAGTGTACTATCTTCATAATACTTAAGAAGATTTTTAAATTAAAATTGGGGTTGCTTTGGTTTCCTGCCCAAGTATATTTCAAGAGTGGGGAATCTTCAGAGATACTTCACTCCTGAGTCTTATGTTAAATGTGCACCAAGATTCAACCTTTGCAAATGCAGAGTAGTCTGTAGCTGCTGCCACATGACCCTGCCAAAAATACATATTTGCCATGGGATTAATGAATTGTATCTTAAAACTGGCATGTAATTTTGATTCTGCTCCTTGATCCAAATGACTTTTTAAGAGATAAAACAGACAATAAATCTATCTCAAACTTTCTAATAATGCCACCAAAATGCATACAGTTTTAATTTAATTAAAAAGCTGAAACTACATTAGAAAATCAGTAACTACCTTTAAATCTCACTGCTAGTGAAAAAAATTTCCAAGTTAAAATGAGTACATTTTTAGTCCTATTAAGTTAACAGTAAATAGTCTCACTGACTGTACTTTAAAATTGGAGCTAAAAGGCCTCCCCTGGTGGCGCAGAGGTTGAGCACTGGGCTGCAAAGCTGCCCGCAGCCTCTGCAGTGCCAGTTCAATCCCCGGCCGCTGGCAAGGGTCTTACATGCCGTGATAGACCTCTCCCGTCGCGCCTGCTGCTCCCCTCAGCAGTGTATTTCAGTCATCTGCCTGTTCTGCTCCCCACTCTGTTGCCGGTGAATCCTCTCACCCTCCTGCACCTCTGGCCTGTACCCCAGCTCTTGTATAAAAAATAAACCTTTAAAAAAAAATTGACTGCACAAAATATTTTGTGAGGATTTAACATATATAGACTTAAATATATAAATGGGGTATATATAATGGTAATATAAATAGTATATGAATCAGTAGAGATAGAATTACACTGCTTATAAATTATATGGGAAAAAGTTAAAAGTATCAATACTACACTTTGATAAATCAAGGATGCATTTTGTAATCTATAGAAAAGGGGCTGGCAAACAGGTGTCTATGGGCGAAAACTGGCCTACAATCCTTTTTAGTATGGCCCTAAGCTAAAAATGTCATTTAAGAATTTTTTTTTTAATAAATGAACACAGATGCAAAAATCCTGAACAAAATATCAGCAAATCAAATCCAAAATACATAAAGAGTGAACCATGAACAAGTAGGATTTATTCCAGACATGCAAGGCTGATTCCAGATTCAAAAAACAAGTAATGTAATCCAATATATCAGAAGCAGAAAAAGTATTTAATAAAATCCAGCGTCCATTCATGATAATACTCTCAACAAATTCAGTATACAGAGCGACTTCCACCATTTGATTTAAAAAAAAAAAAATCTATAGCTAACATCATACTTAAGGATGACAAAATAGAGCTTCCTCATTAAGATCAAGGCAAGTACATGCCCTTCTCACCACTCCTTTCCAACATGATACTGGATGAAGGTTAGCTAAAACAATTAAGACAAGAAAAGGATATAAAAGGCATGTAGTTAGCAAAGAGGAAAACAAATGTCTTTGTGTGCATATGATATAATCATCTATGAAAAAGATTCAAAGGAATCCATTTTTTAAAATACCCTCCTAGAAAGAATTAGCAAACATAACAAGGTTGCAGGATATAGGATTAATATACAAAAGTCACTCTCCTGAATGTAACAAGGTTGAAAACTGAAATTTGACATTTAAAACAATCATAACTTACCTTAACACCTCCCCCAAAATGAAAGGTATACATCTAAGACAATATGTACAAGATTTATGAGGAGAATAATAAAATTCTAATGAAAGAAATCCAAGAAAAAGAACTAAATAAAGAGATAGTTTATGGTCAATATTGCCAAGATACCAATTCTTTACTATTATGATTCACAGGTTCAGTACAATTCCAACAAGTTATTTTGTGGATACTGACAAACTGACTCATTTATACAGAAAGGCAAAAGACCAAGAGAGAATAGCCATACACAATACTAAAGGACAAAGTCATATTACTGACACTATCTGACTTTTTGACTAACTCTAAAGCAAAGGCAATCAAGACAATGTGGTATTGGCAAAAGAACAAATAGAGCAATGAAACAGAATAGAAAGTCCATATATAGACTAACATAAATATAGTAAACTGAACTTTTACCAAAGGAGCATATGCAAAAATAATGCAAACAAGTGGTTCTAGGCACAGACCTATTGTCCTTCACAAAAATTAGCTCAAAATGGATCACAAAAATGAACTAGCAAACTCCTAGACGACAGCATAGGAGAAAATCTAGATGATCTCTGGTATGGCCATAAATAATAAGTTTGGCTTCATTAAAATTAAATACTTTCGTTTTACAAATGACCCACTATCAAGAGAATGAAAACAGAAGCCACAGACTGGGAGAAAATACTTGTGAGAAACATACCTGAAAGGACTGCTATTCAAAATATAAAAAGTTCACACTCAACAAATAACCAGATCTTAAAATGCACCAGACCTTAATGGACATCTCACCTAACATACACAAGTAGCAAGTCAGCAAATAAAGATGCTCATCATCATGTACCATTAAGAAGTTGAAATTAAAACAAGATACCACTAAACACCTATTAAAATGGCCCAAACTCAAAATGCTGTCAACACCAAATGCTGGTGAGGATGTAGAACAGGAATTCTAATTCATTACTCTTACCACATAATTCAGCAACCACATGCCTTGGCATTCACCCAAATGAAAACTTACAACCGGATGTCTGCAGCAACTTTTATTCATCACTGTCAAAATCTGGAAGCCATCAAGATGTCCTTCAGTAAGTAAATATATAAATGGCAGTAGATTGTGACAATATAATACTGTTCAGCATTAAAAAGAAATGAGCTATCAATTCACGAAAATATATAGAGGGACCTTAAATGCCCTATTACTGAGAGAAAACAATCTAAAAAGAATGCATACTGTAGTTTCAACTATACACCCGTGTACCACATAACATCTCAGTCAATGAAGTTATTCTGTTCTTTATAAGGCATTATGCAGTATCTTACGTCTCTACCTATTAGATATAGTAACACCATTCCCTTCAGTTGTGAAAAACAAAGGTCTGTACAAAAACAAAGTAATGTACTCTACGGGAGGCAAAAATCACTCCTGCCCCTCCTGTAAGAACCATCCCCTGGGATGAGCATTTCACCTAAAAAAAGGCAAGTAGGGAGATAAGAAACAAAACTAGTAGGAAGACAGAAAAAAGAAAATAAATTTAGACAAATATATTAATAATTCATTAATACAGATTAAATGCTTCAAATAGAAATTTCAGGGGGAAAAAAAAAGCGTAACCCAAGTATATGCCTTTTTATTCAACACTATCCTGAAGATCTGGAAAGGAAAAATAAAACTTTCTATATAGATGTGCTTATCAATTTTTGTGCATTTCCTTTTATTGCTGAATAGTATTCCATTATTTAAACATATCACATTTTGATTATCCATTCTCCTACTGCCTACTGATAGGCACAGCTGGGTTGTTTCTGATTATGAATATTAGTTATAATGAATAAAGCTGCCAAGAACATTGATGTGCAGGATTTATGTGGACATCTTTTTCATTGAGAAGAGGGCTAAATACATAATAAACTGCTGAAACATGAAGTTGACTACATGCCTACCTTTATAAGAAACTGACATCTTTTTCCAAAGTGATTCCACCATTTTTCATTTCAACCAACATGAGATTTGTTTGCTTCATATTTTTGACATTAAGTGTTGTCAGTTATTAAAAGACAAACTAGAGGGCCTCCCCTGGTGGCGCAGCGGTTGCGCGCTGGGCTGCAAAGCTGCCTGCAGCCTCTGCAGTACCGGTTTGATCCCCGGCCGCTGGCGAGGGTCCCACATGGCACACAGACCTCTCTCCTGTCACACCCACTGCTCCCCTCAGCAGTGTGTTTCGTCAGTCTGCCTGTTCTGCTCCCTGCTCTGGCTCTGGTGAATTCTTTCACCCTCCTGCGCTTCTGACTGTACCCAGTGCTTGTATAAATAAATATTTTAAAAAGAGAAAAACTCGAGGACATTTAAATTTTCAAGAGTTTGAACACACACTGATTCTAGTCGGACAGTGCCAAACTGAAAGTGGTTCAGAGCACTCCAATAGGAGATAGTGGAAAGGTTTTCAAAAAGAAAATGTGGGAGCAAAGCAAGGAAATCACTTGATTCACTACAGCTTAAAAAGCTGCCTTATTTGGGAAAGTGTAGTTGGCTCTGATTGTTTCATTTTCTCAAATTCAAATGTACTGATTCTGCCTTAGATGGTGAATGTGCTTAGTAGGCTACCGAGGCATAGAGCCCTATCAGTCTCATGGCCTCCTTGTTTAATTACTGTAACCTGGGTCTTCTTAATTGTAGCTATTCTGGGTACCATGAAGTGCTATCTCCTTGTGATTTTAATTTGCGTTTCTGAAGCACTTTTTTTTAATGGTCATTCACTAATGCATGGAAAGATCTTTGCTTTAAGAATGCTTAAAAATTCACCATAGTGAATGTTGACTCAAAAAAAAAAGATTTACTTTCTAATCTCTTGTAACCTATGAATATTACCTTATATGGCAAAAGATGTGGTTAAGAATGTTTTAATGTGGTTAAGATGTGCTTTAAGAATGTTTCCTCTGTAACTGGTAAAATGGGTAACAGTTATTTGTACATTTGAAACAAAAACAAATGTAAAATTTCTCAGTCCACTGACTACTTAGGCTTCCTGAGCACACACTTCTATTTTCTACCTACATATCTTTGAAAATACCAATTTCCTTGAGCAGGGGCCTTTTCCATTTCTCTGCGCTCTGCAGGTCCAACATCAGTGAATTTATAGGCAACATACAGAAGCCTGCTCAGGAATAAATTACTTACTCCATGAAGTACTTTCCTTATTCTTTCAAACATAGTGTCAAATAAAATTGATGATAACTATTCCGTCTTCTAACTTGTATTTTAGCATATGTTAACACATTAAGTGTAACTTCATGCAGGGCAAGAAACATGTTTTAGTAATCTTTATTAGCCCAATACCTAAAACACAGGTACCGATTAGCTCAAAAATGTCAAATTAATACATTCAACATAATAACGCTACTTTACTGGTGATTCATTTCTCTCATCCATGTTCATTATCTGAGGCTTCTAGACCACAGTGAATGTTGACTCAAAAAAAAGATTGACTTCCTAATCTCTTGTAACCTATGAATATTACCTTATATGGCAAAAGACGTGGTTAAAATAAGGGTCTTAGAGGGACGCACTTATTCTGGATTATATGGGTGCACACTAAATGCAGTCACAACAGAGTAGGCCGGGGGGAGTTCTGGAACTGAAGACAAAGAGCCCATGTGTGCAAGATGACAGAGATTAGAAAGATGTGGCCAAAGTCAAGGAATGCCTGCAATCACAAGAAGAAATGGATTTCTCCCCCACTCAACTCCCCCTTTGTTCCCCACCATACCCCAGTGTTTGGAGGGACTGCAGCCACTGATTTCACGTATCTGGTGTCTAGAGTGTAAGGAAATTTTTATTAAGTGACCCAGTATGTGATAATTTGTTACAACAGCCATAGGAAACGAAAACACTGGTTTTCTCTTCCATTGATTTATTCACAATTAATTTTACCCAAATTCAAACTCTGTCACAAATTAAATTCCCAACAAAGTCAGATTTTTCTGATTTCAACAAGTACACAAGTATCAATTACAGAACACCTATATATGTACTGGGTATTCTAATTATATAATGAAATAAAGTATTTCCATTGTGCAGTTTACCAAGAGCCCCACACCATGCAGACCTTGGATCCTGCCACCCAAAGATTCAAAGGCAACCAGAACTAGAAGCTCACTTGAGCATGGAGCTCATCCACAAACTTCTGGATTGAAGGGGGCCTTCATATTTCAGCATCCTGTAAGATTTTATTTAACCATTTCAAAGTTTCAAGTATATCAGCTGAATTGCAGCAGGATTCAGAGTGAGGGCTAGTTTCCCAGCACCAGGGACAATCTACTTCTACAATGATGAGTCCAATTCACATGATGACCCACAACGGAAAGAAACCCAGCACTCTATCCTTCAGTACCAAAATGTGGACAGTCCAGCAGAAAATAGCCCAAGGAGGAAGAGTTACTCCAATATATTCCAACTATATTTGGAATTATTCCAACTACAGTCCAAGGTAAATGAATAATCCAGCCATGGCTCTCAGTTAGCCTAAGAATCCTCAAGAAGCTATTTCTGCATTTGTAAAAAATGGATTTAGATATCATTCACGGGCTGATGAGTGCTAGGAAAATTTTATTTATGAAAAACCAATGAAACACTGAATAATTTCCATAAAAGTTATTAACAGGAATAAACAGATATGGTTGGGAGGGGATAGTTCTGGATAAAAATGTATGATTATTGTCTAAGACTTTTGCATATGAATATTTACTGAAGGGCTTTAACTCTCAGAGGGGAATGCTTTGGGCTTATTACTTGAATAGGATATAACACTGCTTTCAAAAAATATGTAAAATTATTGAGTTTTTTATATATTGATGACCAAACACTTAGTATTCCTCAAGGTTTTTTATTTAGCTATTATACATGTTTGTACGCCTGTATATTAGTCTAATATATATATTTCTACTTAATATTCTGAAAGAAAAATAAGGTGAAAGAGATCAACTTGGTCAGTTTATTAATCAGCAAACATTCATTAGATGGACAAGTGTCTGTGAAAAGCAGTTTTTAAAAGACCTACAACTTTTTCCAAATACTTCATCCTTTTTTTGCAAATATTAACTGTGACATAGCCATAACCAAGTGTCCTTATTACTTCTTTTGATCAGCGTCAGCTCTACAGACCTACATGTGACATTTTTATTTGCACAGGAGCTGCATTTCTTAAGAGGTAATACAATGTCTGCCGAAAAGGATAGTAATTCAAAATATTCTAAAAGCACAGCTGCTGATGCTCATGGAAAACTTCCAAAACACCATCCATTAAAAATCACATGCTCTGCTTTTAAACATTTCCAAAAAGTGCTTTAAATAAGATATGCCCACAAAGTAAATGTTTGTTAAAAAAACAACACTAAAAGCCTAGGAAGAATATACATGAGACATTACTTAAAAACAAAACATTAGAAATGAATTTCTTTAAAATGCAGCGAGAATCCTATACTAATCACCCGAATAGCCTTTGGATGGCCATGCCAGGGTGTTTGGTACACAAAAAATTGTCAAAACTTGACACTCTGCCAGAACCTGAAGTGCAGCTGGGAGCAGACCCTTCAAAGCCCTGGTACACTGCCAGGTCCCATAATTGTAATTTAGAAAGAAACAGGAGGGCAAAGGAAAGAGGAAGAGAAGATGATACGCATTAGAGTGGTTAGCAATCAACCACCAAGCACTCTGAATTAAAATGTTATTCTAACAGTTGCAATGTCTGCCTCTACACAGTTTAATTTACACAAAAGAATTCTAGCAAGTAGGATATAGTAATCAGTTAAGTTCAAATGCTTAGAAATACGAAAGTCTGAAAAATTGTAATCTAAAAGACAAAGATGACTCTCACCCAAATCATACTTCTAATTCATGTTCATGTTTCTCAGTGTAGGTTCTAATACATATAACATGGGGACTGTGCAAAAGATTTATGAGCAGTTAATACTTGTGTGTGAGTTACAAAGTATTTTTTGCTCACAGTACCATCTTTCTCCTGAAATAGAAAAGGCTACCATATGGCTCCTGACACAAAATGAAGAATATCTTCTGATCCAACAATGTATCCTGGAAATTATTTGTCTTAAATAAATCCTGAGTTAAATTTATTTCTCTCAGATTTACCCATTAGCCTGAAAAGTTAAATGAAAGAAAATAATTGATGAGTTCAACTGGTATTTTTACTGAAGTTGACATAAGCATTCTCTATCGCTGACAATCTGCCAAAAAGTGTAAAATTTTTCAGAGCCAGAAAAGGGAGATAAAAGTCATCCTCAAAATACAAAGGCTAGGGCCTCCCCTGGTGGCACAGTGGTTGAGCGCTTGGCTGCAAAGCTGCTGCAGCTTCTGCAGCGCCAGTTCGATCCCTGGCAGCTGGGCGAGGGTCCCACATGGCGCGCAGACCTCTCCTGCCGCCCGCTGCTCCCCTCAGCAGTGTACTTCGTTCCTTCTGCCTGTTCTGCTCCCTCTTCTGGCTCTGGTGAATTCTCTCACCCTCCTACGCTTCTGACTGTACCCAGTGCTTGTATAAATAAATAAATCTTTAAAAAAATTAAAAATACAAAGGCTAATTTTAAAACCATCTATCTTTATAAAGGAAAAAAAGGTAATTAGATGGATAGTATTTATTGAGTGGCGACTATACATATTTCCTGAGCAGTCCACTTATACCAAGAGGGCTTTGAGGAAGATATAGAAATATGCAGACCATCACATCAAGCCAACTACTTACCAAGGAAGAGCCGACCCTTGTTTAGAGTACTCTGGACCTTCTCTAAGTACATATTATATATGCCAAAGATTTTGTTGAAAAACAGATATGAAAAATAAAAGAAAATCCTTGCTCTCAAGGAGTTCACAGTGGTCAGCAAACATACATACATGTTTAACAATTAACTGCTGACTGAAGGAAGAGTATTTACTATTTATTAAATCCTTTTTGTGCTTTTAAACAGTTTTACCATGTGCATATATTACCTGGTCAAAATGATAAGTGGATTCATGAAGCATTTAAATTATAAAACATTATAACATGGGTGAACAGGAAAGAGATGCTTAATTTTGCTAATAAGCAGTCAAGGAAGACTCCACAAAGAAGGTAACCCTGAGTTAAGGGAAATACCAAGAACAAAAGAGAAAGGGATATAGGAGGGAAACACCAAGAACAAAAGCATGGAGATGGAAGAGAACATTAGGCACAATTGGGTAAGAAAGGCGTGTGGGGGTAGTAGGGAAAGCAGATCAATCTGGACTGGAATTTATCATCTGATCTAGGAGAGCAATGAAAGATTTTAACCTTATGATAGGGTAGATAAGGAACAGAGAGGGTGCGATCAGATTTGCACTTCAGAAAAATAACTTGCTTATACAAAGTGTGAAGAATAGGTTAGGGAAGGGGTGAAGGAGGAGATTAAAACAAACTGAATGAGAAAAGGAGATCAAAAGTACAGGAAAGCAATGATGATGGACTCAACTAAGATAATGTCAGCAGAGTAATCAAAGGGAATATTATTGAGATGAATTTATATTATTATTGAAATGGATTTAGAAGCAGAAGTAACTGGAGTTAGTAGTTAGATATTCATGCCCTGCTCTCTCAAAATAAAAACTAAATTAATGCCACTAGATAAACGGCCAACAAGGAAATAATGATAGTAAAAAAAGTAAAATGGAATCCAGTTAAAGTAAAAGAAAGGTTGTTTCAAAGATTACAATTTCTTTCAAGCACTAATCATCCCTACCAACAAAGAAAGCACAGAGACCTTTAAAGCACAGAGACCTTTAAAGAAGTATCTTACTAAAAGCAAATATCACCACCTTAAAACATATACCTTTCTTCCTTTGGTAGCAAAGGGGTAAACACTAAAGCTGGATTTGTCAGGAACAAAGACATAAAAAAGGTATTTTGTTCCTTAAATGTCCACCTGCTGTTACTCCTCCTCCTCCTTTCCTTGAAACAATCATCTCTATAGCAACACATTCTTAAGAAATTAGTGGGTGGAAAACATATGTTTTGGCAAAAATATGAGAACTCAAAAATGAGCTACTTTATTTTCCTTTAATATAAGAGATACAGGTTAGAACTATAAAATATATAAAACATGAAACGAAAAATACTAGAAAACATAAAAATTGATGTTGCACATGTTTATATGGAAAATCTTCACAGGTTACAATGACACCTGGTGGTAAGATTTTTTTTTAATTATCTGTCATCTGTTATAAATTTCCAGTTAAAAAAGATATCTCATGTAAGTATGGTTTTCCCTAATTTTTTGGACATACTTGTTTGTAGGATTGTTTTCCAGCCATTTATTTTGAACTCTGTTTATCTTTGGAGCTCAGATGGCTCTCTTCGAGACAACAGAACGTTGGATTTCATTTTCAGATCGAACCACCCACTCTGCCTTTTGACTGGCGAAAGTCCATTTATATTTAGTGATTATTGATATACGGATATTTACTACTATCATTTTGTCTAGTTTTCTGGTTCTATTTATTTCCTTATTTAATATTTTGTGGTTTTCTTCACACTGATTTAGGTAAGAGTGGTCCCCTCCACATTTCTTATAGGGGAGGTGTAGTGTTTCCAAACTCCTTCAGTTTTTGTTTGGGAAGACCTTTATTTCTCATATCTGAAAGAGTCTTGTGGGACATAGTATTCTTGGTTGGCAGTTCCTGTGTTTGAGTAATTTGAACACATCACTCCATTCTTTCCTTGCCTGTAGTTTTTCTAGTGCAAGTCTGATGGGAATACTGTTATACATTACCTGCTTTTTATCTCGGGCCACCTTCATTATTCTTTGTCATGAACTCTTACTGGTTTCACTATGTCTTGTTGCATTTAGGTAACCAGGTGTTACCAGTCAGCTTCACAGAAGGAATATTTAACTCCTTCCCCAGGTATGGGAAATTTTCCTATATTATTTCCATAAACAGGCCTCAGTTCCCTTCTTTTGCCCTTCTGTTCTTATGTTGTCTTTAATAGTGTCACATATTTCTCAAAATGTATTTTTTTTTTTTACATCTCATTTCTCTCTCTTCTTCCACTTGGGTCCTTAGTGCAGTATGTTTGAGGTCACTGATTTGATCCTCCATTTTATCTATTTTACTTCCATTTTTTTCTCTAGAGTTCTTGATTCCATTTATTGAGCTCTACTTTCTGAATTTATTATATTATTTGAAGCTTCTATTTCTACCTTCTGTTAATTGATTTTGTTTTTGAGCTCATTAATTTGTTTTTCTGAATTTTGGTGTATCACTCTGATTAGCTTTTCTGAGTACTCATTTCTTTGACTTGCCTTTCCGAGTTTTCTTCTATTTCTTTGAATTTCTTTTATGAGCGCAGTTCTTAACTCTATCTGATAGGGAAACATAGTCTTCATCTTTTTGTGTCTGAGGTCCAGCATTTCCATGTGAATAATTTTTTGTCTACCCATTTTGCTATTTGAAGTCTCCTTATTTTATTATTGTTTTTAATAATGTTACCATTTGACTTTATTTACTTGTTTATTTTGGCCACTGCTGACTTCTGAATATACTCAGATCTGGTTTGTAGTTACTAAGTGAGAAGGTGGGGAAGAACAACGAAGAACGCAGATGTTGGTGTGGATGAGACTGGTACATATCTGTGGCACTCCACTACCCTAATACCCCTCTATTCTGGAGTTTGGAATGAAAGACTCGGAGTCCCTGTGTTTTCCCAGTCCTAGGGAGTAGTACAGATCTGCTATTATCTTTCCTAGGGACCCAGTCTGTGTGGAACACCCCTGCTCCTCAAGGTTTTCCACTCTTTCTAAGGAATATGGCTCCACACTTCCTTCTTTCTTCTCCCCAGTGCCTCCGGCTGAGTTGACTGCTCTGCCACTACTGTTTCCTCTTCCAGACCAAATCCCACAAGTTGCTCTCTCCCTACCTCCTCTTCAATGTAACATAAATCTCCTCAGTATTGTACACTCTATTAAAGGACTGTACTGGTGTCTAATGACCAAGGGATAATCAATCCTACTGCTATCTGAGAAATTTTCTCTCCAACTAGTGTCCCTCTGACTTACTGATCCAAGAGCCTCAGCCCATGGCAACAAGGCCCTGTTGCTGTCTTTGCAAGGGGCTGCTCCCCAGGGCAGGGCCTACTGGGTATGACTTGATTCCTGATCCCTCCCTAGGACACACCTGGGTCTTCTAGTAAAGTGGGTATGCTTCCCAGTCCCATTACAGTGCTTGCTGAGGCCTGCATTCACTACCCTTCCAGGGCTAAGTTCTGTAGGAATCCTACTACCTTTGGGGCTGTTTCCAGGATCTCTCCTGGGGCTTGATGAGATGTATGAAGGCCTACTGTGGTCTGTTTCCAGGACCCTCCCACAGCTCAATGAAGACTGCAGTGGCTGTACGTTGGCAAATCTGCTTCCTGGTTCTTCTCTGGAGCTTGCCAAGTTCTGCACAGGTTTCTGAAGAGGCAGTACAGTTGTTGAGTATGTGGAGGAGGTAAGTCCATTGTCTTCACTCTGCCACCAACTTGAAGAATTTTTTTCCTAGGGTTTTTTTTTTAACTGTAGAAACTTTTTTTTTTTTAAATCTGGGGCAAAACTTACAACATTGGCAATCAGTTTATATGAATATATAATTATGACAATAAGTTTATGTCATTTATATACTTTTTTTAACCAAATTTCAATGTTGATAAATCTACTAAGAAAGTAATTTACTATTATCTTTCATCAAGTGTTTACCATGCTTATTAAAGTATGCTAAACACTAGTAAACATAAAAGTTAATGAAAGCAGTTTGCACACAATCACCTCTCCCTTAGCAACCACAAACTATATTCACCTATCCTCTCTGACCTTTATTCTCCCTTGTTTCTTTTCTCCCATATGCCCTGAGAAATTTATGGTCTGTCATTCCAACTCTAAGAAAGAAAAGTCAAGCTGCCTCTCCCACAGCTTCATTTATTACATCTGAATGACATGCAAATTTATAATCACATTCCTAAACTCAATCTTTGCTCCTAACTCCCACTCTTCTCCCATGTCACATCTACAACAGAACTTTGACATAACAAGAGTTAAATTCATTAATATCAAATGTTCTGCCTGACTCCTTTAAAAATATAAAATCAATTACCCTTATGGTTCCCTTATTTCTTTAAGATTTTTTTTTTTTTTTGATGGGACCCTCACTACAGCCAGGGAACGAACCAGCGCTGCAGAGGCTGCGGGCAGCCTCGCAGCCCGGCGCTCAACTGCTGCGCCACCAGGGAAGGCCCAAGATTCATTTATTTTTATACAAGAACTGGGGTACAGGCCAGAAGCACGGGAGGGTGCAAGGATTCACCAGAGACAGAGTGGGAAACAGAACATGCAGACTGACTGAAGTACACTGCTGAGGGGAACAGCGGTGAGTCAGGAGAGGTCTGCTGCACCATGTGGGAATCTCTCTGGCCGGTGGGGAAATGAACCTGCACTGTAGAGGCTGTGGACAGCTTCACAGTGTTGCGCTCAACCCGCTGGGCCACCGGCAAGACCAAGCCTCCCTTATTTCTCATGCGCCCATCTCCTATTAGTAACAAATTATTAAAACTGCTAATACTTCTTCATCTGTCCATTGATTTTGTTAATTAAAATTAGTAATTAAGTGGACACCCCCCTCCCTGGTTCCAACTAAGAGACAAGAGTCAGAACACAACCGATCTGGTTTTGCAATGAGAATGCACCCGGAAAAATGCTGCTTCTGGGCAAATCAGAAAAAGACTTCGAGGTTTACAAGTGGCTAAAACTCCAAGTTTCTAGAAGACAAAACTACAAAGAAAGGGCAAATGTTAACAACGCTTTGTTTTCCTCAAAGCATAGATAACAGCAGGCAAATACATTAGTTGGACTCCTACTCCAATTTTTTTTTAAACCTCTGCATAAGTCTTGGAAATAACTGGATAAACCTCACTGAGAGGGTCAGAATTCAGGTAGCTTTCCCAGTTCTATTACAGGCTGACTGTTCCCGAGTTAACTCTTGATTTTTTTAGAAAACTCAATTCTGCTTGCCTCAATTATTTGACAAATTTAACTACTTTTCCATTACTAGATTCATCACTCTCTGGTACAAAACTTCAAGTATTTTACATTTGGTTTTTTAACAGAGCCTCCTAGACAGTGTCCCAGATTCTCATCTTTACTCATCTTCACATAGCCTACAGGTATCTATCAGGACAATATTCCTCATGCACTGTTTTTTTTTTTTTTTTTTTAAAGATTTATTTATTTATTTATAGAATCACTAGGTACAGTCAGAAATGCAGGAGGGTGAGAGAAGTCACCAGAGCCAGAGCGGGGAGCAGAACAGGCAGATCGACGAAGTACACTGCTGAGGGGAGCAGCGAGCACGGCAGGAGAGGTCTGCGCACCATGGATCCCCTCACTGGCAGCTGGGGATCGAACCAGCGCCGCAGAAGCTGCAGGCAGCTTCGCAGCCCAGCACTCAACCACTGTGCCGCCAGGGAGGCCCCCTCATACACTGTTTTTGTCATCATTACTCCTACTGTAAATCTACTGTGTTCTGGATCAAATATAAACTTCAGCCAAACTCAATCTTGCATTAGCCAATACCTTATACAAATGTAAACATTTCATTCTTCTGCTCGACAGGGTCCTTATGCTAGAGCTGATAAGGTTTGCTTTAGAGTCCCCCATACACATGTTGTTCATTCTTACCATCACAACTTTTTTCAGTAATACCAAATTGAAATACTTTCTTGCATCTTTTCAATTAACCTACAAATCAAGATCAGAGTCAAACCTAAAACCTTACAATGTGAATAATCATGAAACTATTCTCAGGATGTAATTTCTCGAGATGTGTACACAGATAGGGTCTGCCCTTTAGCCTTATGTATTGCTGAGATATTTATTTCATACTGTACCAAATCTGCATTTTTCCCTCTAGTGCTTCATTAACTACATAAACTATGTCCCCAAAGAAACAGTTCCTCAAAGAAAAACTTCAACGATCTACTTTTTTGGTCCTCTCCATAGTTTGCAATTTCAGTAAATCTAATGACAGAAGTGATCCACAAAATTTCTGTGATGTGAACCCTGCTTTCCAATGGGTTTACAATGCAATTTCAGAGATGGCACAGGATGGATATCATCAAAAATACTGTTTGTTGAATCAATCATGCAAGCCTTAAAATAGCTACCCATCAAGATATTTATGCTTCAAAAATTAATAATCAAGGGAGACAGTATAGTAATCAAGCCTTAAAAATGTATCAATATATATCCTTTGATATAGCAATTCCACATGTAAGAAGTCAGTCCTAAGAAAGTGATCAGAGATGCGCACAAACATTTATCTTCTCCAAGGATCTTATTATTCAATAAATGTTTATGGAGGATATCTTTAATAGGTCAGGAAAATGTGGGAGACAGAAGAGAGTTCCTGCTTTCCCGATGCTTATATCACAGTATTTATAATGGAAAAGAGGCTACCCTCCCCCCTCTCAAAAAAAACCCCCAACATGTTATACAGGCAAGATATGCCATATATGTGGATCAGGCTACTCACTATTGTTAGGATATTAGTTTCTCCCAAATTCAATTTAACGCCATTGAAAATCCCAAGACATTTTTTGATAGAAATACGCCAATTCTAAAATGTATATGGAAACACAAAGGATAACCAAAACAACTTTGGAAAAGTTGGAGAACTTGCATTACTGACTTTGTGACTTACTAAAATGTTACAGAAAACAACTTTGCGTCATTAGTGTCAAGGTAAACACATAAATTCATTGAGATTTCAGAAAAAGACCCACACATATATATCATCAACTGATTTTTTACACAACTAAAAATATATAAACACAAAACTAAGCTATAAAGCTCTTAGAAGAAAACAGAATAATCACTTTCATAACGTGTTAAAAATTTCTGAGATAAAACATCAAAAGCATTATTCATGAGAAGAAAAACTTATAAACTAGCACTTTCCTTTAAAAGACACTATCATGCTAATAAAGAGGAAAAATTACAAATCATATTGATAAAGGACTTGTGTCCAGAACACAAAGAATTCTCAAAACTAAAAGTGAGCAACTCAACAAAATGAGGAAAAAATTTTATACAATTAAAGAAGTTAAATAAATGCTTCAAAAAAAATGTTAAACATCATTAGTGAAGTGCCAACTAAAAACACAATAAACTAATACCAGACATCTATTACAATAGTTAAAATATAAGACTGACCATATCAAATAGTGACTAGAATGAATTGGAACTGGAACTATTATAAACTCCTGGGAAAATGTAAAATGGGAAAATCATTTATGAAAATAGAAAGTTTCTTAAAAATCAACTGTCATTTACCTTATAATCCAGTCATTCCATTTGTAGATATTTACAGAAGAAGAATGAAAGCATCCCTACAAAGATCTTAATACAAATGTTCACAGTAATTTGTGAGATTGAAACACAGATCCATCCAGATGTGAATGGTTAAACTATGATATAGTCATACAATGGATTATTCAGCAATAAAAAGAAATCCAACATAAGTGGAAGAATTTTAATTATCCCAAGTAAAAGAATCTAAACAAGAGAGAACATACTGTATTATTCCATTTATCTAAAATTCTAAAAAAATGCAAATTAATAATAGCAACAGAAAGCATATCAATGTTTGCCTGGGAAAGGGAAGATTGGGCAGAGGTAAGAGGGAAGAATCACAATGAGACCTCAGGAAATTCTGGGGGGGGTGAATATATTTAATACCTCTACTATGATAAGCTACACAGGAATACACATCAAACACTTAATTGTTTACTTTTAAAAATGTAAAATTTGATGTTTTAAAAACACTATGAATTTAAAATTCTTTTTAAAAGGATTATGAGAAAATATTTAATAATACTGAGAAGTGTTGTCATAGATATGGAAAAGATTGTAAAACACTGTTGTATTTTGTAGAAAGTATATTCACATTTTTAAACATGCATAGAAAAAAAGGCTAGACACTGCAAAATTATCTCAATGACAGGCTGGTGTGATCTTAATTTTTTGTTTGCATTTTCTGCACAGTCCTTATTTTATAATTAATACGGAAAATGTTTACATTATGTTAATAATCAGGAAAAATGTCACTGGTATAAAAGAGAAGCATCTCAAAGGCCACTTAAAAAACCAGAGTAGAGCCTCCCTGGTGGCACAAGGGGTTAAGTATCAGCAGTATGAAGCTATCCAGGCTGAGTCTGATCCCAGGCCAAGGAGCTAACCCCATGGTGCAGCAGACCTCTCGTGTCTCACCAGCTGCTCCTTTCAGCAGTGTATTTCAGTCAGTCCATCTGATCTGCTCCCCATTCTGTCTCTGATGAATTTTCTTAAGCCCATCCCCACCACCACCCTCACCTCTGGCCTACACCCCAGCTCCTGTATGCATAAATAAACCTTAAAAAAAAAAAAAGAGTAAAAAAGTCTGCCCTTTCCACATCAACAAAAAAATAAACAATGATCATATATAAAAAAGAATGAGACAAAGTTCAAGACTTCACTTCAAGAAACAGCCCCAAAGTCCTCAAATACCACTCACTTCATGCAAGTTTATTTAAAAAATACCCAAAAAAGATACTGAAAAAATATTTGACGGCTGTCAACCACTGATCCTTATTTTGTAGATTTACCAAATCCATGACACCATTTTAAATTTTCTTCTCCAAGAGCAGTTTTCAATTTTGAGAATCAAGTTTCTTTTTTTAAATCTTAGACTCTAATATTCAGAATATACTGACATCTTTATCATATATATATATTTTTAAAGATTTATTTATTTATACAAGAACCGGGATACAGGCCAGATGTGCGGGAGGGTGAGAGGATTCACCAGAGACAAAGCGGGAAACAGAACAGGCTGAGGGGAGCAGTGGGTGAGACAGGAGAGGTCCGTTGCGCCACATGGGCATCTCCGCTGCAGGCCGGGATCGAACCCAGAGGCTGTGGACAGCCTCATGATGCTGCACTCAACCAACTGCGCCACCAGGGAGGCCCTCATGTATATTATTAATGAAAATTGAAACTCAAGAATTTAAATATCAGATATTTCATTTCATATAAAGTAATATGCTCATGGTTTTTATGTTTTAAAATCAAGCTAATAGGCACATTTGTATTTTTTACTGTGGTTTCTGGAACAGCTGAAGTGTAGCTAAATAAAATTCAATAAAATTCTGGCAGAATCCCAAAGTACTCCCCACTCACAAGGGTTAGTCCAATAAGGGTTAGTCCAAGTTTATTAATATGGTATACAAAATCCTTAACAATCTGGACCCTTTCTACCTCCCCTTCTCATCTCTCGGAACTCCTTGATATGTATTTATGATTTAACACTAAACTTCTTGTAGTTCACTGAATATACCACACTTTTTCTCACCTCATGCCCACCCCTCTGCCTGAAATGAATCTCCTATTACTATCTTTCATTCATTTTTATATTCAATTAAGTGATGACCTCCTTCTCAAAGTCTTTCCTGGATTCCTTCCTCAACCCACATCCATTCTGAGTGTCCCTGAAAGTTCTCCCACAGTGCCATATACTTATCCATCTCATACTTCACTATACTATAATAAGTCATTCACGTCCTTCACTAGTCTAACACCTCCTTGAGATCTGACATGTCTAAGTCATTTTTAGAATCCCAAATAGTTTGAACATGGGGGTCAATAAATGGTAAGAAGTTTCTTCAACTTATCAAAAGGAGAAAAGAAATTGCATAGAGATTAGGATTTCCCAACATCAAAGCCTTACAACTTGATACTTGAGGAAGATCAGAAAATTTAACTTAATAAGCTCATCCAGAATGATTAAAGTCCAAAACTGTGCAAAAGGTTATGGTTAGAATAGATATAAGACAAGTTTTATACTCCAGAGAGAAGAATTTCACAAGTAAACCAAACAACAGAACACCTATTTCCAGTGTAGGAAAAAGAGCATATCAACAAATACTCTCCACAGAATAGCCAAAACACAACCACTTCAGTTCAGAATTCAATCAAAGGCATTTAACAAACTAAGAAGTGTTTATTTATGAAAACAACTAAACTCTGGGTAAAAGCATGAATTTACAGCATCCTTAACTTTCACTGTTTTCATCTCCCACCTGTCAGCCCAGGAATTTAATAGGCGTCAAAGGACTGCAAAAACAGCAGTTTCACCACCACTTCTTGAAAGTAATCAGTTGTTTCTGCGATTGCCAGTTAAAATGCAAACTCTGTGGCAAGCTAACAGTGAGGATCAGTAACTCCTTTAACCTGATGGGACTCTGTGGCAAACAACAAACTGGCAGATGAGCTGGGGTTTTACCAGAGACTGCAGTCAGAAGAGAAGGGCTAGACAGCCTTAAGAGGCAGGCTTGCTATAGTATTTACTAGCCCAGGTAGAACAAAAATTATATATACACAATGGAGATCGGAGCTAAATAAAAGTCAGGGGAAAATTTGAAAACAACCTGTGTTTGATACCTTTTTCACCCCTCACACAGATCCATCAGCAGCCCTCCCAGCCTCCAGAACAGACCCAGAAGAGCTTTGGGGGGACTCAAGCACCACCCCAGATTCTACAAGACTCCAGTAGCTGTGCCCACCATCAAGTAAAGTGGGGGAAAAGGATTCACATTAAAAGCCCCAACCTACAGCAGAGCAAACCCAAAGCAAACAATGGGGAAAAGGAAAAATATAAATGGCCATTTATAGAATATAATATGTAATATATAATAAATGTATATTTATATACAGTATACATTATATACATTATATATTGATCTAAATAGATAATAAATTTATAATAAATATATAATATATAAATGGCCATTTATATAATAAATATGTAAAAAATGGCCATTTAAAAATATAATGTATTTATATTTATATAAATGGCCAAGCAAGCTCTCAGGGGAGTATACCACAGAGAGAAAATCAAATGCCAAAATCCAACAACACCGACACAGAAGTCGTCTCCCTATCAGATGAAGAATTCAAAATTGTCATAATCAAGAAAGTCAAAGAACTTGAATAAGACAGAAAACCAAATTAGATATGAGAAGACACAGAAAAGGAAAAGAATGCTATGAGAAACATAATCGACGAACAAAGATCAAGACTGAAACTTCAAGAAAATAAAGGCACTGGACCCAGTGCTTGTATAAATAAATAAATCTTTTTAAAAAAGAAAAGAAAGGCGCTGCGGGATGTAAAAAGATCAATGGAGGTTAAATAAAAAAATTCTGGGAAAAGCCTTGGTAATAAATGATCTGGAGAACGAATCCGTATTCTCCAAGATACAGATATGAAAAGAACCAAGAAAGAAAAGGAAAGAGATACAAAGGAAAAAGATCAAGGAACACTTCAAGAATTATCTGACATCGTGAGAAAAGGAGATTGGAGTCATAGTAATCCCAGAAGGAGAAGAGAGACAAGGAAGCTGAAAAGCCATTCGGGAAATAACTGAAGTGTCCCAAATTTGAAGAAGGAAATGAAAATAGACATAAGGTTGCTAAGGATTGGAACCATCATAATGAAAGAAAAACTACAGCAAGACACAGTAGTAAAGCTTTCAAAAGTCCCAAAGAAAGTAACAACAAAGCTGACAAGGGGAAAAAGATAACCCATAAAGACAACAAGAATCAAAAAAGTAACTAGTACAAAATGTCAAGCAGTTACTGAAATAGTAAAAACAAGATTCTAATCTCCCATCTCAGGATCCAAGCTCTAAAATACACACATTCCTCTCTTATGATGCTAATCAAATGTTGGGCTTTGGAAAAGTCATGACACATTTTTGCTTGAAAAACAGAAAAAATACATCACAACTTCTGACGAGCCATTTGCCAGTTCAGATAACAGCATCTTTGTATAGATGGGTTTACATTCATAGTGCTACACAACTGTTTGACCAAAAACCTCCTTTTAATAAAGTACATGTGATACACATTCCTCTCCTAGCTTCCAAGACACACACTTCTATTCTGACTTTCCTCCCGACTTTATTGTTCTACCTACCATTATATATTTATGTGCACCAGTCCTCTCCTGAGTCTACACTCTACCCAGGAACCTCATCTCCACCAGAATCTGAACTACCACTGTTGCTGATGACTTCTGACTGATGCCAAAGAAATTTCTCCCAGTTTTCCTTAACTGACTTCTTCTAGGTCAGGCTGAACACTTCTCTGTACACTTTCAAATTAAGTTTAATTATAAATACGGTATTCCTCAATCACAGTGCCGTCTGTCTGCAAGTCTACATCAGGTATCCTTGCTACATGCCCAGAACACACTATGACTTATCTGCCTAGCACTTTCCATGTTATATCACCAATAACTTTTACTCTTTGTTCCCATCAGATAAGCTACTTTAGACTTGGCACTGTTATTAACAACCTCCCCAGTACCTAGCATAGTGCAAGACACATTAACTGGCACTCAAATATTGCCTAAAGCAATAAACAAGATATAAAATTAGCTTTAAATAGGAATGATACAATTTCTGAGAAAGACCTTCAGGAATTTTTTTCCAATGAGAAAACGGGCCAAGGAAGGCCTACTAACACAACTAACCCAGACAAGCCTCGGTCTAAATCACAATTCTCTTCCCACAAAATCATGGTGTCTATTAATTCATGCTTACTGATTTAAGCTTTCCAATAACCTCCTGAAATAACACAAAAGTGTTACTCAGGGGAGAATCATTTCAACTTCCATCCACCCCAGCTCTAACTGACTATATCAGTTGCAGAGAACTCTGTTAATTATTACTGAATAGTTTTCTGCCCAACAAAGCTAGTCTCTAATGAGCCAATCTTTTCACAAGTCCTCCACGCACTCTAGCTCAATACGTGTTATCATACATCTTTATTTGAAAAACAATGTGCAAGAAGTTATAATTTGTCAGCATTCCAAACTACATATTTAACTATATTGTATACCCTTTTAAATGTCTACCATAAACCAAAATATGACTCAGTTGAAAAAGGTTGAAAACGCTAGAGGTAGACACTGCAATTTCATCAGAAAAATCCCTACAGTCCAATGTTAATGTTTTCAATGGTTGCTATGTTATACTGCATCTGTTGTTACTGGGCAACAACTCATAAGATAGCAAGAAACAAATGAATCAAACCAAGATTTATAAAAAGTACTGTAAGATTTACCTTGACTTTATATTTGTCACTGAAATAACTGTTACAAGTATCAGATACAGATTCTATAGTGAACATTTAGTTGAAGACACATTTTGAAGTGATAGGTGCTCTCCAAAAAGGAATGAAAGCACTGATATAATTTCATAAACTGAGTCTTGAGCAGGTAAATAGTAAAATGGAAAGGTGTGAAATGGGGAAAGAGAGAGAGAGAGATGGAAGAAGGGAGGAGGTATGAGGTGTTTCTGAAACTAAGATTCTGCTAAGGAAGAACCAGGAAACTGACCAAACTCCTCAAGCCAACTAGGGAGTAGTACCAACAATCCTGAGGGAGTCCTTACTCTGATAGTGTCATGGGAAATTCGCTAATATTCACACTTTCTAGGAACAGAATCTTTCCATGTCATTCCAAAGAATTCCTTATTTGGGGCCTCCCCTGGTGGCGCAGCGGTTGAGCACTGGGCTGCATGCGAAGCTGCCTGCAGCCTCTGCAGCGCTGGTTCAATCCCCGGCCACAGGCGAGGGTCCCACTTGACGCGCAGACCTCTCCTGCCGCCCCCGCTGCTCCCCTCAGCAGTGTCCTTCGGTCCTTCTGCCTGTTCTGCTCCCCGCTCTGGCTCTGGTGAATTCTCTCACCCTCCCGGGCTTCTGACTGTACCCAGTGCTTGTGTAAATCAATCAATCAATCTTTGGGGAAAAAAAAAAGAATTCCTTATTTAATTCCCTTCCTTATGATTTACAATTGCCCTTCCTCCTCAGTTACTCTCAAAAATTTCACTGTAAGAGGGGGAAAAAACAAAGTAGAGATGTACAAATCATTTATTCAGCAACTTCTTTTTGGCAGAGTCTAAAGATACAGTTCACTGAGCTCTGATGTCCTGTCCTTAAGGAGCTTACAATCTAGTTAGGAAGGCAAGATAAATATAAAGACATAGAAGGTATAAATATCAAATGAGCATGAGTGAAATATACACTATAGGATTTCAGAAGTGAAGCTGAGGACATGTTACACCTAAATACATCGTTTTGGTACACAGACCATTTAGAAGTCAAGGCATTTGAGGAAAGAACAGGTGCTTTGAAGAGGGGCACACTGTGATCCTCCTTTTTCTTCCTGAAAGGAGATAAAACTCATGTTAAAGGTGCCTCCCTATACCAGGAGGAAAACATCCTTATCACCAGAAATGGAGAATCAAAGTCAAAATATCTGTACAAACAAACCTTGTTAAAGTAATCCTTCTCCCTCTAGTTACTTCTTCACAATGTACTATCCTTGGCCCAAATCCCTCTGTCTTCAATTTTTCACAAATTTAAGTGTTTCTTTGTCTAAAAGATAGGCTTTCTGCTCTAACCACTCCACTAGGTCTTCAATCTCCTTTGCAGGTTCCTATGTACATGGATAACATTTGCATGCTTTTCTCCCGCCAGTATGTTTCATGTCAATCTAAATCTTTTTTTTTTTTTTAAGATTTATTTATTTATTTTATACAAGAACCAGGGTACAGGCCAGATGCGCAGGAGGGTGAGAAGATTCACCAGAGACAGAGTAGGGAGCAGAACAGGCAGACTGACTGAAATACACTGCTGAGAGGAGCAGCGGGTGCAACAGGAGAGGTCTGCTGCGCCATGTGGGACCCTCGCTGGCTGGCCGGGATCGAACCAGCACTGCAGAGGCTGTGGACAGCTTCACAGCGTGGCGCTCAACTGCCTGCGCCACCAGGGGAGGCCCTCAATCTAACTCTTAAGCCCAGTCACTAGCCTTAAAGTTTTTCTGGGGCCTCCCTGGTGGCATAGGGGTTAAGTGTCAATGCTTTCATGCTGGCTGCCACTGCTGTGGCCTGGCTGTGGCCTGAGTTCAATCCTGGCCAGGGAGCTAAGCCACATATGGCGCAGCAGACCCCTCCTGGCTCACCCACTGCTCCCCTTGCAGTGTGTATTTCAGTAAATCCACCTGTTCTGCTCCCCACTCTGTCTCTGGTGAATCGTCTCACACACACTCACATCTCTGGCCTACCCCCAGTTCCTGTATACATAATAAAAATAAAATAAATCTTTTTTAAAAAAAGTTTTTCCTTCCCAAGAAGTCGTAGTGTAGTTGAGCTTTACAGAAAACGTACATAAAAGCTGATATGAGAGAGAGAAAGCATATAGTAGCTTTAGAGGATAATGAAGAAACCAATCTGGTCAAAGCACAGCTTTTCTATAAAGAATATAAGCTTGAAAAGGCAGTAAAGAGAGTTTGAAGAATTCAATTAAGAAATGTGAACTTCAGTAATTTTTTTCACAGATATGGATGCTCTTAAACGTACACACAGATTAGACAATTAGGAAAAATTACTGTAGGGTAAATGAAGATGCTCAGGTTTTTATGCCACTGACCTCTGTGGCCATTACCTGTGGCCATTACCTGTGGCCTAGAAGGCGCTGGTGAGCATGGGCTTGGGGCACACATGCCTGATGATGTACACCTGGAGTATGGTGTAGGCATGCATAAGTGGGCCCCCTGAGCCTGGAGGCTGAGGATGTAAGGGCAGCGTCCCACAGAGAGTGCTAGACCAGTGACTACAGAGAGACAGGACCACGAGAGGATGCCAGAGACCCCAAAGAGAGAGTAAAGATTCACTGGGGGCTGGGAGGCCTGCCAGTCCCTCACCGAGCCCCACCTATCTCCTTCTTGCCAGCCTGTAGGCTACCCCACAACAACTGCCGTAGAAAGAGCATTAAAACCAGAAAAAAAGGTCACCGAGGGCTCCAGGACTCTCCTTTACCTGTTTATGGGAATAGAGAACATGCCCAGCCTACATTTGCCTGCCACAACAATTACTTACTAAAGTTAATGCATTACATATGCCCAAGTCAAAGCTCATTTTCTTTAGGCAAAGAGACACTATGAAGAAAAAACACGCCATCAATTAAAAAAAAAAAAAAAGGATTCTGACAATTCAGTAATTTTACTGTTCAGATTTTGTTCTTCAAAGTTTCTTGAGTTAGAAGTTCCCATGACAAAAATGCTGACTTCTGACTACTAAAAATTTTATCACACAACTTGAGTCATTCTTGAGTTTTCTTTTTCTCAGTCTGGCCCAACTCTTGAATATTTCATTATTATAACATAAGCATACAGGAAAGAAAAGGGGGAGAGGACTAAAATGAAGTCTACAGATTTTTACAATACAGTGAGGACATGCTATAAAGAACATTACTTCAGGTTCTCACTAGTAGTAATTTGATTTCAAGTTATTCAGTCAAGTTTTCTCATCCACTTTCTTAAATGGCTATTACTCTGAAAATTACTTGACACGCACATTCTGTCATTAAGGGTTCAATGAGAAAAGTGCTAGGCTAAAACCACGGCTTAAAAACCACCTGTGGGCAATCGGTGTTTTAATTTCCCAAGCTTTATGTAACCCTAAAATTGCTATTGCCCTTCTTTGAGAAAACCCCTAAATGTAGGGTTTCGCTTCATCTGGTTAGAAAAAGAAAACTAAAAAAAAAAAAAGAGAGAGAGAGAGAGAGAGAGAGAGAGAGAGAGAGAGAGAGAATATCATATTTTGTCAGAAATAACCAAACGGCAACCCAAAATCCATTTGCAACTCCCTGGCGGTTCTGTAACACTGAAATGCAAAGCATTATAATAGTTCTGAATCAAAAGAGTTTGAAGCCAAACCTCAATACAAAAGGTTAACTGTAACCACCTACATACAGCTTAAACCCGTAAGTTTACAGCCTTCTGAACTCAGAGAATGGCAGGATAACTACATTTAATTATATTCTAGTTGAGTATTAGGCTTGTTTACACCGACGTTGCCTGGCAACGGCAGCATGCTTGAAAACGACCTGAAACTCTTTCAGATTGACTCAAATATTTGTACTCGTCATCTGAGCACCCTGAGCTCGGCCACATGCACGAACGGCGAGCATTTCGTGTTATCCTGGGCACTTTCTGAGAACCTATCAAAACTGCCTTCGAAGGACCTCTAATGACAACAGTTGTTTTTTTTTTAATTACTTGCCAGTGGGTACCTTAAGAGCAAAAATACCCATTAAGGTCCAAAGCCGGACACCGAGGGACCCCCAAAGTCTCCACCAGCGCCAGGCCTTGACTTACCAACCCGAGACACGACCGCAAGCCGTGCCAGCCCACGTCGCTGTCACGATGCCCTGCAGGGGCGAGCCAAAGGGCCAAAGGCTCTGCCCATCGGCGACTCCGCCGCAGCTGCCCCACGCCTGGCCAATGACTGACCGGGCCGCACCCCCTCGCTGCAGCGCTCAAAAAACTCCCGCGTCCACGTGCACCGCCCCGGCCGCGGCACACGCCCCGCAGCCCCCCGGTCCCCGCGCCCGCCGGCCCCGCACGGGAAACCGACCCAGGAGGGAACTCCAGAGCAACTTGCAGAGAGCAGGGAAGGAGAGCGGGGCTCCGGCCGCGGGGAGGTTACCTGCGGACTCAAGCCCGGTCCCGCGGCGCGCGCGCGGGGCACTCGCCGGTGGCCGCCGCTCCGGCCGCGCTCGCCCCGGGGAGACGCCGCCGCCGCAGCTCCGGCCAGCGGCACCCACGCGGCTCTTCTCGCGGGGTCATGGGGGCGAGGGGCAGCCCCCCACCGGGGTGCCGGCCAGCCCGCCGCGCCCGGCGAGGTCCCGGCGGCCGCTCCCCGGCAGGCTGGGGGCGAGCCGAGGGGGGCCCGGGCCGAGCGCCCCCGCGGGCGCGGAAAACTGAGGCGTCCGGGGAGCGCTCCGAGGGCGGCGGTGAGGGAGAGGGGGCCGCTTCTCCTCGGCGGACCGGCCTCTTCGGGGGTGCGCGGCCAGTCCCGGCGCCCACAACCGAGCGGGACGCCGCCCTCGGCCAGCCGCCCGCGCCCCTCAGGCCCCGCGGAGCGGACGCGGACCCGAGACCTAAGGGCGCGCGAAGCAGGAAGTCCCGCCCCCTCGCCGACGTCACGGACGCGCGGGCGCCGCAGGCCGTTGGGGGAGGGCGGGCGCCGACGGCGGGAACGGCGGCGGGTTGGCGCGGGGAGACAGTACCGGGCGGTGCGGGAGCCCCAGAGGCGAAGGGAGCGGGAAAGGCGGGACGGGGCCCTTCTGGCTTCGTGGAGCCCGAAGCCCGCCTCTCGCGCCTCCTCCCTGCGCCGCGTCTCCGGGCGCTCCCCTCTGCCCTTTGCCCACACTCGCTTCTCTGAGGGCCCCCCCCCCCCGGCACCCCGCCTGCCTTCTGGGCGCGTAGATGTAACGGGGCTCGGGGTCGGCTGACTACCAGGCCAGCTTTGGGGCGTCGCTCGGGAGTGGGGCGTGGAGTCAGCGGCCCCCCGGGAAGCAGCCGGGTCGGGACCGAGGACCCTGGAGGGAGTCGCCTGGCCCCGCGCCTGCTGCTCCCGGGCTCATCAAGCTCATGGCCCACTGGGGTAACACTGTGAACTGCTAGTTCTGAAGTTGTAAGCTAGAGTGGGAAGAGAAGCTACTGGATGTTGCTGACGTCTGCTATGCCAAGAGCTGAATGAGATATGACAGGGTTTCCCTCTTTCGGAACAGGTGGTTGAAGAAGTAGGCAGGTGCCCTCCCCTCCCCCAGGTCTGTTCTGGTGCCTTGATTTATTTGGCTTTGCATTCTCACTACCTTGCGAAGCACAGATTTATTTTCACTCCCGTGGTTAATATTTTCTGGCTCAAGTTATGAATAGAAAGGCAACTGAGGGCGTCCCTGGTGACGCAAAGGGGTAAGACGCAACCTATGAAGCTGTCCTCAGCCTCTGCAGCACGAGTTTGATCCCTGGCGGGCCAGGGAGCTACACACATGGCGCAGCAGACCTCTCCTGACTCCCCTGCTGCTCCCCTCAGCAGTGTCTTCAGTCTGCCAGCTTGTTCTGTTCCCCACTCTGTCTCTGGTGAATCCTCTCACCGCCCCCCACACACACACACTTCTGGCCTGTACCCCAGTTCCTGTTTGCATAAATAAATAAATCTTTTTTTTTTTAAAAAAGGCAACTGAGATATGACCCTTTCTTTGCTGATGAAATGAGGAAATAGGATCATTTCTTTGGGAAGTGAGTTGAGTAACGGAGTGTTACTGGATGAATCACATAGATGGGGGAGATAGATCAGTGAACAGAATATAAAATCCAGAAATAAACTCATGTGTATGTATGAGTGCTTAAAATAATACTAGCAAACATTTGCCGAGCACTTGCATGTCAAGGACTGCAGCACTTTTCAAGTTATCTTATTTCATCCTCTGTAAGATAGGTACAACTCCTGTCTCAGTTTTACAACTGAGCCATTATTGATTGGTTAAGTGTTAAAGCTAGGCAGGCAGTCTCTAGAAATCTCAGTAGTACTCAGTAAACTGAGGTAAAAAATACTGCGGAGTGGGGAGAAGATAATCTAAGAAATAACTAACCATTACAGGCTTTATATCTATACCATTTCTCAAATACCAGATGAATCAATAATTTGTAGAAAATGGAATCATAAAGTTATCTACAAAAAAAAGGTGAATATATTTCATAATCGAGTTCAGAAAAGCCTTTTCTAATTACAGAACATGATTAAGAAACCATAAAAGAAAAAACTTGTAAAAACCACATAAGATTGTAATCTTCTGCACACAACATTGAAACACCAGAGGAAAATAAAACTGCATTAATGTGGAAATAGAAGTGAAAGTATTCCTAATACTCAAGTTACAGTAAGTAAGAATGTTATTTGCATTAGGATAGGCTAGTATATAAACAGATTCAAGGTTGAAAAATGACTTCATTTCATTTTTTTATTAAGGCATCAAAGCATATTAAAACATTGCTGAAGCAATTGGATGTCTTTTTTTTATTTTTTTTTTATAGAGGCATGTTTTATATTTATTTATTTTATTTGTTTGTTTGTTTTGTTTTTACATGCACTGGGTACAGTCAGAAGCGCGGGAGGGTGAGAGAACCCACCAGAGCCAGAGCGGGGAGCAGAGCAGGCAGAAGGACCGAAGTACACTGCTGAGGGGAGCAGCGGGCGGCAGGAGAGGTCTGCGCGCCATGTGGGACCCTCCTCTGGTGGCCGGGGAGCAGCCGGGGATCGAACCGGCGCCGCAGAGGCCGCGGGCAGCTTCGCAACCCAGCGCTCAACCGCTGCGCCACCGGGGAGGCCCAGGATGTCTTTTAAAAAAATAACTTGAGCGCTATTCTATACACAAAAATTAAAGGTGGCTCATAGATCTGAAATAAAACCCAGATCCATAAAACTTCTAGAAAAAAACAGATGTACATCTTTAAAGCTTTGGACTAGGCAAATATTTCTGGCATGGGACATAAAAGGCACTAATAATAAAAAAAAAATTGACAAATTGGACTTGATAAAAATTTAAATTTCTATACTTATAAGACAACATAACTCAATAGCATCTCAACCAAGTGGGTGTGAAAAGAACATACTTAAACATAATAAAGGCCATACACAATAAGCCCACCACTAACATAATGGTGTTATGGTGTTTTCCCTCAGAAGAATCCAGACAAGGATGCCCACTCTTGCCACTTTTATACAACTACAAAAATTTAGACAAGAAAAAGAAATGAAAAGCATCCAAATCAGAAGAAAGGAATACAAAAAAGTCACTATTAGAAATCATGAATTTGGGGAAACAGCACGATACAAAATCAATAAAAATCTGTTGTGCTGCTATACACTAGTGGCAAACAGAGAAATTAAGAAAATATTTCATTTATAATGCATCTACAAGAATGAATTACTTAGTCATAAATTTACCAAGGAGGTAACAGACCTGTATACTGAAAACTATAAAATATTGATGGAAGAGGGAAAAAAAGATATTAATGAAAAAAACGGAAGAAGTGAAATTGAAAAGTAGTCTATGCTCACGGGTTGGAAAAATTAATGTTGTTTAAATGTCCACACCACCCAAAGCAATCTTATAGATCCAATGCCATCCTTATCAAAATTTCATTGACATTTCTCATTTAAAAATAGAACAAATAATCCTAAAATTTGTATAGAATCACAAAAAGGCCCTTACTAGCCAAAGCAACAATAACATGCTGGAAACAGTATTGTTCCTGACTTTAAAATCTGTTACAAAAATACAGTCAACAAAACAGTAATGATATATGCATAAAATAGTCACATAAATCAATGGAACAGAAAAGAGGGCTCAGAAGTAAACGCATTGAAACTATGGTCAATTAATTTACAACAACAGACCCAACAATATACAATGGGAAAAAGATGGTTGCTTCAATAAATGGTATTGAAAAAACATTAGCAATACGCAAAAGAATGAAACTGGACTTCTACCTTACACCAAACACAAATATTAACTCAAAGAATGTAAGACCTGAAACCATTAAGCTCCTAGTAGAAAAAATAGACTAAGTTCTTTGACATCAGTCTTGCTGATGACTTTTTGGATTTGACAACAAAATCAAAGTTGACAAAAGCAAAAAATAAACAAATAGGACTACATCAAACTAAAAAGCTTTTGCACAGCAAAAGGCAAAATGAAAAGACAATCTACTAAATGGGAGAAAATATTTGCAAATCAATTATCTGGTAAGGGAGTTAATATCCAAAAAATAAAAAATAAATATGCGTTTAAAACTCATACAACTCAATAGCAAAAAAAAGAAAGTTTGATTTCAAAATGGGCAGAGATGGGCCTCCCCTGGAGGTGCAGCAGTTAAGCGCTGGGCTGCGAAGCTGCCCACAGCCTCTGCAGTGCCGGTTCAATCCCCGGCTGCAGGCAAGGGTTCCACATGGCGCGACAGACCTCTCCTGCCACGCCTGCTGCTCCCCTCAGCAATGTATTTCCTCAGTCTGCCTGTTCTGCTCCCCGCTCTGGCTCTGGTGAATTCTCTCACTCTCCTGCGCTTCTGACTGTACCCAGTGCTTGTATAAATAAATAAATAAATCTTAAAAAAAATTAAAATGGGCAGAGGATCTGAATAGACATTCTTCCAAAGAAGAAATACACATGATCAACCTGATCAACAGACCCTCATGAGATGTGCAAATGTTATAACACATGAAAAGGTGCTCACTATCTTTAGTCAAGCCATGCAAATTAAAAGCAAAATTGGAATTCATTTCACATGCTCTGCAGTGGCTAAACTCAAAAAAGTCTAATAATAAATATTAGTGAGGATTTGAGGCAGCTGGAATCATGCATTTCTGATATGAGTATAAAATAATACAATCACTTTAGAAAACTACTTGGTAATTTGTTTGTAGCTAAACATTCATCTTCCATACCCATGATACAGCAATTTCACTCTTAGTTAACAAAGAGAAAGAAAATACAAGTTCACAAAAAGATTTCTACAAAAAATATTTAGAGCAAACCTAGGTAACCTTGGGTATGGTGATGCCTTTTTAGATAGCCCACTAGAGACATTATCCATGAAAGAGAAAAGCTGAACTTCATAAAAATTAAAAACTATGCTTTGTGGCAAGAGAAATGAAAGGAAAAGTAAATAAGCAGGATTCAAATCAAAACATTTCTGCACAGCAAAAGACAATATCAGCAGAACGAAAAGATAGCCTACAGAATGGATGAAGCTATTTGTACATCATATATCTGATTAGGACTTTATATCTAAGGTTATAAAGAATTCATGCAATTCAACAACAAAAACACAACCCAATTAAAAGATGGGCAGATGATCTGAATAGATAATTCTCCACAGAGGACAGACAGATGGCCAATAGACACATGAAAAAAAAGCTCATCATCACTTATTAAAGAAATGCAAATCAAAACCACAATAAGATATAACCATTTTCAAAAACAGCATGGAGCTTCCTTGAAACAGTGAAAGAACTCCCATATGATCCTGAATCTCATTTCTGGGTATCTGTCTAAAAAATATTAAATGATTAACATAAGCATTTATGCAGCCTTATTTATAGTAGCTAAACTGTGCCACTGATAGATGATTGGATAAAGGAAATGTGGTGTGTATGTGTATATATATATATACACATATATGTTTGTGTATATATATACACACACACATACACACACACAATGGGCTGATATTTTGCTATTAAAAAAAGATGACATTTGCAAGCAAATATGCGGAACACTTGAAAGGATTATGCAAAACAAAATAGATCAGAAGGCTAAAGACAAATATTGGATGATTTCACCTACGCATGCACTATAAGGAAACAGAGGCAATGGATGGACAATACAAAATAAAAATAAACCAGTGGCCTTTGCCAAGAGAATTGATATTACCAGAGGGGAAAAGGGTGGGTGGGGGTAGGGGCAAGGATAAAATGAAAAACATATATTTATATAACAACCTGCACAGTAATGTTTCTAACAGCTTTTATCATAATTGGTAAAACTTGAAGGCAACCAAGATATCCTTCAGCAGGTAAATGGATATCAAATGCATTTGTCTACTATGGCAGATAAATAATTGTTGTTAAACTGAGGGTTCAATATTGTGGCGCTAACAAAGTTCACATTACAATTAAGTGGAATAAGAGGCCCTTAGAAACTTAGCAGGAAATTATTTTACGTTACCTTTTTTTTAAAGATTTATTTATTTATGTAGACAAGAACTGGGCTGGGGTACAGGCTGGAGGTGAGAGGATTCACCAGATACAGAACAGAGAACAGAACAGGCAGATAGCCTGAACTACACTGCTGAGGGGAGCAATGGATGAGGCAGGAGAGGTCTGCTGCACCATGTGGGTTGCTCCCTGGCCGGCCAGGAATCCAGGGATCGAACACATGCTTCACAGAGCTGTGCTTAATCCCTTGCACCGCCAGGGAGCCCTTTACGTTAATTTTTAAATGAGAAAAAGGGTGGACATTTGGAATTAAGCAAGAAAAGATTTAGGATATTTGAATTCTTTAAAAAAAAAAAAAGACATTCCAGTATTGCTTTTTGTATTTAATACTTTGTTATCAAAGCCAGAAATAATATAAGAAGAATAAACTTGTATTTCAGAATGTCAGAGAAAAAAAGTTGTATGTCAGATGACTCAGTGGTAGACAAAACTATTTTTCTAGTTTCTAAAAGTTCCATACACCTCCATTTGTCATCTTTTCTCCTTTTCCATTTTTCTTTCTTCAGTTTTCTTTGCTTTTCCTTCCTATTCTCTTTATTTCATCCTCTTCTTTTTTGCTCTTTCTTCCTCTAAATCCAGTCTCTTAATCTTAGTTTCATGATTGGCCTCCTAAGGAGCCATTTAAAACATACTGCTTTTCACAGTTGCCTCCCCTCACCCCTATGAGATCTTTAACCACAGATACCCTGTATATCCGTTCAAGTACCAAGACTCTTGGAGGTGGGGGTGGTCACAAGGCATTTTAATAAAGTTTGAGAAGACATGCTTCAGATAATAAGCTTTTTGAAGGGAAGGATCATGTTCTCCTTATCATCTTAGGTTCTATGCTTAATGTAACACTTAATACATAGTAGGCATTTGATAGAGATAAAAAATGAATACTTACTGATGTTAAAAGAGCAAAATGATCTCTGATACAAACTTATTGGTCAACTAAACTAAAATTCTTGAATCTTTTTCAGACAATGCTACCTACTACTAATTATTCCACAACACCTGCACATTCTAGGAATATATTCCTGAGACTATATCCTGTAACTTAATGGAAACTTGGGAACCACCCTAGTTATGAAAGTGTTACTTTTGCAGTTGATTCAAAGGTGGGTTACTTACTAGGTAGCTAATTTTATGTACCAGATACCACCTATGAAATACACCCTCCCCCCAAAAAATCATAATTAAATATGATCAAGTTTTTAGATCCTGCTGCCAGTTTTTATAAACACAGAGGTAAAAGCAACATGACAAAATGACAACATAGGAACACAATCAGCAAAATCCCAAGTGTGAGAAAGTACGTGACAACCCAGTTTCTTCAATGACAGTAAATAAAGTGTCAAAAGAGAGAGAACTATCAACCCCATGCAGTGCTTGAATTGACTCAAATCATAAAGACATTTATGAAAATCTGATAATATTTAAACTATCAATTTGGCAATATTAAGGAACTACAGTGAAATTTTCATTAGGAGATTGTAGGGTAAAGAAAATGTCAGGCTTTTCTGCCCTCCCGCCATCAGGATAGATGATGGATCCTTGCGGTCCTGAATGCATGCCTGATGGTGGGCACCTGGAATAGGGTGTGGGCATATGTAGATGAGATTCACCTGGGCTAAGACTGGGCTTTTAAGGGCGGCATCAGGGGGACGCCAGCAGCAGCAGCAGAAGCCGTCACAGAAGCCAAGAGAGAAGCAGAAGCTGAGAGAAGGCCGGAGAGCCCAGATAGAGTGAAGACTTGCTGGGGGCTGGGAGGACTGCCAGCCTCCCGGCCCTCCAGCACCCTTACCTGCTGTGTACTGGGTAAATGCCAATAAAAAGACCTGCAAAAAGCCACTAAGGACTCTGACTCCTCCTTCACCCGGTCTGCATGGGCTCAGAAAACCTGCTCAGTGGTCTTCCTGCCTATACAGAGATATAGTTGTATCTGATTGTTTTTTTAATTAGAATATTTACGTATGAAATCCTATACTAGGTGCTATTGAATTTTTCATAAAATAACTTGAGAAGGTAGGACTGTTACATAGATAATGGTTCTCAAACTTTAGTGGATCTAAGGTTTTTAATAATTCAGACAATAAATGAATCAATGATAAAAATTAGAATATCAATATTTTGCATCTCTTTTTTTTTTTTTTAATAGAGGCATGCTTTATTTATTTGTTTGCTGGTTTGCTTGTTTGTTTTGTTTATACATGCACTGGGTACAGTCAGAAGCGCGGGAGGGTGAGAGAATTCACCAGAGCCAGAGCGGGGAGCAGAGCAGGCAGAAGGACCAAAGTACACTGCTGAGGGGAGCAGCGGGCGGCAGGAGAGGTCTGCGCGCCATGTGGGACCCTCCTCCGGTGGCCGGGGAGCAGCCGGGGAGCAGCCGGGGAACGAACCGGCGCCGCAGAGGCCACGGAGCAGCTTCGCAACCCAGCGCTCAACCGCTGCGCCACCGGGGAGGCCCTATTTTGCATCTCTTAATGGAATAATGGGCATAAGCAGTGATCATCAGTGGCTCCTGAGTTCTTCTGACGCAACCTTAAAAAATCAGCTGGAGATGAAACCATAAAATATATAGAAGGAAATATAGGCGAAACACTACGTGATCTGCACATCAAAGACATCTTTACAGTCACATCACCCAAAGCAGTGATAGTGAAGGCGAAGATAAACAGCTGGGACTACATCAAATTAAAGAGCTTCTGCACAGCAAAAGAGACAATAATAAAAACAAAGAGAAACCCCACCAACTGGGAGAACATTTTTGCACCCAACACTAATGATAAAGGACTGATCACAAAAATCTGCAAAGAGCTGATGAGACTCAACAACAACAAAGAAAATAATCCAGTCAAAAAATGGGCAGAAGAGCTAAAAAGAAACTTCTCTGAAGAGGAAATGCAAATGGCCAACAGGCATATGAAAAAATGTTCAACATCACTTGCCATCAGGGAAATGCAAATCAAAACTACCATGAGATACCATCTTACACCAGTGAGAATGGCACATATTAAAAAAACTAGCAACAACAAATGCTGGCGAGGGTGTGGAGAAAAAGGAACTCTTCTGCACTGTTGGTGGGAGTGCAAACTGGTCCAACCACTGTGGAGAGCTGTGTGGAGATTTCTGGACCTACTAAACATAGAGCTTCCATATGATCCAGCAATTCCACTCCTAGGTATTTACCCAAAGGACACAGAAACATCAATTCCAAAGAACACCTGCACCCCTATGTTTATAGCAGCACTGTTTACAATAGTTAAGCTTTGGAAACAACCCAAATGCCCAAAAATAGATGACTGGATCAAGAAGATGTGGTACATATATACCATGGAATATTACTCAGCATTCAAAAAAGATAAACACATGCAATTTGCAGCAACATGGATGGCGCTGGAAGGGATCATGCTCAGCGAAATAAGCCAAAAAGAAAAAGAAAAATACCGGATGGTCTCACTCATAGCAGGAATCTAGAAAACTTAAATAAGGGACCAGGAAAATGAATAACTATAAGAAAGTGAAAATCAAAATCAACAAAAAACTATGAACCAGAGACACTTTTAGGGGGGCGGGGGCGGGAAGGGAGGGATTGGGGTCAGAATGGGGGGGCTGCAATTGTATGGGGAATATAACAATAAAATTTATAAAAAAAAATAAATAAAATAAAATAAAATTTGAAAAAAAAAAAAATCAGCTGGAGAGGCTTAAAATATATAAATGACCCTACCTCAGAGGTCCTGATTCAGAGGTGTAGGGGGAGGCCGATGTATCTGCAATTAGAAAACAATTGCAATTAGAAAACAATTCCCAGGCGATACTAATGATACTAATACTGTTGATCCAGGGACCAAATTTTAAAGACTGACTATTCAAAGTATAGATCTGAGACATACAGCAGGGAAGGGATATGGAGGGGTCAAAACAGGGCAGGGAAGAGCACAAGGGACGATGGTGATGGTTCACAGGTGATATGGTGGTAGGGGATTACACCTGGGGGGAGAAATCAAATATTGTACAAAAATGAACAATGATGTAAGAAAATTAAAAGAAATAATAAAGGAAAATTTAAAAAGGAAAAGACTGGCTATGGATAGTCATTGTCAAAACTGGGTACTGAGTAAACCCTATGTCTGCCAAGTTTATTCCCAAGCATTTATATATTGCAATATGTATTTTTATAATAAATTATGCCTTTTGTTCTTTTTACTACAGTTATCACATTTTATTAGTCTTTTAAAATTATATAGACATAGGTATGTGCATTATATATGTGTTTGATTTGAGGATAATAGAAGGTGTCAAAAATATTTATTGCAAAAGAGCAATGTTGAATCCAATAAGGGTGAGAGCAGTTTGTGGAGGCTATAAAGAAAACTGAATCGTGGTGGTTGAAAAAGGCAATAGTAACCAAATCAGAGCCCTCATGAGACTCACCAGGATTTCTACTTTCCTTAAAGAGAGGCTTAAAACTAAACCAAACCATTCTTGAGTCTCCCTAGGATATTTTCTTATTCACCATTTGGGAATTCCTGACTATTCAAGGTAGGAAAATGATTCTGAAAACATATTGATTTGTCTCCAACCAGTAGCAGACCAGTTATTAGCACTCCAGGAACTTGTCCGAGAGCTCCATTTTCAACAGGAGGCTGTTCAACAGCAGAGGAGTACACAGTAGAGAAATGTTTAAGGAAGATAGCCTGTAGGGGCAGGAATGACACAGGGCAGGGTTTCTGATCCAGCAGACTGGGTAAAGGAGTGAGTCCTGGAGGCCTCAGCGGGTTTTCAGGCTTTTATTGGGATTTACCAGGCACACGGCAGGCAGGGGTGCCTGCCAGCCTCCCAGCCCCCAGCAAGTCTTTATCTGGGCTCTCCAGCGTTCTCTGCTTCTCTCTCAGCTTCTGCTGCTTCAGGGCTTCTCTTTTGGCTTCTGGTGTCCCCGTGTCGCCACCCTTAAAAGCCCAGTCTCAGCCCAGGTGAATCCCATCTACCTATGCCCACACCGTATTCCAGGTGCCCGCCATCAGGCATGCACTCAGGACCGCAAGGATCCATCATCTATACTGATGGCGGGAGGGCAGAAAAGCCTGACATTTTTCCTTACCCTACATAGCCCAAGGCAGGAGCAGCACTTTTGGAATCACCAGGGAAACTTAAGGAAAAAACTGCTCTCTGGGCCGCATGCTCAGAGTAGGCATTTTAAATTACCCAGGAAATTCTAACGTACAACCCCATCTAAAAAACATTCCTCTATGGGCCTCCCCAGTGGCGCAGCGGTTGAGCGCTGGGTTGCGAAGCTGCCTGCAGCCTCTGCGGCGCCGGTTCGATCCCCGGCTGCTCCCCAGCCACCGTAGGAGGGTCCCACATGGCGCGCAGACCTCTCCTGCCGCCCGCTGCTCCCCTCAGCAGTGTACTTTGGTCCTTCTGCCTGCTCTGCTCCCCGCTCTGGCTCTGGTGAATTCTCTCACCCTCCCGCGCTTCTGACTGTACCCAGTGCATGTATAAACAAAACAAACAAACAAATAAATAAAAATAAAACATGCCTCTATAAAAAAAAAAAATGTAAAAAAAAAAAAAAAACATTCCTCTAAGCCTGAAGCAGTGGCTTTCAAACTTTAGATGGAATCAGATTCACCTCAAGGTTTATAAAACAGCCCATGATTCTCAATCTCAGTTTGTGATTCAGGAAGTCTGGAGTGGGAGCCAATAATTTGTATTTTTGAACTCATCCCTAGGCAATGCTGATGCTGCTGGCCTGGGGACCCCACTTTGAGAACATAAAGCGCTGGGCTGCACACCCCTCAGCACCATGGTTGTCTCAAGGAAAAGCATTTGTGGAACTGACTTGCTGAATTTGTCACTTTTTTTTTTTTATAGAAAACCATTTTTAGTTGAAAGATTGCTGACACACAGCGGTTGTTCAGTCTTGGGCATTTGGGAGACATTTCCTCAAAATGAAAGTGAGTCAGTCACTTCAAGGAAAACAACTGACAATATTTGCTGCCAATTAAAAAATCTGAGCTTTCAAGTGAAAACTAGAAATTTGAAAAAGCTTCTATCTCCCATTCTGAGTTTGACTATGTACCAATACTTCAAGATTTCTGTGGTAAGCTTGGTAGTGATGTTAATGAATGTGATTTTTAAAATGTTATATAATGAAATGTGTTAACATTCGGAGCATATTTATAATTTGATGAACTAGTATTTTCCAAAGGGACAGTGCAGTGTTATAAAATCATGCACAGGCCATTCAAAGAACAAGTAAGACCAACTGATTTCAAAGGGAGGGTACAACCTATTTCAGATTCCTCATTGCAACTAACATTTAAAAACTACTGCTTGTGAAGTTCTGGTATAATACAGAGAATAGTCACAGTTATCTGAAAAGGTCATTAAAATACCCTTGGTCCCTTTTAACTACATATCACGTTTGGAGATATATCTTTTTACATACGTTAACCAATCAACAAAACAACGCCAACCAACGTGTGCAACATCACAACAGACTGAACGCAGAACTCGATACGAGAATTTAGTTGTCTTCTATTAAACTGAACATCAAATATATTTGGGGGAAAATAGTGAAATACCATCACTAGTCTCACTTTTTTTTGAAAATATTTAATTTTTATGAAGTTTAATTTAGATTAGTATGCAGTACCTTTATATTGGGCTTATTTAAAAGAATTAACATTTTTATTTTTAAAAAAGAATTAACATTTATTCACTTATTTTTATAAACTCAGTTTTAATTTCTTATAAATGTAAATGTTTCTTGATATAAATCATACAGACATAAGCTCATTGAAGTCCTCAATAATTTTTGAAAGCATAAGAGAATCTTGAGACCAAAAATGTTAAGAATTGCTGTTCTAGATTCCAGGAATGTTCTCTTTCTTCACTTTTGATGGTGGCAACACGAGTGATTATTTACAGTTATTTCTTAAAACATGTATACAAATTTTATCTTTTTTGTGAATGTTATATTTCATGGGTTTTAAAAAGATTGCAATTAATGAGGTTGTCTCTTTGGCGTAATAGGAAGAACAAGGTTTTGGAAATAAGATTCATAAATTAAGTCCTCTGTTAAACTTTTATGATTTGGGAACCAAATAAATAGAATGACTTTAATGCCACTTTCTGTAAAGCATTAAAATGCTTTATAAACCGTAAAGTGGTGTGCAAATATGGTCCACTATTATTACTGCACACTTATCAACATAAGTATCAGTTTAAAAGTTTCTCTCTGCTAATGACCCTGCTATGACCTTTAAGCAAACTTTTGAGAATTCCTTCAAGCAGTGTGTTTTCCACTTTTACTTGGCTTCCAGAAAACTTGGAATTTAATTTGTTGCACAGTGTTAATAACTGTTACAGATTATTTCTCTTCCAAATAGTGTTTAACCTTCTTGATTTATTTGCTTCAAACAACATCAACTTATCTGTGTCTTAATTTCATTTTTTAAAGATTTATTTTTATTTATTTATGCCTATTAGAACTGGGGTATAGGCCAGAGGTGCTGGGGGATTTGCAGATTCACCAGAGACAGAGTGGGGAGCAGAACAGGCAGATCTACTGAAATACACTGCTGAAGGGAGCAGCGGGCAAGAGAGGAGAGGTCTGCTGGGCCATGTGGCTTAGCTCCCTGGCCAGAGATCGAACTCAGGCCATGGCAGTGATAGTGCTGAGACTAACCCCGGAGCCACCAGGAAGCTCCTGTCTTAATATCATTAATGGCCTCAAATGATATGTGGAAAAAGAGGAATGCAGTGAATGTCATAAAAATAAAAAAGACACTGCAGTATAACAGAGAATAGGACCCTTGCATGCCCTCTTTCTAAAGGTTGTGAGGCAATGCTAGAGGCAATAGCACTCCCCTCTTTCTGTACTACATCATCAGATAAATAAATGAAGCACAGGACTTCCATTTCCAGGCAGTTGTCATAGCAACTTTTGACTATCCAGAGAAGAAGGAATTCTCATATCTTAAGCCCTGACTCCAGAAGAGCTAAAAAGACACAAAGACTAAAAGGAACATTAAAGAAGCAAGATGTGATGAAATTGGCTGTTATCAGAACATTTCCACTAAATACATCTACTTTACCCCCAATACATATTTTCCCTTCTAGATTTCAAAACTCAACAGCGATAGACTAATAATAGCTACCATTTATCACTTACCACATGCCAGACACATAGAACATTACATATATTTAAAAAATACTACTACACTATAAATGTGATACTATATTTGTCCACATTTTACTGATGGAGAAATTGAGTTTAGCAGGATGGAGCAATTTCTCTGAAGCCACACAATAAATGTTCAGCCTTGCAGCCTTCAACGAACACAGTTGATCATTTCTTAAAACATTCTCTGGTTTTCTGAGTCTCCTGACCAATACTTTGTGGATTCCTTCATTTGTGCCTGATCTGTAAAGTTACCATGTCCCGGGCTTAGAATCTGAGTGTACTTCTCTAACCAGATGATCTCTTCTGGTCTCTAGGTTTTAAATGCCTTCTATGTATTGATAATTCCCAAAGGTATATCTTCTACTCCAGATAATACAACTGCTTGTTTAACACACAGCTATCTAATAGGCATTTCAAAGGTAATAAACTCAAACACAGATCTCCTGTCCTTCAGTCTTCGCTGTCTCGTGAGTACTGTCCCAGATGCTCAAAACAAATTCCCTAAGAGCCCTCCTTGACTTCTCCCTTTCCCTCACTGCCTTCTGGTAATGTATAAATAAATCGTATCACATTCATACCCAAAGTCTAAAAGATTTAAGAGACATCTTTTCGTCTCCACTGCCACCACTTCTGTGAAGGTCAAATCCTTGTCTATACTCCCAATCTGTAACTTTCTAACCAAACCCCTGCTTCCCAGCTCCAAAGAACAGCCAGCATGAGCTTTGACATTGTATTTTTTTTAATACAATTTTTTTATAGAGGCATGCTTTATTTATTTATTTATTTATTTATTTTTGTTTGTTTTTTGTTTTTTGTTTATACATGCACTGGGTACAGTCAGAAGCGCGGGAGGGTGAGAGGATTCACCAGAGCCAGAGCGGGGAGCAGAGCAGGCAGAAGGACCAAAGTACACTGCTGAGGGGAGCAGCGGGCGGCTGGAGAGGTCTGCGCGCCATGTGGGACCCTCCTCCTGTGGCCGGGGAGCAGCCGGGGATCGAACTGGCGCCGCAGAGGCCACGGGCAGCTTCGCAACCCAGCGCTCAACCACTGCGCCACCGGGGAGGCCCCAGCATGAGCTTTGGAAACCATAAATCCGATTTTGCCTAATGCTTCCCACTGCTGTTAGGATATGATTTGAACTACTATCACCTAGAAGGCTCTGCATGGTTTAATTACTGCTCATACTCCAGTCTCCTGCAACTGTCCCCTCCTCCAGCATTCTGCCTTAGCCTCAATATTCTCCTTTACTTCCTTCAAACACATCTTTTTTGCCTCTAGGTTTTGCAATATAACAGTATGAAGTGTCTGAAACTCCCCTCAGCTCATCTTCCTAGCTGGCTTTTTGTCCTCCTTCAGGTTTATAACTCAAATGTCATCTTAGGGATTACCTGATCTAAAGTGGCCTCCTGTTGGGACTCTCCACTGATCACTTCATTTTTATTAATAGCACTTACCAGTATCAAAAACCTTTACTATCGCCTCCCTCCCACTAGGGTATGTTCCCTGGGTCAGGGGCCTTGGCTGACTTATTCACTGTTCCATTCTCAAAGCTGAGGCGCATATAGGAGTTGCTCCGTCAACACTCACTGATGGAGGGGAGAAAAGGAAAGGAAAAAATGAATTGTAGTGCCACAATCCCATCTCAGGATGATTTTACTCCAAAACTGCTTTTAACTACCTCCCTATTTTTAGGTTTTCAAGACGATTTCTATTTACGTTATTTGTGTGTGTAACTCAAGAATGATGTCTGACTCTACTAAGAGGGTAAGTCTGAGATGAGGATGAAAGGGGGGTGGGCTGTGGTGGGCTGGAATTGGAAGGGTTCCCCAACAACTGCAAGCCAGACTTATTCTCCTGCAGAGTCTCGTTGCTTTGGCAGAAGGAGGATAAAAGAATGCCACTGTGTAATTTTTACTCCTTAGAAATAAGAGTTAAAGTCCTTGAACAAGGAAAACATAGTCCTCATTACATGCTACACTGCCAAATTCCCAAGACATTTAGGGTAGCTGTTTTCCAGAAAAGAACATTATTCCAAATTGTTAACTTTGGGGGTGGAATGGACAACCATACCAAATCATTGCCTCTCATTCTTATTCTTTAATGTTTAGCAATAAAATTCTATCTATGGGCCTCTCTGGTGGTGCAGGGATAAAAGAAAGCGCTTTTTTAAAAAAAAAAAAAAAGATTATTTATGCATACAAGAACTGGGGTACAGGCCAAAGGTGTAGGGGGCAGTGAGAAAATTCACCAGAGACAGAGTGGGGAACAGAAAAGGCAAACTGACTGAAATACACTACTGAGGGGAGCAGCAGGCGAGACAGGAGAGGTCTGCTGCGCCATGTGGGTAGCTCCCTGGCTGGGGCTTGAACTTGCGCTGCAGTGGCTGAGGATAGCCTCATAGGTTGCATCCCGACTCCTTGTGCCACCAGGCTATCAAGCTATTGCTAGCCACTGCAGCATGAGTTCAATCCCTGGCAGGGAGCTGACTCACATGACATAGCAGACTTCTCCTGTCTCGCCTGCCACTCCCCTCAGCAGTGTATTTCAGTAGATGGGCCTGCTCTACTCCCCACTCTGTCTCTGGTGAATCCTCTCACCCCCTCTCCTCTAGCCTACACCCAGGTTCTCGTATGCATAAATAAAAAAAAAATCTTTAAAAAAAAATTTTTTTAATTCTGTCTAAATAACTTATGAGGCAGGAAGACAGAAGGAAGGCACAAGACACCAAAATCTAAAGCATTAGGAGGCAAAGAACAGCTTGAAGAAATTATTGGATGGAAGGGAGAAAAATATCTTTTCCCTCTTTTCTTCTAAGATCTTGATTGGGGCAACTATAATAAAAAATAAACGGAGCACACACAAATTTATGTGATATAAGTGTTCCATGACACAACAGCCTTTGTAAGGAAAAGAGGACCCTACAAAGCAGTTAAACCTGAGTAGCTTTTTTTTTTTTTTTTTTTTGGATGGGGAGGGAAATCATTTCTTTAAAAAAAATTATTGAAGTAACATTGGTTTATAACTTTATATAGCTTTCAGGTGTACTGCATTATAATGCAACTTCTATATATTAATATTATGATTGCCACCAAAGCCTAGCTTCTAGGGCTTCCTCTGGTGGCGCAGCGGTTGAGCGCTGGGTTGCGAGGCTGCTCGCAGCCTCTGCAGCACCAGTTCGATCCCTGGCCACTGGTGAGGGTCCCACAAAAAAAAAAGTCTAGCTTCTATCCTCCTCCTTACCTTTACCTTATTTACTTATTCCTCTTCCCCCTTACCTCCTAGTAACCACCAGTTTGTTTTATAAGAGTTTATTTTGTTTAGTCTGTTTTGTTTCTTTATCTTCCACATATGAGTAAAATCAAACCCACAATGAACTATCGCCTCACACCTGAGAGAATTGCCATTCCCAAAGACAAAAGACTAGTGTTGGCAAGGATGTGGCGAGAGAGAACCTTCATACACTGTTGGGGAGACTGTACACCCGTGCAACCACTATGGGAATCAGTAAAGATAGTCTTGAAAAAATTAAGACTAGAGATACTGTATGATGCAGCAATTTCACTTCTGGGCATTTATCCAAAGGATACAAAATCACTAATTCAAACAGATAAATGCACTCTGTGTTCACTGCAGCATTATTTTCAATAAATCTGAGTGTTTTCATGGCTAATTTGAACAAGAGTAGAAAGTGGTGGAGAAATGTGGTGGGACAGAGTACCGTGTTGAGTCAAAAGTGGGCTCCACACCCAATGTGTGCAGAGCGCAAAGGTTCTGCAGGAGGAAAGGACGTTTATTGTTGCTGAACTGGTGGAACAAAATGGAGACAGGAAAGCCAGCTCAAATCTGCCTCTCCCCACCCCCGCCACCTTGCATGGCTTGGTCAGCGAGGGAGAGCTGCGGTGTTCCTGCTGCCCAGGTACATCGGCTGTTCATGCGTTTTCATGGGTCTCACATTCATTTTTGGGAAGGGGGCTCTGGTATGTTCTGGAAGGTTGGGGGTGTTGGAAGCCTCAAAGTTGCTAGGTTATTCTTGGTCAGCTTTTTTAAAAAATATTTTATTTTATCTAATTCTTACATCATTTTTCATTTTTGCACAATGTATGCATTTTCATTTTGGTTATATTGCAGACAATTGCACCCCCCCCCTTATTTTGACCCTAATCATTCCTCTCCCTACCCCTCCCAAGACACAGGTGAACCCCTTGAAAAGCTGAAATATTCTTGGTCAGCTTTCCAAGGGGTTCACCTGTGTTTTGGAATTTAGCCTAAGGACAGTCTAAACCTGCCCCAACCTGTTCCTACCGATGATGCTGATTGTCGCTGAGACCAGCAGGTAGAGGGCCAAGAAGCTGAAGAGCTGGAAATGGCAGGAAAACAACAATGGGAGTCATTCCTTTCTACGATCTATATTTGATCTCCTCTAAAAAACAGACTTCACTTCTGTACTTCATGAAATTGCCTTTTACCTCTGTGTTCTGTAAAACAACTTTTTGCGCTTTACAAAAATAACTCCTTGTAGGGGGCAGGAGGACACAGGGCAGGATCTCTATGATCTGAGCAGATGGAGTGAAGGAGGAGGGAGTCCTGGAGCCCTCGGTGGCTTTTGCAGGCTTTTATTGGGATTTACCAGGAACACGGCAGGCAGGGGTGCTGGGGGTGCCGGGAGGCTGGCAGGCCTCCCAGCCCCCGGCAAGTCTTCACTCTTTCTGGGCTCTCCGGCCTTCTCTGGTGTTCTCTGCCTCTCTGCTCTCTCGCAGTTCTACTCTTCCACGCGTTCTGCTGCTGGCATCCCCGTGACGACACCCTTATAGGCCCAGTCTTAGCGCAGGTGTACCCACTTACGTATGCCCACACCCTACTCCAGGTGCCCGCCATCAGGCATGCATTCAGGCCACAGGGATCCATCATCAATCCTAATGGCGGGAGGGCAGAAAAGCCTGATGCTTTTTCACTTACCCTGCACTCCTAATGTGAACCCCGGCCCCCAGATCTTCACAAAATAATTTGTGGCCATGGTTTCAGTGTGAAGCAAATAAAATAAATTGAGGGAAACTTAGCAGGGTCTGTTCACTCAGCTTCCTCTCTATGTCCCTTTGTCTTTGGAGATAGGGAAGCTCCTCTTATCCACCTAAGGAGAGCGCCTCTCACAGGAGGGTTTCATGATCTGCTTAGGGGAAGGTCAGAAAGTTCTTCTTGCCCAAGCTGTTTCTCAAATTCCTCCATCTTAAAATATTTGAAATGTCAACACACCATATTTGGGTTCACATGTTCCGAGCCCTATCCTAGGTGTTTCTCACACCTGATCCCTCTGTACTGACCTAAAATTGGTCCTGAAGTCCAGCCAGGTCTTAGGGGGAAGGAATAGGAAAGATGATGCAAGGATATTCTTCCTCACAGAATAGAGTTCTAATTTATACAAGTTTCCAAAGAGTTTGAATTTTAAATATCTCACTCTCTTCTGGCACCAAAAAGAAGTATGCCAAGGCCTGAGAAAAATAAATTGTTACAATTTGCATGTTAGTTGGATTTCAGTAGACTTGGCTCCAAAGCCTTTTAAATGTCAAGGATTTTAGCATAAAACATTAGCTTTCAACACTTCAGAAACTCTTGATGCTAATGTTTTTGTTTTGTATTTTAACTAACAATTCTTTAATTCTTTGGCTGAAATCTTTCCTCTGGAAACACTTAAGTTCCTAATAAGTAAAACACTTGCAGGGGGGTTGAAGAGTTTGGGTTGTAATGGTAGTCTGGAAATTAATTTTACTCTTGACCTTGATATTGATTTGCTGTGACCTTCCAAAGATCATTTAGCCTCCTGCGGTTTCAATTTTTTCATTATGAAACATAAAAAATAATGTGGATATTATTTTGAGATCATTAGAGGAAATGGACAAGCCTAGATTATTTCTAGATACTTACATCAAATCCAATTTTGTAAATGCTATTTTTAAGTATAGTTTTAATTCGCACTATATGATTTCTGAGTTTTATATAGTGAAACCAACATTTAATTCGATAGTTTGTCAAAATCTAATATCTCTAGTTTTCCTTCAATTAGGGTGAAAGTGCCACAGTAAAATAGAAGTAATAAAATCTCCAGAGTTAATTTTGTCTTTTCTTCTACTGCACAGAACCATGCCTCTCTACTTTCTGAAAAGTTTTCCTTGCTTGATGCTCCTCTCTCATGGCCCTGACCTTGAATCTACAAACACTACAATTTTTAAAGAAAAGACAGTTTCCATGTAAAAATTACAAACATTAAAACTACAAATGTTCTAGTAAACAAAGAATGCAAGCTAAAATTAGTTAATTTTTCCACCTGGACATCTGCAGATATTAAAACTTTAATTGGCAAATATTAAAAATGACAGTTTTCAGTATTGGCGAGGGTTTAAAATTTTCATATACTGCTAGTAGGAATATAAATTGGCAAGTCTTTTTTGAGGGGCAATTTGGCAATACCCATCACAAATTTTGAGTTTTCCTTTGAGCAACATGGTAGTACACAAAGAGACAAACATAAAATATCAAGTGTCAATGACAATGTGAAGTCTTCAGAACACTTTCGCACTGCTTGTGGGAATGCAGGTTGGCACGACTACTTTGGAAAACAATCTGACATTCTACTGAGACTGAAGATGTGCATGCCTGATGACCCAACAGTTCCAGTCCTGGGCATGCAGTCAAGAGAAACTCTTGCACATGTGTTCATATCCACACTATTTGTAAGATCAAGTAAACAGAAACCATCCCAATTGTCTATCAACAATGCCACAGATAAATAAACACAGCAGAGAAAATGAATGAATTACAACTACTCCAAAGATATGCATGACCTAAGGAAATTTGTATTGTGAGAAAGAGCAAGTTGCAAAATAATGCATACAGTAAGATTCCATCTGTTTAGAGTTCAAAAATGTGCAAAAGTAATTCAAACATTACTTAGAGAAACAAATACATGCGCTAAAACTAAGGTAATGATAAACATAAATTCAGGGTAGTAGTTACCCCAAGGGAGAGAAAGGATAACAAATCGAAGAAAGGTAGACAGAGGACTTCTCCCTCTCCCCCAACTGTGTTGGTTACAATACATTTTTTTTCTTCTTTGTTCCACAAAACGCCCCTTTGTTTGCATTCGTGGTGGTGGTTGGCTGGACCCAGAACCGGAGAGAGAAGTCTGATCCGGTGACAATTTTTAGACCCTCTGCCCAGAAACAAGACCACCCAAAACCAAAACTGGAAGAACTGACTAAACTGAAGGTTGAACCCATGTCTAATCAAAATTCACAATTAATACAGAGAGAAATCTACTGAAGTGAAACCAAACTGCTCTAAGTTAGAGAGAGAAATCCTGTCATAGATGGCGCAACTGCGATGTGCTAATGGTGGCCAACATAAGGAAACTCTGGGCCTGGACAATCACAGGTGTCTGGCCACATGTTGGCCACCAAGCTGAAGTGGTGAAAACCCCAGGGAACTGGGGTTGACCCAGTTGGTGGGTGCTCACTGGTACACTTAGGACAGCTGGACATGACTCATCATCAGACACACAATGAGAGACAAGATCAGGATTTGTTCACATAAAGAGTAAGGGAAGGGAGAAGAGAGGAGAGAGAAAGTTTACACGTATTGGCACATGTCCAGATGCTATGTCACCTCAGATAGCATCCACTGAGCAGAGCCCAAGGTCCAGGCCAAAGCTGGATGTAGCAAGCGGGCATCTTCTCCACAGACATTCCTCCTCATGAGCAGCTCAACTGCCAAAGCCCCAGCAGCTTAACTGCAGAAGCCTCTGCTTTACCCCCTTTTTCCCTTAGTTCTCACTCAGGGGGTGGAGTTTGGAAAGCTCCACCTTCTACCATGGAGTTGACTATAAGCACCACCCCTGGCTCAGAGGTGACCCCTCACTGTTTCTCTTCCACAAGCCATCACTGTTTTGTTAAAAACCCCTTTTAACACTTCTCCAATCTAGCCACTTCTATCTTCACCATCACCACCACAGGTCACCATCCTCTCCCGCTCCCTTTCTCCCCTTTTTATTGCAACAGCCTTCCAACTACCTCCCGATTCATTAATTCACTTATTCAATAAATATGTATTGAAGCTCCAGTATATGCCAAGTGCTTTTTTAGATGCTGGAGAGATAAGCACTGTATAAAATAAAGCTGTCATGAGGAGTTATTGTTGAAGAAGGAAACAGTTGGTAGACAAACAAATGCAAAATATAAAGTCTGAGTCTACTGGTGTTAAGTGCTATGGGGAAGCTAAGGCTCAATGTTGCAGTGATGGCCACACCATCACTGTGTGCAATGTGTCACTGTGTGGGTGTCACTGTGGGCATTGACACCCACAATGACTCTGGCTCTGCTCTATAACATGCTTTAGCTAATGTGACATCAGCAAATGTTGTACAAGAGTTTGAAAGGTGCTTGTATACTGAACTTGCTTTCTCTTGCTTCTGAAAATAAGCCATTTTGGCTATGCCAGCCATGTAAATGGGGCCACCTAGACCAATCACTGTCAGGACAGGTCAGGCCAGAACTGCTCAGTCAAACTCCAGAATGGTTAAAAGAAACTGTTCTAAGTGGCTAGGTTTTGGCATGATTTGTCACACAGCCAAAGCTGACTGACACAGCAATATAGCAATATGGTGAGTGTGAGAGTGATGAGGAGCTGCAACAGAATGAAGAAAGAGACTGAACCATTTGGCTATCTGGGGAACAGCATTCCAGACACAGGGAATGGCAAGTGCAATAACTTAGAGGCATAAGCAATGCTTGGCACATTAGAAATAGTAAATTTGTGAGAATGGCTTGAGTTCAGGGTTCAAGGGGAAAGAGTGACAAGAAATGAGATTAAAGAGGTGGTGGAATCATTCATATCCTGCTTTTGCAAATAATGCTAAAGCTAGTACATTTTACAGATATTTTGTATAAGTGACTTTATAGCTATGAGGTCAGTTCATATCATTAAATTACTATGTTAAAGGGTTTGTACCTTGGTATTTTTTTAAAAAGATTTATTTATTTTTATGCATACAAGGGCTGGGGTACAGACCAGAGGTGAAGGAGGTGAGAGGATTCACCAGAGACAGAGTGGGGAACAGAACAGGCAGACTGACTGAAATACACTGCTGAGGGGAGCAGTGGGCGTGACAGGAGAGGTCTGCTGCACCATGTGGGCTGCTCCCTGGCCAGCTGAGGATTGAACTTGTGCTGCAGAGGCTGCAGATTGCTTCATAGTGTTGTGCTTAACCCCTTGCGCCACCAGGGAGGCCTCCCTGTACCTTGGTATTTTAATAGGTATTGTCTTATTCCTTCTATTAAAGTTATAACAAGTTACTATGCCATCAGCAATGTGTAATTTGTGGGTTATCAAGCACAGCCTTATCAAACTCTCTGGTCTTTTCCATATGATATTTGGGGAAAAAATGGTTTTATTTGCATTATTCTTATTATGGATGAGGTTGAACAACTATTCATAATTCAGAGTCACTAGTATGTCTTTTCTGTGAAGTGCCTATTTATCATCTTTGCCCATTATTCTACTGGGTTGTCAGTCTTTTTGTAGTTCTTCATATACTGGGAAAATTAGGCTTTTGTCTGTGATTAAGTCACATTTTGAAAAAATCACCAATGAGGGCACATGTGGCAGCCAGCAGATCCATTAAGAGGCTAAGCTAATGTTTCAGATAAAAGAAGATAGTGCCTGGGCTTAGAAATGTAGAGGTAGAGATGGTGCAAAGTGGTCAGGCTCAGGATAATACCTAATATTTATTCAAGGTTCACTCTTTACTAGACACTGTGATAATGGCCCTATAAGCATATTCTCATTCTACTTTCCTAACAATTCTATGATAGAGATGTTATTCTCTCCCATTCACAGAAGTAGGTTAAGTGGGTTAATTTCAAAGCTCAGGTACTCGGCCCTGTAGTCTCCTCCAGCTTGTAGTTGCACAATTTATTCTCTCTGCAGCCCAAGTGATCTTTCTAAAAGGCAAATCCGTTCCTGTTACTCTCCTGCTTAAATATCTAAAGTGGTCTCCCAAGCTTTAGGGATCCAGATTCTACAGTGCTTTCCAGGCATGGCCCCAGTGCATGCTTGCCACACATCCCCTCTTGCCCTCTATCCTCTGACATAGCACAGCACACAAATCAGAGTCGGCAAGGCTCCACCTCATCTTCATACCAAGATGGTAGCTTCAGTCCACAATATCCTGCCCAATTCCCATTCCTTTCCCAGGCTAAGTCCCAATGGCCCTGCAATCTGCTTAGACATTACCTTCTTTGGGAGATTTGCATGAAATCTAATTGAGTGCCAGCAAGGCACAGAGCAGGTTTTCTATGAATCCGGGCAGATGGGTAAAGGACAGTCCTGGAGCCCTCAGTGGTTTTTCAGGCTTTTTTTTCTACACCATTTGTAGTGAGGCAACCAGGTGCAGGGCAGGCAGGGAGGCCTGGGGAGGGTGGGGCAGCAAATCTTTACTCTTTCTGAGCTCTCTGGCGTTCCCTTATGGTCTCTTCTCTGGTATCTACTGCACTCTGCTGCATGGTCCTCTGGCACCCTACTCACTGCTGCTGCCCTTATATGCTCAGTCTCTCGGCTCAGCTGTGCCCACTTATGCACGCCCACACCATACTCCTGGTGCCGCCATCAGGCACGCATGTAAGACCACAGGTGCCGATCATAGATGCTATGGCAGGGGATGGGGGGGGCGGAAAAAGCCTGATAACTTCCATTTACCTTACACTAATCCTCACCAAACCCTGGATTAGGTGGTCCACGGAGCCAACACGCCCCTCTTCAAAGGACTTATAAACACTCTAGTGTCCGTGTCCCATCATCATCCCTCCCACCTGGATTTTAAGCCATTTCATAGGCAGAAACAGTATTTGTCTTTTCCTTAAATTTCTATACAATGATTTTTAAAGGTAAGGAAGAGTCAGGCTTGGGCAAAAGATCTACATTGCTCACTCATCAGTGTCTAAAATGGTGTGCAGTAAAGTCTTTATCCCTTCCATTCACTTAGTGATCTTCCCTTACAAGCAGCTACTATAGATTCTGTATATCCTTCTGTAGGGTAAAGAAAATGTCAGGCTTTTCTGCCCTTCCGCCATCAGGATAGATGATGGATCCTTGTCCTGAATGCATGCCTGATGGCGGGCACCTGGAATAGGGTGTGGGCATAGGTAGATGGGATTCAGCTGAGCTAAGACTGTGCTTTTAAGGGCAGCGTCACGGGGACACGAGCAGCAGCAGCAGCAGCCGAAGCCGAAGCCGAAGCCGAAGCCGAAGCCGAAAGAGAAGCCGAGAAGCAGCAGAACGAACGCCAGAGGGCCCAGATAGAGTAAAGACAGCCTCCCAGCCCCCCAGCCAGCACCCCTGCCTGCCATATGCCTGGTGAACCCCAATAAAAGCCTGCAAAACCACTGAGGACTCTGACTCCTCCTTTACCCAGTCTGCATGGGATCAGAAAACCTGCACTGTGTCCATTCCTGCCTTTACACCTTCTGAAAAATGTTTACATGTATCATTTGTGTTTGTGTGTATATTTATTTCTCCTGCAAACATTTCACACCAATTTTTCTGCATCTTTCTTCACTTAGTATATAAAGCAAGTTTTAAATAATGTTGTTTTGTTAGAATGTTGATTAGGAAAAAAATGTCAGCTAACGCTGAAAAAAACATTTTTTGAGGCTCTGCTTTCATTATACATTGTTTAGCTTAAAGACATACTTTCCAAGAACCTATTGATGGTATTGAGGACTTACTGTCTTGGAGATATCCTCATACAGATACATAAGGTGCTTCTGTGTGTGTGAAGGGTGTGTATACATGTACACATGCTTCCTTTTGGTTACTATTCCTTCCTGCCTCAGCACAGGGAATGACACATGTGGGGCATAGTGAGACTGCTGAATTGAATTACCTTGCAGGAAACCAATGATAATAAATGCTAAACACATGAAAATCTGCTCAATGACATTATTCTGCAGCGATACGCAAATTAAAAGCACAATGAAATTTTACTACCCAGCCACCAGCACGGCTGACATGAACGAAAGGAAACAGCTGGCAACAGCAAGTGTTGGAGAAAACAAGGTGCAACTGGAGCTCTCGCACATTGCCAGCAAGGATGTAAGTTGCTACAGCCGCTTTTGAAAACTGATAATAACCATTAAAGCTGCATTTATGCATAAGCTATGACACAACTGTATCCCTAAGTGTATGTTCAACATAAATGCTAAAGACACATACAGGTATGCAATAAAGAATTAATCTTGCCCAAAGGAAGATTTGCTATTTCACAGCAAGTAGGAGGTAGCCTCTAAGTCCTTGGGATATCTTACCTGGTATGTCATTCTTTACTTGGGGGCACTGGGCCTCTGCAGGGTCAGTGACGATTGGTCAGGCTTTTACGCTGCTGGCCTCTGTGGATATCACCTGCGGCCTTGATTGTGTTCATGAAGGAGGTGCTTGGGAGCATGGGCTCAGGGTTTGTGTGCCTGCTTGTGGACGCCTATGGTGCAGGCATGCAGAAGTGAGCACTCCTGAGCCTGGAGGCTGAGGCTCTATGGATTGCATCATATAGAAACGGGACAATGACGGCAGAACGCTATGGCAGGAAGGCTACGAGAGGATGAGTAACTACAGAGAGGCAGGACCATAAGAAGATGCCAGACAATTCCCAAAGAATAAAGATTCACCAGGGGCTGGGAGGCCTGCCAGCTTCCCGCCCCCACCTCCCTGCCTGCTGCAGGCTTGTCCCACAGTTGGTGTAGAAAGAACATGAAGGCCTGAAAAAGTCACTGAGGGCTCCAGGACTCTCCTTACCCGTCTTGCTTATATTGACAGAGAACCTGCCCCATGCCTTGCTGGCACTACAGCCACACCACGTTGTCTATGGTAATAATTGGATTTATAGTGGGGGACTGGGGAACATGGTATCAGCTTGACAAAATACACTGCTGAGGGGAGCAGTGGGCAGCAGGAGAGGTCTGCGCGCCATGTGGGACCCTCGCTGGTGGCCAGGGATCCAACCAGCACTGCAGAGGCTGCGAGCAGCTTCGCAGCCCAGCGCTCAACTGCTGCACCACCAGGGGAGGCCCAAGGGTTTCATTTTCAAGACCTAATCACCTCTACAAGGCTCCAACTCCTAAACCATCACACTGAAGGTTAGGATTTCAACATATTAATTTGGGTGGGAGGGGGTGCTGCAAACATTCAGTAGGAGAGGACACAGGAATGTTCTGGGGTATGGCAGTGCTCTGGTTTCTGATCTGAGTGATGGTTATATGGGTACATTCATGCTGTAAAAGTTCATCAAACTTAACTATGATTTGTAAACTTTTCTGTATGTTTATTAAAATTCAAGAAAAGGTTTAGTCCCCTAGCCACCTATTATATTACCAGAGAGAGGAAGAGGGAGAAGCACAGAGAAAGGGAGGGAGAGAAGGGAGGTAGGACACTGACCATACTAAGTGCCTGCAAGCCTGTGAGCCACTGGAACTCTCTGCTGGATTGGCACATCAAATGGTAAACCACTGTGGAAAAACAGTTTGACAGTGTCTTATAAAGTTAAATACACACTTGCCATATGACCCAGCAATCCCACTCAAAAGAGTTACCCCAGGGCCTCCCCGGTGGCACAGCGGTTGAGCGCTGGGTTGTGAAACTTCCTGCAGCCTCTGCAGCGCCGGTTCGACCCCCAGTCGCCAGGTGAGGGTCCCACATGGTGCGCAGACCTCACCTGCCGCCTGCTGCTCCCCTCAGCAGTGTACTTCGTCAGTCTGCCTGCTCTGCTCTCCGCTCTGACTCTGGTGAATTCCTCACCCTCCCACGCTTCTGACTGTACCCAGTGCTTGTATAAATAAATAAATCTTAAAAAAAAAAAAGAGTTACCCCAGAGAAAGAAAACTTATATCCACACAAAATTTGTATGCAAATAAGCAGCTTTACTCATTATCATAAAAATAAAAACCGGAAGAACCCAAATGTCCTTCAGGAAGAAAAATGATAAGTTGTGATGCATCCATGATAGGAAACTATTATAGTACTGAGCCCGAAATGGGAACAAGCATTACTGATACACAAAGCAACTTCAATGAATCTCATGCATTATGCTAAGTGAAAGATGTCATACTCAAAAGGCCACACACACTGTATGATTCAGTTTATGTGACATTCTAGGCAAAGCTCTAGGGACAGAAAACAGATCAGTGTTTGCCTGCTGCTGGGGATTGCAGGAGGGGTTGACTATAGAGGGGCAAGAGGGAATTATCTGGTGTTGAAAATGTCCTATGACTTGACCAGTGTTGGCGGTTACACAACGAAATATGTCAAAACTCATAACTGCATGCCAACAGGTGAGTTATACTGTATGCAAGTATACCCCAATAAACCCACATTCATAGGAGGTGTTAGAGAGAATCGTATGTCAGCACATTTGCCATCGTACCCCCCACAGAGCCACAAACCAAATGAAACCTTAGTTCGAACTATTGGCACTTGTTAGAGCTTCAAAACCTCTGCCTAAGGAATAGTTAGGGGGCTTAGACAATAAGAATCCTTGGGTCTCCAGGGACTTCAAAACTGTCTCCACGATGCTGGTAGATAAATACTCTACAAAGTAAGTCCCTTCAGAGCACAATGGAATGGTGCATCGATAATAAAAGCTAACAGACAGGCATGTGCTGCTTAACCCTGTTTCTACCACTGGCAGACTGCACCTAGAGGGTGGGCCTGATAGGCCATATGTCCAGTGTAGGTGGGTAGTTGGCTATACTCCCTAGGCTGGTGGAATTATACTCTGATGTCCACACAACAAAATCGCCTCCTGATACATTTCTCAGAATGCAACACGTGACTTATTTAAGCAACACATGACTATGTATGGTGGGTAAGATGTGCAGGGCCCAGATCCCAGAGCATGCATCTAAATCAGTGAGTTGCATTCTTTATCTCAAAATACAAAATCAGTCCTCATAACAACCTTATGAAGAAGGTAGTTTTATTATCAACCATATCTTACAGATGGGAAACTGAAGAGCAGGGTGGTTAAGGGCACAAAATTACTAAGTGATGGGGCCGGATTTACATCTGAGCATTCTGCCTCCAGAGGCACTTTCTTAACCACGCAGAGTGGCAGAGGAGGGAAGGGTTAGTATGTCCTAGTCTGGTGACTTCCAAAGTATAGAGTGCAACTCCCTACCAGGCCATGAAATCATTTAATGGGTTGTTACCAGTTTGTAGGAAATGAAATGGGATTGAAAATATCCCAGTGTGTCCCACACACATGTACTGGGTCACTAGGTAGTTGTATTTCTGACTGCGTGTGCAGGTCAAAAAAAGTTTAAAGTCACTGTCCAAGCTCATTCTCAGAGTAGAAAAGCTCACAATATCCCACAGTGTAAATTCCAGGCTACCCCTTCCCCAAAATACCAGTCCTCCCCATTACATATCTGTGGCCTTCTCAAGCTCTCACCTGTCTTGGGGCCAGAATCCTAAAGTCTTCAGGCACTGACCCTTGCAGGGGTGTAAACTGGGAGTCACCTGTCTAGAATGAGAAGATTGGGCTAAGTCCCAAGCTTTCACAGTGGTCACAGAGATGGGGCCATTCTCTGGCAGAGAAAATGTGGATTCTTGGCACTCTGGTGGGGTGGCTCCAGCTAAAATGCCCAGAGCCCTTTGAATTCAAGTTCCTTAAAAATAAAGTTAAAGGGCCTCCCTGGTGGCACAAGGATTAAGATGCAGCCTATGAAGTTATCTGCAGCCACTGCAGCATGAGTTCGATTCCTGGCCAGCCAGGGAGCTACCCACATGGTGCAGCAGACCTCTCCTGACTCGCCCCGCTGCTCCCCTCAGCAGTGTACTTCCGTCAGTCTGCCTGTTCCGTTCCCCACTCTCTCTCTGGTGAATTCCCCCACCACCACCACCACACCTCTGGCCTGTACCCAAGCTCTTGTATGCATAAATAAATCTTTTAAAAAAATTTAAAAATAAAGTTAAAAATTAAAACCCCACACATTTCTTTAAGTTTCTTGTGTTCTTCTCACAATGAAATGTAGTAGAAACAGAGTAAGTGACGGGACCAGTCTCCCCAGCACTGTTCACAGGCACCCAGCCGGCTCAGGAATGTGGGAGGAGGAGTAGGAGGAGATGCAGGAGCAGGAAGAGGTCCTGCTGCTTCCCAGCAAGATGCCCCATCAGGGCTCTGGGAGTGGGGAAAGCTGTTGACTCAGCTTGGGATCTCCATTCACACCCTAATCAGAGCCAGCCCAGCCTTCTACACAGTCCCTCCCAGGCATGGGGCCTTGTCTCAACTGCTCTGCAGAAGTTCATTTCTCCAGGGTTATATTATGTGGGAAGATGTTTCTATGTCAATCAACAAACCAGCAGATTTCAGTGACTTAACACAATAAAAATATATCCCCTGCCCCTGCGATCACTCCATGTGCACATGCCTGTTTGGCACAAGGACATGGTGATTTGGGGGCCCAAGTCCTTCCATTCCATGGCTCTGCCTTCCTCAAGGACCCCCTAGTCCTCTGCATTTAGTCAGCAGATGGGGCATGTGTGGAGAAGGCAGCATCAGCTCTGCGGGGGCTGTTTTCAGAAACACCTCTCTTTTGTGCTAAGAGTATCAAGAATTGTTGTCCCTGCCACATGGAACCACAAACCCTTGTCCCCTGTACCTTTCTAGGAATGATCCCCTTGAAAATCATCCCCCCAGAGCAATCAGGGTGGCTCCTCCAGCCACTCTCCTTTCTTTGAGAGGCCTTTAATGATTTCATGCCTGTACGTCTTATAGTTGGTCAGTCTCTTTCTCTGGCAGAGCAGGGGGAAAAGTCACAAGCTCAGTCTCAAGCAAGACTCCGTCCTAAAAGGACAAGCGCAACATGAGCACAGACTGGAAGGACACACACCCACCTGTGCCACTGGTAACCGTGGTGGGAGGCTGGGGAATAGAAAAACATCCAAGAATAGACGAAACAAATTCATGGTGATAAAAAATGAGAATGAGAATGGTGGTTACCCTTGGGTAGGGGGTGGGTTATCTCTGGGAAGAGACAAGAGCGTCTCAAAGAAAGGACAGGTGCTGGAGGAGGCACCTTGATTGTTCTAGGGGGATTATTGTAAGAGGGATCATTCCCATGCACGGAATGTTCTATATCTCGATGGTTCAGATAATGGCTATGCAGGTGTAGACACTGGTCAAAGTGTAAACCCACACTTCACACTTACAATTGGTACACTTTATGGTCTTTGTTATATATATGGCATACCTCAATCAAATAACTCAAAAATTTTCCTGCCTTATTTCACCCCTAAATTTTCAATGGATCCCTGTTGGGAATCTTGAGAGAGACACGGATGGTAACAGGTGAACTGGTTTCCTTTCCCTGCCCTCCCCCTAATAAATTAATGACATGGGTCCAGTAGCTGCACAAAAGGAGCCCCTATAGTTCTCCAGACTCTCCAGAAAGCAGCAGCCCCAACATGCTCAAAAATCCTCAAGTTGACCCTAGAAAGAAATGTGACACAGTGGAAAGAACTTGCACTGGGGAGTGAACTGCATGTTTAAATTCCTGATCTGCCATTAACTGCAAGCTCTTGGGCAAGTTATTTAAGCTTTCTAAGCTTTCAATGCTTCCTGTGCCAAAGCAATCACACATGGTTGATGTAAAAAGTAAACGAAATAATTCTGCCTCAAATACTCTTCGATCTGAGATAAAGTATAAAAAGTGACATAAGCAAAAGCGTGTTGAGTGAGGTCCTGTGTGCAGCCCCAGCTCTGAGCCTGGCTCGAGGAGGAACTTGCTTCATGCCCGCCCTTCCATCCATAAGGAAGGAGGACAAAGCAGCCACCAGCCACCTCTCCAGGGAGGTGTCAGCTGCCCCCTGAGCAGAGTCGTTTCTCACCAAGCGGGGAGCAGGCTGGAGAGTGTTCATCATCGTCAGCCAACCTGCCTTTATATCCTGGCTTCCCCCTTCCGTAGCTAGGAAACCTGGAGCAAGTGACTTCTTAACCTCTCTGTGCTTCAGCTTCTTTATCCATAATGTAAGAAAAATAAGACTACCTGCTGAGTGAGATAATACAAAGTAAAAACGTAGACTGCTGCCATAATTGTGTTATAATAAATCAGCTGCCTTTTGCAAACATTTCCCCTGTGGTCCTGACAAAGACCATCGCTTCTGCCCCGCCCCACCAGCTGTATTGAGATAATTGTGTGATCTGTAGTTTAATGTGTTGCTTTAATGATATACTAATATATTGCAAAATGATTACCACCCAAGCTCTGGCTAACACCTCCATTGAGTCATATAATTACTATTTCATTTTTGTGGTGAGGACATTTAAGATCTACTCTCAGAAACTTTCAAGTACATGCTACAGTATTCTCAGCTATAACCACCACATTAGAGCCCCAGAACTTGTTCATCTCATAGCTAGGAAGTTTGTTGCATGTTTTTGTTGTTGTTGTTTTTGCTTTTACTTTTGCTTCCTTTTATTTTACGTTGAACTTATTCCCTTGCCATAAGTTTTTGTTTCTTCAGTTTCTTCTGCGATATCTTTTTCTTCTGTGCCACCTCCTCTTCTGGTTTAGGAACAATCTGCTCTTTTCAGTTAGGATCATCTCAATGTGGCAGGGGGAGCTCATGTATGGGTTAATCCGACCATGAGCTCTGTAAGTTCTGCGACGCATCTTAGGGGCTTTGTTCACCTGGATGTGCTCAATGACCAGAGAATCTACATCTAAACCCTTAAGTTTGGCATTACTCTCTGCATTTTTAAGCATGTGCAGTAAAAATGCAGCACTTTTTTTGGGCCACCGACCTTGCGTCCAACCCCACTGTTTGGCCTGGGCACACCTGCCAACGCCACCTTTGTAACGACGGAATGGCACACATTCTGCTTCTGTAGAGTGACATCCTTCAGATACTTGGTGGCTTTTCGGATATGCATACCCTTGATGGCCTGGGCAGTTTCACGAGTGTTCTTAAAATGAACACGGAGATTTGAACCTCTTGATTTGCATGACTTTGTAGGGTTTTCTGGGTCAAGTGAGCAGTGAACCATTTTCAGAGATCACTAAGGCCGCATACGGGAAGAGTTGTTGCATTTTTTGACCAGTATGTCCCCCATTTCACCCAGCTCCTGGTAGCTACCACTCTCTGTTTCTTCTTCTTCTTTTTTTTTTTAAAGATTTATTTATTTATACAAGAACTGGGGTACAGTCAGAGGCACGGGAGGGTGAGAGCATTCACCAGAGACACAGCGGGAAGCAGAACAGACAGACTGACCGAAGACACTGCTGAGGGGAGCAGCGGGCGAGGCAGGAGAGGTCTGCTGTGCCATGTGGGATTCTCCCTGGCCGGCCGGGAATTGAACCGGCACTGCAGAGGCTGCAGACAGCTTCACAGCGTGGCGCTCAACCCGCTGCACCACTGTGGAGGCCTACCACTATTTCTATGAATTTGACTTTTTGCAGATTGCACGTGTAGGTGCACAAACTGTTGGCTGCTGCCCTTCCCTTCCCTGCCTCTGTCCCGGGCCTGTTCCTGGGTCAGAGTCAGCCGAGGGTGGCTTGTCCACAGCACTAGCCAGACCAGTGAGTAGTTCTCCTATTACTTCCTGCTGCCCACACTTTTCCCTTTTTCTAGCTATTATCACATTCTTCTTCAGTTCATAAATACAGCATTAAAAAATCATTGGCTCGCTCCTTTTCCCATCTTATAGAACTATAATGTGTCCCTAGGAACAGCAGTCTGGTTTCCACTGCAGGCTGGGAGAAGCAAAAAGAAAATGAATTCTTTTGTTGTAACATTTTACTTGATGCTGTTTTCAGAAGCAGCAGCAGCCTGCACTTTCTGCTCCTGGTAGCCTTATGTCCAGGCTAGGATTTTGGGGTGTTTTTGAGACTACAAATATAGGTCTTACCCATCTGGCAAATTTCAAAGTCAACTTTCCTATGGTCCACCACTGCTCTGAACTGGATTTCTTTAAATTCCACTTCCTAGCTGACCTGGAGGAGAACAAACATCCCAGTGTTATCTTAAGTGTCTAAACCAAGACGCTGATGCAGCTGGTGCGGAGGATGTAAGCAGCAGAGGCTGGGAGAGAAGTATTTTGCCATGGGTCATCTGCCTGTTATCTAACCTTCTAGAAGTCATCTGGAAGAACTTTTTGAACCTGAATGAATGTATCCAAAGTCTGTATTTTTAAAAACTGTACTGTCTCCTCCTCATTTAAAATTTCACATCTCTCTTAGAGGCAGATAAAAGGAACCTGCCATCCCCACACCTTCTCTTTTTTTTTTCTTTAACATCAAAAATGAATATAGAGTTTTTACAGACTTGGGAAATGTCATCTTAGTTGCTTCCGCTGTCTCTCTGGCGTTCAGCATGGGCATGTGACCTAGTTCCAGCCAATGCGAGGTGGGGGAGTTGGATGGCTGGGTTCGAAGAAAGGTTTCTTTCTTAATAAAAAAGGGGGGTACACATGGAAAGAAAATCGCCCCTCCCAGACATGTGTCTGCCTGCATGTGAGGCATTGGGTGTCTCTTCATCCTTATTCTGACCCAGTGGGCACGCTGCCTAGGTCAGGCCTGGCCCTGTGTCTTTTTCTGGAGTTCACACTCACTCACCTGGCTTTCCTGCACTTACTTCATTTTTATTATAAGATAAACTATAAAAAACAATGCAAAACAAATGCATGTATTAGTGAATTGTAATAAGGCATACACCCCTGTAACCACCATTCAGGTTAAGAAATAGAACTTTGCGATTACTCTCCCCACAGGCTTCCCCAATCACAGCTCTCTCCTCTGTCCACCCCCCATAACCACCCCTCTAACTCTTACAGTAATCTCTTTCATTTGTTTATGACTTATTCATGTATGCACCCCCCCTAATCCCTGTAGGTAGTCTTAAAATTTTGATATGACATTTAAATCTCTTTTAAACTAATTTCCCTCTTTCTACCTTTCTTATAATTTACCTGCTGAAGAACCTGGTCCTTTTGACCTATAGCATTTCCCACAGTCTTAATTTTGTTGATTTTCCTGGTGCAACTCAATGTGCTCCTTTGTCTTTTGTATTTCCTGCAAATGGACAGCTGTATTGAGAGGCTTGAGTCAATTCAGTCTCAACCCTTAGGGTAAGTCCATAGCTATTTTTCATTGCTTTTTAATGTTAGCAGCCATTAAAGTTCAATGTCTACATTCATTCACTCATTGGAGTTGCAAAATGGTAATAATATAATGCTAACATTTCATTTTTATTTATTAAATACATTTTAAAAAGAGATAATGCCCTCATCTACTAATCGTTACCCAGTAGTACAGCTTATATACAACAGGCAGAGTAATGCTTGATTCATTTCCTTTGCTTATTCAGTTTTCAAAACAATGAATTAATTCCCTATTATCCTCCAAAGAACAATTAGGTTTTTATTATTATGAACTCATGAATTTAAATATATTTGATGTGTTTCAATTCATTGCAATTCTGGGCCTCATTGCATCTTAAATTGTCTTATCTCTGACCACTGGCACCTTCTTCAAGTTATCTCCTGAGTCATTTTGACATGACCCTAATAGTCTTTGAAAGATCCCCTGCTCTCCGGCATGACAAAATGTGCCAGGATAATTGTGTACTCTTTTGCCACAGACTTGGAATCAGTAATTTCTCCAAGAAGCCCTGATTTTTTTTTTTCAGTAGAAAATGACATTTCTTAACCACGATCTGGGCTCCAGGGATGCTGTATGCTATTAGATGGGATGGTTAATATTTCTGGCCTTTTTCAGGGGATGGAACTAGGAAATATATTTTTTAAAGATTTATTTATCAATGCACACAGGAGCTGGGGTACAGGCCAGAGATGTGGAGAGTGAGAGGACTCACCAGAGACAGAGTGGGGAACAGAACAGGCAGATTGACCGAGTACACTGCTGAGGGGAGCAGCGGGAGAGTCAGGAGAGGTCTGCTGCACCATGTGGGTTGCTCCTTGGCTGGCTGGGGATGGAACTCGTGCTGTAGAGGCTGCAGATTGCTTCACAGTGCGGTGCTTAACCCCTTGCGTCACCAGAGAGGTCCGGAAATTTATTTTGGAAGATAAAACATTTCATGAGTTCACAGTGATACCTTCTACTCAAATTCAGGGTAACTATAGGATTATTTTTTAACCTATGCTAAATTACTTCTGATGTCCTTTTTCCATACCAAGAATCCTGACTTAGGCTTAGACCTGAGGGACAGCAGCACATCCCATGACTGCTCATTTACTTTACCTAACATCACACACGGATGTGTTTCAACATAACAATAACCACTACTGATTAGGACTACTAAGGACAATTTTGAAAAAATTTGCCTACCATACCCCCATTCTCATCTCATTTTTTCCAGTTGTACTAAAATCTACATTGTCAAGGCATATAATCATCACACCCTATATTTTCTTTTTTTACCCTTATTTAGTCTTCACCTACAAGTAACAGTGTATTTAGTGCTCATAATTCCTACATCAAAGTCTCTCATTGTTTTTGGCTGTCTGAAGCTTGTTCTCTAGTAGATTTCTCACAGAATCTTCATCGGAACAGTGTCCCCTAAGTTCCTACCTGTTCATTATGGTTTGTCTGTGTCCTTTAGGATACAAACCATTTCACCTTCTTCTGAAATGAAATATCACAATCAAAAAGTCTAATGATAAACTCCTTCCTTTATAAGTCACATGTTTTTTTTGTGTAAATTTCAAAGGAATAATTTTTCATTTCATTTAAGTCTAGAAATCACTACAATATATATTGGTCATTCTGTTTATATTCTCTTAAGTGTAGTGTCCTCGTTTAATATGGACTTTCAAATCAATTTTACATCAGAAAAATTTTCTTGAATTATATCATTTAAGCTTTTTTTAATTCTCTGGCTTTGGCTTTTGCATTCAGGAACTTCTGTTCACCACAGTTGGATCTTTTTTGCCTATATTCATTTAATAGTTGTATTGTTTTACAAATCTTTCTCTCTTTTATTTATTTTAAAAATTTTCCTTATTTTCTATTTCTCTTAAGGCATTATCTGTGTGTTCATTCATTGGGCTCCTTGTAATTTTAGTCTTTATTACTCTTGTTTCTATATTTTCCTTGCCTTGTTTATGCTTCTCTTTCATGTTTTATATAATTTTTGTAATTTTTTTTAGCTAATTTTGAAGTAATACATTAGGGTCTCTTTTCCTTTTACTATATTTTTCTTTTTTTTTTAAGCAAATCTATTTGGTTTACTTTCATTATCTGTAGGGGTATTATCATTGCATTCCATCCTATTCCATTCTATTCTTATAATAACTTTGTATGAGATTTGACCTCAATACTTTTCTGTTGATCATTTTGTAGGTAAATTTAGTTTTCTTGAATTTTTAGAAGAAGACTTTGTTCAGGATAACTTTTCTAACTTCACAGTTACCTATTCTATTATGGTTTCATGTAGTATAAAACATACAACAGATAGCTTTTAGGATTTCCTGAATATGTTCCACTCCTTCCTTCTTTTTTTTTAAACAAACATTTATTCTTAATTGTACATTAGGTTTCAAGACATTTCATTTTATTTACTGGGTGGCAACAGATGCTAAGGCAGGGAATCCAGATGTTTAAACAGGAATGGAATTAAGATCACCAGTGCCCCAGGCACAAAGATCACCTTACTTTTTGACAGGTTTCTCAATGCCACAGGTAGGCCAGGGGACCTTTCCCCATGGCATTTGCTTTTAGCTATTCAAATTTCTTCTGCTCTCCTGTTTCCGCTTGATTGTCTTATCTTCCTCCTGCATCTCCATGGCCTGTTTCTTCGGCTTCCTTCTGGGGCTTCTTATTATCTTTAAGGCCACATCTGGCACCAGCATTCCCTTCCCCCCTCACCTCCTTTTACCTGGATCTTCTTTCCTTCATGTCTATAGTGCCTTTCTCAATTTTAATTCCATTTCCAGTGGTATCTTCAGTGAAGGGCCCTATCCAGAAAGGACACCTAGTTGGTGGTTTTTGAAAACTCACAGGGGTAGACTGCTGCAGGCCCCTTTGCACTTACCTGCTAATCAGAGCAGACAAAACAGTTTCAGCCGCTGTTCTAAAATTAGCCTGCCAAGTGTTCCAGTGAATACCTTTGGATATTACAGGGGTTTCTTGTTCTCAGATTTGTTAGATGTCCTACTGCTCTCCTCTGCTTCCTCCGGCACTGATGCCGATACCATGCAGATTTTGTGACTATTTGTATTTCAGAGTTCATGGGGATATCTTCTCACCTGGCTTTGTTGAAAATGTGTGTGGATTTTCGGTTTTGCTATTTAATTGACCTATGTTTTTATGCGGGGTTTAGGTAAGTTCTAGAAACTATCTGGTTACTACCATTTCCATCTTCCCAAATCCTTGTATTCATTCTGGCCAAGGTTGAAGGGCAGGCATACAGAGAGGAAGCTCTTCTTATGATGAAAGGTGACATGCAAGAGAACAAGCTTGAAACCAGAGAATAATTAAACCTCTGGTTGCAGCACACACATTTGTTAACATTCCATTGGCCAAAAGCAGCCAGAAGGCTGAGTACAACATCAATATGCAAGAAAATACACTCTGTTTCTAGAAGAAATCTCTATAAAATCACGCAAAGAACATGATGAGGAATTGGGAACAATAATGCAATGCTCTACATCAACCAACTGCATCTGCTCTGAAGGCATTTTCTCAATCTTGCTAAATTGCTTTCCAGAAAGGTTTTGGTAATTATACTTCCACCCATACATATGAAAGTGTCCATCAACACTACCACACTCACAATTATTGAATATTTTTACATGTTTGTCTATTTAATAAGTAAAAGGTATGTGTGATTTAATGTTTATATTATACTTCTCTTTTCATGAGCTTTAATACCTTTTTATTAGTTTATTAGTCATTTATCTTTCTTCCCTAATGACTTACTGCTCAAGTTCTTTATCTATTTCTCTGTGACAGATGGTGTTTTTCTTATTGATTTATAAGGCCTCGTTACATATTAAAGATTTTAATTTTTATTGTTCATATTTTTTGTGCATGTTTATCTCAATTTATTTCCCTTGTGTACCATTTGTTTAATTCTGCAAAACAAATTGCCTTAAAAATTAGTATTCTAGGGCCTCCCCGGTGGCGCAGCGGTTGAGCGCTGGGCTGCGAAGCTGCCTACAGCCTCTGCAGCGCCGGTTCGATCCCCGGCCACTGACGAGGGTCCCACATGGCGCGCAGACCTCTCCTGCCGCCCGCTGCTCCCCTCAGCAGTGTACTTCGGTCCTTCTGCCTGTTCTGCTTCCCGCTCTGGCTCTGGTGAGTTCTCTCACCTTCCCGTGCTTCTGACTGTAACCAGTGCTTGTATAAATAAATAAATAAATAAAATTAAAAAAAAAAAAAAGAAAGAAAGCTATGTTACTTTAAAAAAAAAAAATTAGTATTCTAAACCAAAGAACATTTACTATTGTTTACAATTCTTTGGGTCAGCAGGATATACCTGATGACCTGGATCACGTGTGGCTATCTCGGCTGGGTTTCTTCATACCTATGCTGTCAGCTGGTGGCATGGTTAGAGAACAGATAATCTAGGATGGTCTCAGTCTCGCTCACATGCTGGAAGTTGACTTGTCCACTGATGAGATGGAGATTAATTTTGATTGCATAAATGTTATTTTTTATTATATACTTAATTTATATTTGTCTTTTTTCCCCATGTCTTTCTTTATTATTACATTGATAAAGTTCTTCCCCAACCTCAAGGCCTTATAAATATTCACTTACATTTTCTTCTACTGTTTTATACTTTCATTTATTATTTCTAAGGTGCTAATCCATTGGAAATTGAGGGATGTGAAGTGAGAATTTAAACAGTTATTTTTCCAGATGTAGTGACCCAATTATTTAAGCACCACTTTTTTCTCTTCCCATGAAGTGGTGATATCATCTTTCATCATAGAGAAGCTCATGCTACTGTCCATGGCTGTGTTTCTGGACTCTTGCCTTTGTTCCTTTGAGATGTATGTCTTTGGGTTCTTGCACTGCTCACACCTGTAGTCCGAGGATGGAAGCAGCTCAGGATTGGGGGTGACACTGTCACCATAAGTCTGCAAATTCAGTTCATAGAGAATCCTGATGAGCTCTGAAAGCTCAGGAGGGAGACACGGCGGGATGGTGTAGACCTCTCAGAGGGCAGAAATGTCTGAGGAGAAGGTGCCTCTTAAGAAGACAAATATCTTCATCTAGCTTGTGTTGTGAGAGCAGATGAAAGAGCTTTGACTACAATCTTCATGAGAAGAAACCCCTGACTTTTCCCACCATCGTCTAAGGCACCCACGACACTCCTGTGAGTCAAGCCCCAGAGAACCGTGTGACATGGCATGTGCAGGAGCCAACTGTGCAGAGTGAAATGGCAGTCTGCAGCCTTTCAGCTGTGGCGGAATATATAATATGTATTGATTTTCCTTTGAGTAACAGGTTTAGTGAAGATTGTCAATTCTCTGAGGGGATAAACAAGAATTTTTTTTCCTGAAAAAAAAAATCTATCAATTATGCTCTGTGGAGCCTCCCTTTCTCACTGGGGAGCAGGCTCCATTAGCTATATATATCCCAGTCTGATTCTGTAGCTTTTCATCATTTTAGTTATCAAAATGATATCTCTCCAGTTATTAAAATTCAGCTGTGTTCAATTTAGAATTTCAATGTTGTATTTGATTCAAAGCTTTCCTCCTTGCTTCTGAGGCAGGCTAGACTCCTGGCTTTAGAAGATTTGGGGTGGGGGACAGGAGCC